>NC_059425.1:56039777-56639777 GCF_021028975.2 Sphaerodactylus townsendi
CAAAACTGATTACAATTTATGGAACAAAGAAGAGCTGAGCTGGACAAAGTCCTGATTGGGCTTTGTTTGAGGTGGCCAATGAATCAGAATTCTGAAGTTCTCTTAAGATATAAAGCAGCAAATGAAAATATGATAATCCAATTAAAGGAAGGGATGTTCTTATCTTTCACTTCATCTGTTTCACCAAAACTATGTGGGATAGAGCAGTGGTCTTCAACGCATTGATTGCAAACCCTCAACTGTGTTGTGGAGCCACACCCTACAAAGTTGCCCTTATTACAAAGTTTGGGGAGGGATTTCAGCCATGTATAATGCCATAGAGGTCATCTTCCAGAACAGCCATTTCTGCCAGGGGACGTGAACCTTGTTGTTTGAAGATCAGTTGCAATTCCAGGAGATCTCTAGCTGCCACCTAGGTTAGCAAGCCTGTGTCAGATAACTTTTTACCACAGGCTTGCAGCTCAGTGAGTCCAATGGACAGGGGTTCCCAGGTTTGGAAAGGCTGAAGGCCACTAAAGTAAATGAGGTTGTTTCTAGGTGCAGTCTGCCTCCAGCACCAGATTTGGGGGTACTATTCTAGGGGAACAATTAGTCCATGCATTATTATATTTTTCCCATTAAGAAAGAGCAGAGCATTTGACATTTCTGACTCCGTCTTACATCATCTGATTTCAGAATTATATACAGTCAGATGTCTAGAGTAAAATACAGTCAGACTGTCAAGTATTTATTTATTTAAAACATTTACTAGTGGCCTTTCTCCCTTGTGGAACTCAAGGCAGCCTACAATCCAAATAAAATGATTATTTAAAAACACAGTAAAGCAGTAGGAATTAAACATCAGCTTTAAAAAACACATAAAAGGCAATAATTTAACAAATCTAATTAGGACTGCCAATAAATAAAAATTACATCATTCAAATGCAGTCCTAAACAAAACTGTCTTCAACTGCATCCTGAAATTCGACAGTAAGGGAGTCAAGCACAGCTTTCTGGGGAAGTTGTTCTGTAATCATGGGGCTGCAAGTAATGCATTTTGATTGGTAGATTAATCTATATATATAAAAATCTAACTGTGTTTGTCCCTGATGGTGTCCCTCAGAAGCTGCTGGACGGATCGCCCCCACATTTTCACATGATGTCCCTCCCTGTTGCTGGCAGGTACTCAGACCTTCAAACCGCCGAAAGTCCATACCTGAGCCAGGTAAAACGTCTTTTTCCTGGAATTGCACCAGGCCATGAAGCCTGCCTCCTGTTTAACTGTCACCTCCTATAGAATGTCTGCGTGCAGCCTGTCACCTGTGGCCTGAGGGCTCTAGACTGTTACGTGCAGGTGCAGATGGGGCGAGAGATGAGCAGTGGGAAACAGTAAATAGGCGGCTAATAACTGTTAGGTATCACGAGTGAGAAGTGGAAACACATACACACTTCTGTTGTGTGAAGGATGTCCATGCGTGGGGTTCCCCCCCCCTCACACATAGAGTAACTCTTGCAGCTCTCTGTGCCTCACCCACTGCTACTACACAACACACATCCAGCCTGCATCCTCACACACACCTCTTTACTCTGCTCCTCCCTCCCACATCCAAGGCTTAATTCACTTACCAGCTTCCCTCACCTACATGACTTAGCCACAGCTAGCTTTCTTTTTTACTAAACGCCATAAGTTGGAGCTTTGCCTTTTTCTTCTAAGAAAATCCATGGGGTGTGGTGGCGGACCAACACTACCTGCTCAGCTTCTGGCTTTGCACATGGCCCTTCTACGGAACTCCAGGGGAGCTGGTTTCCTCCTGGGATCCTGAGCATCTCCACCACCCTGCCTCTGATGCCTGACTGGGATAGGCTGCTTGCCCCAGTTCTGCCTTCCCCAAGCCAGGACCGTGCGTGTCAACCAGCCTCATGGACAGCGGGATTCACACTCTGGACAGTTCCGTTGTGGAATGGGAAAGGTTACCTTATACTAAAAAACAAGGAACAGCACGCCATATAATGATGTGCATTGAAGAAAGGGAAAGAGGGATTCTCATTTTGATCACCCTGTAAGCACAAAGGCTGTGCTGGGGATCATTGGACCTGCATGGACATCTGTGTGGGTTGCAGACTGTGATGAGAAGGACAATTGCCACAGCAACGTGTGGCTGGGCCCGCTAGTCAGATATATAAAGATGCTTTTTTTGTCTAGACCAGCATGACAGATCTGCATGCAGAAACAAGATTGATGGATTCTCAGCCATGCCACCTGTTTAACCTCTCCCCAGGGGCCCAGACATTCCTATTGGAGTTTGATTTGAAATGCTGGAGTTTACCAACTGCATCTATTTGGGCTTAGATGTTATCATACTTATGTATGTGTTATCATACTTACGAAGCTTGGAGAATTGGTGGGATGTGTGCATTCTGCATTTCAGTATTTTCATGGCTTTAGTTAAAAAAATCATATTGGGATGTTATGGGACAATCAAAATATACAAATTTATAACACCTAGACAGTGGTGGGATCCAAAACTTTTAATGAAGGTTCCGATGGGGGTGGGATTGAAACAGTGGCGGCGCCACACACACACACACCTCCAGTCCCTATTGGGCAGGGAGGTTGCTTTAGTAACCCCTTTTCTGCACTCAGAAAAAATTAGTAACCACTTCTAGAGAAGTGGTGAGAACTGGTTGGATCCCACCTCTGCACCTAGGCCTTTCCTGCACAGACTATTTACATCATTTCCAACCCACTAATGAAACATTTCCTCCATGGAGTTCCACACATTCCCCTCTTCCCCTTGTTTCAGCAATTCCCAACCAAGGTTCCGTGGTACCCTGGCGTGCCATGAGCATGTCCCAGGGGTACTGCAGCAACACTACCACCCCCCTCACTTTTGTGTGTCTCCTGCCGGTGCCAGCAAGGACATGGAGCTGGCCCAGGAGGCAGGGCCTGCTGCAAGGTCAGCAGCCAATTCCCACACTCCCCCCCTCCCAGTGCTTCCCTTCACCCTGGGTGACAAGCAGGGGTGCTGGGAGGGGAAAGTGGGGGGATGGCAGGAGTACCGTGAGATATGAAACGTGAGGTCAAAGGTACCGTGATGTCGAAAAGGTTAGGAAACACTGCCTTGTTTGGTTCCAAAAATGTTTCCTAGCACCTTTATTTACCAAAACATTTTAAAACTGAAATAACCCAAGCTAATCTGATTTCATCAAATATCAGAAGCTAAGCAGGGTTGGCCCTGGCAAGTACTCCAGTGGGAGACCCCTAAGGAATACAAGGGTTTTGACACAGAGATCTGTGAATGTTGCCTTTTGCTTTGAAAATCTGACTAGCAGTTGCCTTCAGTCGGATGTGTCTGTACAATAGAAAAAAAAATATGAAAAGCACATTTTAGTTTGTAAGTGTTAGACAAATAACAAGGCTGTCTAAACAAACGGTTGGTCTAGTGAAGTAGCTTTTTTGCAATGAAAGCAGAGACACTCAAATAAGCATGTGTGTCTCAAGGAAGAGAGAACAAAGACACTCCTTATATGTTTCCCTACAACCTAGAAGTTCGACGCTCATGCTGATTGGTTGCTCTGTATAACATGAAATAGTTTCTAACTAGACAATTTATTGGTCTAAATAGACAAAAGAACACAGACATGGCTCACTGCAAAGAGTTTATCTATTTTGGCTTGATAAACACTGGATGTTTGCAGCGTGTATTTGAATTTGTAAGCATTTTTAACTACTAACCCTAGCCTTTGACCCTGGCTTTTCTGTCTTACAATCTAAAACAGACATTGCTATTTCTTTGTCCAAAACAGGCAGTACTATTTGTCCCACATAAGGAAAGATATTTTAATTTTGAAAAAAATCACACCCCTAGGTCTCCTGAAATTTGTTTGCTGACCCACTGCCACATCCTTTAAGATTACTTTAATAGGGTGTGATGGGTTTTCCGGGCTGTATGGCTGTGTTCCAGTAGCATTTTCTCCTGACATTTCGCCTGCATCCGTGACTGGCATTTTCAACCTCTGAATATTCCAGCCACATATGCAGGCGAAAAGTCAGGAGAAAATGCTACTGGAACAGGGCCATGCAACCCGGAAAACCCACACCACCATAGTGATCCCGGCCCTGAAAGCCTTCGATAATACATTACTTTAATATTTCCCTCAGTACACATTATGGATTTAGTGGGAGAGGATTTAAGATTCTAGGTGCTTCATGTATGGCAGCCCTGGAAAAGTAGCCCCTTTAAGAACTTTCGTTCGCAATGTTAAAGAAGACTTGGATTTAGAGAGGAAAGTATTACTGGAACATGCGCAAGGAATTATGGCCCTACCACCACAAGTGGGAAAAAACACTAGTCTGGAATGCGATGTAAAACGGAAAGTATGACTTCCGGAAATCTTCAGTCCTCCTGCCATTTCTGTTCTAAATAAAGCCCATTGTGTGGTTAGGGAAATGTAAAAAAGAAAAGAAAAGAGGGAGCGGGGATCTCGGGCGGCAGGGGGAGCTGAAGCACCGCGGACCAGGGAGGACACGTAAAATGGAGGGGGGGGGGAGCCCTCATGGGGCAGCGTTTCCTTGCAAGAGATCCGTGCCTCTCCCAGCCCCCTTTCCGGCCTCTCTTGCTCTCGCCCTGTGGGAGTCTGCAGCTTTCCACCTCGCCATGGCCGACGGCTTCAGGCTGCCTTTTGCGGTCGTCGTTTTGGTCCTGCTGGGCTCCCAAGAGACGCGGACAGAGCAGGAGTTGCGTTTCCAGCCCGTTCCCCGGCAGAGGCCCGTCAGGCTCTTCACCGAGCTCGAGCTGGCCAGATACGACGGGCAGGAGGTCAGTAGTACTAAGAGGACAGCGAAAAAGGGCTGCCGCTGCAAGCCAAGCCTCCTCGGACGCCTTGCAACGGGTCAGGCCGCCCAGCAGCTTCTGCTGCTTCGCTGGGTGACTGGCGACAGCAGCAGCAGCCGCAGAACCACCTGGCTGTGTTGCTCTTTCTGTAATTTATAGTCTATAATATGTTGGCATAGACTTAGAACAGACTGGTTAGTTCTTCAACATTTTTGGGGAAGGGGAATACAGAACACGAACAGACAAAATAGGGGAAACACCATCCAATAGGGAAACCCCCCACCCCGTTTACTTTTGGTCCCCTAGTATTTGGTAACTATGGATGCTTGCTAGTCAAGTAATCCCATTGGATCCCATCGAACTTCTGATGGGGTTGTCATTTACGTAACCTTTACAAATATCTTAAAGGTCATTTTATCAAAACGTGTGTGCTTTGCAGATAGGAGAGTCCAGCTTATTTTCAAGGGAATGCTCTCATGTTTGTGTGGCTTAGATAGCCTCAAAACTAAAAAATCGGCGAACCGAAGCCCTTCACTGCAGCCAGCACAGGCTTTACCCATTTTCTGGCCCTTGAGTGTTCCACAAAGTGCTAGTCTCCTATAAATTTAGTTCTATAAAGTTCTATATTCTCACTCTGAGGGGGGAGGCATCTTAACATGGGTGATTCCTGCAAATTAGTTAAGGAGGCCAGACTTAGATGTTGATTTCCAGTATCCACTTGGGTCTGTAGGAGGCGCCACTCACTCTTCAGTTCCTTTCTTGCCTGGGAAAGGCTAGATTAGAATCCCTGCAGCCTTCCTTAGGACAAACAGGGAGTTATAATTCTATCAGCCTTTCTACTCAGTACAATTTGGGCTGCTGCTGGGACAGAGGCTGATGGGAATTGTAGTTCCTGAACATCTGAGAGCCGCAAAGTCTCCTACCCTGGCCAGCATGGTCCCTTGAACTATGCTTCCAACACTTTGCTTCACTCTGCTTCTGTGCTTTGTCTAATTTCCACCCCTCTACTCTGGAAGCCATAGAGAAATCCTCTCATTGCCTCCTGTTCCAAGGAGGACTCCTCAGATAGACTGTCTCTTCTATGCTGATGAATAAGACCTGATACTCCTCCCTAAAGCCATTCCAGGATGGAGGGGATGAGAAGGCCAGTTAGGGAACATGGACTAGGGCAGGGGTTTGCAACCTGTGGATCTCCAGATGTTCACGGACTACAATTCCCATCAGCCCCTTCCAGCATGGCCCATGCTGGCAGGGGCTGATGGGAATTGTAGTCCATGAACATCTGGAGAGCCACAGTTTGCAGACCCCTGGACTAGGGAAATGTTGCAGAGACTGCAAAAGCCCAGTTCAAACTTTTTGAGGAAAATACTCCCATCTTCTCCCCTGATGCCCACTCACCTTCCACAGCACTGACAAACCAACCCAACGCTTTATTCAGAGGTGTTGCAGACACAGAGGGGTCACCAGAGACCACCCTGGGAGCCCCTCAGCATGAGACCTGGTGTGGTATAGTAGTTAAGAGCAGGTGGACTCTAATCTGGAGAACCAGGTTCGATTCCCCATTTCTCCACCTGAGCAGTGGACTCTTATATGGTGAAATGGATTTGTTTAATTGCCAGCGGCATACCTAGAGAAAATGGCACCTGGGGAAAGCACTGAAATTATGCCCCTTGGGTGCCATTTTCTGTAGGTAAGCCCCAACGGAGCTGCTGCTCACCTCAGTGGGGGGGGGATGCTCTTACCTGGCCACTTGGGGGGTGGGTGCCCTGCCAGGCACTTCCCTTGCCTCTGCTTGGCAGAGGACTGTTGGGGTCCATGGGAGCTGCCAACTGGAGCTTATGCTCCTATTCTCCTCTTCAGTCCAGATGACTACCAAGCTCTACTAGCCTGAGCTGTTTCAACCATAGATATTTCTGAACATCTGCATAGTCTGGTGAAACGGCTCCTGAAGGGCAACAAAGATTTTCTTCCAAGGCTGTCAGAAACAAAAAGACTTTTTTTGAAAAGACAAATGAAGGCAAGGTGGTCTACCCTCCTCTCAGGCAAATCCTCTTAAATGCTTAAAAAATATATTATCAGGGTCCCTGTAAGCACCTTTTTTGGTGTCTGCCAAGAGCTTTTGGGAAGTGGATCAAGTGGGGCTTTTGCCCAGCAAATTTCTGATAGCCACTGGAGATTTAATTGGCTGCACAGATTTTTTAAAAATATTGCTTCAGCAACAGTTGCCACCACAACATAGGGATCTTCACAATATGACCGGGGACATGGGGATACAAAGGACATGGGACATTAGCAATATGCCACTGCTGGTAGCTAATGGGGTGTCTGCAGAATGGGAGTAACAGGCATGTTCCATCTAACACCCAATAATAGCTGAGGAATTGGTGGAATTCTGCACCAATTTTAGTGTCCTGAGTTAGTTTTAAGGGGAGATCAATGTATAGTGCATTACAGTAGTCTAGTCTCATTGTTACTGTGGTGTGGATTGAAGTGGCCAGATCAGCTGTCCAGTGGTGGCAAACCTATGACACTCCAGATGTTCATGGACTACAATTCCCATCAGCCCCTGCCAGCATTGCCAGTTGGCTGGTGGAAATTGCAGTTCATGAACATCTGGAGTGCCATAAGTTCGTCACCACGGGACTTGGCTGAGTTGGAAGAAAATGGTTTTTTTGTAGTAGCATTAACATACTTCTCCAGCATGCTGCATCCAGACTAACCCTGAGGCTTTTAACTGAGTTGGCAAGGGTCAACTGTAGTCTATCAAAAAAGCATAACGTTTTTCAAGATCTCTGCCTTCCCATCCAGCATTATCTCTGTATTTTCATGGTTTAGTTTCAACTTGCTCACTCTTAGTCAGTTAAGCACAGCATCCAGGCAATTATTGAGGACATGCACTCCATAGCCAGGAGTTCTGGATAAGTCAAAGCTCCCTGAAAAGCTTATGCCTTGGAAATCTTGTTGATCTTTAAGGTATTACTCTTGCTCTTTTATTGCAGACCAACATAACTGCCCATCTGAAATTATCTTCATAGAGAGAAGAAAGACATTTTGGGGCACATACTGGTGAAATGTTGTTCCTCTGTAAATGCATTGAATACTGTGGGCCATGCAGGTATTGATAGAAGTGCCAGTGACCTGAAGATAACAAGATGTCCATACATCCAAATAGTTGTTTAAATAATGTCACAGAGCAATAGCTGGGTATGCTGAGGCTTAATTTATTCAAGATACATAGATGATGTCTATTTTCTATCACTCTGGGTTGCATCAGTTACTGGGAATTAGTAGCTTATTTTAGACGATAACTACCTTTTCTTAGAAGTATCTGTACACTACTCAACTTGCTTTGCTATTCATTAGTAATCAAGAGTAATCCACACCATTTCTGATAGAATTATTTACACTTTTGACTAATGCTATTTTTATGTGTTTTTTTGCGTAGTATCCCTTGGATAACTTAATAGTCTAGCCTCATTTTGCAGTAACATCTTCTGTCTCATTTACTCTGTGACTGTATGTGTACATGTGTGTATATATGCACATATGAAACTATCTGCCAAATAAGTGCAAATCTATATGCATCTGATAAATCTGATCAGTTCTTTTGAAAGCGTATGGCATACTTATGTTAGTCTTTTAAGGAGTCACAAAACATCTTACTATTCCAACTTGCTGTAAGCTGCTTTTGAATTGTTCAGGAAAAAAACCAGAACAAAAGCTTCTTAAGGATAGGGCTAATCACGCTGATTTTAAGTGTCATTTTGGTTTCTAAAAAGCATGATTTTTTTAATAATGTCTTTTCAGGAGGGTCAGCCTATTTACATAGCTGTTAAAGGTGTGGTGTTTGATGTCACTTCTGGAAAAGGTGAGTTAACTGTGAACAAAAGAGAAACGGGCTCCAGGTTGAATCAGAATTCAACACAGAAGCATTAGCATCACAGCTTCATCCATATGATCTTCTTAAGAACCTTGAGCAGGTGCCCAAAGACCTGCTCCAAAGCAAATCACTCACCTACTGCTGCGAAAATGTTGTCAGATGATTTCTTATTTCTAGGGGCAGGGCACATGGGGTTTTTGTTCTCCCATTTGTAATTTATAACAGCAGTATTAGGAAAGGTAGAGTTTGAGTGATAATGACATGTTCAAAACCATCCAGTGAGATTTATTCGCTGAGCAAAGTTCTTAATCCAGGTTTCCCAAGTTGCACACCAGACCCTCTGCATCATACTGGCAAGCTTGAATATAGCTAGGGAGGGGTTTGCACACTGCTCTTAGAACTCTTCTGTTATCCGTGCCATAATCCCAGGACTTGCTAAAATGCCAGTGGGAGTCAGCTCTCGCTTATTTTCACTTTGTTGTCAGGGCCACCTGGTGCAAACTGCTCCAAATTGCAAGCATTTCTCAGTTTTTTACTAGCTTCATCCTTGCTCCTGAGTGTGTGACTGCACCATACGTAAGAATTTTTAAAAATTTTTAAAAGACTGCAGAAGAATTAATTTATCTCGATATCTCACCCCATAAACCAAGTATCTCATCCCACTTAGGACCCAGTTACAGCATTCTAGCTTTTGGTGAGCTTGGATGAATGCCTGGCCAATATTGGTTTTTAAAGGAGACAAGGAATGGGAGTACGTTCTTTTGTAAAGATGTCACTTCACACTGTGCCACAAAGAGAAATACATTCCATTGTGATATTCCTCTGACAATGCCAGCCAATGCCAATGTGGGTGAAACATTAGGAGCAAAAACTACCAGGCCATGACCACGCAGCTCAAAAGACCCACAACAGTCAGTTGATTCTGGCCATGAAAGCCTTTGACAATATGAAGAGAAGTATCTTGGAATGTCCTGAGGAAACAGGTTGCCTCCTTTGAAATCAGTCTTTTACTTCTTTTCAAAACAGACTGCTTGTAAATCCTCCTCTCTAGTTTCCTCACTGTAAAATATACACTGCCCTTCCCTTTCTCAGCTGGTCACCACTTGGTTGACTAAATGACTGGTTGCCCCCAGCTTTGCCATTCTGATGTCATGAGGCCCTGGATTCCATGCATGTTTTACAGCCCAATTGAGATGGGGTCCTGAACACGTTTAGGGAGTGGCACAAGGCCATGCCACTTCATCTCCCCCCCCCACCCCCCGGTGCTTGTGCCAGTGCAGGGAGCAAATGTGCCAGCTGCGACTGCCCCTCAGCTCCACAGCAGGCAAACCTGGAAGTCCACACTGCTGCAGGGCTGTACTGAAGTCTGGAGTGGAGACTGGTGGGTGGGGGTGGGGTGGGGTGGATGGGCTGGAGAGTTTTAGCTTTTCTCTCCCTCCTCATGCCTCTGGAAAGCCCATTGGAAGTGGCGCAGCACTGCTTTTGGGGTGCTGCTGCTGCCCACTGCAGAGTTCTGGATTGCACTTTTAGCCATACATAATTAACAAAATTTTCAGGTCACTTTTATGTGATCACAGTAGATATAAATGCTAAACAAAATTTGATGGTCATGTTTCCCTTATTGTACAATCAGAGATGTTGTTAATTTTTCAGTACTAGCGCTGAACGGATAGAAAATCTTCCCTAAATGTTGTTCCTCAATGGACCAAAATGTAATGTAGTAGCATTTAAATGTTAGGCCTCTGAGGATCTTGGTAATTGAGATTTTTCCAGCTTGCAGCCTCATCCAAAAAAAGGCGGGGGGATCTTCCGGTGGGAGCGGCGCAGGGCCACATCGGTAGATTTGCTCTCCCTGAAGCACTTGCTCTGGCAAAGGGGTGAATCCACCAGTGAGCAGCTACTGTGGCTCTCCTCGGTGGTGGGATGCAGTGCTGGATGCTGCACCAGTGTTCCTGTGCCCCTGGGCTTTGGACTTACGCCACCAAAAAGGTACTGTCTGTAAGTACATTGAGTCCAATGGGGCTTCCCAGTGGTGGGGAGGCTGTTGTGCATTTTCAGACTCCCCACGTCATCAGGAAGTCTCCTTGGGGGCGGTGGGCTGGTGTGGCCATGCACCACAGCTGGATGCCCAGCCCGTTGGATGGGGCTGCCCGTTAACCATTTTTTGAAATTTAAACTGTTGCCCTTCAATAAAAAGCCCTTGAAACATCACAGACATCAAGTGTAGCCCTATCAATGCAACTCTCTGCAGAAAGCCTAACTGAACAGGGATTGCATGTGAAAGAGTTAAACAAATTGTGGCTATATTTCATTGCTGTCTTGTTTTCTTGGGCAGAGTTTTATGGGAAAGGAGCCCCTTACAACGTGCTAGTTGGGAAGGATTCAACCCGAGGAATTGCAAAGATGTCCCTTGATCCTGTGGATCTCACTCATGACACAGTAAGGAAAAGAAATGCCTGTTCTGTGGTGGCATGTGTCTTGCATATCATATATTTTGTATGTATCCCTGCTGGTGTTGGTGGGTACTGGCTGGTCCAGAGCAGGCAGGATCATTGATGAGGAGGAGGGCAAGGAGGGAAGAGATGGAAGAAGCACAGCTGCCAATGAGAGTGGGGGATCCTTAATATTGGGATGTGATCAATCTCAACTCTGCTTGCTGTATACTTGTCTCTTGCCTGTTGTCACAGTCTTGTAACAGCAAACATGATCATTTTTGCTTCCTCCCTCCCTCCCATTCTTCTGTTCATGCAATCATACTCTATTGAGATGGGACTCACAACAGAAGAACTGCAATCTCTGGATGAAACCTTCAATAATGTCTACAAAGCCAAGTATCCCATTGTTGGCTACACAGCCCAAAGAATTCTCAGTGAGGATGGCAGCCCCAATCCAAACTTCAAACCTGAAGACCAGCCACATTTCAGCATTAAGGATGAATTTTGACCAGTAAATAAATTCCAATAGTCCATGGATGCTTGCCATGCATGGCATCAGAATAAGGAAAAAAAGCTGAACTTGTGATCAAAAACAGGAAGATTACTTCAAGAATGAATAGTGTGGCATACCTGCATTTCTGAAGTACTTATGGGAAAAGCTAGGTATTATGTTACTATTTTTCTGTTCCTGCAAATGATGAATTAGTAACATTACTGTGAGGGGCCCTCAAAGAGTTTCAAGGAATTTTCACCCACTCCAGATAAATAGAGGTGGCTTTGTTGGGTTGTCTGGGTCTCTGAGGGAGCCAGAAGGAGTATAATTTTTAAAAATGAAACTTCATGGGTAGACGCCCTTGTTGCCCTCCATAGTCAGATGCTGCGTATAAAACAACAGGGAAGGCAGTTAATATCATTCCTGCCATGTCAGCTTCTTTGGCACATCTGGTTAGCTTCTGATAAGGGTTTTTGATTAACTGGGCATTCAGTTTGAGCAAGCATTCCTTATGATTCCCAAGGTGTGATGTTTTGTAGAAGAATTTTTGTCCTGATATGTTAGATGGATGCAGACTTCACAATCCCCATAATGATTTCCCTCTACACTGCAAATACTTGGAGGGACTTAGTAGAAAAGGTTGAAAACCCAGATCTCTGGGGATTGTGGAGGCTTGTGTGTTGTATACAACAAATCCGCCATACAAGTCTAACCCGTTGGTTGACTATTACCAGAAGATTCACAGATTTACAAAGTTTACTATGATTTCATTGTGACTTCTCCATCTGTTTAATAACAAAATTAAACCAGGTTGTAAACATCATCTGTACCCTATTCTGCTTCCCCAACATATCACTTCAGCCAGCAAGTGAGACAAAAAACATATGCACGCTCAAACAAATGTCCAGACACGTTCTCTCACTTGGATCTGTACAGAGACAAACAGCACATGTACAACAGCTCACGTAGTGCAAAACAAAGTGAGAATACTTGTCCCTTACCTTCCATCCTCCAGGAAACAAAGGCTAAAAATACTAGTTTTCTGTCAGATTGGCTCTCCCTGCCTTTTAGAAGGTGTTGCCAATCGGAAGCCAGGATATCGTGTTTAGTTGGCATGAACAGTTTGGAAGCAGAAAGGCCACATTTCCATCTTATTTATATTAACTTTGGTTTGTGTTGTAACAAATAAAGTTGGTTCACAATTTTTCAAAAGTCATTTTACGTCTTTCCAGCTGACCTTCCTCTTAAGTTATCAGCCATTGATTTGAGTTTGTTTTGTATCGAAGCCAGAATTCTCTTCCGAATCATTATTCCTGCTGAGATCCCTGATACAGTGGAAAGGGGAGGGAAGCAGTGGTGAGATTCAAATAATTTAACAACCGGTTCCAGTGGTGGGATTCAAATAACGGTTGTTTAACAAGCACCATTTTAACAACAAGTTCTGCCGAAGTGGTGCGAACCTGCTGAATCCCACTACTGGAGGGAAGTAAAAAATCCTGGAGTGGTGCCTGGTGACCTTTTTTTTTTTTTTAAAGGACCTGCCCCAGGAGACCACCATCAGGTTTTTCAGATGTTTTTATTCTTTTTAATAAAAGCAGAGATTAGTAGCCCTGTATAGGTTGGGTACTGATGCATCACCTTGTGTCATGAAAGCACAATCCTACATAATTGTTACAGGGAGACGAAACACATTAGAGCTGAAGGGCACTAAGGTCAACAAAGAAGGTGAGTTGGCCTTCTAGAGGAAGAAGGCACCAAAGCATTTTCACTGGTGTTGCTTTTTCAAAGGTGCATGCATCTTTGTAACACTAGAGGGCAATATAATCCAGACAATAATAGTGAACAGTGTTAGTATTGTAGCTGGTAAATGTGAATACTGACAACTGGGACTTGAAAGGCAAGTGTCTATATTTTATTAAAAATTAACAGAACTGTACAAAACAATAGAATAGAAATATAATTTATCTTACATAAAATACTAATTAGCAATATTGTATATTTCTTACAGATCATTCTTATAGAAGATAATATTTATTCACCTTAAACATTCTAAATCCCTATTCTAAACTAAGGGTACACTTAATTCTCTATAGATTCCACAGGATGGACTCTATTCCAGGATATGTGAAAGGCGTCCAACTTAAAAAAAAGATTTCTTGTAAATATGGTCATATTCCTGCATTCATTTAAATATAAATATCTTCCCTATTAAGATAAAAAAACAGAACGTGTACAACAAAGAAGTGTTTGAACTAGCATAGCCTACCACGAAGGGCTGCTAGGAGAATGAAATGGAAGGATAATCCCTAGTTTATAGCAAGAGCTCCTCAAAGGAAGGTCAAGATAAAAATGAGACAGATGTGCTGTACAAAAATAATTTGTAAGGCAAATGTGTAAACATTTACAAAAATATTCTTGGGGGTTACTCAGTTCACGTTGAGCTAAAGGAAACCTGTTTTGTCTCACAGAGATTCTGAGGGCTAGTCAAAACCTACTGGCCTCCCTTAAAGAATTTCACCACAATATCTAAGTCCATTCAGAGAGTGCAGAAGAGTGTAACTCTGAAAAATTGCATTGTCAGGCAAAGCAAACCAGCATCTTTTGCATAGTCAGGTGAGCACTATACCTTAATGACTGTACTGTAACACTTTCAGTCTGGTCCCTAAGTAGCTGCTTTGAACAGATAGCCATGTGTCACTAGCTTCTGGTTGAGCCTGAAACACCAGAGTATGTGAACCTGCCTCATCTGGATTCTCCTTTAGTGCCCATGTGTGTACAAACACAGAACAAGCAGCACCTCAGCAGTTCCAAAGAAAGATTGGCTTGATTTGGTCCATCCTGAACCACCTACATGTGGAAAACAAAAGCACTCCTGTTTCCAGGCGAGGCTCTTGGGCACCTTTCACCCAGCACAAAGTGACGCAAAAGCGTTTTTAGATAAAATGAAAGTGAGGAAATAAAACATTCCTTAATTGCAGCAGTCAAGTCAAGTGATCCATCACATTGTGATGAATCATGTCAGCCTGCTTCATATCATGGCAGTAGAAGGTACAGAGAGGAGTCTGGAACTGACAGGCAGTGCAAACATGAAGGCACTGAAAATTCCATTGGGATTCTGGGTGACCCAAAAATCATAAGACAAGCTTTAAAAATGCAACTTTCATTGCATTTCATTTACATGCTGTTCTTGATTGCCCTGAAAAAATTACTGTGTATTTCCTATATATACACTCCTATTACCCTTGTCACAGTGGGGGAAGTGTTATTTCTTGATCTATAATATCCAATGGGCTTGGCGGTAACTCGCGCCTAGGTTGCACCCCAGAACTCTCTTTGCTAGTTCTTTGCTAGTTCCTGCCTTACTTTGTCTTCAGCAATAAAGAAACCTTTGAACTTTCTACAAAGTCTGGTTCAAGGGAGTCTTGACAACCCTCTAGGAAGAAGAGGTGGGATAAGATTTAATTTAAAAATGCATATGGTCTGTAATACTTCACAATGCCAGTTTGAATAGTCCCTTTATACAGAAAGTTAGCCTGACATGGGACATTAACCTAATCTAACCTGTCTTGATGTGCTACTTTTCTATGATGAGGAAGGATTTTATAAACATCTAACAAAGTTGTTGAAATATTCCTATATGCTTAAAAAAAAACCTAGCCAGAAGCAAGAGTCTTGTGGGCACCTCAAAGACTACCACATTTTATTGCATAAAGTTTCAGAATTTATGAAGTAGACTACAGTCCATGAAGACTTGTGTTTTGATGAAAATGTGAGCAATGAGTATACCACAAGACCCATTTGTTTAAAATTGCAACTAGTGTGTTTAAGAGGAGCAATAAAAGGAGAGGATTTGTCACTTCATCAGATCAGGGCTTAAAGCTTGACCCTGGCTTTTTTTTTTATGCAGTGTTGTCATATATGGTTGCTGCCATGCATGTATTTCGGTCCAGCTTGGTTCTCAAAGGGCAATGGGTTTATTCACAGCTTCCACATGATATCAGGTTGGATTTCTTCCAATGTTCTCCCAACTTTTCTAAACCTGCTGTGCTATGATTTTTTGTTGACAATCACAGTCAAAGGGGAGTGGATTAAAATGAGCAGATTGGTCCTGCCTAGTGTTGTGTGACTGCATTGCCGTTGCCATTTCCCCCCTTGCCACCAGAGAGATTTCGGGGTATTTTTTCTTAATCAGTAATTGACATATTGCTATAGGAACATGTTGATAATCAATTAAGTGGGGGAAAGCCTCAAAGCCCTTTGGTGGCGGGCAGGAAGAACAGCAGCCACAGAGTGCTGGGGCAAGGAAAGTGTGGGGAAACCCTCAGGTAGCTGAGGTGGGATGCAATTTTAAAATTCACTTATTTTTCTCTGTACATTTCCCTAGATAATTAATGAGGACAGTCAAATCCTACCCATTAGCCAAATCACTTCATTGCAGATTTGTATTGATATCAATATATCTAATTTTTAATGTGGCTCTATTTGCAAATTCTTAAATCAGGATACTGGAGTGTTGGACAGAAAAGATAGCTCTTTCTGCAAACCTGAAAACCCCCAATTTGCAGAAAAATATGAAATCTTTTTTAAATGCGTGGGGGGGGGGGTAGCCTCTCAAAAATTTTTTAAAATGCTTGTAGCTTTAAGAAATAAATGCCCTTTTAGTGAATATTGTGAGGGTTGGTAAGAAACCATGATACTATGGCCAGCCTTCAGGCCTTGGTTCCTATTAGTTAAAGGCAGGGGGAGGGGCAGCAACCTTTCAGGGCTGTTTTGACCTTTGAGGGAGGACTCATTAAAGCTTGGCTTTGAAGCAACCACCAGGCAACTCAGAACCATGTAACCTGCATGACTCATCAAGACCTGGCCTCTTATTACTGTTCAACAGTATTGTGGGAAAATGGGTGTTGCCAGGAGGAAAGAAAGAGTAAATAATATGGTGAGGGGGATTCAAGGAAAGATGAAATTTCCCTTCCCACAAGTCCTTGCAGGTTCCCATCACACAAGCAGACCATTGTACAACAGGGCTAAACCTTGTGGCAAAGTAACACTGCATAACTGGACCATAGTTTCCCTGGGTAGTGGTTGATAGGAGAATGAAGGAGGAATGGCTGAAGACACAAATGCAAAAAAGGCAGTTTGTGTAGTAGGCGGGGAGAAGGGAAGGAAGCAGAAAAAAGGGAGACGTTCAAGGAAAGGAAAGGAAACATTGGGGAAAAAGAAAGTCACATATCTCCTGCAATTTCTTTCAGGTCTCTCTCGCTTGTAATTCTCTTATGTTTGAAATTAAATTATTTTCATTCTGCTTGATAAAGTGCTCAAAGCTTCCTCTCACTGGTGATCACTTGTTCTCAATCGTTCTCAATCTAGCCTTCCTCGCAGGTTTGTTAAGGTAAAATGTCTCAAGTGGTGAGAAAAGCAGAGTATCAAATTAAAATAAACTTTGCATGTCCCTACATATGGAGGAGTTAATTCAATGCAGAATTACTTTGCTAAGGTTGTGCTTTTAATTTTCTGAGACCAGTGTAGCAGCATCAAGCAGCATGAACAGATCCCTTCACAGCTCTTGCCTAAACATTTCATCACACTGCTCTCTCCACAGGCAGCACAAAAAAGAGAAGTCTGTGGCCACCTTGGAATGATAAACTTGCGAGCATCAAAGGTGTCTTGGAAGTCTCGTCACTCAGTTAACCTTTTGTGCTGTTCAGACCTTAAAGCCAGGAGAGTGAGCAAAAATTTTCAGAACAATGAAGTAAATTCTGAAACAACAGGAATGACTGGCAGTTTTTTCAAATGCTGCAATGCACTAGAAATGTGCCATGTGGATGCAATGCTGTGAAATACCTCAGGCTCTAACAAAAGCCGGTAACATGATTTCTGAAAAAACATCAGCACTGAGTCAAGTGGTGGGGATTTCCCAGGTGCACTTTGTGTTTCTTTTCCACAATGTGCACAGCAGGAAACAATTCATGGACTTGCTTATCTGTATTCATATGATGGTGGTTATGTGCCGTATTTTTTCAAAGTCTGGATCTGAGTAGAATATAGCGCATCAAATGTCACTTTCCTTTGGGAGTCCTTCCTTGCTTTTGTGACTGTCATATTATAATTTCTACCAGAGTAATCACTCTGAAATGAGATAAGCTGCATGCATTATGGAACTGTAGGGCTTGGCACAACAACCTGTAAAATTAACAGGTTAATGGGGACCCAATCATAGGCATATTTACTCTGAAGGAATTCCCACTGAACTAATTGGGGTATACTTCCAACTAATAGGCATAAGATTGCATCTCTGTAAGACTGCATACTTATGGCCTGTTGCAACAATTTTTCTGCTTAATAATGGTCAGCTGAAAGTGTTTACTAACCTAAGCACGATCATCCTGTGCAATGCAAGCAACAGAAGCAATTGCATTGCATCTGTAGCAGTTCCACAGAAAGTCAGTTGAGGTGCAGTGGTAAAGAAAATTGTATGCTTCCATATTAGAATGTAATCCTGAACGAATATGAGAATTATAATTCATTTTTATGCATTGCCTTTGGAATAACCATTATTTTGTGCATTATTGAACATGGTGTTTTGATGGAAGAACATTTATGCTAAAATGTATTTTTACTTTCAAATGGATGGGTAGAGCAGGGCTAGGTAGGCACTAGAACCCAGGGGGAATATTCTACAACAAAGAAGGTCTGGCATGCTTTGTTCTGTGGCAGAGGAATGTACAGCCCTACTATCACCTTTCTGTGGAATAGAGTATAAGCTGGGTGACAGAGGCAGGGGGATGGGGGGGGAATGCCTTCTTCCATATCACCTTTGATGTTTTTGAGTCTCTTATTTTGATTGGACATCAAACAGACTCTGCTTAAAACAGTAAAATATTGTTCAGAGACCAGCTCGTCTATCTGCTGGTAGAACAGTGTGATTAGGTGTGCACATTCTGATCTGTGGAGGAGCTGAGGAGTTGAGAGTGGCAAATGGAACTCAATGGTGGTGAATCTTGGAATATCACAATGTGTTCACAGTTATTAAATGTTTACTCAGTGGATAAATATTCCCCAATTTTATAATTATCCTAAATTGAAAAATCAATGAAACCATGTTGTTTTAAAATATCACATTTTAGAATTTCTGTCTGAGTAAAGGATTATTGATTATTAGCACATTCTAGAATTGATTCTGCCCTGATCTGGGTGGCTTAGACTAGCCTGCTCTTGTCAGATCTCGAAGGCCAAACAGGGTTTGCATGGGTTAGTACTTGTGTGGGAGACCACCAAGGAAGTCCAGGGTTCCTACGTAAAGGTAGGTAATAGAAAACCATCTCTGAACATCTCTTGCCTTGGAAACCATACAGGGTTGCCATAAATCAGATGTCACTTTATGACACCTCCAGGATTGACAGGTCATTATTAATTATTAGCACAGTCTAAGATGCCCATCCCAGTGAGGGATTACTGAGAAGTTAACATCTTGGCCTCAGTTCCATGCTGAGTGTTTGGGGAGGGGGTTAATGCTTTTAAAACGGGGGTTTATTATGTCCTTTTAATTTGTTAGCCACCTTGGTGGCCCTAGTGAGCGCAGAAATGTGGAATATACATTTTGTAAAATAAAATAATTATTAAACATAGTTATGGACAATGCCATCCTCAGAAGTACTTCTAATTTGCATGGCACTATAAATATCTTGGACTAGAAGCCAGTGCATAATTATTTACAGTTAATCTGTGTTTTTGTTTTGCCCTTCCTCCAAGGAGTTCAGTATAGCATACTGGTTTTCCTTTCTACATTTTATCCTTATGTTGATCCTGTGAGATAGTTTAGGCTGGAAGACAGAGGGCGTTTCCCCATTCAACGCGAATCCACCTTATGCCCGTGGCTGCTCTCAACCTTGAAGAGCCTCCTAATGCAGCCAGCACGGCCGGGTGTCCCCACGACCCTACCGCACAGGTTCATCAAAAAGCATGCGCTTTCCAATGTGCCATTTTGTGGATGCCGCACGCTGAGGGGGCGCGACAGCGGCAGCGTCGGGGCAGCTGCGCTGTCGCCGCCCCTCTCGTGGGGAGTGCTGGGGGACCCTGCGCAAGGTAATTGGGGAAAGGCCCAGAGGCTGGCCCGTTGGACTGAGGTCACCCTGTGAGGGTCAGAGCACAGCCAAGATTTGAAGCAAGGTCTCCCAACTCTCAGTCCAGCAAACTACTATAAATTACACTGGTAGCACACCTAAATCTGATTATATCAATGGGATTTTAGCACACAGCTGTGGGTGTGATCGTGCCCAAGCTTGTGAGACTCACAATGTGAGTCCTGTTGATTCTAATAGTGAGAGATCTAAACACTTGCCTAATGAGAATGAAAAGTGTTCAACATTGGTTGTTCGTGGTTTTTATCATTGTGGGATGCTTATTAAGGAAAGAAAGGAAGAGAAGCTAAAGAGTGACAGAGGTCAGGCCTGAATTCACTGAGGCTGTTTTCTCCTTTTTAGTTCAGAATTATGGGCTGTGTTAACAGTTTTTGGGTCTGACATGCAATGTGGTGTAACGGTGACACCCATCCTTGCCTTAAATAGCTGTGTCACATGGTCCATTCTTCCTTGTTTTATGGGCCTTAACAAGACCACAGACAGCTTTTGCATAATCCCTTCATTCACAGTGGTTTGCCTCTAATGTCATTATAGACTGGCCACAATACTGATCTCTTTTCTTCTCCTGTTTCTTAGCAGGATGGTGAGAGAAGCAAGTTCTGTACTAAAAAAAAATACAAAAACACCCACAAAGAACTACAAGCATGGAACATCTCCACTTGTTTTCCAAATTTATTAATATGTGTAGGTATGTGTCACTTGCCCTCTGCCCAAAAACCCAGACTGGCCATCTCATTAACCTGAGCCCTTTGGGGATAGGGCGGTATACTAAATCAAACAAAAATAAATAAATAAATAAATAAATAAATAAATAAATAAACCTAACGAGGCAGTTGCCTCATATAGCAGGTTCAGGGTAGTAGCAGTCAGTCTTCTGTCCCTCGCACCCACCTCCCAGCTCTTCATCTGCTTCTCCAAAGCAGCTTGTCTTCCTTGCCCTTTCTACCCCTTTTTAGAAACACCACAGCAAACCATACGTGTTCTACTGGGCTTCCCAATTTTCCACTCATGAGTGTTCTGCCATTGCTTCTATTGCCTAAGCAACTATGTTTATTAGCAGGGTGCCATAACAACCAAAATGATGGCCAAAACTCTCGCAAGAGGAAGGAATTAGTTCAGGAAACCCCATAGGTTGGGCATGTGAGGCTTTCCATTGTGTGTTTAAAGCAGACTGGGGAAGAAGGTGCAAGGAGGATGAGCTGCTTCATCTCCTGTGTGGGGGTGGAAGTGGCAGAAGGTGGAGACAAGAGGTCACGCGCAGGGAATGACCAAGCACTAGAGTAGGTCCCTCAGGCAGCCTGAATTGGAGGCAGGTGAGGGCACCATTTTGTGCTCTGCCTGAGGAAATGTCTTGAGCTGGAACGTCAGAAAAACAGGGTGTCAACCGCTCCCTTTGCCCTACTGAAACAAAGACAAACCAGGGACATGTGTTGCTCAGTCAGTACTTATGCTTAGCAGGGTGAAAGTGAACCACCTTGGGCTGCAAGACATCACTCTAAAGATCTATTGTGCGGCTGGAACTGGAATATAAAACTTTTTCCTCTTGATTCAATGGTCTTCTAACTTCAGGTTTTAGGAATGGCCTATTTCCGCTTGTACTTTGCCAGATAAATGAAATTCCACACCTAACCTGGATCACATTGACTGATAATCTTAGTGTAAGCTTATGTGTCTCAGTATACTCTTACTGCTTATGGCCTTGAGTCCCCATGAATCTTGCTTGATTAGGAGTGTCATATGTGGAATCATGAGATAATTCACCCAGCAGTAGTCTGTGCCATTTTGTCATCCCAAACAGCTGTACTTCATGATCAGAAAGTATTGTGCAGGATGCTTGGCACCTTTTTCAGTTGTGTACCGCATGATTCTACACAGTCTGAGATATGTCCTATGCTTGGTGACACAGCAAAAAAATCTGGGGCATATATCCTAAATTACTGAACACTGCTCCATTAGCAACCATGAAAATAACTGTTGCAAGCAGTGATTATTTGGATTGCTTATACAGTTGGCCAGCCCAAGATTCACCTTGATTATGGTCACTTTATCTAGTATCACATCATAACTGGAAAGTATTTGGATAGAACAATTCTGCCTGGGAAAAGAAGTGAGTTGGTTTCTATTTTCTTACAGCCCTATAGTTTTATAACCCTTTAAGACTGTTCCATGCTTTGTAAAATATTACAAAAGGTCTGCTCCCTCAAGGCATTTTTTTCCATATGAGATGTAAAAAAACAAAGAGGAACAAAAGGCATGCATTGTCGCAGGTTAAGGGAAGGGCAAAAATTGCAGAAGCAAGAGATTGACATCTTTTTTACGCACATATTTTGCAAGTTCCTCTGCTTAAAACGTTTATGTCACAGTCTAAAGGGACTGAGAGGAGGTCTGAGGTAGAAATAATATATTTATATGAGGCCATTTCCTATTCTGGCTGTTGGTCCATGCTTGTGGCAGGGGACTTTCTCAGCCTGCTACAGGAGATCCTTTTATTGGAGATAATGGGGACTGAACTGAGGACTTTGGTTGTCATTCTAGGTCCAGGATTTAGGAAGCAAGTCACCAGGCAGACTTAACCTAGCCAAAAATTCTTCCCAGGCCTCAGGCCTCTTTATGTATTGAGAGCAAAGTGAGAATGGCTGGCTACTGTGGCCGTGAATCCTTTGTTAGATTTAAGGTTTCAGAAAATGACAGCTGTTTCCCGATTTGGGAAACCAGTAAAGTGTTTTCCAGGAAAATACTGATGCAGAAAGAATGTACCTTTTTAAAAAGAGAAAAAGAAAAAGAAGAGGCAATTAATGAGTTACAAAAATTGGAGAAACAACTTCAAAGAAATCCTAAAAACAGAAAGATACAGGAAAAAATAGATATAAAAAGAAAAGAGAGACCGGATAAATGGTTTGACAAATTAGCAAATAAATTGAAATTTATCAAGGAAAAAAAACTTTGCATCAGCTAATAAGCCAGGTAAATAAACAGGTTCCTCCCTCCATTTCATCTGTCATCTTATAGTCTAATAGTGAAGTTGTCCTTATCTTTGATAAATCTAATGGCTGGAGCTGTGAAGAGGCAGTATTTTTCTACAACCTGAAAAAGGCCACAGGTTTGCAGAAAAATCTGATGTCTTAAAAAAATACATTGGGAGGTTTAAAAACCCAAAAATGATAAAGAGAACACCTGTAGTTTTAAGCAACTGCTTCCCTCAGTGGCTCTTGGGATGCAACCACAATATTCCAAGCTTCATTTTCTGTGAGTAAAAGATAGAAGGAGGGGGAGGGCTCACTGAAGCCAGCCCTAAGGTTGCCATCTTGAAGTGAAGAAGTTCCTGGAGATATAGTGAAATCTGAGCAGGGCAGAGTTTGGGGAGGGACGAAGTCTCAGTAGGGTACAAGGCCATAGAGTCCACCCTCTGTCTAAAGCAGCCATTTTGTCCAGTAGGACAGATCTCTGTCAGCAGGAGTTCAGTTGTAATTCTGGGGCATCTTCAGATCCAACCTGTAGGTTGGCAACCCTAGGTCTGGTGACCCCAGGCAATCCTAGGCCTAGGCCTCTGATGACTTGATGCCATTTGATTGGCATGGCTCAACTAGACCTGACTGCTTGTTACTGTTCAATAACAGCCCCCCTTTGAAAGCCAGTGAGGTGTAATGGTTACCGCTTCAGAGGGGGGTCTGGTACAAGTACGTAGGTAAGGGGGGGTTTCTTAGGTTCAACCCCCCATTACATGTCCAAAGCTCCGCCCCCTTCATGGCTTTTTTGTATTTTTTAGTGTTTTTTGGTTTTTGGCCTGCAGGGGGCACATTTTTAGACTAGCAGCACCAAAATTTCAGGGATTTGTTGGGAGGCTCTCCCGATGATACCAGCCAGGTTTGGTGAGGTTTGTTTCAGGGGGTCCAAAGTTATGGACTCCCAAAGGGGGTGCCCCATCCCCATTGTTTCCAATGGGAACTAACAGAAGATGGGGGCTACACCTTTGAGGGTCCATAACTGTGGACTCCCTGAACCAAACTTCACCAAACCTGGGTGGTATCATCAGGAGAGTCTCCTAAAGATACCCTGAAATTTTGGTGGTACTAGCTTAACAATTGCACCCCTGACAGCAGGCACCCCCAAATTTCTTCAGATTCTCCTTTTATATCCACCCCCTTTGGCATGGATTTAAAGGGAGAATCTGAAGCCCCCAGTTTAAACATTGAAAGTGATGCTGTTTAAAGATGGGGGATTATCCACCCCAAAACAGCATCACTTTCAATGTTGTTTTAACTGGGGACCCCAGATTCTCTCTTTAAGGTGGATTTAAAAGGGGAATCTGGGCTCCCTAGTTTAAACACCGTTGAAAGTGATGCTGTTTTTGGGGGGATTCCAGCATCACAGCGGGCACCCATTGGTGGGGGACTAAGATTTTGCACCGGGCTCTATTTTTCCTAGCTATGCCTCTGCCCAGAGGGGAGGGCAGAAGGAACTGCTGGCTGCCAGCTGGGAGCCCAGCTGGTGGGGGGGCGGGCGGGCGGGGCAGGGGAGTCTGTCATCCCTGGCCTCGGAGAGCTGCTTTTATAAGCACTGAGGCCAGGGGCGGAACTTGGGGAGGTGTGACCACACCCCCAGTGGTGGTGGGGGCATGGCCCTGCCCCCAGAACCCCCTCATAAAAATCTATACCCACGTCACTAGTCTGGTAAAAATGGAAACTGAGACATTTTTTGAATTGCTGCTTCAATGTAACCGTGCAGCAATGCTAGAGTAACTGCCCAAAAGAAAGTGCAGGGGGAGTTGTTTTTCTGTTTCATGGATGACATCCGACCAGTGGCGTAGCGCCAAGGGGGAGGGTGGTGGTGCGCGATGCACTGGGTGCACACCATGTGGGAGCGTGGCGAGGGCCTTCCGGGGGCATTCTGGGGTGGGGGCGGGCAAGGGCGTGGCAGGGGTGTAGGGCGCACGCGGGCCCCAGGCGCAGTTCCCCCTTTCTCCAGCCCTGCATCCAACCACCATTAGGAATAATATGTTTTCAGCAGTAGCATGTGTAATAACTGCAACTGAAAAGACAAAGTGAAAAACAACAGGAGAGCGGGCTGGAAATGGAGGTGTGCCAAATAATTTCACAGAAAACATTTCAGATGCAAAGGTAAACTGTGGTGCAGAAAAAGTCCTTGTCTAATAATGTACTGCAGATATTATTGTCACAAATACAGATAAGAATTTTATGGCCCTTGAGCCTTACAAGAAATTGCAAGAGAAACTTAAACTGATGAACAGGCCAAGGGATGACAGTGCTCTGTGTCATCAGGCAAACCGAGAGCTTTGCAATTATGAGCTCTAGTACCAGAACTAGAAACTTTTGATTTCCAAGAAAAAGAAAGTGGCTCCATTTCCTTTTGCCTGGAAAGGGGACTGTAGTATTGCAGTTTATAAAATATTACTGTTGACAGGAATGCTTTGCATTTTAAAAAGGTTATTCAAGTACTAATCCATTTCCTCATGAACCCTTGGGGGAATTAAAGCCAAGAAATGGCTCTCCTCTTTACAAATTTTTGCATAAGGAATTGTTCCCAGATCCCAGAGTTGTTGTGGATATATTAAACAGAAGAATCAGGTTCTGAATATCAATAAAAGCCAGCACTCAGACTGCAACTGAGGTGGGAGGTATAACTCTTCTTTCCACACCAAAGGTAATATCTACCCATTGGGGTAATCTGTGTGTTTTCCTCAATGTGGCCAAGAACTGCTTGGGGTTGGGCAGATGAGCTGACAGACTGATTGGGGTCAAAACACTAATGTGGGAAAAATAGTTACCGTAGGCCCACTTCACCTGCTCCCATTCTGAATTGAGTTCTCCCGCTGATATTTATGAAACATGACCCACTAATGTGGAACCTGGGGCCCCCTTCCCCTTGTGCCCCCCCCCCCCCCAGATCTGCCCCTGATTTTGTGTAATGTTGGAGCAAGCAGCTGAACTCAATCATCAGAAGCTTAGGATGCCCCTTGAACCTGGGCACCCTCCAGAAGCCCTCCAGAAGCCTTGTAGGAAGTCTTTGTGGCTTCAACACTGTACCTTTCTTTCTCATGCTGGGCTACTTAACAACCTAGCAGAGAGAGCCCAGGCAGTCTAGGATCAACACCTCCGAATTGGGAAATTTCTGGAGATATGCAGTAGAGCCTAGAAAAGAAGAGGGACCTCAGTGAAGTTAGTTGCAATTTCTGGTGACCTCCAGGCTCGCCCTGGAGGCTGACACCTAAGTGCTAACAACCCTCAGAAATTGTAGTTCCCAGAGTTCCTTGCAGCACTCCAATTATGCTAATTTCTTTTTAAACGACTTTTTATTTAAATTTATTGTGCTGTGAGAAAAAAGTAACAATGGAGATTTCTGTGTTTAAGTGTAAAACATTGATTAACCAGAGAAATTATCTACAAGATCCCAGCAAAGTTTAGCACATGCAAGGAAGAAGATACGAAATGCTTTATCTCTAGGCCAATTTGGAGTGTACCACTCTCTCAGCTAGATAGCTGTTGGAAACTGAAAACCGAAAGTAATGGCTCACAGTCTCAGGTCTGAAAAAAAAAGTGAAATGATGGTTTGTACTAGGAACTCAAGCCATGGTTTATAATTTGCTTATTGACCATAATTATATACCAATTTCACATGCTAGAGAAACACAGATATGGTGGATTGTTCGCTAATGTTAAGCATTCCCTAGCTACATAGATGTCAGGCCAGAGGAAAGGTGATAAAAACAGCATTTGCCAAAGCAAATAAGCATTTCAGTGTTTGTCTGTGAATTGTATTCTGGCTTTATAACTTTACTGGAGTTAAAATAAACTATGGTTTTGTGTTATGTCTGTACTTACTTTCTCTGCAGCTGAAAAGTGAGGCACCACCAATCTATTGCAAAAAAGACCAGGTTACAGATTAAGCAAGCAAACCTGGAACTTCAAATCATCAAGAAAACATACTTGTTTAAATCTGTGGATTGAATCCCACAAATTGGTTCAACTAATGCTAGAGTTTTCCTCTTAAGCAAAGAGCCTTTTCTTGATGCAGGAGGTGAAAGGGAATGAAAGCAAAGAAAAAAATCCTGAAACTTCTCTTGAGACAAACAGAAAGTTCCTGGCCAAGGGGAGCTTAATTAATGCAAAGAGTAACCCACAATGCATTGCAGCAATCCTGTATTGTCCTGTACTGTCTGTCCCATATCTCAGTAGTAGTAGTAGTAGTAGTAGTAGTAGTAGTAGTAGTAGTAGTAGTTATTATTAATTGAACTTGATAAACTGCCCACCCCCAAAAGGCTCTGGGTGGTGTACAACAGAACAATAGCTAAAAACAACAGTACACAATAAATAATTAATAAATAATTAAAATTCCTAACTCAACTCAGTAGAAAATAGCAGCAATCTAAACCCAATAAAGAAGGAACTAGTGAAACTGATGATGGCACCCGATCCCAAGGCTGGGAGGGGACAGACAATACCAAAGAGATGTCACCTAGGTAATGCCAATGATCATGCAGCACCCAGCACGGGGGTATCCAATCTGCAGCTGGCCTCCCCAAGGGCCCGGTGGAACAATACGGTCTTACAGGCCCTGCGGAAATCGCTAAGATCCCACAGGGCCCGCACAGCTGATGGAAGCGTGTTCCACCAGGCAAGGGCCAGGACCATAAAAGCCCTGGCCCGGGTAGAGGCCAGCCATATCATGGAGGGGCCAGGAATCGTCAGCAAGTTGGCCTCAGCAGAACGCAGAGGCCTACCAGGGACACATGGGGTGAGACGGTCCCAAAGGTATGAGGGCCCCAAGCCGCGCAGGGCCTTAAAGGTTAATATCAACACCTTGAAAACGATCCAGAATTCCACTGGAAGCCAGTGTAGGCGGCACAAGGGTGATGTGTGCTCTGAAAGAGCTACCCACTAAAAGTCGTGCCGCCGCATTCTGGACCAGTTTCTGTTTCTGGATCAGTCTCAAGGGAAGGCCTGCGTAGAGCGAGTTACAATAGTCTAGCCTGGAGGTGACCACTGCATGGATCACAGTGGCCAGGTCAACCTGGGAGAGTTGGGGGGGGGCAGTCGTCGAGCCTGGTGAAGATGGAAAAAGGCAGCCTGGGTAACATGGGCCACCTGGCTCTCCATAGAAAGGGAAGAGTCCAGGCAGACCCCCAGGCTGCAGGCCAGGGGAGTAGGGGTTATAGGGACCCCCTCCAATACCGGCAGCTGAAAATCCCCATGTCCCCCACCGCGACCCAGCCAAAGGACCTCCGTCTTCGATGGATTGAGTTTTAACCTGCTCTGCTTCAACCAACCAGCGACCGCCTCCAAACAATGCTGTAGAGCCGCAGAGGCCGAGGTCGCGCCCCCCCCCATCATCAGAATGAGCTGGGTGTCATCGGCATATTGATGGCAGACCAGCTCAAAACTCCACACCAGCTGAGCAAGGGGTCGCATATAGATGTTAAACAAGGGTGGGGATAACAAGGCCCCCTGGGGCACACCGCACTTCAGTGGGCACCTTTGGGAGGCCTGGTCCCCACACCACACCTGCTGACCCCTATCCCAGAGGAACGAGGCAATCCACTGAAGGACCATGCCCCGGACCCCAGAAACGGCCAGGCGGTGGACCAAAAGGTCATGATCGACCACATCAAATGCTGCAGTAAGGTCCAACAGTACCAACAGCGCCGATCCTCCCCGGTCAAACTGCATGCGGAGTATATCTGTGACAGCGACGAGGACAGTCTCCGTCCCATGCCCAGCATGGAAGCCAGACTGGAAGGGATCGAGTTGATATCCCTTCCCTGGAAGAGCCTTTGTTAGGTGAGCCCACAATTGGCAGGGTTATCAGTGGGAGATGATTTCCTTTTTAGACCCCACCTCTCACAAGCATAGGGACAAGAACAATGGGGAACAATCTTATGGCTGTCAGTTTGTTTTTGACACTGCTCTTCCCCCTCCCCAAAATTGCTCATAAGAGTATAGATTTACGTTTTTCATCTAAATGCATTTAAGCAGGAGTAGGGGGGCTACTGGCTTTGGAACAGTCTGCCATATGAACTGAGAGGAGATTAAGATTCCCACGCACTTTCCTGATTTGCCATACATATGTCCTCATTAACCTGGCTCACAATGACCCCAGAGTTATATAAATTAAATGTGAATAAAATTGAAAGGAGTCAGGGGTATGGCTTGTGGATTTCTTTAAAGTCCCTTCCCAACCCCCACAAACCACACTGATGCAATGTTTCTTTAAAAACTGACCCAAACAATGTTTTAAAAGTTACCTTGTATTGCAGAAGAATTCACCTCCCATAAACCTGTACTCATTAGCTACTGCGGGGAGGATGGAATTATATCGATTGGTTTGCATCATACTCATGACTCTGCGGTAGTATGAAATGTTGCCTATAAAACCTCATCTTCTCATGAATCTTTCATTGGTCAGTGTGATATGAGAAGCCAACAGCAATCACACCACGCTGGCTCTCTGGGATGATGCCACTGCCTTGAGCTTCCTTATTAGATCAGAGCTATTAATCTGCTTACAATACTGATCCTGAGAGCCTTATCAAATGTCCGCTGAGGTACAGCAGACTTACAACAGAGTCATGTGCTGCTTGTTTGGTGAGGACATTGTGCAATTACTCTGAAATGTAGTAAACTGAAATCATTTCCAATTAAGCACATGACTTGCAGTTCCAAGATGCAACCTTGTCATCCTCACTTACGGCATACTAAATGTTTTACAGAAAGGCTAGGCACACCGAAATGATGAAGCTGTAAGAACTGTAACTTCCAGTCAAATCCTAAATAATTTCAAGGAAGGTTTGTTATTGAGGGGGAAAACATTAAGGTAAAAATCTAGATGGTTATACAAAAGTACTGTCATTTAAGGAGAGAGAGAGAGAGAGAGAGAGAAGTAGAACAAATATTACAGTGTTTAAAATGCAAGCATCTATTCTCCAAAGTTGCCATTTCCTCCTCTGTAGTCAGAAGACCACTTGTAATTCTGAGAGAACTCCAGGCCCCAACTGGAAGTTGGCAACTTTAAGCGAGGAGGGGAATCAGAAGAGATAGAAGAGAAAAATTGTTGGATTCAGCCTTTAGTTTCTAGTGTACTATGTACTGATAGGAGCCTGCTTACATAAAGTACAGCATTGTGGGATATGGTAACCAAAAAGTGTTGCAAAGGGTGTTAGTTGCAACCAGTGACTTCACCTCTGCAGTTTATTAATAAACCAGCAATTGTTATGCTGATAGTGTGAGTAAGACGAACTGGTCTCAGCTGGGAAGACAGGAATACTGCAATGCTGTTTTCAAGTTTACACTGGTCTAATCTTCCAGTCTAGGTCAAAACATGACAGGCTAGCAAGACTCACTTGCCACAGACAGAAGGATGAGATACATCTTGCTTGGCTTAATAGGTCTTCTCGTCTTTCCATAGCAAATAGTTGGAAGGTGTTAACCCTTGTTTATGGTCCGGTGGTGTAAATGAGTATGGAAGTGAGCAGGATCAAATTACCAACCTGCATTTCAGAAACGTTTTCCTGCCTTGTTTGAAACACAAGTCCTTATATTCATAGACAACAGACAGCCCATAGAAGCTCTTTAGGAAGCAGAAAAACAATGGATTGATAGGCATACCTTTCATTTATATTAATGCCAATTTCATAAAATATATCTCAGTAGAAATTTGCACAGAGAATCTTCACATGATGCAAACAATCCCATAGCACAATGAAAGCAAAGCTGGATCAGTGCACAAGCCAGAAATTGTCTGCCTTCACTATGCAGATCAAGTGGATTATGTATGCATCCACCAGCCCTAGAGCTGCTTCACACAAACATGTTCAAAAAGTTCTACTATGAGTTTTTCTAACTGTAGTGCAAAACATGACCATGGAGATTGCGCTACCCTCTCTGTTAGCTTATTGGAGGTACGTATATAGAGATGAACATGAGTGTCCTGACAGAAAGAAAAGAGAGGTACCGGTCATGTGATACCTGTCTACATATGTCAGTCACATGTTCCAGACCTCAGTGAAGCTGAGAATGAGGCCACTGGTAAGAACATAATTTTTTTGTCCATGTTGGTACATGGCTAAAGGAAATTTAGGCAGGTGCAGCTTGCCACACACATGTCATATTCCAAGAAGCATGTCAGGACTGCATGTTATTTATCCAGTAAGTTAGTTATGTCATTTATAGTCCACTTTTCTCAATGAGAGTCAAGACAACTTACACAATTTAAATAATGCCACATGTGCGGTAGAAAACATACAACAAATAGTGAATAAAAAACTGTGTTCCAAAAGTACAGAACAATGCACTGAAATAATGTAGCACATACAAATAACATACCTGAGCTAAATAGCAAAACTGGTGAACAGTGCAATAGACAGCATAATAATACAAGCAACAAAGCTACAAAACAACTGACTAAAGTTCACAAAGCATGAAATTTAAAAAAAGAAAAATCACTTCTGAACAGTACTGCCAGGAGTAGTTTGTCTACAGAAAGTACCCTGTGGGGGATAGTGGTTCAGGACTGCAGCACAGAAAAAGTGGGAGTTTAACTTTCCATCACCACCACTGCTATATTTCCTTGTGTGGGGAAGTACAGTTCTTGAAAGTTAAGCAGGATTTTCCTTGGTCACTATTTGGATGGGATTCCACCAAAGAACATTGCGACATTACTCAGACAAAGGGAAAATTGCTTTCTGAGACCTTGGAGAGCTATGGCCAGTCAAAGTACAAGGGGTTGAGTGGTTTCAGACACTTATAGAAACTGTTAAAAATGTGGAGGTTCTGAATTCATGAGCTGAAAGGGCAGACAGTCAGAGCTGTATTGCATCCGAAAGGACATGGTCCCCTACCCCACACCCCAAGTTAGGCTGCTTCTCTGTCTGCTGTTGTGAATACAGAGGCATTTGCAGCATCAGTGGTTCTTCTGTAGCAGCGGAAAGTGCTGTTAAGAGACAGCTGACATGGTGACCCTGTAGGGTTTTCAAGGTAAGAGACGTTCGGAGCCTGCCACTGAGTGGGTTGAGAGAGCTCTGAGAGAACTGTGACTGGTCCCCCAGGAGGTTTCATGTGGATGAATGGAGAATCAAACCTGCTTTTCCAGTTTAGAGTCTGCTTCTCTTAACCACCACACCACACTGGCTCATGGTTTCCTATCTTTTTTTCTGGAAAATTTCCCAAAGACCAGTTTATAAGGATGCCTAACTGAGTAATAAGTGTGGAGAAATGTTTATTTGCCACCCATTGCTTGCCAAGTATCATGCAGATGATGCAGATATTTTCTTCTACATCTATTCTTCACCTAAATTGAAGTGCTTGAGTTTAACCAACTGAGAGCTAGTTATATATTAGAATAGTGGTTATGGTGTGGACACCCACAAAAATTAGCTGTTAATCATTCCAAAGTTTCCTTGACATTCTGCCCAAACCACAGGACTGGTTCTTCATACAAACAGATGAATGGCTAGGTGCCTACATGATTCAGCTTCTTGGTGACAGCCATATTGTCAGGTTGGTATGAACTAGTGTGGTATAGTAGTTAAGAGCGGCAGACTCTTATCTGGGGAACTAGATTTGTTTCCCCACTCCTCCACATAAAGCCTGCTGGGTGAGCTTGGGCTACTCACAGTTCTTCAGAACTCCTCAGCCCCACCTATCTCAGAGGGTTCTGTGGAGATGAGGGGGAAAGAGTTTGTAAGTCACCTTGAGTCTCCTTACAGGAGAGAAAAGTGTGGTATAAATCCAAACTCTTCTTCTTTTCAATTCCATGGTCTTCAAAGGAACTCTATATGCTTATAATTTAACTGGGACAGAATTTGGGCATTCATAAAGCCCTCAGTTAAAGTACACAGGGTCTTTCATAGTTAGTGTCTAGGTTCCCCAACCTGATTTCACTCAGACAGTCTCATAGCTGCAAACGGCATTGCAGTATTCCTGTCTTCCCAGCTGAGACCAGTTCGTCTTACTCACACTATCAGCATAACAATTGCTGGTTTATTAATAAACTGCAGAGGTGAAGTCACTGGTTGCAACTAAAACCCTTTGCAACACTTTTTGGTTACCATATCCCACAATGCTGTACTTTATGTAAGCAGGCTCCTATCAGTACATAGTGCACAAGAAACTAAAGTTGATGGGTAATAACTTGTTTATGGTAAAGAAAAGGTCATTCAGCGACACTTTGTGGGGAGAAATATCCACTGCCCCAACATCAGGCATATCCCCAAACAGGTAATATGTTACATATGAGATCATAGAACAAATGATGTGCATAAATACTTGTTCTAGTGAACACCTTGTCCACAATTCAGAAGATACCTTTAAACATCTCCAGCAAGGCTTTATACTTTTTTAACGTGGCCCATATGTATTTACATCACAATTATTTTTGTCATCACAAAAATTACCTTTCAAGCTTTAAATTTTTTTGCCAGTGACTTAAAAAATAAATCTTAAGTCACACTGATTGCGCAGCATAGTGCTGACTCTGTCAATTTCTGCACTGTAGCTTCTCCCATATGTGGTTTTCATTTTTGTATCAGTCGGAACTGGATCTGAGGAATCATGTTCCACCTCACCTGGGTCATCGATTCTCAGCTCCCTTTTTTGTAAAGTGGACATAATCTAATAGCAATATTGTTAGGATCAACAAGACTGGGTGACAGCTGCAAGGACATGCGGAAATATATCATTTTTGCAGTGATCCTGCTATGAAAGCAACACTTACTTTGCAAGCACACATACAATCTTCTCCTATATAAGCAGCTGAAGGAAAACCTGTTTTTCTGGCTTCTAGCAATATGCAATTTCTAAGTTAGATGTTTTCATGGGACAAAAACACATGCTTAATGAAGACATCTATCAAATCTGAACAGAACTTGTAAAATCTCATTTAAGGCGTGTCAGAGAACCCAGACTATTGTAAATGCATTTTTCTCTGAATCATAAAACACAAAAGAAGTTTCATGTCAGCTTTTATTGCATTGTTCAGAGAAAGGATGCCCACTTGCTGCCTATGCTTAAGTGGCCCCCAGTGGCCTGGATGAATTTTGTATCAAAACATGATCAAATGTGAAATCAGAGAGATACTGGTAGGGAAAAGAAAAATATATTCAAAAGATCAGGAGCAAAGAGCCAAATTACATGTTATACCTATGACCTCAGGTCATTTTAGGTCAGGAAAAGAACATGAAGCCCCTCCCCCACCTATGCCACAATCCCCATCTGAACTGGGCCCCTGTCCTGCTTGAGAACTGAGTTTTTATAAGGAATTTGCAGCTGCTAAATGGATGCAAGTTCCCGTGGTGATCCCTTGTTACATATAATGTGTAGTTTGGGACTAAGGGTAGTGAGAGCTTCAGTGCATATCTAAAGGTAGTGTGTTCAGTTGACTCAAAGCACCTTGGTGGTAAGATACTTACTTGGTGGTAAGATACAAAATATATGCTACAGTTTAATGTTGGCCTGACTTTTGGAGGATATATATCATTTGCAAGAAGTACATTGAATGTTTGTATTTTATTATTTTATTTATTTAAATATATCTATCCTATCTTTTGATCACTTGATCTCAAAGGTGGTTGACAATATTGCTATGTGTTTCCCACTTGTCTGAGTGATGAAAAGTCCCTGTATTGGTTCTCGTTGAAGGAGAGAGCACTGGAGTCTTATGGAACTTTTGTAATGTTTCTTTTATTTACAAATACACAAGCAGGCCACAAGTGGAGGCAAAGAGTCACCCTTATGGCAGGTTTGCTCCCCTGTACCAGATCTCCAGGAAGGGAGATTCTGCATCCCAAGGTGATTCAGTCAATTTATAGCCCTGTTAGCTCCTTTTCTACATAGTTTCCAAAATTCAGAATCAACATTACTTCATACATTGACACAGATATTTGAACAGAGCTATTGAACAGCCATCTTCTAACAATTATCCCTCTACTGAGGAAACAACCAGTGATGCTAAGGCCCTCTAGCATTGTTGTGTCATAGGCCTCACTCCAGAGATGTGAAACAACCGAAAGGTGGTATACAGAATTGATAATTTTACTCTCTCCTGTAGTTACAGCTGGGTCCTATATCCTGCAGAGATCTAGAGAATGTGTGCATGAGACTATAGTGAGGAATGCGGCAACAGCCAGGTATGAACTCTGGCTTTATCTTTGCCTTCTACTTTCTCCCTGGAGGTCCTGCAGGGGCTCAAGGGATGCTAGAAGTGGAAGAGCTGCTCAGGCATTCTTGGTCTTTTTGTCCCTGACTCTTACACTGGAGCCTGCTGGGGTAGAGAAGGCAGCAATCTTCAGTTGGAGGTTCTGGAGTGCACGGAATCTTAAGACAGCGGGTTCCTTAGCTCTTGAGGAGACTTCTTCCCTTGACAATCATTCCTCCTAAATTGAAACTAGATTAGGGCAGGTGCTGACACCCAATCATATTGTTCTGGCAGTAATCCTATCATACCTGCTGGCAGGCAGGTCAACTAAGCAATGTTTCAGTAGTGATTCAAGCAGGGATTTGTGCAGTCCATTATCTCGTGATATTCCTTTCTAAGCAGTACAATACAGCACAATCAACTTTTCACACATGTGAGTTCTTGCAAAGCCCAGTGGATAGCAAGGTGCTATTACTGTATCTGTCAGGGACACAAGTATAATAGACACATGTCTGTGTGAACATGGCTCTCTTACCAGTTTGAACCCACCACACCCATAGAAATATAGCCCAGTGTAAGAAAGCGACCTAGCCTCTATAACACTGCACTTCTTGCTTAGTAAGTTACTACCTTGCATTTTATCACTGACCCTCACATAAGCAATAAGAAGGAACCAAAATATAATGAAGCTAGGAAATAATATTTATTAAAGAGGAATCATACAATTTGGCAAAGCAAAAGGAAAAAAAGCTGTCTCATGAGATGCATTCCTCTTTATCAACAACCAAGGCTATAATAAACAGTCAGTAGAAAGCAGTCAGTAGAAAGCTTTTTCCACACAGTAGAAATGCTTTTTCCACACAAAGCATTTAAAACATTTGCACACATTTTGGATACATTTTGAAAAGAATCGTTTTCATTGTTTTTTGTCTGCATAGCTCGGATAAATAAAGCATTTCAGTTGAAAACTATTCTTTTTTTAAACACACAGACATATCTTTGAAGCTATGGAGACTCGAAATCTCTGCAGCCTTGCCAATCTAGACATATCTATGTAGTATCATATCTACCTCACACAAAAATGTTAAAAAGGAAAAATGGTAACTTCATGTAATCGGCAGGCAAAAATGAATGTATTAGTGCACAGTAATAAAGTAAATGGTGGGCAGCCACAATGCCAAATGAGAAAACGTCTGTAGGAAATTTCAGCAAATGGTGGACATCACAGACAACCACTGAAGTGGCAGAAAATGGTGGGTAGCAGAGAAACGAAAGTGAGAGCTTAAAAATCGGGCATGAGAAATTAAATATTTCCTGATCTCCACACAGCAAGCAGGAAATGTTTTGAAAACATTTTGGGTTAAAAGATTGCTAGCTTACCATATCCAAATAAAACAATTTGAGGCAGAAATAAAAAGTTTCCAAAATGTTTTGGACTAAAAGCTGTTTGGGGAAATGTTTATTTCTTTCCTCAAAATGTTTTATTTGTGTTGTGTGGAAAGGGCCCATGAGTCAAAATAAGAAGGAAATCCAACATAGAAAACAGCAAGGTCATATTTTGTATTGTTTTATAGCACACACACTAGAGGTGGTCTTGGAGAAGGTAAACGTATTTTGAGAATGCAGCGGCATGAGTCAAAACAAGAATTCCATGGACAGTTTCCATTCAACTTGTTCTCTGACTGCTTTCTTAGTTGCCAATGTGCTTGCAGATCAGGTTCAGGGTGCTGGTTTTAAGCTTTCAAGCCTTAATGGTCTGGAACACTAATACCTGCAGGACTGTATGTCCAACTATATCCCCCCAAGGATGTTTATTCAAATTCTCAAACTGTATTGGAAGTTTCTAGCCCAAAAGCTGTTTGATTATCCTCAACCTAAGCCAGGGCCTTTTTGGCCAGAGCCCCTGCCTGGAGAAATTCTCTGAGGGCCCTGTGGGATCTGGCCCAGTTCCACAGGGCCTGCAAGACAGTGATGTTCCACCAGGCACATGGTTGAGGACTTTCAGCTGCCCTATTGTATCCACCAGCTTTTGGGCAGACACCCCTCTTCTATATGCTCCCTTCGGTCCCCCCTCCCCACTTACTTTGCAGATGGTCTGTTAGTTGTGGAATTCAACAGGAGTTTATGGCACCCTTTTATTATTATGTCTTATTTTATGGAGTTTAATCTATTTTAACTGTTCCTGATTTTAAAAGGGTATTTGACTTATAGTCATCCATCTCAAGCCCTACGGTACCAAGGGGTGGGGGTGGGGAAACAGGATATAAATGTAAATATAAATATATAAAAATAATTTTGAAGATTACAGCTCTAGGATTTTGGAGGAATATATTATTATTATTTTGGCAAAACTGCTGTATTTCAAACTTCCTTCTATTTCTACTCGGCTTATGCATTCATAGGCCAAGCAGACAAAAAGATTAGAATCATATGATGCGTGTGTTTTGAAGGGAAAAAAGAGTGATCTATGGCTCACTATTTTTAGTAAGTTCACAGAAAGGGTTCTATATTAATGCTCAGCAGTTGTTTATTATAGCCTTGGTTGTTGATAAAGAGGAAGCAGAATTTTAAAACGCTGAATGCTACTTTCAGATAAACTCTGAGTCACCTCTCTCTTTCACTATGTAACACACTGCTCTTTGTATTTACCTACCAGAAGCAGAAACTCTCAGTAGCCAAAATTTAAGAGTCATGTTTAAAAGACCGACAATTAGGTGACCTAAGCAATTCTCTTATAACATGGCTCACATGGATTCATTGTCATAATTGAAGGGAAAGTTCTAAATGTAGAAAACATTATTTTTACCCATCATCTGGGATGCAAGGGGTTCTTTGTTCTATGCCATAAGTTTCTGAGTGTTTCCTTGAACACAAAGACAGAAGGGTTGCTGGAAATTGAGTAATAGAGGCAAAAGTGAGTAAGTCTGAGCATTTATAAACAGAGATCATAGGCCCACATAAAAATATCAAAACATGTTTTGATTGGTCCTAATTAAGTTTTCTTTAGCTACATTTTTGTTTCATATTCTTTGAAACAATGTGATATGCACTTTTCAAATTCAATTCATTTCAAGTTACAGAGTTGAACATGTTTGTTGAAGGCCACAAAATGTAGGTCTATGGCCAACCTTTAAAGATACTAATAACAGATTCTTAAAAGCTGCACAACTTTTTCACTAGATAAAAAGTACTTAGTCTAGGAATTTTATTATAGATGTCACTCTACAACTGAAGTTGCCAGAAACCTGGAGAAATGTTTTTCTTCTTAAACAGAGAAAATAAGCAGTTGATATTATGTGGAAATGGGCAGTTGAAGCTTTTCATGGCACAGAGGTACATAATGTCATCTGGTTAATAATATCCTATTAAGAATCTGTTAAAGGGGCAGGCCATTTTTTTCTCCAGGTGATTGGAAACCTGGTATGGTGAAGGAAATGGACATTCTCTAGCTACCCATGAAATAGAAGGAAGGATCAGACAAGGAAGCTGTGACTGTTAATTGTGTCTTAAAAAATACTTCTATAAAAGGTACATGAAAAGGACATTGGCTGTTTTTGCACGCTGAAATTGCCCCTCTGTTGGCATGGGGAATGTCCCGATGCAATTGGGAGTTTTGCACAGCCCCCGGCGCTGCAGCGTGGCTGCCACGTTTCTGCCCCAGAGCTGTCCTGAGGCAATGGCTTTGCTCCGCGAATTTCCTGAACCACAAAGGTTGAGGTCCTTTTGAAATGCCCCTTTGTTGCTCTGGAGGCTTCCACCAGCATGCAAAACTCCTCCGTAGCATAAATGGGGCCAGTTTTTCTGCCTCACCGCTCTGGCCCACTCCACCAATGGAGAGGCGCTGAGAAGCGGCACCCTCCCCCCCCTGCAGTGAAAAAAAATGCAGGGAGAAACCTTGGTTTTTATAAAGGAGGGAGAAACCTTGGGCAGAAAAGTAGCATGTGCAGGCGCTGCAAACGGTAGGGCGGCAATTCGCTCGCACACCCAAGGATTCCAGATTTACATTTTAGATGGGGGGTGGAGGATGGCGATCCTGTCGCACACGCAAGGATTTCAGACAGGGGTGTGAGGGCACCGATTCTCAGTGCCTGATTTGTGTTCAGTCATGTAAAACTGAAATGGTGAAAATGAGTGGGGGAATGGGGCGAGATTCAGCCAATCCGAACGCAGGAAACTGAGGCTGCCCACGCATGTATGAAAGAGACTACAAAAGAGCTCGCAGTGCTTAAGCGGTGCTTATGGGAAAGCCCTGGGCTTATGGGGAAACATTCGGGGCTTCCCGTCCCAGCCCTGACTTGAGTGAAGGACAGAGCCAGGCAGCAGTGGGGAACTACAAGCAGGGTGAGAAACCCCGCAACAGGTATGCTCACCTGCGGGTAAGCCACGGAGGATTTAGAAAGTGTGAAATCAGCCAGTGCATATAAATCTATAAGAGAGAAAATGCTGGATGGAGGTATAAAATTCTTCTGATAGTATACCTCTATTCACAGATGGTTTCTGCACAGCACAAATATAACAGGCTGAGGAAGCTATTTATCCTGTTTTGGAAAGAATTTTGCACTGGGCTCTTCCCCAAAATGGCTTCAGCCCATTATGTTTCCCTCAAACCAGGTTTTACAAAAATCGCAACACAAGTATTCTTTTTAGAGAAACCTAAGGAGCCACAGCAACCTGTCCCATCTGCTTCTACACCCTGGAGAGGGCAAACCTCCAAAATGCCAAACAGGGGAAACTGGGTTTATTAATAACATTCACAAATTTTATTAGTGTGCTGTGCAGAAACCACCACAGTTTTCACAAATTACACAAGAAAGTTGAAATGTGATTGCAAATCTACTTTTCTTCTTGGCCATTAAGCAAGCACATGGAAAAATGCATATCTCAACAGCAGGAACAAGGTTCAAAACCATTTATGTGCATGTGTTGTGTGTTTAAACTACTGCCAAGTTGCTGCCGACTTATGGCAACGCAGTTGGTTTTTCAAGACAAGCTACTAGTAGAGGTGGTTTGCCATTGCCTTCCTCTGTATAGCACCCCTGGTATTCCTTGGTGGACTTCCTGGTCCAGGGCAGACCCTGCTTAGCTTCTGAGATCAGGCTAGCCTGGGCCATCCAGGTCAGGATCCACTTAATGTAGTGCGTGTGAAATTTGTCTGAGAGTCATATGCTAAGGTGACTAGCTTGAACCTATCTTCTGTATTTTCTGCTGGGGAATTCTGGGGAAAATGGCTCACTCACTCCAAATAGAGGAACTGCCCGTTTTAGACTCAGAGTTTGGCAATGTGTCCTTCTCCACACTTTGCACTATGAATCTATCACTTGAGTTCATCCACTGAGGCTTTTCCCAAGCATTCCTACCTTCTCAGGTGAATGGCTACCAAAAAAAGGACCTTTTCTAGGAAAGTGCCCTGGTTATGAAACTCCCTTCCCATACATATTAAGGTGCTTCCTTCAATGATCAACAAAGGCCATCCTGTCCACCTGAGCTTTTAACAGGAATTAGGTTTTACTGCATTTTATAGTTCTTATATTGTTTATTGGTGTTTTATGAATATTTGAATATGTTGAGCTTTTATTAATGAGGTTTTGTGATTTTTTTAAACTGTATCTGAAAGCCATAGTGAAGGCTTTTTATAGTGGAAAGGGAGCCTATATCTTTCCTTTATAAATTGAATAAAATAATAAGACCTGCAAGATATTATTTTTTTAGATATTATTTCTAGCAGATTTTGGAGTTGTGAAATTTCTGAGGCAGTTATTCTAGCTCAATTTACTACTAGAGTGTCCTGGAAAGATAGTCAAGCTAACTCCTTAGGAACTTATTCCCCATCTTTAAAAAACAAACAAACCATGGAACAAGCATTTGCATACATCATATCTAACAAAAGAACAGGCCTTTCATAATGAGAAATGAATGTCATGATTAGGGTTGTGCTGTGTTTGGTCTGACTTTTAGTCTATTTAATTTGAAAAGTTAGCTTCTCCATTAAGACATTTATTCATGATGGCATGTCATTAACTTTAGTCTTTATGCCTACCATCAGTTTCAAATTGTTGAAAATTATTTAACTGTATTTACATTTAAGCTGCCCTGAGTTCCCAAGAGGAAGGATCAAAGAAGAAAGCTGTGACTGTTAATAGTGACTAAATAAATACTTCCATAAAAGGTACATGAGAAGGTCAGTGCATATAAATCTATGAGGGGGAAAATTTTGGATGGAGGAGTAAATTAGAAATTAGATTTACATCCAGTAATACCTTGGAGACAGAAGTGGAGCAAGGGGAAACTGCTCCCAGGGTGCGCGCCCTGCTGCAGTGCCCCCGCCCTGCCCTGGAACGCCCCCGGAACGCCCCCGCCACGGCCCAGCCACACCTCTGCCACGGTTCTACCCGGGATGTTGCACCTCCCCTTCTTGCCCCGTTGGCACTATACCACTGCTTGAAGATCAACAAGACTTTCATGGTATAAGATTTCGAGGGTCAAAACTCCCTTCCTCAGACACAAGTAGCAATGGAGATCTGAGTCTTTTTATACCAGTCAGAAGATGGGAGGGGTATTGTAAAGAATGCTTGTAAAGATGCAAAGGTACAATACATATTGTAATCAGCCTGATTAGAGCAGAGGGAAAATGTTGGGGAGCAGAAAATTAGCATTACTGGTTTATAGTGAAAAAAGAATCCTATGTATCTATTCAGTCTGGGGACTGCGAGGAAGCAGTCCATCCAGAGGTGGGATCCAGCAGGTTCTCACAGATTCCCGAGAGTAGGTTACTAATTATTTGTGTGTGCTGAGAGTGGGTTACTAATTGGTGATTTTGCCACGTGATTTTTGCCTTAGTTATGCCCCTCCTCTCAGCAGTAGCGCGCAGAACTTGAAGCAGTCTAGCAGGAGGTGCACCGGCGTGCGTGGCAGCCTGCGCCTGCATGCATTCATTTCCCGCCCAAGGACCGGTGCAGTGGCTGCGTCCTTGCCACAGCCCCGCCCATGAATGCCCCGCCCCCAGAATGCCCGGCCACACCCCCGTCATGCCCCACCGAGCCCCATTGGCGCTACGCCACAGTTTGAATCCCACCACCATGAGAACCTGTTATTAAAATTTTTTGATCCCACCACTGAGTCCATCCTTCTAAACTTGTGAATGAACTTAAATTTAGCAGTCTGTCATTGTAATTTCCCCTTGAAGTTTCTTTATTTGAGGAGTACTACTCTTATTGTACAATTCAAAAGGAAGGAGAGCTGAAATGGTTGTACAGGCAGTGCAAGGGCACACTAAAGCAAATGTCCTAATAATAACCAATGCAACTGGCAAGGGACAAAACTGGTCGGCGGGGATTTCGTACCGTTGGTATTGATGTTGTGTGATTCTGTAACATCCAAATGTGGAAGCTGCCAGTGCGTTGGCACTGTCCCACTGCAGGAGCCTGCACTGATCTGGTGGGGGAAGTCTGGGGGCATCCTGGGGTTGGAACGAACTTTGGATGGTTTCCAATGGGTTTTCAACCCAGGAACACTCCCTGTGCCTAGAAGCGACTTACACCACCAGAAAGTGTGGCACAGCCCATTGGGCTGCCTGGGTTTTTTCCTCTGCTTGACAGGCTGACTTAAACCCCTTCAGAGGCAGTGCAGCTACTGCCAAACCCCCCCCCCCCCCCCCCGGACTGCACCACTAGTTCAGCAGTAGAATAATCTGGAAGATTAAAATATTTTCCCACTGGTTTTTGAGTGTAAGCAGAAATGCAGCTAATACATGTTTAAAATAAATATATACCGGTAACACTGGATTGCCTCTTTTGTTGAAGGCTAAATTTTGTGGTTGTCTTCCAGGACTGACATTCTTTGCCTTGCAGCTAAAATGCAAGAGTGAAATAGCTCCTGATGGGGCATTTATGCAGATTTCCTGGAGAGGTAGAGCTGGATATGGTAGTATGTCAATGTGGGTAACACTGCTGGCTTCTGAAGATATCTGTTATCTTTTTTTCCCCAGTACATGTGAGCATAGCCATGGTCAGTGGAATAAAGAACCTTTATATATTTACAACATTTATGTCCCTCCTTTCTGTCTACTCCAGGCCCCCAGCAGCTGGGAGGGGGGGCTTCAGAAATATACCCATTTAACCCTTGACCTGAATAGCCCAGGCTAGCCTGATCTTGTCAGAACCTGGAAGCTAAGCAGGGTCAGCCCTTGTCAGTACTTGGATTAGCAACCTCCAACGAACACCAGAGGCAGGCAATGGTAAATGACCTCTGAATGTCTCTGGTCTGGAAAACCCTACAGGTTTTCTATAAGTCAGCTGTGATTTGGTGGCACAAAAAATGTCCATTGAAGTTAATGGGCTTGTAAAAGTACAATTACACTGTTAAAATATACTTTCATATTTTAGCAGTGTAACTTCTTGTATGATTTTATCTAACTTTAAATGACATTTCTTATAATTTACATGAATGTCATGAGTTTTTTTAAAAAACATTTGTGAATCCAGAGATTCCATCTCCCACCTAACAATCGTAATCTGTGCCTATTGTTTTTACATGTGACTAATTGAGCTGCAGGACCCTGAAGATATCGTTGGTATAGAGCTGATTTTCTGAAAGCACCACCACACATTTGGAAGGTGTTTTAAGGGCACTGGCCATAAGGATTCCAAAGTTGCTAGACTACAGCTGCTGCTTTCAGATAATGACTTTTGTACTGTCCTTCACCTTATATCATGTGAGAAACACCTGGAATAAAATCATTCTGGATAGGTGTAAGTAGGTTTATATTTTGTCTGGAAATGAAAACGATGGGCCCCAGGAAGAGGCAAGTTAATGTTTAACTTTACCTCCTGATAAATGAGCATGTGGAGCTCCAGCCTTTTGATCTTGGAAACGAAGAAACGAGAAACTCACATGAAAAAGCTGCTGAGGTCTCTTATCTGCACTGCCTTTCATCACATACCAATTGAGAAACCAGACTAAAATTAGAAGAATCACAGGTTGCCCAAATGTCCGTCCTATCAGCCAAGAGCAGGAAGAAAGCAATTACAATGCACCCTTCCATCAACATAATAGCTCCTCTAAGCCAGACCAGGCAATTTAAGAATATTACATTTGGAAAGAATAACTTTTTCCTTGTCCTGGCCACAGGTGTGTCAGTAACAGGAGTGTAGGGAATTTATAGTAGTGTTCTTTTTTTTGGGGGGGGGGGGGGAAAGAGCTCAAAGTAGTGAGTGAAATCAATGGCTCTAATGGTTGTAAGGAACAGATTGCTCAAGTAATGTTTCCACAAAGTATCAAAGAGGTTTCCTGGGACCTGAAGGCAACACCTTTGTGAGGGTTTTCCAAGTAATTCAGGGCTACTGAACTATATGGCATGGTCCACTTTTGTCTGTCCTTAAATGCACTCATTCATTACCCTCTCAGACTTATAAGCCCATGAATTGGACCTAAGGAAAGCTATCCCTTTTCACACTATGAAGCACATAGACTGGTCTGGGATCTCTATCTACCTTGTATCGGAAGTACACAGCAACACATGAATCAAGGGTTCTTGTGTGTGCAGTGGCCAATTAAGATCAGAATCATGGTGCACATAAATAAGGGGCTTCAACAACATTCCCCTGTTCTATTATTACAGCCTGAAACAGGCCTGGATGGGTGTTACTGGTCTTATTGGGAAAAACCATATAAATCCCAGGGATCGCATGGGTTCCACCAGGACTGTTTCAGACCAGGAAAATAGCCTAACATTGTTTCCCATACTTCTGGACGAACACTATACCTTACCTACTCGATGGAGATCATATACAAAGGACCTTTGAGCATGAACAGCTGTCTATGAAAGAGCAGAAGCTAATAGACATGGCACAAACATTAACAAGAAAATGTATGTTTTTAATGGTCTTGATCATGAATAAAAGCAGGAGTGTCCTCTTGATAGTAATATGGGCAAGTGCATGGTGTCTTCATTCTATAAAATAGAGGTCTTTCATCTGCACTTTATTTGTAATTTGTGTTTAAAATAAAGGCCCACAGACTGGGGATAGGGCAGTATAAAAATCTAAAGAATAAATAAATAAAATTGTCTATACTGAAGAGACTCCATTGGCTCAACAGTCTCTTTAATTTACAGGATCTTCAGTAACTATCCATGTTTCTGGGGATATCAACAGGCTCATTCTTATCTTTAGGGCCTTGCGTTTGTCTTTGTAATGCCCTTCCCTTTGAAACTCAGTTGATGTTTACCTTATTTTCCTTATGTGTCAGGCCAAAACCATTTCTTTTTACCCAGACTTTTAACTGTGGGGTTCCATTCTTTTACAGTGTTTTAACTGTGGGGTTCCATTCTTTTAAGATGTTTTATTATCTCCTCTACTCTGACAATTGTTTTATGAATAGCATTTTAGGCTGTACAGTATTTGGACTGTGCTGGTTTTAGATCATGGTTTCCTTTTAACTTATTATTTTTTGTTGTACTGTTCTTAGTTGTGACCCACCTCTAGCAGGTCTCTGGATATAAATAAATGAACAGATATATAAATAAATGGATAAATAGTGTAGATAGCACACCCTGAGCAACATAACCTATGGCAATAGGGTCAAGGACTGAATGATAGGTTCCATTAGCTCTCATAGTGCTGAATACTTGACTCTGTGACCTTGTTACCATGCTTGTGGTATGTCTGACCCTAGCAAGAATGGTGGACAAGCTGACAGTGAAAAAAACACACAGACACACTGAATTTCATTTATTTATGTAGACCATGGCTTCAGAGGTTATGCTCCCCTTTCTCTTGAGTTTCACCCATCTGTGTGTGCCACAAGCCTCGTATACTTTACAGTGGATCTTCTAAATGACAGAAATAAATAGAGACTTAACAGTCCCCTGCAGTCCCTATTCAGGCTCCTCCTTCTAGTCTTTTCCTCTTTCCTTCATTCATGTGGACCATCCTCTCTGTCTCCTTCAGCACTCCTTTTGGCCTGTTACCACATCATGCTCTTTCTATCTTCCTTTCTTATTACCTCCTGATTCCTTTCTCTTTCTTTACTAACTTCTCAGTTCCTATTTCTAAGTTTACACTGTTTTTTTAAATCCTTCTCTTTCTTACTATCAAGATCAGAGAAACTTTTCAGAGAGGTGCAGCCAGCGTGTCTATCTTGTCACCATCTGGAACAGAAAAAAGTTGAAGGGGGCTAAGACTGCTTGCTTTAAGTATTGAAGGGGTGCCCTTAGAAGAGGGCAGGGAGCTGGTCCTATTGGCAATAATGGGTTTAAATTACACATGGAAAGGTACCGGCTGGATATTAGCAACAATATATATTTTTTACAGCAAGAGTTGTTCAGCAATTAACTTGACTACCTAGGGAGGAAATGAACTGTCCTTCACTCAGTCTTTAAGTAATGTCTGGACAAACATATGTTAGGGATGCTCTAGGCAGATCCTGCATTTAGCAAGGGTAGGACTAGATGACGTTCACGGCCCCTTCCAATTCTATGATTCTGTTACTCTATGTCCTCTAAAGCTCTGTGTTGATCGAAGGTTTATTTGATTAATCACTTGCCTATTAACTGAAGTATGACATTAGTACATTTTATTTACTACAGTCACATTGTGGTGAGATTCAGTCTCAAATGTCTGACATAATACTTAGTATGTATATAGCATCTGTGTTCTCCATGCTTCAAATGGTACATTACCACACTCTGTGATAGTGTGCTGAAATCAGAACAAAAACAACTCTAGTTCTGTTAGTCCTTTAAGACTAACAGTTTTGTTGTAGCATAATATAGCTTATGATGCAATAAATCTGATAGTCTTTAAGGTGCCAAAAGGTTTAAATTTGCTTATTTATTATTTTATTTATTTATTGGATTTGTATCCTGCCCTACCCCTGAAAGGCTCAGGGCGGCTCACAATATAAAAATAGTTATACAATCACTAAAATCATTACCAAAAAAACACATCCAACATTAAACTATAAAACAGTACAATAAAAACATTAAAAACCATTAAGTCATTAAAGCAACATTTCAGTGCAAATGGTTAATAGATGACAAAGACCAATGGCAAGCTAATAGATAATAAATAATCATCACCATCACCTCCTTCCCCCTCCCAAAGCCAAAAGGAGATGATCTAACTACCAACAACTTTGTAAGGCAGGCAGCAATTCAAGACCTAGTTTTTGTCACCAACATGCGAATTACACCCAGTTGTTTCTCGGTTCCATCTGCATCAAGTGAGGCTGCCCAAGTGCTGGACTGCTGCCTACTGGCTGTAATGTATTGGCTGAAGCTCCATTGGATGAGGCTCCACCCCCACATCTCCAGAAGTTTCCCAACCCTAATGTGGAACGCTGAGTCCCAGAATCTATTTCCAGTGCCAGGGGCAAAGGCAGAAGAGAGTGGTTAGCTGGGTGTTCTGTCTCTGATAGTGCCCACCTTGCCCATCTGAAGGAGTAATAGTAGTTTGGATTTATATCCCACTTTTCTCAGCTGTAAGGAATCTTACAGCTCCTTCCTCTCCCCACAGCATTTTGAGAAAACTGTGATTAGCCCAGGCTTTGGGTCACAAATCCAGTTCACTAGTCTGCTGCTATTGTGAAGGAGTGGGGTTAGGGTTAGGGTCAGACTTCCGCCTCCCTTGGACCAAATCTGGTCATGGGGGAGCGATTTTGCGGGGCGACATGTGGGGGGGGGGGGCACATGACCAGAATGGTTGCGTACCCCGTGTTCCTGGGCAGAAACGCCTCTGCAGGGGATTGCCATTGCTAACCACTGAATAGCAACCCTAGACTTCCTGGGTGATTTCCCATCCAAATATTAAGCAGGACCTCCTGTGCTAGCTTGATGAGATCAGACCAGCCTAGATCAGACCAGCCTAGGCTATCCAGGTCAAGGGATGGATTAGATAAAGGGCTATATAACAAAAGCAGCCCTTGACTAAACGGAGGTCTGCCCAAACCTCACTCTTTGAATCTACTCCACGGCAGAGGGTTTTAGCTGCGCTGCCGTGTAATCTACAGACCATCCCCTCCCCCTCCCTTCCCTTCCCCTCCCAGTAAACAACGCTGCCAGGCAACGAACAGAGTCAGGCTTCGCGCAAAGCCCCACACATCGATGACAGCCCAGCTGCTCCCCATATGACATCATTCACCCTCTTGGAAGAGCCGCAAATAGACCAGCCTACTGCGCACGCGCAAGAGGGCGTTTGTGGTCAACGATGAGTCAGAACGAGCGAGAGGGAAACATGAGTTCGTCGTTCCGCCCCTTATGACTCATCAGCCGACGCAAATCTCGCGGTTGAAAGTCAAAAATGGAAGGAACTGGACGAGCCTTGCGGGTTTCTGTACGGCTGCGAAATGGTTAGCGCTTTCCCCTACCGGCGCTTCACCCTTTCTTCATTTCTCACACGACGCTATTTTTATTTCTTTGTTTGAAATCACCGCCCACCTATCTAGGACAGAGGGCATGACGTTATGGTTTCCTGGAATGGGGATGACGTAATACATTGAGGCGGAACAGAGACAGACTGGAATGTTCATTGGAGTACGGAACTCTTAAAGGGGCGGGTGCCTCAGCCCTGCGCTCTAAAATGAAAAGATGCAAGCTGCATTACGGGAAAAGAAGCCGTCTGCGCTGCAGTCTTCTCTCCTCAGCAGCACCGGACTGGTGGTGCGAGAGAAACGGGAAAGGAAGCCGGCTAGCTTTTCCCCGTCCCTTGGAAACGCGGAATGAGTTCTCGTACTGCCGGTGCAGGCAAGAGAAGCCGGCAGGCTCCCTATTCCTGGACCCGCGGTGCGAGAGGGGCAGGAAGGGAAGCTGGCTGACTTTTCCACCACCACCCTTGCACCTGTGGCGCGAGTTCTCACACCTCCAGTGCAGGGACGGCAAGAGAAACTGGCAGGCTCCACATCCCTGCACTGGCAGCTGGAGAGGGGTGGGAAGGGAAGCCACCTGGCTCCGCCACTTTCCCTCCCTCTGAACAGGCAGCCTGCTCGGAGAAGAAGAGAATTGGGTGGAGGGGTGCCTTTGCCCCTTCCTTCTTAGCGGGCTATTCAGGAAGTGGGTGGAGGGTTGCCTTTTTCGCTTCCCTCTGAGCGGGCAGCCCATTTAGAGAAGAAAGGAAGTGGGTGGAGGGGTGCCTTCACCCAGTGATGGGATTCAGAACCGGTTGTTAAAATGGTGCTTGTAAACAACCAGTTGTTAAATTATTTGAATCCCACCACCAGTTAAATTATTTGAATCCAACCACTGCCTTTGCTCCTTCCCTCTGAGCAGGCAGCCACCTGTTCTGATTACCTCTTGTGATCACCAGTCCATAATTGCCAGTCAATTATATTTTTAAAAGAAGGGAAGATGGTGAAAATTGCTGCCCCAGGATGTTGTGATGGCTACCAATTTGGAAAGCTTTACGAGGGCGTGGACATGTTAATTGAGAATAGGGCTATCCATGGCTACTAGTCAAAATGGATACTAGTCATGATGCATTCCTATTCTCTGTAGTATAAGGAGAGCATGCCTATTATGTGCTGTGGAACACAGGGGGCATAATGCTGTTGTGGTTGTCTTGTTTGTGGGCTTCCTAGAGCAGTGATGGCGAACCTTTTTGAGACCGAGTGCCCAAATTGCAACCGAAAATCCACTTATCGCAAAGTGCCACCACGGTAATTTACTTGTTTACTCAGGGGTAAGCTTGGTGGTAGTCGATGGCTTTGCTTTGAAGCAACCATGCAACTCTTCCAACGGGTGAATCACGACCCTAGGAGGGTTTACTCAGAAGCAAGCCCCATTGCCAGCAACCGAGCTTACTCCAGGTAAAGGATCGCACTTTAGTTCTTCACATGAAAATCAGTGGGGTTTAACAGTGCTTAACAGGGTTACCTACACTACTTCCCCAAAACTAGGTATTAGGCTTAATGCTAATAATCAAGCCCAGCGGCCCAGGCCAGCCTAGATGTGTGTGAGGGGCACTCTGTTTGCGTGTGCCCACAGAGAGGGCTCTGAGTGCCACCTCTGGCACCCGTGCCATAGGTTCGCCACCACTGTCCTAGAGGAACCTAGCTGGCCATTGTGTGAACAGATTACTGGACTTGATGACTTGGTCTGATCAAGCATGGCTTGAAATATGTTCTTCTGAATAATCATTCTGGTAACAAGTTCTATGTTCCAGTACTATGAATTTTATACTACAGACCTCAAGGACTGTTCCTGTAATAACATGGGGCTTACCATATTTACTCAGAATAAAGGCAACCCTAAATGTAAGATGTAAAAACTGTAACTTGTATGGGAATATAAAATGACCCACTATTTTTTATTTTAATTGCATACCTCTGGAGTAAATAGTGTTGCTGGTACATCTGCATAGGATTGCTCACTTAGTCCTCTGGTACATTAAAGATTGAAACAAATATATTATGCCATATTGGGGAGGGTGGGGGTACACAGGATTTTTTGTCATACATGATGATGTTGGTGTACAGCTCCCAAAAGCATATACTGCAATGAATCTGTTAGACTTTAAGGTACTACAGTTCTCTTTGTTGCTTCTGATGCAGGGGCTACTTCTTCGTAATTTGACATGAAATTTGCATCCCATCTATTGAATCATTATATATGTTAATTAATTGCTAGGTTCAGCAATTCTTTTATGCAGGTTTCAGTATGCATGCATATTAATCTTTGAGTAAATCCTAATTTGTAGTGGACTGTGAACATTTGGACCTTGTGGATCAGACTAAAAGTCAATCTGCTTTAGTGTTTAGTTTCCAACATATTGTGAAAAAAAGGAAATATATACAGCCAAAGCCCAAGCTAGAATGACAACACAACAATGAAGCTGTATATAAATATATGACAAGGCATATGATGTAGATACATAAATATATTATATTATAAACAGTGCGTTCTACATAAGTTAATGTGCAACAATATAACTAAATAGATACATTACAAAAAATCCAACCCTGTGAGGTAGAGCTATAATTTATGTCCACTCTATTTGAATGGCATTGCTATTTTGTTTTCAATGTCTTTTCTTGTCTGTTGTAGATTCTTAGGTTTGTATTTTTTAAAAAGTTAGTTAAGTTAGAGACCATCATAATACCATGTGATTCCATATGTTAATTAATAGATTGTGTGAAGAAGTATGGAGGTTAAGAGCTCATGTATCTAATCTGGAGGAACTGGGTTTGATTCCCCGCTCTGCCGCCTGAGCTGTGGAGGCTTATCTGGGGAATTCAGATTAGCCTGTACACTCCCACACATGCCAGCTGGGTGACCTTGGGCTAGTCACAGCTCTTCTGAGCTCTCTCAGCCCCTCCTACCTCACAGGGTGTTTGTTGTGAGGGGGGAAGGGCAAGGAGATTGTAAGCCCCTTTGAGTCTCCTGCAGGAGAGAAAGGGGGGATATAAATCCAAACTCTTCTTCTTCTTCTTCTTTTATCTGCCTTTCCCTATTTCCACTGAATCTCTATAGGTTCTAGCCAATGATATTTGGGTGCATGGGTAGGTAGGGGTGATTATTTTATTATGCAGCAGTCCCAGTTTCTCCACACAGGAACATATTTGCTGTTACTTATTTTCTCCACATAGGAACATATTTGCTGTCACTTATTTAGATATGTATACCCCACTTTACTCCCCATTGAGGATCCAAAATGGCTTACAACAGCATTTTCCCCTCTTCAGTCTTATTCCTCACAACTTTCATTCCTATCCTGTGTGGTAGGCTAGGCTATCTTGCAATATTGTTTGAAACTGCCTTGGACCAAGTCAGACAATTGGTTTATTTAGCTCAGTACTGTCTACTGTGACTCACAGGGTCCCACTATGGTCCAGGCAGAGAAGGCCTTCCCAGCACCTGCTACCTGAGATCCTCTAACTGGAAATGCTGGGGTTTGAACCTGGAGCTATCAATGTGCAGAGCATGTACTCCCCCATGTCCTTGAGGACGGAGCAATTTCCACAATGCTGACAACATTTTCCCCCTTGTTTTCATAATCACAGGAGTCCCTGCCAGCTGTTTCTGCGTGTCTTCAGTTCACATTATCTTCCTTCAGTGAACATGTGCCCAAGGACAGTTGGGAACACTTGAAATGAACCAGCAATGAAAATCAAATAGAAGCTGTTTCCAAAATATACTTGTGAGAGCTGTATAACTTCAAATGTTGCTGTGAAATTTGTATTGCTCACCTAGACTGCAATGCATGTGAGGAAAAGAGCAACCATCTAGCAGTGTTGATGAAACTGATAAGAATTAGCTCAAAATAACTCCCAAACTCCATACTTATCTAAGTAAGAATGGAGCCAAGAATGTGTTTGTCACATGGGTTATATGTGAAACCATTCAGAAAATAACTCTTGTTTACATAATGATTTTAAACCAGATATGCTGTTTCTCTTCAGTGAAGAAATCGTAGGGTAACGAAGTCTCTATTATAACATTTTGTACCCTTGATTGTGTAAGAATCCATCAGGTTCCCTATTAATCATGTCAAAATTGCATTTGTATGGCATATATACCACCTATTTAAACAACTGTCATGAGATTCCCTTTAGACTAGGTGCTGGTTTCTCCACTGAGATATATAGGCTTGATCAAACAGATGCACAGTGCTATCTTGGTAGTGGGAGTGTTCAAGGAATCAACCAGCCACTATGCTGACATATCTTAGAAATACATAGCACCACTCTGATACTGCTTCACCATCATGAAACCTTTGCACTACTGAGGGAAGAGGTGGGCCCAAGGGGGTGGCATGAGTTATATGGTTCCTTCCAGCTGTCCCAACCTGGGAAACACCATCAAAACCTGCAGTGTAGGCACCCATATGATGAAAAATGCCCCTTATAGGCACGGTCCTGTCTACAAGCCCTAGTGTGACACAACGTCAAATGCAACTACAACCAATCATACTCCTCCCCAGAAAAGGTCAAACCCCCTACTCTGCACCAAATCACCCCCCCACCCTGCTATGGAAACCTGAGCCAGGGTACCCCACAGCACAGAGGATAAGGCAGGCAGTATGGGACTCTGGCAAGTCCACAGGCATGCTGAACTAGGGAGGGCTCACCCCATCCCCCCATGGCTTCCTGGAGCAGTTATCAAAGACCACACTGGATACCTTGTCACTTTTTCTCCACTGATGTTCAATAAAATCTGGACTGATTTACAACTCTGTTCCTGTCTGTCACTGAGTGGATGAGACTTGCTCCCCCCCCCCCCGTACCATGCCACTCGATGCCCCAACCTCCTCATTCTATGACTTTTTGCTTTTTTTTTCTTTGACTTTTGATTTATATCCCGCCCTCCCCCGAAGGGCTCAGTGTGGTGTACAACATAGTAAATAACAACAGCATATCAATATAATAGGCATCTGAGGAGATAAGTTCTGCCTTGGGGGGATTTCATGCTGGTTGGTGGTATAGGGGAAGGATGTGGCCTGTGTGTGGACAGCAGTTTTGCTGCCACACAGACTGCTGCCCGGGGGACGGCTTGGCATCCTTTCTGCCATATGGCAGCCCTTTTCCTGTATGCTATTGAGTGGGGAAGGGCTCATTTCCCTTTGGAGTTGTACTGTCCCTGGATTTTTCCTCCTTGTTATCTAGCACTTCATGGGGTGGAGGAGTGGTGGTGATGTTGGTGGTCACATCAGTGGGTGCTGACTGGCTGTGCCACTTCCACTCAGAGGGATGTTTTTGGATGCCACTGCCTGATTGGTGGTTGTTGCTGGGTTTCCCTGGGTTCTGGTGCACTTGCTATAAGGTCTGTTTCTTGCCAAGGGACCTGTCTTGTCTGGCTCCACTCCTCATGGAATGTCCATAGGGAGTCAACTATCAATATTACTAATGTGCTGGTGGCCAACTGCCTCCATCACAGCATCCCTCAAGATTGGGCTGCTTGGCAATGGCCACTAGAATGTATATTGCATAACTTGTGTAGTGTGGAATACCACAGTGGCTGTCCACTGGCAGATTTGCCCCTCCACTAAGGCTAAGTGCCCCGGGGCGTGCAAATCTGCTGGCATAAGGTCCTGCCGGGTCCACAACTCCCTTTCCCCTGGATTGGACTGTTAGATTGAGATAGTGTGACTGCCCTAAAGTCATGCAATGAACTTCCATGGCATGAGAGGGGATTCAAATTCCAGTGTCCCAGATATTAGTCTGACACTCTTAACTATACACCACACTGGGACTATAGTTAACACTACAGTTCAGGAGTTAAATGTTATATCTTAAAATATACTTTTCAAATGTCTCTAAATTATAAAGAAGAAGTCACTTAGAGTAAGTTTCCATATGCTAAAAAGTGGGAAATGACTTAAGTAAGCAGAGAAGTAATAGATCATGCAAAAATATTTATAACTCAGTCAGTCTCACTGGTTTCATGCTACAGATGTTGTCCATAGTAGGTTATCTTTGGAGCAAGGGGCATTGCTCTGACATACAGCCCCTCACTCAGTTTAAGGTTGAGATGATGCTGTTGCTTCATATTTAGACCATGGCTAGTGGAGAATTGTAGGCTACATATTAGTCACCTATGATCTGACTTCACTTTCCCACCTAATTTAGTAACAACAGTTGGTTCTTGGGGGTGAGGGGGCCAAAGCAGATTTAAGTTATTAATGTGATTCTGGGACAAATGAGCAGTTGAAGAGGTTTGAAAGAGGTGAGATGAGAAGTCTGGGACAACAGTTTTCAAAGACTGGGAATACAGTTTATGAAGCTGAATGGCTCATTTGTCAACTTTCTCAGGTAGTAGTCTATGCAGTAATGTAAACTGTACTTGTGTGGGAATTTTTGGGTCTGTTACAGTGAATGTTCAAAGTCTGGTGTATGTCATCCAATGTTTATACATCAGTGCTGACAATCTGTGATGAATTTTGTGAAAGTTGCCAGTCAGTTTAAGACAACAGTTAACACTGACAGGTGTACCTTTGCTGCTGCTGCTGCATTTTATCAGATACCTTAACAGATACCGGTACTTTTAAAGCATCACTTTGCTTCAGAGCTTATTACTAAGTCATTTCTGTTTTTAAGAGCCATTTCAAATCAGTTTTTGTTTTATGTACCAATGATATATTTCTAAATGTGTGTGTTCATGGAAAGTTAAACATTTTTGTCCTGTTCGTTTCAATGGCAAAGTGTTTTGTTTATGTTTAATCATGTCCCACTGAATGGAGCCTTCAAAATGCTTAAATGTAACAAGATTTTATGTATTTAAGGTGTCACAAAAAATTCTTGCTTTTGCTAAAAGAAAAGAAAATCTGTTTTTTTTTCTTTTAACCCTCTGTTTCAAATCTTATCCCTTTTGCAAGTGAAACCAATTCAGAATTTCTGGAACTAATGTCTAATTCAAGAAATTATCAGTCCCTGCCGCTTTCACTGAGTTAGTTTAAAGGGAAACATACAAGGGTATAAGAGAACCAACATATCACGTTTGTTGCCTGGTAGAAAAATGTAGAATATTTGCTTCCCTCTCCCAGTGCAATAGCCTGCTTGTGGATCTGTGTGGTGGAAAGGAAGGGGGTATTGAATGATGCACTGGACAAACTGATCTTGCCAAGTCTGAGAGGAGATGACACTGGGCCATGTGGCTGAAGGAATGGCTCCATATGAAGGTGATGTATTGTTAACAAAACAATTTAGATGTTTGTTTCACTATCACTATTATCTTCTACAGGTAGCTTTACACAGTCACTTTCCAGGAAGAACTACTGGAGTAGAGGGAACTAAGAAAGTAGGCAAGCTGGTGCCCCAAAGAAAAATCAATATGGCATCTGCATATCTCTGAAAGCAAGCAGCCTTTTCAAGTCAGCTCCAGATTATACCTTACATATGAGCATAAGAGCCATCAAGTTGCAATGAACTTACAGTAACCCCAGCAAAGGCTTTCAGGGCACATAAGAAGCTGAGGTTACCTTTGCCTTCCTCTCAGAGCCATCCTTAAAGGTCTCCCATCCAAGTACCAACCCTGCTTCGCTTTCATGATCTGACGAGCTCAAGCTACACCATGTTGTTTCTCTTATACCCTTGTATGTTTCCCTTTAAACTAACTCAGTGAAAGCGGCAGGGACTGATAATTTCTTGAATTAGACATTAGTTCCAGAAATTCTTAATTGGTTTCACTTGTCTCTCCAAACTGTACTTTCCACACTGGATTTTAACAATAGTGGGTATCCATTTGGGAAAGTCCTGTTATTTGTAGTCAATAAAGAGGTTAGAAAGCTAGAAAGGGCAATGAGAAAACTACAGTTGAAATCACCTGCACTGCAAGGACAGAAAAATTAAAACGTGGTTGTAAATCATCCTGTATTTTTGGTCATTAATATGAAAACACAGTACAGCAGTTACCCTTTTATTAGACTTAGGCATTCTTGAGGCAATGGAACAGCATGGCTAGTAACAGCATAGGACATAGTTTCAGTTTTAAAGAATACTGTGTTTAAATTAAATGTCAAGAGTGGATTCTGTGAAGCTCTGTATAAGCACAATCCAACCAAGAATTAGATATGCTTGGATTATTTGAAGCGAGCCATCCAGAACACACCTAGCTATGTTGTATTGCTTGCCCAGAGATCGTGGGGTGGGGGTGGGGGTGGGGATCAGACTCCACCCTTATTTACTACCTAATCTTACTTTATGTAATGGAAATAGTAACCTGAATTTACTCTCCGCCAATAATTCCTATGACCTCAACCTGAATTAAAAGCAGCCTGCTTTCTGAATTAAAAGCAGCCTGTTTGTAAATGAACATTACTACCATTACAGAGCAATTTTACTGCTTATCCCTTGCCCCCTCCTCCTGTGTATAGGAGCACAGTGTATTCTGAAACTGCCGCTAAGGTGAAGTCTGATATACAGAGCTTTCTGTTTCTCTGTGACTCATTTGACATTAACATAATTATGTTACAGGAGTCAAAGTGATTTTCAAACTATGAGTAATGCACAATATGAGAGTGTGTATACAAGACACTCAGCTGGCTGAAGTAATCACCAGCTGCTCATAACAGCTGAAGTATGGAAGTCTTAATGTAAAACTATCTGTGTTTGAAACTTATGTACAGAACTGTAAGTGACTTGGTGTGTTCAGAAGAACTGAGAGAACCAAAAGAACTTGGAAGGGACCTCAAAGGTCACAATGGAATTGAAACCTAGAGTATGTTATAAAGAAGGGCTTGGAACCAAAGGTTCTTGTAATATACTTCCAAGGTCATCTGGTTTCTTGTTTATGATAGCTGGATCACTTTAGCCATAGACTATAATTTTGGGGTTCATATTATGTATTTGTGTGTTTTTTCAGTCCTTCTAAACTGAAACTTTTATAAAACTGTCACTTCTATAAAACTGCTGTCCTTAACTGTTATTAGTGAAACAAAACAAAATATAATAAAACAAAATAGAATCTTGCTGGCATCTTAAAGACCAACATTTGTTCCAGCATGAGTTTAGTTTTACAGATGCAGTAATAAGAAAGAAAATAATTTTCCTCATATTTATGCAGAAAATTGCAGAAGGGAAGGGGGAAACGTGGAGGAGCTGAGCAGAGACCTGAATGTGATTCTCAGGTGTGATTCTCTATGTCAGGGACTTGAACAGCTCAGCTTATATGTAACCTATGATAAGAAGCATCAGAGATTCTAGTTTCTCAGACCATTAAGATAAACCAAAGTGCAACAGAGTAAGAAAAATAACAAACTAATTAAGGAAGAAGCATTCTGAAGCATGAGAAAATTAGCTGATAACAATTAAGTGTGACATATGATACATGTTAAGAATAGTTTATCACAGTTTCTTTAAAAAGTGTATCCTATCAGATTATTAGAAATTGTAATGAATGAGGAAATCCAGGTTTTGGTTTAAGATAGGGTGACAGAAATTGTTTAATTTCTTGATGAGTTCTAATTTAGCATTATCATATTGTATATCCTCTTTGAAGTGTGTTTGCTTGTTTTTTGTAGTATAGTGACTTTCAGATCTGTCCAGGAAAATTAAAATGTTCACCCATTGATTTCTGAGTATTGTGATTTCTTATGTCAGATTTGTTTCCATTGATTCTCTCATGTGGGGAAGGCTTGTTTGTCCAATGTAGACAATGTAAAACTGGTGGTATATGATGGCATATATTAAATTAGATCAGTGGTTCTCACCTGGGGGTCGGGACCCCTTTGGGGGTCGAACGACCCTTTCACAGGGGTCACCTAAGACTCTCTGCATCAGTGTTTTCCATCTGTAAAATGGATAAATGGGGGTCACCACAACATGAGGAACTGTATTAAAGGGTCACGGCATTAGGAAGGTTGAGAACCACTGAATTAGATGATGTTCAATTGGATGAGCCCAGTATGGTACAGCTGCTCATATTAGGTCCTTAATAGTGTTAGCTGAGTGTGTGTGGGACAAAGTTGGCATCTAAATGTGCTGAAAATTTCAGTTCCTGGGTTTGTCTCTGATATGTGGTCCATACTGATGTTGGAAAGAAGCTGTTTTAAATTGGTGCTGTCTGTGATGAAACATAAGCCACCTAAAGCCTGTAAAGCATAAATATTGCTATCCAGGAAAGGCTATAGGTCATTGATGAGGCATTGGAGTGGTATAAATTGTGATATCTAAATGATAACCAGTTATGGTCTCTTGTTGCCTTCCTTGGATCTGTCTTTCAGCAGAGTAGCTGTGGATACTATTCTGGATTTGTTGATCTGTTCCTTTGCTATGCTGGGAGGCTGCTGTAATCATAAAAACACTTTTTGTAAATCTTCCAGGTAAAAGTTCCTGGTTGAAAGATTGGAGCAAATGTGATTGTAACTTAGTGCTGTAGAAATGGATTTTGAAATGTAAATGATACCTATAAGCATGCAGATATGTTTGGTAGTCGGTGGGTTCTTGATATAAGGTGGTTTTTATGCATCCTTTGCAAAGTTTCACAGTGGTGTCCAGGAAATGTATCTGTTGTTTGAACTGATCCATGCTGAGGTTGATGTTGAGGTTAAAGTCCCAGAGGAATCTTTCAAGAGCTGCACTCACATGTATCCAGATGATGAAAATCTCATCAATAAAACTTAAGTACAGGATGGTGTTAATTGGGCAGGAGCCCACCCACTCCCCGCAGTCAATAGCTGTGGACTTACAGGGTTCGTCCAACTGCCTTTGCTTCCATCATGATACTGCATCTCCCACTGACAAAGATGTCGGCCTCTTGGTCACTGTTCAGTGCTGGTTGTGCCACCTGCTGCTGTTACCATTCATACAGCCCTTGAGAAAGAAAGAAAAAAAGGAAGGTTACTCATTTCCCTTTGGCATACTTTCCCTCTAAAACATTAAATTAACCAAAAAAAAAAAAAAAACCCACCACCCCACTACATTTTAAAGTAGGTTCAAAATTGATGAGATCTGATACTGCTTTCTAAATCAGTCTGGTCATAGTCATAAGGCAGGAAACAGAAGTATTAAAAACTATAAAATGAAATTCACGAGTTTTTTTTCACTCACAGGAAGGCTCACTCACCTCTATTATATTTGCACAGTTATCACACTAATACTGGATTTGGACTAAGATTGTAATACTAAGAGGAAAGTAGCTTCTGTTCTCTGACCTGGATATCTTGTCAGCTCTCAGAAGCCAACCAAGGTTGGCCCTGATAAGTTTTTAGATGGGCTACCTTCAAGGTCATGATGCAAAGGCAGGCAAGGGCCAGAGGCATATGGGGGGGTGGGGAATGGCGTCTGGAGACAGCCATTCTCTGAGTGCCCCCTGCTATGCCCGGGGGTGGGGCTCAGGGGACCCCCACCCCCTGAGCCCCATCCCCCAGGCCTCGCCCCCCTGCAGACTCCCTGCTCTCAGCTGGCAGCCAGCAGTCCCTTCTGCCCTCCCCACTGGGAAGAGCAGATGCAACTGCAAGGCTCTGTCCTCATCTCCTTTGTTTTTATAAGCTTGAGGGCAGGGATTGGGGGTGGTGTTCTGCCCTTGAACTTATGAAAGCAAAAGAGACGAGGATGGAGCCTTGCAGTTGCTTCTGCATTCTCCAGAGGGGAGGGCAGAAGGGACTGCTGGCTGGGAGCCGGGAGTCAGGAGTCAGGAGGAGCCGGGAGGTGAGGCAAGGCTTGGGGGGATGGTGTCCTTGGGCTTCCTTGGCCCTGCCCACATTGATGATGACATGGGTGGGGTGAGGGCGCCTGAAGACAACGAGGCAGCAGGAAGTCCTTGCCGTCTTCCTAGTCACGTGGGGGGCCGATTCTGTGCCCCATGTGACCAGATCAGTGGCGCCCGGGGACAGAGGGTACCCCCGCATCCCTAGGCAGATATGCCACTGGCAATGGCAAGCCACTCCCACCTCCTCCTGTATTGAAAATTCTTCAGGTTCGTCAACTGTGACTTGATCACACACACATACACAGTACCTGTTGCTGTACAAAAATAATGGTCACTGCAGAAGCTTATAAACATGAACTGCTTATGTAGAACTTTATGATGTAATTTTTTACCTGAACAAGGTGTATTGTTTAATCTACTCTTCCTCTATGAGGAAATTTTTGCCAAATAAAATAGCCCAACACATTGGTTATCAACTATTTTATTAGTCATGTGTGTAATAGCAATAGAGGCCACCCATGCAGATAAAAACACCCACAAGATGGGGTTTTTCTGCAAATCTAGAGTGAACCACTGCTGATCATCTGGGTAGCCCATTCATTAACAGGATGTGTTTTCAGCCCTAGTTTATTTATTTTATTTTTATTTTATTGGATTTATATCCTGTCCTACCCCAGAAGGCTCAGTTGATCCCTGTTGGTGGTCCCATTCAGTGCAGAGCTAGGGGTAAGCTTGGGAGAGGAGAATGGGATTTCCTCTTCTCCTCAAGTCCTGTAAGTCCTCTGCATGTGAAATTATGCATTCTTCAGTAGCCACTAAAGTATCCTTTGATCCATTTTTACCATTTCCTGTGGCCTAATGTCCCCCACATGGCACCTTTTAGAAATTGCTACTCCCAAAACTATTTTTCAGTCAATTCTTGCCCTAATATGTATTTTTGTTTTTGTGTTTTTGCATTTAATATGACTAAAGGGGTTTTACCGGACGTCATCCACCATTAATTAATTAAGGTTAATGCTGCTACTGTTTTTATTGTATTTGTTTTAATTTGGGATTATTCGATTGTTTTAGTTGAAATGTATTGCGTCTGGTTGCCTGTAAACCGCCCTGAGCCCTTCGGGGGTGGGGTGGTCTAATAAATCGAAATAATAATAATAATAATAATAATAATAATAATAATAATAATAATAATAACAATCAACAGCTGCTAGTTTGTGTTTCTGATCTTGAAATTATTGTCATATAACTTTAAGGACATTGATATTTTTTGGGAACAAACTCTCCCCATGGGTTTTGACCCAAAAAATATCAATGTAAAAATTATTATACTGCATAAAATAAATACAACTGCCTACACTTATATAGACTAAATGTTCACCAAGCCCAGCATTCTGTTTGCAATAGATGTCTCTTGGAAATTTCCACGCGGGGCAATAATTCTTCATACCAGCATTGCATATTCTAAGGTTTTCTGCCATCACAAGTAATAACAATTCAAAGTTACCTGATCTAATAAGAGTCATAATTTGGGACAATGGATTTTAAAGTTTAATTTTGCCATGTTTAACTTAAAAAACTTCCTACACCCAGCAAGCCTGTAAAATGCCATTTTCTGTACCTTCAGCTTTTCATTATTCATGTTTAAATGAAAAAACGTGCATGGGTGATTGTAGGGAAAAATAACAATTTTAGTAAATATTTCAGAATTCTGTGGTAGGGCTTATTATCACTCCCTACAGAAGGGACTTGCTCATTCAGGATGCTCGCTAGAAATTGTTTGAGGAATATAAAATCTCTGTATACCATAATAGCTTTCAAATGTTGTGGGATATATATAAAATATGTAGGGTTGGATCCAGACGGATCTTTTGCTGGGGAAAAAGAAAGATTCCCTTTTACCACTAAGAAGGGATGTGCTTGGGATCTGCTTGGACAAAGCCAAATGTGATGTTGACTATTGTAAGGAAGAAGATTTAGGTGAGATTGAGTGAAAAAGCAGGTCAGATCCAATCCTACATGCATCCCTAGTATTGATGGTTCACTGAAATTTTTTAACAAGTATTTGCTATTAAGTGTTTCAATTATTATATAGGTGCAAACACTATCTCAATCCAGTGTTGATGAAGGTGCATTTAATCTCTCCCCACTTTTCATCTTTATTTTTAAATATGTATTTTGCTTGTTTACTTACAAAAAAATGGAATGGCATTTTTATTAGATTCCTTTATCCTGTTCATTATGGTTTCATGCATGTGGATTTTAAGATAAAATACTTAATATAAAAGTTATTTGCATACATAAGATTAAACCAACCTAAAGAAAAAGAAAAAGTGAAAAGTGTCATGTAAATTACAGGTTTAATAATAATCAAAATAATAATAATAGATTACAAATAGATACAAAGACAGCGGTAAGCTGGTAAGCTGAGTGCTTTTTCAACAGAAGTCCAAATAATGAGGATTAAAGCAAAACACAAGTGATTCACATAAAACGTGAGAACGGTGTAGTTGCAAAACAGCCAGACAAAAGAGTGAATTGCCAAAGCAGAATATGAATTTTAGATCACTGGGAATGGACTTGTATAATATGTATAATAATTAAACATGTGGCACAGTCCAACTAAACCTGATCACTTTAAGTGCCACTGATTTCTATGGAATATTTAGGCACAAACCTAAATTATTTTAATGAAAATGTCACACTCTGGCTATGGTATCAAATATGAATAGCTATAAGTTTGCTAGAAGCCTTAAACTTGTGTCTGAGGCCCCTTCCGCACATGCAGAATAAATCTCTTTCAATCCACTTTCAGAATTGTTTGCAAGTGGATTTTGCTATTCCACCCAGCTGCAAAGTGCATTGAAAGTGGTTTGAAAGTGCATTATTCTGCATGTGCGAAAGGGGCCAAGGGTAATTATTGTAAGATATTTTGGAAGATGTCACTATCATTTTTTTCTTTTTGTGCTACAGTTTATAAACATTAATGGTAACTATTAAGTTAAATATTTATCAGCCTATAAAATGGCTGGTTTGGGATGGGTTAATGTATTTTAACATATGAATTGAATGCAAATTTGCCCTTTCATGAGAAAAAGGCATGCAAGTTTGTGTACAGAGGCTTCTAGGGTTTTCACAGATTTTTCACTTGAACTACAATTTTTTGTGTTTAGTCCATATGATTCCCCAAGGTGTTCTGGCATCTGGGAACAGGGTGTGTTTTTTTTTGGTGATGCTGGGGGGACAGAATATAAGTATTCATTGAGAAAATTCATATGCTGCATCTTCAGAGACTTGCTTGAGGAAGCAGAAGATCAGAGCAACAGGAAGGATCTATTTCATCAGCAGAACTGTTCTTTGGATCCAACTCAGTTATTATATTCTCACAGCATTGGAGGTCATAATAAATCAGTGCAAAATACTGCAAACCTAAAATATGTCAGCTAGTATGTTTATATTTATTAAAATGAGAGGAAATATATTGCATTAGTACCATGAGCAGAGCATGTTCCTGCCTCTCTCCCACTGCTACATATCTCTGATCCCACTGCAGCATCCAAGAATTAAAGAAAAAAAAATTTCTTACACAAATTATTTTTTAAAAATTGAGTCCCTACCTCCCCAAATGTAAGGTATTATTTATTTATATCCTAGGATCTTGATGAGTAATGAATATTAGTGATGCCCTAAGAATTTCTTTAAAATAACTGACAGCTTAATCTAACTGTAGGTCGAACACACCCAGAAACAAGTTCTGTGTGTATTCCTAGTTAGAAGAGAAAATGCATGTGAAAATAGGATTCCATAATATAATTCCTACCCATGATCCAGCTGCCTGACCTATAGACACAGAATCCTGATAAAATGCAAACAGATTAGAAGTGGGCTTCGGGTTTTTTTTTTAACTTTTGGGGTTGAGCTCTGCTTCCTCCCCCCCGCCCCCATCTCCTGTACTGATACATAATAGTTTATGTATCCCCCCCCCCCATCTCCTGTACTGATACATAATTGTCCATCTGTCCCCACCCCTACCCCTTCCTTCAGGCAAGTTGTCTACTTTTCAATTTCATTTTACTATGACTTCATAATTATCAAATTAAAAAGTTATTTATCTGTGAAATTGACTCCAACAAGGTTCAGGGAAAGAAATTTTATAACTAAACATATGAGGCTGCCTTATACTGAGTCACACCACTTGCTCGCTATTATCTCTACTCTGTCAGGCAACAGCTCTCCAGCATTTCAGGCACAAAAAAGCCTTCTGCAACACATGCTACCTGAGGGCCAAACTACATGTTTGGGCTTTTAAGGAGTTGGGTGTGGAGTATTCTGTGCACATGGTGCTGTAAAAACAGAAACAGCTCTCTCTCACACACACCAGTGCTGTTTCCATGCAGGAAAATGACTTGGAGAAAAAGGCAGGAGCCCTTCCTCACTCCAGGCAGCATTCTGAATCACTTGGGCTTTCCGTTATTTTTTGAAAGGCTGTTGTGTGATTGAAGGGAACCTGAGCTGGGTCTGGGGAACTCAGCTCCAACTCTTTAAAAACATGAATGTGTAGTTTGGCCCTGAGATACTTCAACTGGAGATGACAGAGATGGTATCTGTGCCTTTTGGTATGCCAAGCATGAGCTGTACCACTGAGCCACCAGCCAAAAATTCTGTACTCCATCCTGTTTTAGAAGAAGACATTGGATTTATTTCCTGCTTTTCTCAACCATAACGAGTCTCAAAGCAGCTTACAAATTCCTTCCCTTCCGCTCCCCACTGCAGACACCTTGCAGGTGGGGCTGAGAGAGTTCTGAGACAACTGTGAGTAGCCCAAGGACACCCAACAAGCTTCATGTGTGAGAGTGGGGAAACAAACCCAGTTCATCAAATTAGAGTCTGCCACTCATGCGGAAGAGTGGGGAATGAAACCTGGTTCTCCAGATTAGAGTTCACCTGCTCTTAACCGCTCTACCATGCTAGCTCTCTACACTGGCTTAGAAAAGGGGAGGTGACTTAATGGTTTATTCAATTTCTATCCCACTTTTTTCCATCATGGAACACAGACACTGACCAGATCCATGCTTGCTTAACTTCAACCAAATTTATGTGCCTCATAATTTCCTGGAATTAACCAAGCACTAATCAGTCAACAGTGCAAAGCTAGGTTCTTTTCAGAAGAGAAAAGTTGGCTCACCCTGAGAATAATCTTGCAGAGGTCAGCTACTGTGAGAGGGAGCACTGAATCCAGCACCACTATTCTTCCTTCTAATCAATACTGCTCATGATTTTTAAGGATGTTTTTACATGAATAGCCTTGGTTCCTGCACAAGAGCACTTGTATTGAGGCCTTGGATTTGTGTGTGTGTGTAAAGTGCTGCTAATCACAGCTAACATGGCAACTGCAGAGATCTGACCCAGCCTTTGGGATAGTAGCAACATGGAGTGGTAACTTTGAATCAGAATTCCAGACACCAAAACATATTTTAAAAACTTTATTAAAGAAAGTTAATAAAACATAGGATTAAAAAATAATAGCGAACACAAATCAAGGTGCAATACACTTACACAAAGAAAATAACAAAAGGCCAAAGTCTACATACCATAAAGAAATATTTACAGGCAAAATATACTAGATGTCTTCAGTTCATGTGCAAATTCCAATAGAATTTCAGGCAGAGTGGAGGACAAACGTACAGAACGAAGGAGGAAAGTAATTGCTAACACTGATTGAACTAATTTATAGTTTAGGCTGGTGATCATCGATTAACCAATCAGGGCACATTTTGATCAGAATATTCTAGGCTATGAGCGAACCTACTCTCCCTCTAAAACGAAATATTCTCATACTTTCTTCAAACTAACTAGTCTCATTTGGTTGAAATTAGTGAAGATGACTCCATCTCTCTTAGAAGCACATGACCTTGAGGAGATAGAACACTCATGAAAGACACCTCATGAAAGACACCTGCTTTTTAAAACTTTATTACCGGTAGCTCATCAGAAAGGCAAAAGGATTTTACTAGGCCTTTAACAAACAAAATGGATTCTCTCTTGATGGCAACCCTGTAGGGTTTCCAAGACAAGAGATAAACTGAGGTGATTTGCCATTGCCATCCTTTGAACAGCTATGCTGGTATTCCCGGGTGGTCTCCCATCCAAGTATTAACTACAGCTGACCCTGCTTAGTTTCTGATATCTGACAAGAATAGGCTAGCTTGGCCCATCCAGAACAGGGCATTTTCATTTTTGGCCTGGTGCAAATTCATTATAGAAAACAAGAGCAGAGCAGCCAAATTCGCTAGGCTGCATTTCAGAAAAGCCCCATATCCCCTAATCTGCTCTTCCCCAGTCCTGTCGCCTGCTCTCTGTCTCTGCCCCTTCCTTCTGAAATTGTTTTTCCCCCACAGAAAACAATTAAGAAAAGTGGGCAACAAAAAGGTTGTAGGGGGATCAGGTGGGACTGTCTGTCACTTACACAGCTGCAAGTCTGTTAAAGAGATAGGGAGCATGCTGTCATTTACAGGAAACCTGACTGGGGGGGGGGGGCACAAGTCCTTCTGTGGGATAAAAAAATCACAACCTAAAAGGCAGTGGTTAGTTGGGAGCTCATGGTGAACTTCATGGTGGGGGCTCAGATAATTAGTTAATTAGTGGCTTTCTAATTGGGAATTGTTCCTTTCTTTGTAAAGCTAGCAACCCAACCATTCAAATTCTGGCATGTGCAAGTTCATGCTCCTTAGAAATAACTTTTTTCCTCAATCCTCCTCCCCTAATTCTGAATATCATGGTGTGTGACCCCTCCCCCCCACACACAATTTTGATCTTTCATTTCAACTGTATACATCTTTAGAAACCTAAGCACCAACTTTGCTCTTTGATTTCACAAATGCTGTTAATTCATGTCTGGACATGTTAAAGGCAAAGCTAGCTAGTTTAGGAAACTGAAAGTTACAGCTCAAATGTTTAAGTTGGGGAAAAGGCACCAATGTGAATGAATTATGAAACTGCAAGGTAGCCTTCACCCTGACATGTCCTGGTGGCTATACATTTTGGATCAGATGGTATTATCAAGTAAAGTGTGTTTGTCTTGAATATAAAGAGTAAAAAGACAAAGTAATAATAAATGCAAATAGAAAGTAGACTGGTGGATCCAGACTAAATTCCCTGTCAACAGAATGAAACTTTCCTGCCTCCCCCAACCTATCTCAGTCTTCACCTAATGGTGCTCTTGGGTGTTGGAGACCCTCAGGACAACATAGTAAGGGGATTCAGCAAGAAAAGCGGGGAGAGGACATCAGTAAAAATTGCCACTGAAGAGGATTTTTTTCAGCAGTTTTAATGTATCCAGGTTTTTGCTGAGGATCTTTCCCCACTCCCCACAAAAAGCTATTTTGTGCTCACACCCCTTGAAGAACTTTGAAAAGATGCCCCAGTGTCTTGGACCCTCTTTTAAAAAAGGAATACCTAAAATATATGGGACAAAGGCCTTATAAACATTAATCAACTGATTTACTAAATGTAAATAAACTGCATGTTATCAAAACCTCAGTATAGAAGATTATCAAAGTTATTAAGGGAAGTGAAAATACTTACCACTTTAGTAAGCAAAAGATCAGTGAAAGTCTGTTTTATATATTTTCCATTCCATAATACATAGTAACACATAGGGTGGCCAAATCTGTGTTATAAAATTCCTGGAAGTTTGGGGTAGAGCCAGAAAAATATGAGGCATGGGGAAGGGATGGCCCTCAGCAGGACATAATGCTTCAGTCCACCCTCCAAAGTAGCCATTTTCTCCAGGGGAATTGATCTCTGTAGTTTGGACATCAGTTGTAATTCTGTGAGGTCTCCACACCCTGCCTGAATTACAATAGTGATGTTGTTAGCTCTCAATCTGACACTAAACTTTGCATCCATCCATAGTGAGTACTGGGAATCACTCCCTGGACTGAAAAAAACCACCCACAATACAATACTATCAACCACATCTTTGCATAGTAAGTTCCTCCCAAACACTTACTGATTGGTTCCCCCCCCCCTCTCAACTAAACATTCCCTTCTCACTGGACACAGGCGAAACGTTAGGAACAAGATCCACCAGACCATGCCACACAGCCTGGAAAAACCACCACAACCAATTAAACTTTGCGTTCTCTAACTAGTTAAAGCTTCAGGTGAGTAGTCTGGGTTAAATGGTAAACCCATTTTTATTATTTGTAAGGTTGGTAAAAAGGTTTATTTTTAAGAAAAGTTTATTTGCCAGTTATAGACAAGTTATATTATTCTCAGGTATGACCTCACCTGCATGACACAGCACTTTCATCAGTCTATTAATGTTTCTTTGTTCACACACTCTTGAGTAACATTCCCAGTACTCACTATGAATGGATTAAACATAATTTGGAGCAATACTGTAGAAATATGACCCATTCATTGTACACAATGATACCATTTTTCGATAGAGAGGCTGGTTTACTTCTCCTTCAAAAAGGGAAAGACCATTCTTGAACACCACACCCAGAAACTCCTGAGGACTGCACAAGCTCATTTGGTTGGTAGAATGACTACGTAGTTTACAACAGCTTTGAAGAGGTAATCTGAGTCGATTGTGCTAATCCCACTGCTATGTATCTGCACAAAGTCCATGTGATAAAAGCCTCTGGAAAGTTTCAGGTAAAGACTGAACCTATTCAATTCACTTCCTCCTTCTTAAAACCCGCAAAAACTATGCCAAAAATCTCTCCATAGTCAGAGCAGAGACACAATCAGCCAAAAACTTTTAATGTTAAAAAAATTCATTACCTTTTTCTTGAATAACACAGAATATGGTCAGATATTAAAAGGATTTCCATATGATCACTTTTCCTCTATTTAAGTGTATAATTGTTTCCCAGGTGTTGTGCATAGTCCAAAAGTGTTTTATTGAATGCCCCCAACTTTTTATGAATCTTTAAAAAATATTCTTATTTCAACTCTGCCACACTTTCCCCAGGAAAAGATGCCCGTGTAAGGAAGAAAAAACAGCTGAAGTCACAGTGACAGATAAAGGCAAGTCTGTTCCTGGGTGGGAAGGAAGCAGGCAAAGGCTATGGGACCTTCCAGAGAAGGGAAAGAGGAAACAGGGAGTAAAGGGGAAAAAAGAGAAAAAAATAGATGCCACTTGCAAGTTCTTTGAGGGTCCCCCAATTATTTCCATATATTTATAAACATCAGCAGAACATATTAGAAGCAAGCAAACTCCTAAAGCAAGCTGCACAACTGCTAGTCCTACATCAGAATTCCTATAGTACAAATCCCTGCAGTCCCAAGATTGCTTCCAGTCTAGCTACATCAGGGGTTGGCAACCTTTACCGCCCAAAGAGCCATTTGGATCCATTTTCCATGGCCCCAAAGATCTACTGAGCTGGAGAGGCGGCTCTGCACAGAGCTGCCTCTGGTTCGGCCCCTCCACTTTTCCTTCCAGTGCTGCTTTGTAGGGCCTGCCTGGTGCCGCTGCCTCTTGCGCTGCAGGAGGCAGCAGCACCAGACAGGGAAACCCCCTCTGCCTGACAGAGCAGGCAGCCGCCTGCTCCATGGAGCTGAGAGGGGATGGCGGCTGCGGGGATGGCAGAGGATGGATGGCGGCTGCTCTGGAGGGACACGCCCACACTACCCTCTGACCTCCAGGGATAGGAGGGCAGCATGGGTGTGTCCCTCCAGCCCTCCAGAGCAGCACTTAAAGGAGAAGTGAGTGGAGGGGACGCGAAAAGCGGCGCCCTCATGCACGGAGTTGACTCCAGTTCGCCCCCTCCACTCATCTTTCCTTCCAGCGCTGCTCTGGAGGGACACGCCCCTGCTACCCTCCAACCTCCAGGCCATGCGGAGCCACAGTATAAGACTGAAAGAGCCGCATGTGGCTCCAGAGCCGCGAGTTGCTGACCCCTGAGCTACATTCTCAGCTTGCTTGCTCCCCCCCCTTCTAGTTTTGCATAAATTCAAACTGCAACTGCTTTCCGTTCTGCTGGTGAAAGGGTCCCAGATAATGGGCTCAAGTAAGGTATTATATGAGAAATTTAAGAACATCGTAAGACTAGTAAAAAATGACAATACTGGGCTGCATGGACATTTGCTTCTGTATAAGCCAGTTTCATAATTTATAGAACATCTGTTTGGAAGTGGTATCCTAACCACAAACTCCAACTGACTATATTGACTTACACTATGTAATCTACCTGTCAGTGTGAAAGGTGGACTAAAGGTAAAGGTAATCCCCTCTTGTACTGATCCCTGGGGTGTTGCCACATAATGATGTATACTAGGCAGACTATGTTTATGAGGTGGTTGGCCATTGCCTTCCACAGTCATCTACACTTTAATCCTGCTATGTGGGTACTCATTTTACTGACCTTGGAAGGATGAAAGGCTGAGTCAACGTTGATCTGACTACCTGAAAACAACTTCTGTTGGGATTGAACTCAGATCGTAAAATGAGCTTTGACTGCACTACACCAGCTTATCCCATGGAACTCTCTATGGAAGGGCTAGAACATAGAGGGCAAATCCCCACGATCAATATAACAAGTGATACTCATGTGAAATATCCAGGTTTCAGGAAGAACTCCCCACTGCCTGATCGCTGAACAGGGATTCATCCTGGTTCTGGAGCTCCCTCTCCCCCTAATCGCGTGTTTTCCCAGAACCTGCATGTATGTGCACCTTTTCCAAAAACACACACTGGATCCAGGTTGGTTGGGAGGATTGGGGTTACAATTTAGATTTAATTTCCCGCCATTGGCAGTGACATGGAGCCTCCCAGCCAATCAGAGAGCAGTGGGCTGTGCGCAATTTGAGCACAGCCCCTTTTTTGTTTCATGCCAGCAGAGGCTACGTGGTATTGTTTAAATGTGGGCATGATGAGCAGAAATTGTTGACACGTGGGCATGAAGAGCCAATCAAAAGAAAGCGGCATAGGCGGGGAGATTGTGCGTATGCACCAACATGCTTATGTATTTTCACGCCAATTTTTTTTAAGTTCCTGCCCCAACACAGCATGACAGTCAATCAACACAGCCGAGCCGTTTGTGTTTTTGTGGGGAGTGTAACATTGTTTGAATCCGTGATAGACATTGATGTCTTCACTAGAAATATGCTACAGTGGGGAGGGTGAAACCTCAATGAAAAGGTGCCAATTCTTTTGAAACCTGGTTGTATGTGTATTTAATTTTCTAGTGGGGATTCGACCAGAGACATAGTAAATAAATGGATAAAATATTACACAACTACACACTTCTTTGGATAGGAATCATAACAAAATGTTAAGGATGTTATCATGGACTTTATATCACAAAAAAAAACCAATTTCCTGAACAAATTGTTCATTTTCTTTACTTCTCTATTTGATTATGTCACTCAACATCACCATAAACCCTAAGTAACCATTCCATCAACGCAGATAATTTTTCCCAACTGATCTTGCAAATATTAAAAGATAAGAAATTACATATCTATTTAGTCAAATTTATATCCCACCCTATGCCTGAAGGGCTCAGGCCAGGTCACATATTAAAACTTCAATTGCCACCACATATTTCAAATAACTGAACAAACTCAAAATTTATTTTAATGGGATTCTAAATCCTATCACGTCTTCAATTTTTTTTAAAAAAATATTAACTGAAAATATTATTTTTGGACATTAAAAATGACTAATATCAGTACTTGCTTTCACACATTTTCAGAAATTGTCCTAGCTGTTTCTCTATCTTTTATTTATTTCTAATGACAGAATCTTATATTGAATTTTATACAAAACTTTCTCTATGATTTAAACAGACTATAATTTGCAGGGTATATTTCTAAAGCTAGTTTCATGCTTGAGATAGTAATGGCTAAAACTATTTACTCTGACAAACATAAGTTAGCTGTTCCATACATTTCATTATTCATCTGATGTATCATTCATTTAAAAATGTTTATCTCTAGGTTAATTCCAACCTAGAACATGCTGCAAAAAAATGCTAGTTCAGTTTCAACTTCTGTTTCGTTATGTATAACCTAGTTTTTACAATAATGAAGATGTAAGATGTAATGTGGTTTTGTGTATTACCATATTGTGCTATTTCATAACAACATAACCAATCACTTTGTGTCATACAACATTTATGATTTCTTCTAGGATAATTTTAGTAACTTTTCAGTGGGAAAAGTCCTATAGTACATTAGTTACTAATTAGCTTGAGAAACAGATTACAGATTTTCTCTTTCAAAGTTACTCACAGTGTGCTGTAAGATATGTTCCCATCACATTTATTTTAATTGAATATGAAACTGGAGGTAGCTTCTTTAAATTACTTTGTCATTCTTCTACCCCATGATACTCATCAGTCATTCTAGTACTGGTGCACAAGAGTGACTTTGGCCAAAGATTTCCATTATTACTTCTGGTTTTACATGCCATTGCACCACCACTAGTTGTATCTGATATTTTATTTTTGCTTAATTTAGAGCAGGAAGGACCAATTTTATGTATTCATGTGGACCAAGAACCTATTTGCTAGATATGTTCTCTAAGGAATACAATGCCCGTGATCCCTTCATAATTAGTCTACTGCTGTAAAGTTGGCATCACCTGACAGAAAGGGCTTCAAAGCTGTGGAGTGTGAGGAGCCATTGTATCAGGACGGGAGGGAATGAATGTACTTTCTGACAGATTTCCTCAAGAGGCAGATTGGGGTGCTTCTTTGCCTTGTTCACATTCTATAGTGCAGTAATAATATTGGTCCAAGGAAGACACCTCCATATAACCTTGTTCTTTGAGGGGCGCAGAAACATATACATTTGAGGGGAAAACACATTCTGCAGAAACTGATGTCTGCCAAAAGAGAATCCCTACAATTGTAAAGTTTGAATATATTAACTAACAGGAATTACTGAAATAAAAAAGAATTATACCAGCAGCTGAGATTGCCTTGTATCAAGTCAGACCATTGCTTTTTGTAGTTTGGTGCTGTGTCAAATGACTGGTAATGGCTGTCCAGTGACTCCAGTATTTCCTAGCCTGGTTATCACTTAACTCTTTGAACTGAGACAAATCTCTCCTGGTGATCTGAGAAACTTCTGCCACGCTGGTGCTTGGGTTTGGTGCTTTGTCTGAGTCTCCATTATATGTCATGTGTGTTCAAACATGTCCAAACAAAGGATGGATGTTTTGTACAACTTAATCTGTAGCACCATCACATTTTGTATGTTGGTTTTACAGTGTTCACTCAGAGGTAAATTTCACTGAATTTAGTGGGGATTATTTCTTAGCAATTTTTTTTAGGATGGCAGCCCTAGGCATCACATTTATTTGCATGTTAAGTTTTGTTAAAATGAATTGAATACATTTTCAAATAAATCAGTTTAAGGACTGTGTTTTGTAATGGAAGGAACAGAATGATTACAAATTACAATGCCAGTCTAGTGATACAGAGAAAAGATAATACCTTGCATTAATGAATCTCTTATTACTCAATAAATATATAATTTTGCAGAATGTTCACAGTGCAATCCTAAGCAGTTAGAGCCTTCTAAATCCATTGAACTCAGGGTTTAGAAGGGGGTGATTCTGCTACACATAGTACTGTGTATCACGCCAAATTCTTCCAAATACAGTGGAGTTCTATGCAAAGCAACTCCAGTCTCAGCCCACTGATTTCCTCCAGAGAAACACTCTGCAATTTGCTGCTGACTATAACTGCCTATTTTACTGATTACAGAGGCAGACGAATTTGTAACACCCCGCTACTCATAAAGCTATATACCGTGGTGCCAAATACCTATCCACGAGGCACCTTTTAATATTAACATCCTAAGCAGGTCTCCACGGAAGGAAGTTGCATGGAAGGGAACGGGATTTACTCGCAAACCAATGTCTTGCAGGAGAGACTAAAGAACTCCTCCAGCCCCGACCTTAATCGTGCAGCGCCTCAGGTATTTCAGTCTCGCTCGTGCGGTTTGTTAGCCACAAGCTTACGTGAGACGTGCACCGGGGCGCACGCCTGTCTTTGCACCCGGTCGGAAATGCGTCAAGCAAAGCAGGCGCCTCTCGGCAGCCTGTTGCGATTGCATCCTTTGCAAGCTCCTGGATTCCGAAACCCCAGAACCTATGTGCAAATGACAAGTCTGGTGCGAACTAGTCCGCGCGGCCGCGGCGCATTGCAAGCCTGCGAGTTTGTGCCGTCGCTGGGTGCGAGCTGCCGCCGGTCCCCTTCCGAGCGTCCGACTCACTGGGGACGTCGGTCAAACTGCTTCTCGTCACGAGAACTGCAGGGAAGAAGCGAAGTGGAGGCGACCGAAGTGGTTCTTCGCGGACATGGCTTAGCTGCCGTGCGAGGCGCATTTACCTGGGCGTCATGGAAGTCAACGGGATCTCCGTACCCACGTGGCCCGGGCACCGTCGAGCCTTAATCGCGGTTCAAAGCCGATCGCTTTCGAGCTGGATTTAAGGCCGGTTCGTTTCAGTAGGACTAACTCACCAGGTCAAGGGGTTGGTATCGCAACAGTCATTTCTTTATTAAAATGCCGCGAGTGTCAGGCTCGATGTTGAAGCTAATAGAGGAAATAAAGGACGGGTCTGTGTGTCATCAACTGAAAGGCACAGGCGAGAGGAAGCGGCTCTCTGGAAGCAGCTTCGGGGCCACCCGCCTGGGTCTGTCCGGTGTCTTTGGTAGTTTGCTGCCTGGCATTACCATTGTAGCGTTATGTATAATGTGGTGATATAATTTGGGCCGGAGCGGCAGGGGTGCTGCTATCTCAGTGAAGCCCAGCAGTTCGAAGAGAGCCCTCCCCATCGCGTTGTCCCACTGACCCCAATTTCTCGCCTTAGTCTTTTGCGAGTGTTGCGAGGTTTCAAAGAGAGAAGCGTCAGAACAAAAGAGGCTCTGGAGCGAGGGTGGCTGTGATCCTATCCTGAGGGTTGTGGGGTTCAGAAGCTTTGTAAAGGGGCCGCGCGGCTGTATTCTTATTTGACGCTACCCAAACCAGTGGGGGAAATTGAGAGATCTCCGAAAGGGCAGAAAGTGACACCTCGTGTGGCACACCCCCCCCCCCCCCCAGTCGCCACATTTCCCAACGGGAGGAGCGGTCCCCGGCCCTTTAAACAGCTGCACTAAATGGCACAACATTTCGTTTCTCCTTCCTGCTCCCTAATTAAGACGGGAGGAGGGAATAATCCCTCCCTCCGCCCCCTTCTCATTTGCCCGGCCCGGCCTTGCAGCGAGATGCCAGCGATCTGGAGTCATACGCCCGCTTGGGCACCGGCGGCTCATGCAAAGACCACGCCGCCCTCCCCTCCCCTCTCTGGCCCCCGGCCCGGGCGGCAACTTTGCCGCCGGCCCCTGATGGAACGTGAGCGCGCGGCGCGGCGCTGCGCGGCTGGCTCAGCCTCGGCCCCGCCCCTTTGCTCTGGGAGCGCCTTGCATCACCGCGGCCCCCCCCCCCCCCCCCCCCCGCGAGCCCGGCTGGAAGAAGCTATTAATAGCATGACATCAGCCGGGGACTCGCGGGCGCTCTGCCGGGCCGCCCCCCCCTCCCGCCCGCGCGCCTTTATAAAGGGGGTGATGCAACCACGCCGACAGCCACAGAGAGTCGGAGCGGCACTCGGAGGGAGGCAGCGGGGCGGCGCTGCTGCTTCTGCTGTCCAGCGCTCGGGAGTAGCGGCGCTCTCGGCTCGGGAACAGCCCGTGCGTCGCCCCTCTGACTGAGTTTCGCGCTCTCTGACTTTGAGCTTTTCTTGAACCAGCCCCGCTCTCGCCGCCCGTCCCGCGCTCAACCTCGGATCCCCCCAAACCCTGGCAAGGAAAAACATAGGAGGAGAGAAGCAGGTAAGGCGGAGGGCGAGCCCGTGTGGCCGGGGATCCCGACGGCAGCTGCTCTAGAAGGGGGCCCCAGTCTCTTCGGCTCCCCCACTTTTTGGGGGTGCGGGGAAGGCGCGAAAGCTGCCTTCTTGCTATCGCCCGTGGAAAGGAGGGGCGAGAGCGGCGGTCCCCGGAAGCTTCCGGGGTTTTGTTTTGAAGTTCTGAACAACCAAGAGCGAAAGTTCATTCATCCGCGCGAAGTTTTGCCCGTAGAGCTCCGAGGGCGCAGAAACCGCGGCTTCGCGGCCGCCTCCGGCGCTTCTGACGGCCGCCGTCGGACAGGGTTGCCCCAGGGAAGCTGCGCGGCTTTGGGGCGATTTCAAGGGAGGACGGAGACCCCGCTTATCCTTCGCCTTGAAAACAAACAGTCCGCGTTGGGGTTTGCCGGTTGAAACTTCTCGACAGGCCGTGAAGACACACTTGTGGTGGGGCTGATTTCCGAGAGCAGCTCTAGCAGTTCTTGGACTGTTTTTGAGAGTGTGACTTTGGAAGTGAGAAATAAGCTAATGTTCACTTATGGGGGACGGGGAAGTGCAGAGCCGACTTTTTAAAGACTAGCCGGTTTTTGCCGCCGGTGGGGGGCGCCCGGCCAGACGGAAAAGACGCCGCTCTCCAGCCAGGTCCGTCGTCCGCCCCCCCCCCCCCTTTAGACGCAGCCGATCTCGAGGGGGTCGTCTTGAGTAGCCCGGTACTCGGGACCAGGGAGGTTCTGATCATTTCATGTAGGTGACACTTAAAAACATCGATGTAACTATTTACAACTTATTTTGACGTAGTTTAAGACTAAGAGGCTGCTTGGCACTACTTGGGGTCTCATACTTCTTCCTCAAAACTTCAGGAGAGTGGCTGTTGGCAGGAGATGAATAATCACTGGAGATGAATCAGTTATTCACTATTAAAATTATTATTGCTATTTATTTTTTAAAATATTTGTATCCTCCCTTCCTGGCTACATCTGAGTTCATCATGGCTAAAATGATTGCTATTAAAACCATAAATAACATATAGCCACACACCCATATACATGCATACATGTAAGTGTGTGTGTGTATGAGAAATAGTAAATTATATATGAGAAACAGTAAATTATTAATAAACCATGGCACCCTAATAATGGGTCCCAGATTATGGTCTGATTTCTGGTTGGTACCCAACATAGGGAGTCAAAAGATGTTAATGGATGGGTTAAAGGGGGGAGGGGGAGGGGAAGAGAGGGAGGGGCATGGGAACAGGAGAAGGAAGAGGAGGGAAGGGAAGGGGGACAAGAGGGAGGGGGAAGGAAGAGAAGGCTAGTTGCTGTCCTCATCCATGAGCCTACTAGAATATCTCCATCTTGCAGACCCTGCAGAACTGTTCAGTTTCCAAGCCAAGCAAAACTTTGACGACATTACTTAAAATGGTTGACAAAGAGCAACTTCCAGTGGCATACTGATTTGCTTCAGAGTTACCAACAGTTGGCATTCTTGAAACTAGCAGATAATTGTAGCAAATTGCAATGTCAAAACCCTAAAGGCAAAATTCAGTCCAGGGAGGTTATAAACCTTAACTGCTTTTTAAAGATTTGTGTGATTAACATATTGATGGATCTTGATCTGTATGGGGAAAGCATTCAGACAAAAAAAGTTTTGATTTCATATAATGAAACACCAGGATCATAAAAATAAGGTTAGAGTGCTTTGTACTATTTTTAATATCACAGTAAAGCTTTCAAATGTCCACCAAGTTAACTGAAAATGATCCAGGTTTTTAAATAATGTAACGTTTGGCATTCTCAGCTCTACATGATGCCTACATGAATGTTGTAGAACAGTATGAATTATTATTAGTATTTGAGTCAAGAAGAATGAAATCTAACAGTATAAGAAGGAAGTTCTAAAACATACATACAGAAAGTGTGGTCTGTTGGAATCTGCTGGAAATTCTTTTGTCAGTGAATGCCTGCATGTCTGCCAGTAGTTTTAAGTGCCTCTGATGAATCTGAGTACCCTTATTTTACAATTTGCAGGCAAATGAGGTGGAAAATTTTGGGCATCTCTGCTGATGGATGGAATGAAACTATAAATGGCAAATAGCTCCACAACAAGGAACCCATCAAGAACAGGGCAGTGCTGCCAAAGTGGTACAGCAGATTCCTTCTCTGTTAAAATCAGTCCCTGGCAACTCCACTTAAAAGGCAGCAGGGCTGGAAAGACTTTTATATAATGTTTCGGAGAGCAGAGGCCACTAAACATAAAGGCTAGATAGATCAGTGATATCCTTTATTATGGATATGGTGGGAAGAACTTCGTTATCTGTTGTAAAAGAATCTTGTGGTACGGAAGCAAATTACAGGAATCTTGAATTTAAATTATTTGAAAATTAGTATTTCCTAAATTGGCTTTGGACTGTTTCCTTTTGGCCCTTCATGTTATATAGAGATGGGAAAAGAAATGGTTAAAGGACAAACAAACATGACTGCAACTATCTCATATGCATCTTAGGGAAGGTCCAGATTCCTGGATGCTGAAAGATGTCCTCCATTTTTATGATTATAGATGATTAAAGAACTCAATGTTCTTCACAGTACATAGAATTTAGAACTTTGAGAGCATCAAAAATGGCTGCCATGGAGTGTTGGGGTCAATCAGAAAATGGCTACAGTGGGTTATGGGAACAATCTTATGTTCTTAATCACAAAATATTGGGAAGTGAAAGCCAAGCACCCTCCTACCATGCAGTCAGATATTTCTGGGTTCTCCTGCTCCAATTAGGTAGAGGAAGGGCAAAACTGGCCCTTTGCTGTGGGGAAAAGATGCTTTGGCAAAGGAAAAAAATGGGCATGAGCAAACTCATTGGTGGTCTCAGATGCCCATGAATGCCATGTTAGGGATCACCAGTTTACACAGATTGGTCACGCTAAATGCAGACTGCACCAGCAAAATGTATGTAGTAAATTGTGTGTTTTAATGATTGAATATTGGGTCTGAAAGTAGGAAAGCCAAGTTCTTGTTCAGCTATGACATCAACTGGACACCAACCCTAACCCTAACCCTTTCCTGCCTTTCAAATTAATCTGACCTATGGGAATGTTATGACAAACACACACACACAACTTTCAGCTCTTCAGAGGACAGGTTAGGATGCTAATGTCACAAAATCAAATGTGTGGGTCACTGCTTTTATTTTTGTTTTGAAAGTGCTAGTACTCGATACAGCGTGGTGTCAGTTTCCCCACTCAGAGCTTGGGAGAGCCACCCCCTCCCAAGTGCCAGTACTCAGTACTGGTAAATACCGTCACAAAAGGAAAGGAAGCCCTGCATGGAGCAGTTATAAGTATTCATGCAGCACATAATCACATGGTTTGTGTCTTCCCAGTGTCAAAGGCCTCTGACATGGAAATCTTTCTGCTTAATCCTAAATTGTGAGGATTGTCATTAGTTGTGAGGAAAAATCACTGGACTGAATCCCTCTAACTGAAATACAACTAAGTATATACATTGTCAGCAATATGGTTGTTGGGACTGAATCAGTTCAACCCAAAGCTTAGTACTTTTTAAAGCCATATTTTATCACCAGCTTTCTCTGCTGTTTTTCTACCAGGAAACTGGTATAATGAAACCTTGGCTCATTCTGCATATTCAGAATAATGCACTTTCAAACTGCTTTCAGTGCTCTTTGAAGCTGTGCGGAATAGCAAAATCCACTTGCAAACAGTTGTGAAAGTGTATTGTTGAAGGCTTTCATGGCCGGAATCACTTGGGTGCTGTTTGGTTTCCGGGCTGTATGGCCGTGTTCTAGCAGCATTCTCTCCTGACGTTTCGCCTGCATCTGTGGCTGACATCTTCAGAGGAGATCCTCTGAAGATGCCAGCCACAGATGCAGGCGAAACGTCAGGAGAGAATGCTGCTAGAACACAGCCATACAGCCCGGAAACCACACAGCACCCAAGTTGTGAAAGTGGTTTGAAAATGCATTATTTTGTTTGTGCTGAAGGGGCCCTTGACTGCTTCCCAAGCCTTCAGAGTTTTGCACTGATATTAGTGTTGTGTCAACACATAGAATCAGGTTTCAGAGAGTGGTAATGGTTATGGCTGGCTATGAACCATGGTTATAGTTAGAGCCTGTGTGTATTCCTGTACCATACCTATACAAATTATTCCTAGAAATCAGCTCTATGAGAACCTCTGCTTTACTAAAAGCAAATTCCTAACTCTGGCCCCTTCCGCACAGGCAAAATAATGCATTTTCAAACCACTTTCACAACTGTTTGCAAGTAGATTTTGCTATTCCGCACTGCTTCAAAGAGCACTGAAAGCAGTTTGAAAGTGCATTATTCTGCATGTGTGGAATGAGCCTCTTATTGCTGTAAGGATAAGCTTGAGTATCAGTGGGTTCTTCATAGCTACCTATTTGAAGTAAAACAATAGCCCCAGTCAAGAAAACATATTGATGAATGTGTATTACTGAGGATATTTTAGTCTTCAGTCATGATCATTAAAGACATTACTTATTTATTAATAGTTTGTTGCCTTATTATTGACATGAAGCTAAGTAACAGAGTTTTTCTTCAGCTGAAACTTGTGTGTTGTTGATTTCAGCAAACACCTTAGAAGGATTAAACGATATCAGCATTTGAGTTGTGACTCATGACTAGGGGATTTCTGAAGAAAATTACATAAGTTTCCCAACGTCTGTGAAAACAATGCCAGGAAATCTCTCCTTTGATAATAAACAGGTTCTCTAGTCTGAGGTTTGCTTTACATAAAACTCTTACGTATGAAATATTACTCTATAGAAATTAACAGAAAGCCCATATCAAGATTGCAGTGTGCATGTGTTTCTTAGCCATGATTGGCCAGTGTTTCCCAGGGCACATATATGTTTTTGGGTACTTGTGCACAACCAATATAAAGCTGCCAGCCACTGATTCTTGTGTCAAAAATATGATGTATTTTTGTCATAAGTATATGTGGTTTGTTTTGTAAGTGGGTATAAACCATGTAAACTACAGTAGCGTGGTGGATGAGGGTTGCTTGGCTCTAGACATCACCTGGAGCTTTATTTACAAGGATATGTTACATAAATCAAATCTAGCAGATCATGACACTTTCATAGATGTAGATCAATGCCCGAAGAAAGGAATTATCCACTGTGAAACTAATTTAATAGATTTTGCTATAATGTTTAGCAGGTTTTTATTGCTTCCTCTGTAAAATGGAGTTCTTTAGGAACTTCTCCAAGAAGCAAATACTGCTTTCATTTGAACACTGGTGCTGCAAAACTCATGCTTTCCTGGGAACAAGCCTCAATATATAAAATGAGATTTACTTCTAAGCAGACTCGCTTAAAATTGCCCTGAGTCACTAATATCTCCAACAGAGTGACAAAGGTGATATTTTATGTGTCTATAGATGGAATAGCAGTTAACCACTTGCATAGATCTCATCGGTTCGTGGGAAAGCAAGGAGAAAAAGCTGAAGAATGGGAGATTTAGTTAAAGACTGGTTGGCTGGTGGGTGGGAATGAAAGAAACCAGAAAAGGATAGAGACTATGGGGCTGCCAGGGGACAGAAAGAAGAAATAGGGGAGCTGCAGGGGTAAAGTAGATGCGCCTCTGTGAGTTACATATAAAATTCATGCCAAATTAATATAAGGAAATAGTCGTGCTATTTCTCAAATACAGTTTGCTTGCTATGCACAACATAGCATTGGGGAAAGGAAAGTCTCATTGAAAGATACATGTGCTGCTTTATTTGTGAATTAGTTTAGAAGTTCCTAGCTGGAGGATTTGTTGGGTGTTAGGTATACTGATTCAGTGTCCTGACCTCCATGACCCACACAGAGTAGGTCAGTTCCTGTAAAAATCAACACTAGTGAAAATCTATGAGAACTAGCAATAAAGCCCATTGTATGAAAAAATACAACAAGCTTTAGAAAACAAATCCTCTCTGGGCAAAAGATATGGGCAGGGCATATCTACAGGAAATGGCACCCGAGGAAACACTGATATTGCACTTTCAAACATCCCAGCTTTGCCAGAGCCCTTCAGGGGGTAGAGCAGTATATCAAACTAAATAAATAAATAAATAATAAATAAGAGGCAGCAGGGTGCCTGTGAAGATGGGGGAGTTCTCCCCATCTTCATAGCCCCCCTATTCCCCAAGGCACTCCTCATTTACAAAGCTGGATCCCAGCTATACAAAGGGGGAAAGGAGCCAGCAGGGTGCTTGTGAAGCAATCTCCATAGGCATCCCTCATTTGCAAAGATGGATCCTAGCCATTCTGGGTGGAGTAAGGCTTTCCCCTTCTCCCATTCAGCCTGGGGTGGGGTGGCCTGTTCAGTCCTGGCTGCTGGTCCTGGACTCCCTGCTGACTTATTTGAGAGTTGGCTCAGGCAAGGAATAGGACAGTGCCAGAACATTTAAGAAGTGTTCACAGCTGAGTGAGGAAGAATCTGGGAGTTGTAGTCCCATCAGCCCCTACCTGCATGAGAAATGACACCCTCTGGACTACATCTCCTAGAGTTCTTTGATTTTTCTGGTTTGTCATCGGGAACACGCTACTCAATTATATAGTAAGGTAGTCCATTTCAATTTGTAATAAAATTGGTGGCCAAAAAGACAGCACTTTTAATGTTTATTTTCTATATACTATTTGCCACATTTCCTGTTCTAGAACTAAATTGCTCAAACAGTAAAGTTGGAAGCTGTTATTTTAACAGTGCTTCCTGATTATATCATGAACTGTAGATTCAGTTTCTAGTTGTTTTTCAGTTAGACTGCAACTTGTTTATATGTATATACAACCATGTATGCCAGCATGTATATTGAGTCATGACCTAGAATTGCTGGAATAATTTTATGTCCAAAGGTCATGTTTTATGAATTGTCTCTTAGTTGAGAATTAACTGTCTTTTAACAAATAGTTTGATGTTGGTAAACTTCAAAAAAGCTAATCAGTTTTCTTCTCTTTCCTTTCAGCAAAATGATGCTCCAACACCCAGGTCAGATATCTGCTTCAGAGGTTAGTGCATCTGCAATCGTTCCATGCCTGTCTCCTGTAGTATCTCTGGAATTTGAAGACTTTCCAAATCTAAACCCCTTGGTGAAAGAAGAATTAAGATGTGCTATCCAGAATAAGCGTCTGTCTCACAGGATGCCCTCTACACTGGACACAGTTATTGTTTCTGATAGACCGGGTGAACTGTCTTTCTTTAAAGCAGAGGTATTCAATTTAAATAAAAAGAAATTTCATACTCAATGTGTGTGTGTAAAGTGCCATCAAGTTGCAGCTGACTTATGGGGCTTTCAAGGCAAGTGAGAATCAGAAGTGGTTTGTTATTGCTTTCCCCTGCAAAGCTTCCTTGGTGGTCCCCCTTCCACGTACCAACCCTGGTTAGCTTCTGATATCTGACAAAATTGGGTCATACCAAGCCACTTCATGTTCAATATCAGAGTTCTAATTAAATATTAGAGCTTAATGAACATGAACTATGGGAGGGATTGTCAAGTTGTCACACTTTTTCCTTCCTTCCCCTTGCACTTGACAATGATTTCTATTTTTACAGTGAACACCCCCTCCCCGGGCTCACTCAGGGTCACTTTTGCATTGCAGAGATGAGGAGTGAGAGAGGAGGAAGCTACTGGGATAGGCACAGCAGTGTTTGGATCAAGCAGCTTAGGGAGTGGAGGCAGGGCCCGCAATGGCCTTGGGCCTGCATCTGCATGGCTCATCACAGGGGGCTAGTCAGCAGGAACCACATGGTCTGGGAACTCAGGGCTCCGTCTGAGACCATCACCTGACACTGTGGGCCTAAACCTTAGTTTTCTTACAGGAAAACTATGGCTTGTATCCTCCTTGCAAATGAGGATCCCAAAACCAGGACAAAACTACCAGTCTTGTTCTAATAGTTGCAAACCATAGTTTGCCATTCAAAATCTGTCTCAAAATCTGTAGATTGGGCTGCCTAAGTAAGGTTAACGCTGTTCTTATTTATTTTTATTAGACTTATAAAACCGCCCTCCCCTGAAGGGCTCAGGGCAGTGAACAACAAATAAAACAATAAAATCATCATAAATACCATACAGTAAAACCAGTCAAAATAAACCCATACTCAGCATAAATTACCATAAAATAGAAACACTACTGCAACAGATAGTGACGAAAACCCACTCTCCTCTGCGCCCACAAGAGGCCTAGATGGAATGGCACTATACAATCAACTCGGCTGGCAAAATGCCTGGTGGAACAGGTACGTTTTACAGGCCCTGCGGAAACTTTGCAAGTCCTGCAGGGCCCTGGTCTCTCTAGGAGGCCTGTTCCACCAGATAGGGGCTGTAAAAGCCCTGGTAGTGGCCAGCGGATGTCTTTCAGGCCAAGGACCTCTAATAGGTTCTCCTCCGATGAGCAGAGGAACCTAGCAGAGCAATAAGGGGAGACGTGGTCCCTCAGATATGGAGGGCCAAGGTTTGTTATCTTCTGTTTTTTATAATCTTATAATTGATGTTTAGAAGATTCTGAGCTTGGAAGCTAAACATGTGAACTGAATCCCCACATAAATAAGGGGAAAGAATGTATGCTGTGATTTCTTAGTGGTGAGAAAAATGCACTCTCGTGTCCTTAGGGGAATTTTATTAACTTCAGTTCTGAACCCTGCCATTGAAATGGCTTTTGAAGATAAACCCTAGCACTAGTTTAGCACCAGCTGAAGAATATTTTCTAGAAACTAATTTCAAACATGTCTGTGTTGAATTGAAGCCCTAAGCAAGATGGCCTCATCCTGCTATATGGCTTCCATGTGGTGGCATATCTGTATACTGGCTCATCCCTATGTAATTGAGGAAAGCCACAAAATCAAGCCACCACCAAAAAGGGAAGGGTTTTACCAAAATGGGAGGCCTTCCAGTATGGTAAAATATGACTTTATAAAGGAAAAAAGAGATAAACTAATATGCTCATATGAAAGGGGGACAGAAATTGGCCTACGCAAGCTCTAAGAGTGTGGAAATGCCCTCCCCATCTACACTCCAGGATTCTTTAAATTATTCTTCTATGATTAATTCAGAATTGTGTGACCAGTCATTTGTTGGTAGCACTTTAGTAGTTTTATCTGGTAATGGTAATGTAGAAACTTGCTGATATTGGGCATACAAAAAACCTCTTTGTATTCTTCTAGGGTGCACCTGGGGAAGATGAAAGGAAAAGACGACGAAGGGAAAGAAACAAGATTGCTGCAGCAAAATGTCGAAATAAAAAGAAGGAAAAAACGGAATGTCTGCAGAAAGTAAGCTTGCTGATAATTTCTGTTGGTATCTGGCTAGGCAAGGAAGAGAATATAGGGTTGTTGAAAAAGGCTTTCAGTTAAAAATGCCTAAGTAAGCAGCATAGTTTAATGCTGAAATTGGCTGAATTGTATGGTTGATTACTGTATTTGTATTTGAATTACTGAAGGCTCATTCTTATGTGCGCTAACTACCTTAAGCCATGATTTATGTGGTTCACTTTTGCCTTTCACTGGTTTATATACTTCTGGATCCTTGTTACACCCTTGTTCTCAGCCACTCTGAATATCTGGAGAAACAATATTAACCTTCCAGGAAAGTTGTTAAAACTGTACTGCTTAACTGATTGAAACTTGCAGCAGCCCTAATATATGTGTTTCACTTTGTAGTTCATAGAAGCATTTTAGTACAGTTCCACAACCAAACCATTGCATCTCAGTTGGTATGGTGCACCATGTTGAATCATCTTTTTCTATAGAAGACTGTTAAATTGCCTGTGATTGAGACATCTGGCTTAAATAAAGTTAATATTTTTAATTATCATACTCATCACATTATCTATCCTCAGTGTTTTGCTGCACATAGTTCCTTGGTACAAAATACAATGAAAATGGAAAAAACTGTAACTATGCAGCCAAAATCAGTCACCTGGCATGAGTGTGGTTATAAAATCCTTCTGTGAGTTACAAAATGAAATACAGGCGTTCATGGATAAGAAATGACAGTCCCTGAATAATAAATGCCTCAAGATCTTCCTTTTATGATGGATATTACATGACACCTGAATTCTCTCAACACAAAGATGCAGGATTGGAACAAAGTTGTGACTGATTTTTATGACAGCATTTGTTCTTTTGAGTTGAAGTTTCATCTTCGATAAAATAATTTGGCACACTTTCCCACCATGAAATCACTATTTAATGATCATATATCCATAGAGAGTTCTGGAAAAAAATCCAAACTGAGAAATGAATCCCAAGAAAAGTTTTCTGCCTACAGAAACCTACACAGAGTTTTTGGAATTTTCTATAATTCGTTTTCTCTGGATGCCCATGAGGTTCTAGAGGAGGTTCAGAAGGAAATAATTGATCTGCAGAGTGATGCCATGTTCAAGGATAATTTTTTTGAAGTTGGTATTAGCAAATTTTACCAATTCTGGAATCTAAATGACTCCTAGCTTAGGGCTTTTGCTTCTGTGTCTATGTTCGGGCAACATATGTGTGTGAACAGTTCTTCTTTGTAAGGAAACTTAATAAACCAAAAGAACATTCTCCCCTTACAGAGACACACCAGAACAGCACACTCAAATTCGCTGCAGATTTTGATGCAGTAGTTCACAGCAAGAGGTATCAATTATCAAAAACTGTTAAACATACTGTGGCTTCAGCCTGACTTGCTTTAATACTGCTGGCTCAGCCTACAAAGCTTTATCTCTTAAGTCATGTGGACTTCACTGATAGAGACAGCCAACAGTATAAAGCCCACAGTTCAATTCTGGGCTCAGTTGGGCCCAGCTTTAAGCTATGGACTTTGGAGGCGAAGCCCTCAGTATAAAGTTGGACCTGGCCAAAGCCTAGCATTGAACTGTGGCCTTGGCAGGACCTGGGTCCAGCTTTATACTGCTGGCTCTGCCCCAGTGCCCGCATGACTTCAAGGGTGAAGCTTTAGAGGTGGAACCAGCAGTATAAAGCTAGAACCAGCAAGGTTGAGTCTGCAATTCATTGCTGGCCTGTTGGGTACAGTTTTAAGCTTTGGAGATAGAGTCCACGTTTAACTCTGGATTTGGCTTGAGCCCAATGTTGAACTGTGGGCTCAGCAGAGCCTGGGTCCAGATTTGTACTGCTGACTCTGCCTCTGAAGTCTACCTAACGTTGGGGGTGGAGCTTCAGAGGCAGAGTCAGCAGTATAAAGCTAAACCAGGCTGAACCACAGATCAGCGCTGGGCTCATCTGGGTTGATCTTTAAATTGTGAGCTTCAGAGAGAGCCCACAGTTTAAAGCTGGATTGGCCAGAGCCCAGCTCAGCAGGGCCTGAATCTGGCTTTATACTGCCGTCTATACCTCTGAAGTCCACTATGACTTTGGGGGCATTAGAGGAGCCAGGAGTTTAAACCAGGACCCAGGTCCTAATGTGCCTGTGGTTTAAAACTGGACCCAGTCCAACCCCGGCATTGAACTGTGGGCTCAGCCTAGCCTGGGTCCAACTTTGAGCTGTGCATGCTGCCTCTGAAGTCCATATGGACTTAATTATTTTAGCAGCAGAATTCTTGATATGAGTCAGGTGATTACCATGTGGCAAGCAAAGACAATAGAAGAAGGTTGCACTAGACAAAGCAAGATTCTAGAACTTTAGTCAAGGAAACAGCAAAGGGGCAGATTTTCAGTGTTTGCAGAGAATTCACTTATCATTGCACACAGGGGCATATCTGCCTGGGGAGGTAGGGTAACCCATGTCCCAGGGTGCAACTAATCTGGTCACATGGGGGGGGCACAAAATTGGTCCCCCATGTGACCAGATGCCTTCTTATTATTATTATTATTAATTCGATTTTATAGGCTACCTCATCCCCAAAAGGCTCTAGGCGCCTCACAACAGTTCCAAAACAACCACATAATAAAACAATTCATCCAATAATATACGTAAACCATCTAAAACAATAATAAATTAATTAAAATACCATGCAGCAAATCCCTTTAACACAACAGTACAATACATGAGTGAATTGGAGGCACCCGATCAAAAAGGCTGGGAGGGGCTGGCAGCACCGAAGATGGAAGCAGCAGGCGCTGTCAAAGATGGTAAATGTGGTGGGCGTTACGAGGGGGCAATCAATCCATGGCCAGCCTCACCAGAGGTCCGGTGGAACAGCTCAGTCTTTTAGGCCCTGTGGAACTTGCCAAGGTCCCGCAGGGCCCAGACAGCTGGAGGAAGAGCATTCCACCAGGCAAGGGCCAGGGCTGTAAAGGCCCTGGCCCGGGTAGAGGCCAGCTGCACCATGGAAGGGCCAGGGACCTCCAGTAGCTCCGCTGTCACAGAATGCAACGGCCTGTTTGGGACATATGGGGTGATGCGGTCCCGCAGGTATGAGGGCCCAAGCTGCGAAGACAATGAGGCAGCAGGAAATACTGCTGTCTCATCGTTTTCGGGCTCCTCGGCCTCACCCATGTCATTGTTGGGGCTCCACATGGGCTCTGCGACCCACGGGGGGCTCCATGACCTGGGGGGGGCGCCCGGAGGAAGTTTTGTCCCCAGGCACCATTTCCCCCCCATACGCCTCTAATTGCACAGAACTGTTAAAGAAGGCTCTACAACCCACTTCCCATCACAGTCATGTTAAAAAGCAACACTGTTGAATTATTTTGAATTTGTTGCCTAAAATGTTCAGTTTTGTATTCTCATTTAATCTTCTGTAACCAGGAATCTGAAAAATTGGAAACCATCAATGCAGAACTGAAAGCTCAGATAGAGGAGCTGAAGAACGAGAAGCAGCACTTGATCTACATGCTCAACCTGCACAGGCCCACTTGCATTGTCCGAGCTCAGAATGGGAGGACACCAGAGGATGAAAGAAACCTCTTCATTCAACAAATCAAAGAAGGAACCTTACAAGGCTAAGTGACAGTGATGAGACAGTGTTTGATACCTTTAGGGCATGACTTTACATCTAAAAGCCCCCAAGCCAGAAGCCTCAGAGAAGCTACCTTGGTCTCCTGTTAGTCAAGAGAAGGCAAAGGAGATGATATTTCTAAGGGGAAAATAGTTTGTTAGCTTAGCTGTTGTTCTCCCTCTTGACAAGATTCAACTAGGCTGAGGAAAGTCCTCTGCCTTTGCTTCAGGTTTAAGTATCTGCCAGGCCTTCTAATTCCTAGAAGCCATATTCGTGACAGTTACAGGCATGCTAACTGCCGCTGGCATGTGGTATTTGCACTTGAGTTATTTCTAGTAGAACACGAGGACTCTCAGTGATGCACAGAATACACCCAACGGACATTTCTCTTCCTTGAGTCGGGTAGAAGATGTAGATGCAAGATTGCTTTGAATTCTCAAAAGAAAAAAGGATTGCATCACCCAGAAGGCTGCTTTCAATTAAAAAAAAAAGCATTGCAATATAATGGGAATTACTACATATCTGCAACCTAGTGCAGTGTTCTAAACTAAACATTGTACTTTTTTGTTTTTATAGCAACTGTGGATTTTTTATGACTCATTTTGGAGGCAAATTGTGGGACTATATCACAGGCATCAGTTTCTTGTGAAAATGCTCACTGAACTAAATTAGAATTTACAGAGCAGGAACATTATCCCCTTTGGCTTCTTTTTTAAAAGGGGAAATTCCCTTCGAGAACCCAAGTTATGTGTCACATTTACAGTATTCAAGCTAATTTTACACAAAGCAATTTCTTATCAAGTATTGAAACTGAAGGTTCTCTTTGATTATGGTTCGATAGATCTTGGACTCTTGCGAGTCTTTCTCTGGTGCAATTGGCATCTTTTACAGAGCAAGAAACTGGTTACTGTCAATTCACATACATTAACTGATGTTTATGTGTTGATTGCATGTGTATACAAAACTCCTCAATTACAGTTTTATGGTTGTGCTGCACAGACAGATAAAAAATGTTGAGCTGAGTAGACTCAACTTCTCCATAATTTGATAGCCACCCTGGGACATTGTGCCGCTACTGATCAAAAGTTGGATTTGCTGAACTCCTCCATAAGTTGAAGGATAAGAGAGAACTCCTCAAAGCTAGGTACTGGCATCCCTTATGAGCTACTCTTATTTTAAAAACAAACATAGTTGTGTTCCTTTAAATGGATTGGGGGCATTGCTGCTAATCAAACTAAATTTCCTTGATGAATGTTGGTTTGGTTGCTCATAGACTCCTGCAGATGAACAGGATTGCAAGTGGGTTCTTAGGGTATCCCTGATCAGGATACCATGCACCTAACATATCTCTCTCTAGCAGTATGTGGAGTTAGAAGATCAGCCAAAGAACTATGCTTTGTATAAATTCAATTTTCCATGTAATGTGGACATGCTATACTGGTTTCTTTAAAATACTAATTTTATTGGGAATTTGGTGAGCAAAAATTCCACTTTCAAAAACTGGATCCAAAGCTATGGCAAAAAGAGGTCAGAAATGCTTATAAAATTCTCTATCAATTCAATCCTAAGCAACCCTGTACCCTTAATTGAAGTCAGTGGACTTGGATAGATCTAACTCTACTAGACTTGCATTGTATGTATGAATCCTCTTTCATTTTGTTTCATTTTATTAGTTGAATGAATATTTTGCAGGATTCTTTGCTGTCACTCCACCAGGAATTGTTCCTTTCAGTAAATTATACACTTAATGGAAAGTTTTCTTATTACTGCTATTTATTTTTGCCAAAGCAGTTACCTAAATCATTTGAGAATCAGCTTGTAAGTGATAAAAGTATTTAAACTTCTTAGTAAGGATTGTTAAAGAAAAACTATTACTGTAGATGTTTGAAGCTTCTAGTATAGTTGCTTCATTGAGAACTAGACATGAGCGTGTTTAAGATTTGGTATTCTTGTAAAATCCTAAACTTATTTATTCCTATAAAATATCATTACTAGTTTTCAGCAGAAGAAAATAATGGCTCCAGTTCAAGAAGGGTAAGCCATAGGTGGAAATATTATGTTCTATTGATCGATACTTTGTATTCTAACAGCAGCATTCAACCATACTTTCTGATCCCCCCCCCCTTTTAAACTGGAGATGGTAGAGACTCATCCAGGCATGCACACTGCCTTTGAGCTATCATCCTTTGTCTGTTCCCTACAGGTTTCTGCACACAGATCCTTCTGGCTATGGCCCTCTTTTTTCAAGAGTGCTGAACATTGGGGTATTTGTTTGTGTGCATAGGTGAAATTCCAGATACCTCTAATCCTTCCCTTCTTCACAGACCATGTGTCCTATAAGGGATAATGCCAACCATTTATTTAGTGAGAAGGAATTTGCCTCTCTTGTTTATGTGTAAACATCTCTGAACTGGAGCCATTATTAGTTAATTTATCCTTATTATGTCTAAGCTGTAGAGAGAATAAATAGTGCAAACAAAATAAGCTGAAAATGCAGGTGGTTTGCTGAGTTTTTTTTCTTTCTGATGTTTAATACTTTATCTATAAACTTCAGTGCTCCATTTTGACAAACCACTGATTTAAAGATGCAAAGCAATACCAGTCTCTTTGCAGACTAGATCTGGACAAATGCACCTTTGTTAAATATTAGTAAAACAGTAAAAGATAAAAGTTTCAAAATTTAGTTTCTTTTTCAGATTCTAGTTTTGTCACCAAGCCTTGTATAATAACAAACCCCTTCAAAATCTGAAATTTCTACCTGAAAGAATATATGAATTTTAATTTAGTAATGAGAAATTCCAGAAATTTAACAAAATTCAGAAGTTTAATTTTGAAAATCAGATTTTGTATTTAAATTTAACTCTACCTCTTTCAAACTTGTTTCAGTTTTTTATGAAGGATTTTTGAAGTCTGTGGGGCAAATGGCTATTTAAATACACAATTAATGAGACAGATAAAGCAGCTTGCATGTCAAAATACTTTATAGTACAGTTTTTTTTAAAAAAAACAACAAAACACATACACTAGATACCTCAAATGAGTAGTCTCTAAATTTCTGACTAGTATATGGTTGAGCATGATGTATGTTTACCTTGCTTTGACTTTTTATATTCTGCAACAGAACTCTTAATATGCTTTCCATGATCTGGATATATTGTAATGTCCAATACTGTTTCCAATGTGTGTTTCATGTAGCAAAAATGAAAGGAAGTGGGCCAAATTCAGTTTCATTAGAATGTGATTTTTTTTCTTGCGCCACGACCCATATTTGGCCATCTGACAACTTTTCCTTGCATCTTGTTGGACAGTAAATCCTTTATGACTTCTGTACTTATTGTGCAATATAAATGCAAAAGCGGAACTTGAACAGTGATAACTTGCTAAATTGCTACATGCAGTTAGCTTTGTCAAAAGAATCCTTAATTGGTTTTTTGCAATTATGAGCAGTCAGACTGTACTCTGCCTTCTTATGCATCCCTGAATTTGTTGCACAAGAAAAAAACATGGGAAGGTTTATGCTCACATGTATGGCAATGATTACTATGGGCAAGATTCAAAGAATGGTGAGCAGAAAGAAACTAGCAGTTGGTGTTGCTTTGCAAGTGTTAGAAAAATTATAAGAGAGTGGTTCCACGATGTGCTTCTGTCAGGGCTCATACAAGTGGGAGAACATATTTTGGTTTATTTATATTTCTCTTACTACACTCTGTTGTGAAGTAGCAGATGGCCCTTCTAAGAGCATCAGACCTTCCACACGCAGAAGGCATCTTTAGATCCAACCCCAAATATGATAGAAGGATCTGTCTACAGAACAAGACAGGATACTGCTTAATTAAGTATGCTGTACCAAAGTTCCCACCTGAACTGAAATAAGTGGACAATCAATAAAATAAAATTTTAATGGGCACTGATGCTGTTGTATGTGTGATCTAGTCACAGAATTAATCTTCAGAGATTTTTATATTATTATTCATGACGCAGGCGTCATGCTACTGCTGCTTTATTTAAACATGGACGTTGTTAACTAGCATGCCAAATATTTCCTATGGCACTACTACTTTGGTCAAAGATAATCTCTTTGTTCATCTGTGGCTGTATGTTTGTGTGTGTGTGTCTGAAGATGGTACTATAGTTTATATCTTCGTTGTTTGGGAGAGGCAACATGACTAGATACAGGATTTCTAGTTCTTGCACTAGAAGGCTTCCATATCCCTAACTCTGCAGCAGAGAGAATTTTAGCTGATGTGGCTTTACCTGTGTGAAATAATAATAGCGCTATTTGCTGAACTTCTCCCTGCTAGGTGAGGCACAGGCAGGTTCCTTTAAAGGTAGGAAGGAATTGGTCATGAAGCTGAATGAATTGTTGGATGGGAGAATTGCATGGATTTAGTTATCTCTTTTATTCTGAACATTTAATGCAGTAGAAGGGATTTGTTTTCTATTCTCAAGTTTTATGTTTTGATACTTTAATAATAAAAAGAACTAATATACTTTTTTCTCCTGTGTGATTTAATTACCTTGTTTGGATTACTTATGTTCTCTCAGACCTTCTGAGGAATGTTTTAGTTATGCTCTAACTACAGCAGAATATCTATTCAAATTCACTGCATGATACTCAACACCCCTTCCCCGTTAATGTCGACCCCTGGCCATCCCCTCCTGTTCTTTGCTGGTACACCCATCCTTTACCTGCCTAGATATTGCTTGCACCTGGTGCTAATAATGCATACTTGCAACAATCTCTAGACCATTTAAAAAGGATTTAAAATATGTATTTCTGTGTAGTTGATAAATGGTCAAGGTTCTTCTATGCTAGTGTTGGCTGCAATTGTCATTATTGGAATTCTTGAATGAATCCTGACTTTTAAATTTTTCTTTTATTTCTCAAAGTTACAGTCCAAATCTCCCAAATATCACCTGATGCTTCCCACAGATCATAAAAATGAAAGAACAATAAAACATTGTAACAATGAAAGAACAATAAAACATTGTAAACCCAAGGAAGAAAGCATCAAACAGCTCACAGCAGTAATAAAACCACATCTGCATTTGTAGCCAACAGTAAAACCAAATATGTGTGTGTGGGGTGTGGTGGGAGAGAGTCATGATAAAAGTGGGTAAAACTAACACAATTCCACTCTGTTCAATTAGAGGTTACTCTGCTAAAAGATTGCTTAAATAAAAAGTTCTTATAGTAGGGTACCAAAAGCAGAGTTCCTACCAGGTAAAGGAACAGGGGAATTCCATGTTTGTGGATCCTAGTCCTTGGTATCACATGCTTAACTTCCAAAGGTGGTGGTACCCAAAATGGTTTATGATGATAAATGGAGTGTCTGTTTCATTCAAACAAGAGATGATTGTCCTTAAAGTATCCTGGTCCCACACAATTTAGGGATTTATACGTCAAACCAAACCCCATGAAAACAGTCAAGAAATAAACAGAAAGCCGTTCAGTTCTTTGTACTGTGCACCGCCCAGAGCCCTTCGGAGATGGGGCGGTATAAAAATCGAAAAAATAAATAAATAAAAATAAAATAAGCAGTTGATTAACATTGTCTATAAGAAATCAGATGTACTCTGAAGTTTCTGAATAGTCCTCAAAGGTAAATTCACATAAAGCACTTTTCAGTAATGTAACCTGAAGGTGATAGGAACATTGACAACTGTGGCTTGATCTTGATACTTAGAAAGTTCTGCAGCTGATGAACTAGGCCAGGCTGCTGTATCTACATAGAGCAGATGAATTCTGAACTTGTGGATCTAAAAGCATCCTCAAGCTATAAACCTATTCCTTCAAGGAAAGTACGTTCTCATTCAGAGCAGGCTGCCTCTTAATTCCATAATCAGCACCAAGACCAACCAACAGCATTTTGATCTTATCTGGACTGAGTTTTAGTTTATCTACCTGTTACCAGCTCTAAATATTGAGGGCTTCTACTGCCTTGCTGGATTCTGGCAGAAGTAGATATTGCTGGATTCTGGCAGAAGTAGATACAAGCAGGAGGGGTTACCATATTACACAAACCAAACCATGTATTTGCATAAAGAGATAATTTCCTTCCTTCTCTCTGTTACGATATTTAAGAACGTTACTATGCATCCTGGAAGTGCAATCTATGAGCCATAACTAGCACCCTGCTCTCAAATATCATGAATAATGCAACACCAGATGGAGATGAACTAACATCTTCTCCCAGCCCTGGTAAACTCATGTCACACCTGTACATTTACATATGATATATGATAGGCGCCAAACCCAAGAAACATTTAACATTCATACAGTGTATCTGTTTCTTATAACTCAAAAATTATAGTTTTCAGTACAAGTAAAATTAACGTGAGGGGTTTTGTTTTGTTTTGTAATTTTGCTTTTACAATAATTTTGGAGAGTTGTTATCTTAACTCCCAAACTGGCCATCCCTACCAACTGCAATAATGGAGACCATTTTAAATATGTGAAAAATGTTCTTATTCAAGCTCATTTGGTATTAATCGGATATTTTATATATGGGTCTTAACCCACCACACCTCAAACCAAGGAAATATAAACAAGCAGGAACCCACAAGAACTTGAAGGAGCATTTGATTTCTCTCTTTTCTTTCCTTGAAACACCCTCTACCTGGGAAAATGATGGCCAGCAAAGAATGGGGAAAGGGCAAAAAAACGGGCTGGGCCAGCAAGGAATGGGAAAAGGGCAAAAAACGGGCTGGCAAGCAACCAAGGAATGGTGAAAGAGCAAAAAATGGGCTGGACAAGGAAGCAAGGGATGGGAAAAGGGCAAAAACAGGCTGGGCAAGCAAGGAATGGGGAAAGAGCAAAAAATGGGCTGGACAAGGAAGCAAGGGATGGGAAAAGGGCAAAAACAGGCTGGGCAAGCAAGGAATGGGGAAAGGGGGAAAATGGACTGGGCAAGCAAGCAAGGAATGGGGAAAGGGCAAAAAATGGACTGGGCAAGCAAGCAAGGAATGGGGAAAGGGCAAAAAACGGGTTGGGAAAACATAGCCATATTCATGGACTGCGCCCTAGAACTGAACATAACACAGGCAAGCCTGACCCCTGCCCTTGCCTTAACCCTAACCCCAACTTATTATTTTTATTTAATTTTTTCACCCATGAATTGTTCGTGAAATTGTAACAAACAATAAATTAAATAAAAATAATAAGTTAGGGTTAGGTTTAAGACAAGAGCAGGGGCTCAGGCTTGCCTCAGTGTTACGTTCAGTTCTAGGGCATTGTCTGAGAATAGGGCAATGGTCAGTTTCAGGTTTCGGGTTTTGATTATAATTTAGGGAACAATTTATGACTGAATAAATTAAATTAAAATTGAAAAATAGGGTTAGGGTTAAGACAAGGGCAAGGGTTTAGGCAAAACCCAGAACCCTAAAACTGACCATACCCCTATTCTTGGACTGCACCCTAGAACGCAACATAACAGAAAGGCAAGGTAACAGTAAGGGAAGCCTGAGCCCTGCTATTGCCTTACCCCTAACCTATTATTTTTATTTAATTTTTTCACTCAAATTCTTTCCAATATTGTAACAAACAATAAATTAAACAAAAAATAATAAGTTAGGGTTAGGGTTAAGGCAACAGCAGGGGCTCAGGCTTGCCTCAGTGTTATGTTCAGTTCTAGGGCGCAGTCCATGAGCATCTGAATGGTCAGTTTCAGATGTCAGGTTTTGGTTATAATTTTGGGAACAATTTATGACTGAATAAATTAAAATAAAAAATTAGGGTTAGGGTTCAGGCAAGGGCAAGGGTTAAGGCAAAACCCCGAAACATGAAACTGACCATAGCCCTATTCTCGGACTGCGCCCTTGAACTCAACATAACAGAAAGGCAAGGCTGAGCCCCTGCCTTTGCGTTAACCCTAACCCTAATTTATTGTTTTTATTTAATTTATTCATTATGAAATAGTTCCCAATATTGTAGCAAAAATCCGAAATCTAAAACTGACCATATCCCTATTCTCAGACTGCGCTCTAGAACTCAACGTTACACTAAGACAAGCCTGAGCCCCTTCTCTTACCTTAACCCTAACCCTAACTTATTATTTTTATTTTATGGATCACAGGATCCATGGGCAGACCCACCTCTCCTTCCCTGCCCCCCAATCCCCTTTGAAATGACCTAGTGCAAAAACATTATTGTTTGGTCATGGTGGGGGAGGGTGGTTGCCTATGGGGGGGAGGTGCAAAATTCAAATTCTGCCCCGGGCTCCATTCTTCCTAGCTACATCTCCGGTTTCAGGTTTTTGGTTATAATTTTGGGAGCAATTTATGAATGAATAAATTAAAATAAAATAAAAAATTAGGATTAGGATTCAGGCAAGGGCAAGGATTAAGGCAAAACCCCGAAACATGAAACTGACCATAACCCTATTATCGATCTGCACTCTGAACTCAGCATAACAGTTAGGCAAGCCAGAGCCCCTGCCCTCGCATTAACCTGAAACCTAATTTATTATTTTTATATAATTTATTCAGCCCTAAATTGTTCCCAACATTGTAACAAAAACCTGAAACCTAAAACTGACCATAGCCCTATTCTCAGTCTGTGCCCTAGAACTCAACGTAACACTAAGGGAAGCCTGAGCGCCGGCCATTGCCTTAACTCTAACCCTAATTTATTATTTTTATTTAATTGATTCACTCAACAATTTTTCCCAAAATTATAACAAAAAATAAATTAAATAAAAATAATAAGTTAGTGTTAGTGTTAAGGCAACAGCTGGGCTCAGGCTTGCCTTAGTGTTACTTGTAGCATAATAATTCAGCATAATAATTGTAGCATAATTCAGCATAATAATTATATTGAGAAAATGGTGAGGGGAGTGGTTAACCTTTTTCCTTTCACTCCCTTGTCCCAATCAAAATGAAGACCTTGCACCCACTGGAAGCTTCCTTCCTTCCTTCCTTCCTTCCTTCCTTCCTTCCTTCCTTCCTTCCTTCCTTTTAGGTATTCTTTCCCAGCAGAAATGAATCATACCAAAGATAGATGACCACAGTTATAACTTATACCCACCAGAAGCTCATAAGTGGTAACTCATTTACTGTTTCTGATGTCACAATTTCCTCACTTCATATTTGACTGGATATGCAAAATATTCCTATCAGTGTTGCATACTTCAGACAGCACTGGGCTATTGAAGAATTCAAACATTACAGGGCTATGTGATAAGACCACTTATTAAAGTAAATTAATTGAAGTCCAGATGGCCATATCAACATAGTTGGTCTATAAATCACAACCTGTATAATTAAGACATGTGGGATTTTGGCTACTGTTAAGAGAAGTGCAGGGAAGTGTAAAAATTAAGGGTCCCTTAGAAGCAATCTTTGCTTTAAAATGTTAAATAAATGTTATTAGGTCATCCTAGTAACTCTACCGAGGTTACCATGGTAATAGCCTGTGTAGGAAGATGAATTACCTTATGTTTATGGGAGGGGAGAGGCAATTTTGTTTCTCTGACTCATCATGATAAAAATCCACATTTTTGAATAAAGTGAGACACTCATCTTTCTATATTCTGAATGATGTCAGTTTAGCTAAAATGTTCAATATCTGTAAAGTGAAAAGGGGAGACCATATTTTGATTCATAATTCTCATGAGATGAAATGTTCTGAACAATTAATATAGTAGCCAGAGACATAAAATATACAATAATGAAACTTTAAAGGGATATAGCTGCTAAACCTGTATGGTCTATCAATTCAAGATATTAAATCATTCAAAAATAATAACTCAGTCAGTTGAACCAATTGGGAAACAAATGGCTTTCAGATTAAACTACTGAAGTAAAAATATATTTGGTTTCTAAACGGATCAAAGACCTGGATGTGATTATTATTTATTGATATATGTGCAATTTGTTTTGTAAAACTGTGCTTTTCCAGAGTTTCAAAACCTCACCCCCAATCAAATGACACTGCCCTCAAGATGCTTACAATCTAAATGTTGATACTGGAAAAGTCAACAGAGAAAGGACATAGAAAAGGATGGAAAAGAAAGAAGGATAACAGGAAGGAAGGCTGTATGCTATTGCAACTGAACATATTTAGGCTCACTTACAAATGGATGTGGAGATTATTAATATATTAAACTAAAGGCCTTATGACAAAGGTAGCTTTGAGGATGTAGGGAGTGAACTGAGTGAAGTGAGAAGTGAAAATGACCCTGGAACAAGTCAAATTGAACAGCCCCTGTGATAGACAAGCCAGTGGTTCAGGGCCATTCAGTCCAGTGGGGCCAACAGCAGGCATTAGTTCACCCACTTTTTTTCCCCACAGCCTGGAAGCTGTGACAGTGGATAAATTGACACCAGTTATTGCTGGTGAAGGATCTAAGGCAAAAGACCCCTGAAGTACTGGCAGAAATTTCTGGGGTTCAGCTCTGCTTGTTCCTGACTGCCAGCAGCCTCTAGGATAGTAGTCCATCAGGAAATTTCACCATAAGTTAAATGGCCAGTCCATCCTTGGTTGCCACCTTCCATATTGGAACTGGAGTTTGGACAGAATTAATCTCGAGACTACATAGATCAGTTCCCCTGGAGGACATAGAGTTTTGGAGGGTGGTCTCTACGACAGCAGGTCTCTTCTGAACTCCCTCGACAAGCTCTACCCCCAAATCTCCAGAAATTGCCTGTCCTTGAGTTGACTACCTTAGTGAGGAGGTCTGGGGATGGGAAAAGCACCACCAATTGCATGTTCATAGTAAGATGAAGCAGCAAGACGGAATGGAAAGATTAATTTAAGTGGCTTTTAATCTTGTTCTGTGTTTATTTTTCATACTAAAAATCAGAATGCATAATAGGGAGCTTGTATTTCAAGGGCAAAAACAGAACATGGAAATGTAAGTTATTTAACTCTTTCCCATTCTTTGCCTGCAAAAAAGACCAACTACCACTGCCCATATACAGTTGCTAACTGCCTGGAGAAAAAGTGTCCTGAACCTTAATGACTTCATGGGATTTTATTTATCTCCATGCCATGAAGAAATGTGGCTGTCCATTCCCAACAGTAAGCCCCTATTAAAAGTTCAGGATACTTTTTTCACCTGGCAGTTGGCAACCAAGTTGGAGTCTTGGGAGTGGTGATGGTGACATTTTTGTGAAGTGGAGGAATTCAATACCCCTTCTTTTCATGAAGCATTTTATTTGCACATTTGCATATCTGGAACAATCTTAAGAATTGTTCTGTTCCCCAAGCGATCCAATATTAGGTGCCTTACACTCGGCCAGGACAGAACGTGAGACCTGTAGACTAATGAGTAAACAGCTCAAAAACGGTTTACTAGTATTGAAAGTTTAGGACTCTGACTCCTGCCATGAAGTCTAACTAATAAAGAATACTTGCGATGCTGGAAATGATTGGAGATTATTGAAGAGCTTACAGACACCAACTCTTCCTTGCTTGCTTCCAAGAAAGTCTGCTCTGCTTGTTGAGTTTTCCATGGTGTCCTGTAACTGGACTCTGATTTTCCCTTCAATCCTATTGAAACTTGCTTTGAGTTCTATGGATCTCTAACACCTTATATGTAACATCTTAGACATGTGGGATATTTCTATCTCCAGCCTTCCTCCTCTGCTTCTCACTTGCCTTGAAAGACCCCTGCAGGGGTTCCCATAAGTCAATTGCAACTTGACAGCACTTTACAAACCCACACACACATACACACACCAAGCTGCTCTTTATTTTTGCTGCGACATGTGGGATATTTCTATCTCCAGCCTTCCTCAGACACCTGAAACTAAAACAAACTGAAAAAGGGAACTGCTAACAAATAAGAATGCTATAGTTCTCTTGAGGGCTTCTTAAAGGGACAGGTTCTAACAAAGGTTCTCTCCCACAGAATACTGTACAAAAACAATTAAGCCCATTCTATCTAAAGGTACAACTGAGGCTTAAATAAAGAAAATGGCGAGGGGTATGACAAGAACTATAATTTATCTTCGAATAGGAAGGAGTTATAGCAAATCTTTCCTCACCTTTCCTTTTCCTGAGACACTGTAGTTTGTCTCCAGAATTCTTTGATTAAACTAAACAACTTCACAAGCAAAATGCAGCATAGTACAGGGAACAACAGTGTGGGTCCTTGGAAAAATAGCAGGCTGCTACAGAGAAGAGGAGAGATCTGCTTTTCCTGTTCCTTGGATGATCTTTTGCACTGAATCCAAGCCACTGTTTACTACCAACTGTTACTGTGGAATCCCAAGTCTTATCCAAGCAGCCAAACATTTCCCATTTAGTCCTTAATCAATGACTAAATAGTTCCCATTTGATCTTCAGCCCCCTCCCCCCCCCCCGCCCATTATTGGAAAAGGAGAATGGCCTCAGTGTTACAAAATATTTTAAAATGCTTGCTCGGTGAAGATCCCCTCTAAAGTCATAATGCTGTTAATTTGTGAGATGCTACAAAGCTCTTGGTAAGGAAGGTGGCATGGCATAGGGCAGCTAATCTTATCAACTAAGAAGCAGGGTCAGTACTTGGAGGGGAGACCTACAAGAAAGACTGCAGAGCAAGGCAAAAGGGAACCTCTGCTTCTCACTTGCCTTGAAAGACCCCTGCAGGGGTTCCCATTAGTCAATTGCAACTTGACGGCACTTTACAAACCCACACACACATACACACACCAAGCTGCTCTTTATTTTTGCTGCGACAGACTACAACAGACTAACAACTATCTCTCTGCTACAGCAATCTTGACTCACAAAAGAAGAGGAGGAGTTTGGATTTACACCCCGCCTTTCTCTCTTGTAAGGAGACTCAAGGCAACTTATGAACTTATTTTCCCTTCCTCTCCCCACAGGCATCTTGTGATGTAGGTGGGGATGAGAGAGTTCTGAAGAACTGTGACTAGCCCAAGGTCTCCCAGCAGGCTTCATTTGTAAGAGCAGATAACAGTTCGCTGCTCATGTAGAGGAATGGGGAATCCAATGTGGTTCTCCAGATTACAGTCCACCACCTCTTAACCATGCTGGTCTCCAAAAAACTAGTCTCCAGAGAAACACAGGTGAAGTCACCTCACACAAAGTCTGAGCCGCCTACCCTCAGGGAAACATCCAGCTGTCACCTAACATGAACATTCTACCCTTTTGATCCTGCCTTTGGATAGAACCTTGAGGAAATTATCTTTCAGGGCTTTAGGATTAGTGCTGGCTGCAAGGTTTAAGCTGCCCTAAACTCATTACATTCCGTTTTTCTTTAATCAGTTTGAATTACTATCACATAAAAGGAGTACCAACTGTCTGGAGACAAAACATACACTGTCCTTTTAATACAGGTTTAATTTGTGGAAATGGGCAATTGAATCATTTTATGGCTTGGAGATTAATATCATTCAATTAAATGTCTGTTAAAAAGTTAGAACATCCCCCCCACCCCCACCCCGCCCCAAGTTGGCAACCTCATCATCAGGTTGAGTATTGTCTGCTTTGACTGGCAGTGGTTCTCAATGTCTCAGGTTGAGGTTTTCATATCATTTAATCCTGACCAAACAAAGGTACTACTTCTGGAGCCTTCTTGGTCATGGTGCCATATATATGTGTGTGTATTTTAAATACTGTTTTTATGTTTGAAATGTTTCCAGTCTTGAGGACCATGAGATGGATGGGAAAAAGTGGACTTCCAGATTCTATAACATTTTATTTCCACAACCAGTCTTTATGTCCTCACTGGCTTCTTAACTGCCTTTGAAGGCATTTGAATGGCATTTACAGTGGCCTATAACGTCCCCACACATTCACTGCATCACCTCAGCAAAAGGCAGGGCAGCAAAATGGTTTATCAAATAGGAACTGTGTCCTGTATAACACATGGCAAGGCTCTGACAACACTGCTACAGACAACTGCCTGTTGTACCCATGTTAGTCCCTCTGCTATTTACAGTGCAATTCAGTGTAGTCAGTGTGCGTAACACAGGGCAATGTCATGTAAGTCAGGAATACACAACAATGTTCTGACTTCGGTGATTAGATACCAAAGGCTAGTTTTGTTCTTTTATTGTGTGTCAATCTAAATTTGATTTAAAATATCCAGTAATCAGGTTTGGATGTAGAGGCATTGCTGATCAGTTGGGAATGAACTATGTACAAGTTCATGTCCATGTGTGAATGTTTCCTTTGCTGCTTTCTTGGACATAAATTTAAATTAAAAACGATAATTTTCCATTCCAAGGCACATTATGTATTCAGTACCTTACATTACTTAAGAGAAACCACTAGAGGACAGTGTAAGTCAAAATATATCATTGTATGCTGTCTTAAAAAAAGTCTTTTCCACCTCAGGTGTATGAAGGGCAGAGCGTAGGGCAGTGTGTGTGAATAGAAAACTTAGAATAAAATGAGTAAATGAATTCACCCAATGAAACAGTAGTAGTCACCTGTGCTGTAAGTTTTCCTAATAATGTTGACATTTAACAACTTTGTTTTTTTATTTATTTTCCACAATGCCATCAATATACAAGCAAAAAAGACAGGTTTTGCCTGAAGAAGCTTTATACTCTAAATTTCAGTGGTGGATAAGACAGTGAAGAGAAGGGAGTAGAACATTTTTTCATATCCTGCAATACCTATACTAAAGGTTTTTCCAGTGACTTACAAATCATTAAAACAAAAACAATGCAAAATACACTGAAAACTACAACAGATTGCAGTGCAATCCTGGCATGTACACTTGGAAATATGTCCCGTTGAATTCAGTGTAATCCCCAGTAAATGTGGTTAGGATCAGCGGCGAAGCTTCCAGGGGGAGGGGGGTGCGCGACATACCGGGCGCACAAATTTGGGTCTCCTGGGAAATGTAGTTCCCTCCAGAACAGGAAGGCCTGTTCTGCAGCCTGTTCAGTTTTCTAAAGTAAGTGTGGGAGGGCGCACGCGGGGGGCACCGCGGGAGGGGGTGGTGGTGTGATTTCCCCCCACAGCGCCCACCCTGTGGCGCCCCCCCCCCCCCACACTTACTTTAGGAAATTGAGCAGTCTGGAGGACAGGCCTTCCTGTTCTGGTGGGAACTACATTTCCCAGGAGACCCTGGGAAATGTAGTTCCCACCAGAACAGGAAGGCCTGTTCTCCAGCCTGCTCGGTTTTCTAACGTAAGTGGAAGTGGGAGTGGGGGGGCGCCGCCGCCAGGCGGTGCGAAAAAGCCAGAGTGCGCACTGGGCACACTCTTGCCCAGCTACGCCTCTGGTTAGGATTGCACTGTTAGGCCATTTCTGCACGGCCCAAAAACAGTGCCCTAGGGACGGTAAAAACACCATCTCTGGGATGTTGTTTACAGCAGCGCTGTGCCAAACCCCCCAAAACGGTGGGAAAATGTCGCTTTTGAAACTTGCTCCCTGAGTGGGTGTGTCCCTCCAGCCGTCCAGAGCTACGCAGGGAGGAGAGGTAGGTGAACGGGACAAACCGTGAACGGCTCTGCTCTGCAGTTCGCAGCAGCTTTGGGGCTGGCTGCATGGTACCGTGTGAGCGGTCCCAAAGCTCCACCGGCATTAATTATGCTGGTGGACAGCCGTTTCTACCGCCATGCAGAAACAGCCTATGTTTATTAATCAATTAGATTAATTTATTGTTGAGGGCTTTCATGGCCATAACCAACTGGCAGTTGTGCGTTTTCTGGGCTGTGTGGCTGACCACACCCACAAAAGCCAAAGAACCCACGCCATTTAAATTAATTGATTTGCATTGATTAAATAGGTGCCCTGAGGAATCAGGCAGCAACAGAGGGGACATTATGGAGAAAGCTCGAAGAATGAAGGCAGAGAACAGGTTTAATGGAACTGGTGGTGGAGGCTCTGGAGCAATGATGGGGCATTTAAGATCAGGAAAAGGTCTGTGTTCACAGAGAGATAAACACAAAATATTGTAACAGAAACACTAGGAAGGCTGGCCATGAGGCAGGATCACTGAAGGAACAAACTGGGTGGAGGGATGAAAATCTTGGTTACTATTGGGAGAAAGTGGGCAGACAAGGGACAATTGGAAACAGCTGCTGTTGCAGTATATAGTCTATATATCTGAATTTCAAACACTGATTTGAACTAATCAGCCGGTTTCTTGGTTCCAGGCATCCAGTCTACGCCAAATTGCTCGTCACATCACTGTCAAAATGGAGCAGATTGAAAGGTAAGTGAATACGTAAATTTACATCATGTTGTCAATAATCTTTCAAACAAACTTTTGACAACAACACAGGATCTTTCACTCCCACTGATTTCAATGAGAAGAACATTGAATAAGTAAAGCTCTCTGTTGAAACCTGTGGACTTTGCACTTAATTTAGATGGCTTTGTGATCATTAGCACCACATGTTAAGCGTCATAATATTCCTCAAATTATAGTGAAAGGGTATTAAAATGTCTTCAGCCTGTTCTATTGACTGTGAACCCTAATGCTCTAATTTTAAATGTCTATGGAATAAATCCTACTGCTTTCAATGCTATGATACAGCCTTCAGTAAAAATAACTAAACTTTATTTCAGTGGTGTTCAGGCCTAGTCTACACACATAGCAAAATGAGGTGCTAGAATCCTAAGACAGTGGAATTCACTATACCTCTCTAGTGAATGTCATTTTTAAAAGCTTTTCCACATTAAAAAGCATTCCCATGGCTTATGCTAAATTTAAAAACTTCCCAAAAGGTGAAACAATATCTTATTTACTATGCTGCTTAAAATGCTTTCAGCCCTTCTCCCACATGGGGTGGCCATGTGTTTTTAAAAAGGAGTAATCCGAAGTGCCCAAGCACCAAATTTCTGATGTGTGAAAAAAGAAAGGCAGTTTAAAATACTGTTAGGTTCTCAGTTGGCCATGCAGGAAGGATGATTCAAAACAGCATTTCAATGTTTCTGTATTTTACCATAGCTCTGTCATTTTGGGCAGTGATTTGCCAAGATCTAGTACCAATAAAATAGAAGTGACCTTGGTAAATATGGATCATAACAAGACATTGGGTCTGGAAGAGGATGGGTTTTAGTGGTTTGTGAAACACAGCCAAAAACATATCTCACTTGAACTGTTTTCCCCTCATAAGGATATATCTCCTTTATATTTTCAAAGTATTTGGTGTGGAAATGGAGAAGCTTACCTGAAATTAATCTACTTCAAAGAACTACAGAAATGGACAGTTTTTAAAATACAATTCTGTGAAATTGACATTGCTTTCATCTGAAGCACAGCGGTAATCTAAGGAAATTAGTGGTTGAACATTTACCACCACCATCAAAAAAATTGTGACCAAGAGTTCAGCTATTACTAAGTGACAAAAGCAGGTAAAACTGAACTTGTTTGCAGAGGTCATATAGTAAGATGAATATAGCATTACATATACCATGTGAAACATATTCACTAAAGTTTAGACAGAGCATTTTACTGAGAGATTAATCTTGCAATAGTGAGACTAGTTGACAACCAGTGTGATGTAATGACTAGAGTGTCAAAATCCCCACTGTGCCGTGGAACTTTTCTGGGTGACCTTGGTCAGTCATATACTCTCAGATAACCTATCTCACAGGGTTGTTGTGCAGACAAAAAAGATGAGAAGAGAATGATGTAAGCTGCTTTTGGATCCCTTTTTTGGGAGGAAGGTGGAGTGTAAACAAAATGAATAGGAATAATCGCTATTAGTGCGGGGGCTCTTCCTACATATGTCCAAAACATACTGAACAAATTCTGTTTTTGCAAATCCATTTCCTGATGTTAAGCAGTACATTTCTTTATTTTTAAATGTACTTAATGTTTTAAAGTAAGATTGTACATAGAACAGTTTAGTAGCATATCTTGTGTGAGAAAGCACCGTGAGAAAGCAGGATGTACACACGAAGCTGCTTTACAATAAGTTAATCCATAAACACATGATCAGCCACTAAGTCACAGCCCTTCTCCACTTCATCAGCGTGTGGTAGTAGTGGTCATTGTCATCACTGTAGTAGTGCTATTTCTGCTTCTGTAACTGCACTTGACCTCCTGATCTGTTGTCTAGTGGCAGTAATGGGCTGGATTATGTCAAGCAAAGCTGAAGCTCCCTCTAGGTCAAACTGGGATGTTGTTGATTCATAATATCAAAGCAAAGGAGAAAACAAATTATTTACCTACGGGATTTTTTGGGGGGAAAGTGTAGTAATAAATTAAGAAAAATGTTCAGTGAAACATTTAAAGATCCACAACATATATACTGAAATTAAGCCAACAACTGCTTGCCCAAATGAAAGGTAACAAATTATAACCCTATTCTTGGGTTGTCATGCCCTCAGTAGAAGTAGGGGATCCCCCACACACCCAGGTTTCTTTGCTTGCTGCCACTGAAAATTTTGAAAAGAAAAACAAGGCCTTATTTACTTAGAGGACATTCTTACCATAGTGTTCCTGGATTTTTCTAGAGCTAACCAGGAGTGCTGATGGACAGCTCTAGGAATCACCAGAAGCCCTATGGTAAGAACTCCCAGTTCTTCCATGGAGTTTCTGATGATTCCTAGAGCTGCTCTTTGTCACTTCTGGATAGCTCTAGGAATTAAAAAAAGGTTGAGAGCACAAAGAACCAGAAAAATCAGCATGCTGCAATAAATAAATGAACAAATATAATTATGAGCACAAAACATAACACCAGTAATTTAATATATCAATCATCAAAACCAGAAAAGAATTGTGCCCATACAATAAAATACGTACTGCTGAATACAATAAAACAAAATGCAAAACATGTTTTAGTACAAAGTCTTCCACAGCGAATTATAACCAAAATTAGCACAATCATATACAACTCACACCACAAAAGACATAACAAATCACAAAAACCAGTGAGAGAGCCAAACAATTACCGGCAAAAAATAAAGAACATTGAAACCGCAAATTAAACCATTAGATTTTTTTTTCAAAAGTATGCCTACTTGGAGTGAATTAAAATATCTCCATATCTTCAAGCTCTGCGTATTTATCCATCTTTTGGAGATATCTAGATGTGGAATTATGAAGACTGATTTTATATACAAGGAGAATTTCATTGATGTGTTAATATAGTAAATTAGTGATGTGATGTTTTGTGCGCATAATTGATTTTGTTCATTTACATATTGGACCATACTATCGTTTTTGGTTGGGTATTTCCCCCTTTTTTGTGTGTGGTGTTAGCTCTAGGAATAATCAGAAACTCTATGGTAGGATTTTCCTGGTAAGAATTAGGTTTTCTTTTTCTTCCTCCTTGAACCCTCCTCCTCTATTAACATATTAAAGTGAAACTATTTACATCCTGTATGAAAGTGCATACATTTGTTTATAAGAAACAACCAACGTGTGGTCATTTTATAAATGGAACCAGGGACGAGTACTTAGATAAATAAATCATACATTCAAGCCACTATTATGCACATTCCCCCACCCTATCAAGAAGCAGCAGGGAACAGATGCTGAGGATGAGAGGCCCTGGCTTCCAAGTTTTACTGAATATGTGTTGGAAACATCCATCCCCCTGAACAATGCAGGAAATTCACAACTACTCCACTCCCAAGTAACCCCTGTCATATGCCCAGAGGAAGGCAAAAAACCTCCAGGATCCCTGGCCAATCTGGCCTGGAGGTTAATTCCTTCCTGACTCCAAAGGACCCATTCTGACCCTGGGCATGTAAGAAAGAGGGCATGAGAGCCAAACATTGACTAGTCCCTTCCTGCCCTCCCTCTCATGATCTGCCTAAGTTCACAGAATTAGCATTGCTATCAAATTGTCATCTAGCCTCTGCTTAAAAGCCTTCAAAGGAAGAGGACCCACCACCTTCTGTTCCAGGAATTGTTCTGTTAGGAAGTTCTTCCTAAGGTTTAAATCTTTTGATTTAATTTCAATGCACTGATTCTAGTGTGACCTTCTGGGAAAACAGCTCTGCTTTATTCTCTATATGACAGCCCTTCAAATACTTAAAGAGGTCTATTATATTCCCTCTTCTCCAGGCTAAACATACCCCAACCCAGCTCTTTCTTGATAGGTCTCCAAACCTCTCACTATCTTCACTGCCCTCCTCTGACCCATTCCAGCTTGTCAACAACTTTCTTAAAACAGCCTGAAACTGAACAGAGTTCTCCAAGTGAGGTCTAAGCAAAGCAGAGTAAAGTGATACCATCCCTTTGCATGATGTGACAATATACTTCTGTTGATTCAGCCCAAAATCACATTACTGTATCACACTGGTCCTTTCAGCACAGCAGAAATAAAACATCCTGCAGATGCTTTTAAAAGATACTTTATTCATCTCCTTTTCACATGGAACTCGTGCGTGGCAGGCGAGTGAACGGCGGGCCCTGCTTTCTCTGGGCGGAAGCGATTGTGCGGGCAAAAGAAGTCATGAGCAGCGACAAGTGAGTAGCAGGCCCTGCTTGCTCCAAGCAGAAGCAATTGCAGAAGGCTGGGGAAACTAGCCCAATGTCCCCCCCTCACATGACCCTTGAAAGTGGCGCCTGAGTCATATGCCCTCTCCCCCTAGATACACCACTGCCTAAGTGCAGAACTTTATATTTTTCTCTGTTGAAATTCCATTAACCATTAACAAGCACACATTGGGTGTTCAGTGCTTCCCAACAGTGCTGAACAGGGCAAATAACTTGTATGGAGATACCCATCATATTATATTATTTCGCTCATTTACATATTTACATTTGTGCCAGAGTTTCAAGTAAGAGTATCTACTGAAACACAGAGGGGAAAAGTCCTAGATTAAATTCAGTTTTTAAAATGTAATTATCGTAATGTGACTCTGGTTTTTCTAGAGTTGTGCAAAATTGTTTGGTGTTACACATAGCCTTAATTTCCTTCAAAGGAATAGGTGGTCTGCATAACAGTAAACCTTAAAAACCCTCTTTCCCACTCTTTCCTGTGTAATAAATGATGCTGCTACATTGATGGGAAGAAGTGTGAGGGGTTTTTTTTTATCCACTACTTTCACTAAGATACTTAAGCATTCTCTAGCCTGATTCACCAGTGGAAACCCCACACACAGTACATCGAAACAGTTTCCTGAGGACAGGAAGTCTTGTGGTTTCTGCATAAGCTTCAGAAAAGAGAGAGAGAAAGAGAGAGAAGGCTATGGTACTTTGAAATAGTTCTTCACTAGGTAGAGCTAGTGTGCTCATGCATTTCAGTCCTGACCAACACTCAAAGAACAACACAGGACCATGCCCTCAAAGTGTAAAAATGTAGACACAACAATGCCTTGGAATGTGGGTCTTCTGGTCTTCCTTTTTAATCTCTCAATTTCCTTCTGTTTGTGTGTGACAATATAGCACTTCAAGCAGCTGAGGAAGAAGACGTACAGCCCCATTCAGAGGGGCCTGACTGGCAGGGATGGTGCCACTTTGGCGCCACCATCCGCTCCCTCCAAAAGGCTTTCCCATGGCACTGGAAGCCCCCAAAAGTTTTTTAAAAGAGGTCCTGAGAATCCCCCATAGGGAAAATGGAAATCTGCCACAGAAAATGTGGTGCATCTCCGCCAGCACCTCTGCTGGCACAGCGGCCCAGTTGGGCAGTGGAGGCCAACTAAGGTCAGTTCCACCCTCCAGGCTACCCCAGCTATGGTGGGACTGGACGATGGCAGTGACTTCTGCACTGGATAAGTACCCCCTCCCCTGTTGAGCTGCTGGGCACTGGGCTGCGCTGGCTCCAGAGGGTGATCCCACCCCCCTTGGATTGGGCTGCCCAGCTCATAAAATTTTATGCTATAATAGAGCTAGTAACATTAGTATATTATAGTCAGTAGTATTCAAAGCTCTTTGGCTCTGGGCGCCTCACCGGCTCCAGGTGGTAGACCTGGGTGCCGGGGTGTGTGGGTGTGGTAAATTCAGACTTTGCCCCCAGGCTCTATTTCCCCTAGATATGCCTCTGTCATGCAGCAATCCACCAATCAAATTAAGCATTACTGGCACTCTTGCAGATGGGAGCCTAAGGCTCAGAGTTAGTAGCCTTAGACCTCCTAGTATTTTTGTAGCTGAGGTGAGAGTTGAATTGGGAGCCTTCTGGTCACAGTGCTGTACCAGCTCACTACTGTTTCTCAGAGTCACTCAACTAGATATGATTCCCCACCCCCCAGTTGGCGTGGTGGTGTAGGAGGTTAAGAGCTTGTGTATCTAATCTGGAGGAACCGGGTTTGATTCTCCGCTCTGTCGCCTGAGCTGTGGAGACTTATCTGGGGAATTCAGATTAGCCTGTACACTCCCACACACGCCAGCTGGGTGACCTTGGGCTAGTCACAGCTTCTCGGAGCTCTCTCAGCCCCACCCACCTCACAGGGTGTTTGTTGTGAGGGGAGAAGGGCAAGGAGATTGTAAGCCCCTTTGAGTCTCCTACAGGAGAGAAAGGGGGGATATAAATCCAAACTCTTCTTCCTCATTCTTCTTCAGTTGAGTCGCCTTTTCCTTCAGGACACTCCCTCTCCCAAAGATCTCCAGTATTGATTGTGTGGGTCTGATGTGAGACTCTGAGGAGAGTTTGGCCATCTTTTTGGTGCATAGGCGGAGACAGAGTGAGGGGAAACTCTGCCCACCTCTGCCACACCCCCTCTACAGCCTGGCCATGCCTCTGCTGCGGGCTGTGCCCAGGGTGTCACACTCCACCCTGCCCTGTTGGTACTACGCCTCTGTGTATAGGTCATCTAGTGCACCAGCAGATTCCTTTCAGAGCTTATCGATGTCAGGTTGGGCCTCGGAGTCCCTCAGGTTATTGGTACTGGGGGACATCAACATCTGTGCTGATGTGCCCACCTCTATCTAGGCTGCAAACTATACCCAACTCAACTTACTCACTATTTTAATGTAATTGTCATTAGTTTCTTCCTGAGTTTATTCTGAGTGAAGAATAATATTAAAATAGAAATATGCCCACTCATAATAGTTTAGCTTATGATTGTGAAAACATCGGGCCCCTCCGCACAGCAGAGGCAACTAGGGTTCGACTCGTGTCTTTGGAAATCGTTACCTGAGCTCGACTCCTCTGTTACTCTGCACAGCAGCTGGCTCATGTCTCCGGAACCCAGTAAGAGGGCGGGATTACCTCCTTGCATCTTCCGCTCCTCATTCCCGATTGGCTGCCATTCTATGGCGGGAAATGTGAGTGCGCGTCCCTTTTTTTCATTTACCGACGTAGGAGCTACGTAGGATTTTTTAAAGGCACACTTCTCGCTGCCGCCACAAGTCTCCCATTCTGCGCATGGCCGAAATACTGTACTGTGATTGGCTGGCTGCCAGAGTCAAGGCAAGGGAGATTCCGCACTCTGCCGGCTTCGGCTTGAGGGCAACCTGAGTTCGCCAGGAAGCTGTACCTCCCAGTTGAGCTTGAAAATTTGACGATTGGGGGGGGGGGGGGGCAGCGACAGACACGAGTCGAACGCTACGGCTGTGCAGAGTACCTGGGTCGGACCTACGTCGAACTAAGGTCGAATCCTACAGTGCGGAGGGGCCCATATACAAGTTTCACATGACTAAAATCCAATAATTAACTGTGGCTCTTCAGGCAATGAAATGGATAGGATGTCCATGCACCCTGAGACAAAAATATCCCAACTTTAAGTTGCTAAGACGAGAGGGAAAGAGACCTTGGGATAATAGTGACTTGGAGCAGACTCACTAAAGTAAATCAGAATAATCAGAGATTTTGTGCTTGTCACTATTTAAACCAGTTAAAATCACCGCAATTAAGAGTGCTTAACTCTGTGTTGGACTTTCCTCCAACTTGTAAGAAAGGAACCTTGGAAGGGATAAAAAAAGGGGATAACCCTTTCCATATATGTCCCTTTCCCACTGAAATTCCTTCACCCATGGAGAAAAATATACACACACTCGCACCCTTGCCCCCTCCCTTGTTACACCTGTGGGTGGATGACTGACATGGCTGTCATTGATGGGCTTGCCCCTGTCATCCTCTTCACTCCCAATCTAAACTGGCTGTGTGGTATACCGAGGAGTTACTGTGAATGAAATGTGAGCTTAGATGGTTAGAGTGGGTTAGGTAGTGTTCTTGTGATGAAACTACAAGAACATAGGATGCTTATGAAATCCTAAAAGGTATATTATGCAGCCTCCATTGTATCCACTAGCTCTCTCTCAGCATGATTATTTTGGGTAATTTGGTCCTTGATGTCTTTTTCACAGGGACTCCAGAATAACAGATATTCAGTCCTTTGCTGTGAGGCTTTTGTGAGTTTTTCTGTGGATAAAATCTTGTCACTCTGCCAGGATCTCCCTGCCAGTGTTGATACAGTAAGTGAACTGGAGACCCCTTAATCCTCTTCAGTTCCTACTTTCAGCAAATTCAGTCAACTCTCCCAAGCTGATACAGACAGGATATTGGCAGCTGTGAAGCCCATTTCTTGCCCCTTGGACCTGTGCCCATCATGACTGCTGAAAGACAGTGGTGATGGGATATGATCTCCCCCCTCCCCCGGTGGTCATCAATCTGTTATTCAGTTTGAGGGTATTCCCAGGTGGTCTGGAAGAGCCAGTGGTAAAGCTGCTCATAAAGAAGAAATCCTTCATCCCTGAGAGAATGGCAGCAGAGACCTGGGGTTGGGTGCCAGCTCCTCACTCTGGAACGTGGAACAATTGACATCTGCACCATCCATCAAGAGTCTGAGGGTGGTCCTGGATGTCCTCTTATCAGTGAAGGTGCAGGTCACCAGTGTTGCAAGGGTGGCATTTTTCCACCTTCATTAGATCCGGCTACTGGCTCCCTGCGTACCTAGCCACTGTGACCGATGAAATGATCACCTCCAGATTAGATTATCGGAACTTGCTTTGCACATTGCTACCCTTGAGGCTCCTTCAGAAACTCCAGCTGGTCCAGAATGTGGCGGTGTGGGTCCCCTGGCGAGCTCATATTCGACCAGTGTTTTGCCAGCGGCATTGGCTCCAATGGAGTACTGAATCAGGTTTAAGGTATCAGGGTTAGCCTTTAAAGCCCTTAACAGTCTGGGAGTTCAGCAGAGTTCAGCTTTTCTCATCCAGTCAATCATTTTTTTAACGTGGGTGCTGTGTCCCATTTCTGCATGAATGGGCAGAAGTACAAAGATCCCCTCCTCCATCACATCTTGTTAGGTCCACTAATCTCAAAAGGCTGCCTCCATTTCTTCCTTACTAGGGCTAATAGCCACTGGGAGGCAAGGAAATGTGGGACAGGCAGTGCCCAGGATATGGAGACTCATGACATAGGTCAAAGTTGGTTCACTGTCTGATGTCGGTTTTCCAGGTGCTGTGACCATGGTCTGGCAGTTTTTGCTCCTAATGTTTCACCCACATCTATGGCTGGCATTTTCAGAGCCATGTCATGGTAAGATGTGTTACTGTCCATTGACTCTGAAGATGCCAGCCTTAGATGTGGGTGAAACATTAGGATCAAAAACTACCAGACCAGACCACAGTCAGACTGCCTGGAAAACCCACAACAGCTAGTTGATTCCAGCTGTGAAATCCTTTGACAATTAGTTCACTGTATATATATATATTTTAAAAACTGATAAATTGTAATGACTCCACCACAGTTAAAAAAAGGTTGTATGCATCTGACCACATCGTCTACATAAGAAGCCCAAGTCACAGCACACAAAGAACACATGACAGCCAAGTTATTTGCTAGCGTCTAGGAGCATGCCAAAAGTCAAGAAAGCATCTAATTTGTCAGCCGTAGCTCTTCTCCTTCCAGTGTATGACTGTATGAAGGCATCACTGAAGGTTCTTAGGAAAGTCAGAATTACATTTTGCTTTGAAGGTAACATTGTTCTCCAGATAAGAAATCTAGGAGATAATCATAACATGCACAGTACTAGTTGACCCTCATTCCTCTAGAAAAGGTTTTTAATAGTACAACAGGTTCATCAGATCTGTGCTGTGGGCTGCAGTCACACATGAGGTAAGGCAAAGCACTTTAGTTATTCATGATGATGAACCTTACTTCTGAACAGGCCACATCCAGAAGAACAATTTCCGACAGATCTATAGGTGATCTCTGAATGAAAGTCAATGTGCATATTTGGGTTGTAATTCTGTGTTTTCGGTTCAAACCTGCACTTGTTTTCAAGAGGGTGAGTAGTGTAGATAAGCATGGTGAAAAAACATGTTTTCAAGATAGAGAGGAAAGAAGCAAAATATAATGCAATATATGAAACAACACCTCTTGCTTTACTAATTATCATAGTTGTGTCCCACTCTTTCTCACAAAACTTTTTACAGGGGTGTATATCTGGAATCATGCCATATTTTCCTCACAACAACCCTGTGAGGTAGGTTAGGTGGAGAAGTAGTGACTGCCCCATGATCATAAAGTGAGTTTCATGGCCAAGGGAAGATTTAATGTCTTTTAGAAGTCCAACTGCCAAACTACTACAACATACTGACTTTGAAGCCCACACAAGACACTGGGAATTTCCCTTGGAGCTGCTGTTTAGAGCAGACACAGAGATCTTGTATCAGAACTATATGTTTGTCCAGTGTGGTAGACTTAACACCCTTGCACAGAGCTCCCAATCCCAATGGGTCCTTGTGAACAGATGTTTAAAAGAAAGAGTGCATAGGAACTTTGGACTTTGAACAGACATAGGACGAGAAAGCAATTCTACCCTTACTAAAATAGGTAAGTTTGCCCTCACACTGATGAAACACAGATGTCAATACTAGCACAGAAGCATAGCCAGTGATGCTCTAACCCTTGAAGAGCTTGCTTAGGGAAGGTTCTGGCCTGTGCCAGGTTAAGGATATTTGCTGTTATTCTACAACAAACAAACAAAAACTAAAAATTCGCATTTCACACAGTGATGTGACTATTGGCCAACTATAGATGTAACATGTCAAAATTTGTGAGCTAGAGGCTGAGTGCATCCCACAGGGCCATGGGCTCAGTTTCTAAAGAGGACAATCATAAAATCCAGTTTTTAGAATGGAGGGGCACAGCTCAGTGGTAGAACATCTGCTTAGCATGCAAAAAGTCCTAAGTTCAATCCCCACCATCTCCAGCTACAAATAATAATAATAATAATAATCAGGTAATGGGGGATGTGGAAAATATTTACCTGAGACCCTGGAGAGCAGCTGCCATTCAAAGTAAACGCTGTCCATGATGGACCCAAGGGCTGATTTAGTATAATTCTGCTTCATGCGTTCAGTGTTCACAGAGTGATTCTGAACACTGACAGAGGCAAATTGTATTACTTGTTGGTAGTGATGTTATAAGGCTAAGCCAGGGGTAGGGAACCTGCGGCTCTCCAGATGTTCAGGAACTACAATTCCCATCAGCCTCTGTCAGCATGGCCAATTGGCCATGCTGGTAGGGGCTGATGGGAATTGTAGTTCCTGAACATCTGGAGAGCCGCAGGTTCCCTACCCCTGGGCTAAGCCAATGGATACTCATGAAAGTGATGCAACCACATCCTGCCCAGCACAAAATTGTGACTGACAGTGCTGTTGGGGGAAAATCTGCAGTGATAGCAGTACTGCTGTATGAATGCCAAGGAAACACAACATTCCTATAAGAAGTGCTCTTTTGAGGAAAGATATCTGGATGCTTTAAAAACTACAAAGTGGTTCAATACTTATCTGTTCCTTTCAAGGGAACTGGGGGATTCACCCAGACTTCTCAAGAAGGGCGTGTGTAGCTATAATCTGGACCCTGGGAGCGTGTATCTAGACAGGGTTTCAATTCTGTTGGATAGCTTTATTTCCCAAGAAAGTTATCATGTACCCATGTACATCTGAAACTAAGTCTGAATCATACAGACACTTTGGTTTTATTATCAGGTCCTTGAGCTAGGCAAACTATATACTTATCACAGAGCCACATCTACAGTGCTTACAACAATGAGGATATGGTCTTTTCCAAAAAGGGAAGTTAATGATTTTTTTTAAAAAAAATCCTTGTTTCTCATCCCTGAGGCAAGCGGATGCTTTTATCTTTGTTTATAAAGTATAGTTTTGGTTATGAAATTAGAACCCTTAAATGTCCATTCTCTGCTTCTGTGAAAGGTACATTCTGATTACCGAACTAAACAAGGAGGTTTATATACATATATTATATTATATAATAATCATCAAATATATTATATTTTCTATGTCAAATTTTATGGCAAATTTCTCCCTCAGAAATAGTATGGAATGCAACAAAGAAAAAGTGGAACCTGTGGAAATTTTGCTACATCCCATGCTGTTATTGATAGTCCCCTGATCCCTAGAACAACTTTTTGGGTGGTATGGTGAGGAGTTTTAGAAACCAAGAAGAGTTGGAAAGATTAATTCCATAAGAGGAGCTTCCACTCCTGATTCTTGGGCCTAGTTAATAATTTCCCCAAACCCAGCCATATAACATGAAGAGGAACAAATCCTCTCAATCCATTTATACAGATTTTCAAAATTCCAACTATCAAATTGGTTTGAGAAAGAGTTAGAAGTTCTATAAATGAGAAATATCATGAGATTTCTATTGCCACTGAAGCTCTGTGATATGAAACAGAAAACTATGCCTCCTCTTTATACAGTTCTTAAAGCTATCACGCTCAGGCTGTTTCTGCACAGCCAAACAACAGCGCCCTAGGGACGGTAAAAACACCATCCCTGTGGTACTGTTCGCACATCTGGCGCCGCTGCATTGCAACAGTGCCGTGTTCGCCCCCCCCCCAAGCGGCGCAAAGATGCCGCTTTTGAATCTCGCTCATTGAGTGAGGTTTTTCAAAAGCGGCGTCTTCCTGCCGGCGTGGTGTGAACCGCACCAGTGTGAGGGTGCCGCTTTTGGCCCCTCCAGTTTTTGCGAGGCACTTACCTTTCCTTCCTGTGCAGCTCTGGGCGGCTGCAAAGACACGCCCACACTGCCCTCCAACTTCCAGGGGTCGGAGGGCAGCGTGGGCATGTCTTTGCAGCCGTCCAAGCTGCACAGGAAGGAAAGGTAAATGCCTCACAAACACCCTAGGCTGCTCTGTGCAGAGCCACCCTTGCAGGCAGAATCAGCATTGGGACTGCCCGCACGGGACTGTGCGAGCAGTCACAAAGCTCCACCAGCTTTGTTTAAGCTGGTGGGAAGCCGCTGCTATGGCCGTTCAAAAACAGCCTCTCAGTCTAACAGTGCAGTCCTATGCAGTGCAAACCTTTGCAGAGTTATGCCAGGCTAAGCCTATTGAAATAAAAGGATATACATGATTGGAGTAACTCTGCAAAGGACTGTGCTGTAAATCTGGCAACCCTAACTTTATCTATGCCTGTCAACAAATACACTTTTGATCAGAGTAATTTGTAGAGGAAACATCTGGGAGGACTATAAACTTCTAGAAGTGCAGCGAATGTTGTTGGTGAAGATGGGTATATTTCCCTGCTTCAATTTACTCTGGTAGAGAAGCAAGAGGCAGAAATCCTGCAGAATAGAAGAGATGGTCTCTTGGGAAACCTGTGTCTTCACAGCTCTCTTCCCTCAACATGACTGCAATTTTGAGCTGGAAGAAGAGTTGGTTTTATACCTTTAAGGAGTTTCAAAGTGTCTTGCTGTCATCTTCCCGCCCTCTCCCGACACCTTGTGAAGTACATGGGGCTGAGAAAGTTCTGAAAGAACTATGAATGGCCAAAGGTCATCCAGCAGGCTTCATGTGTAGGAGTGGGGAAACATACCCAGTTCACTAGATCACAACTATACGGTGCTGACTACCTTTAAAGAGAAAATAATGTTCTTGGAAATGACATTTAGAAAAAACGAACAGTTTACAAAGATTTCCAGTTAGGATACAAATGACAATGTACATTTATCAGAGAAGAATCCTCCCTACAAGAAAACAAACATGCCTACATTGAGATCTGGAAACAATTCAGCAAAGATGCTGAAAATATTATAAGATTTAGAATTTGAATCTATTGTGTAGGGCAATGGATACTTAAAAAATAGTAGGAGGTGGCATAATAAATAGCTGTGCAAGTAGAAAACAAGAATGTATGTGTACTAAATAAAGCCGTCCTGAAGGATGATCTAGAACAGGGGTAGGGAACCTGCGGCTCTCCAGATGTTCAGGAACTACAATTCCCATCAGCCTCTGTCAGCATGGCCAATTGGCCATGCTGGTAGGGGCTGATGGGAATTGTAGTTCCTGAACATCTGGAGAGCCGCAGGTTCCCTACCCCTCATCTAGAACAAGCAACCATTACCCGTTCTGCCTCCATAAAACCGAGCCAAACCAAAGGCTGACTCTCTTCCCCCTACATCACTTGTTTAAAATGAGGAGAACAGATAATTTGCTTCAGGAAATTTTATCTGCATAACACATTTTGCAGATTTATATATCCTTTAATGGGCATAACTTGTAACTGCAAAATAGCCTTGAAACTCTGGAAGCCGTGGTGAAGAAGGCAGCTGCAGCTCCTCCCATCAATTCCTTGCTTGTCTTTGTCATCCCTACCCCTCACCTGCTTTTCCAGCACATCTGGAGTCCTGTGTTGAGCTGACTAAGGCAGCCAACAGAATCAGGGAGAGAGGAAAAGAAAAGTGCTGGGGCTGCACGGTCTCCCACTGGGAGATTTAAAGCTTCTTGCCCAATTGTAGCATTTGGATTTCTTTGCAGAGCTTGAAATATTTGGCAGGACCAAAGGAAGAGGAGAAACCTGGTGCTGAGCTGGAAAGTATGCAAGGATGCTCAGCTCTTGATTCTAGGATGCTGTTCCCAGTATTGACTCCAGCAAACTCTTCCCTGATAATTTGTAAAAGTTTTCAACAATGAGATTTTAAACAATTCCATATAAACATAATTCCATATTACAATTCTTTGTATCCTAGCTTCTGTACTATTTCAGATTCCTTACTGGGTATGGCGCACTCAGTAAGATCTGGCACACACGGAACTCTGCCCAAACATTCTCCCATAAAAATGGCTTCTTGATATCTGGTAGATTCCAAGATAAGTTGGTGGTCCTAAGATGAAGACCACAGTTTTGATGGGTTTTCTATTCACGTAGCAGGATGAAGAGATGTTGGATCCTGAAAGCATTTCAGTTGAATCTTGAAAGCACATCAGTGCTCTCTCAAGGAGTCCTCATCTTGGCAGGGGACCACTGAGGGCATCATGCCTTGGCATCAAGCCATAGTTTAAAGAACAGTGCAAAAGAGGGCAGATCTTTTCATGGTCTCTCAAGACTTCTGTCAATTGTTTCATTTCATCTGTCAGCTTTCCAATCTCTCTTTTCAGGGAGGTATTCTCCTGCTCGAGGCACTCATATTCCTAAAACAAAAGGAAAACCACCAGCAGTCACCATTTTTATTTCATTACTTTTTTCTTTTAGGCTAAAATGCCCTCTTGTTGCCATCTGCTTTGTTTCACCTCAGAGAGAATAGGGGCTGAGAAGCAGATCTTAACTAGTGGGCTTGATAGTATGGAAGGAGATGGTCTTTCAGGTACCCTAGCTCAAAGCCATTTAGGGCCTAAGGGTAAGAACCAGAACTTTGAATTGTGCACAGAAACAGCTGCGTAGCCATATTGTCAATTATAAAATATATTTTTCAGAAATGGAAAGTTGTCAAGAAAGCTTAATGCAAGCAAGTGGCGTACCTTTTAATTTGCTTGGGCATGGAAATGTGGAAATGAAGATTATGAGTTTGTATGGAAAGGTCATTCAGGGCAAGCTGATAGATGCTTTGTACATCCCTACAGCACCAGACAATTTAATTTCTGTACCCAGGATGTTGAAGTATGGGTGTGAGATTGTATTTAGAGAAGACAGTTGCAAGATCTTTGATGACAGACTGGGAGTACAATTTGCCATAGAGAGACATTGTCTCTATGTCTATTTAATGAACACTGGAAGCTGTAAAGAGGAAGCCTTCCAAGTAAAAGAGACAGAATGCTCTCACAAGAACTGTCTTTATCATGGCATTTGAAATGCGGACACAGAAGTTATGATGCTGTCAAGAAGCATGTTCAAAATTGTAGCATGCACATAATTGAGTGTTATTTAAGCAATCACAAATGTCATATTTGCATCAAAGGAAAAGTTACTGCTCCAATGCATTCTAGCAGATATACTGCAGCTGAAACTGAAGGTCTGGAGAAAGTACACAGTGATCTTGTTGGGCCTCTCGTGCCCTCCTATGGTGGTGTCAGATATATATTTACTTTTATTGATAGTGCAAGCAGATATGCCTATGTGTATCTAATTAAATCCAAGGATGAAGTTCCACAGAAATTTAAAAGTTATTTAGTTGCTGTCAAGAATAAATTGCTGTCAAGGCACCACAGATCCTCTTTACTGACAATGGATCCGAATATTTAAGTTGTGACTTTCAGAGATATTTGGAGAGTGAAGGAATAGTAAATGCCAGATCTGTGAAATACACACCTTCCCTTAATGGATTGGGAGAGAGGTTCAATAGTACTATCCTTGAGACTGCACGTTGTCTGTTGCTACAAGCAGAGTTACCAGACCCCTATTGGGGAGAAGCAGTAAACACTACCACATACTTGTATAATCGCAGTTTGTGCAGGCAAAAGTCCATTTGAATTGTGGAACAACAAATTGTGGAACAACAAATTGAAACATTTAAAGGTTTTTGGAGCGAAAGCTTACATGTATGTTCCCAAAGAGAAAAGAGTTCAAAGAAACCTTTAATGGCATAAGAAAGTGAAAAAAGGAAACCTAGGCCGTTTCCGCACAGCCACGCTGGGGTGTGTGTCGGCGTATACAATGCCAACGCACCCCCCCCGGTAGGGGCAGGGAAGACGGTGCAGCGCTGCACCATCGTCTGAACAACGTACCTTCCCTGAGACCTTCTGGCACATCGCCCAGGCCAGGGGACATGCCCCCCTGCTCTGCGCGACCACTCTGGAGTCGCAGGGCAGGGGGGGCGTGTCCCCAGGCCTGGGCGACGCGCCGGAAGGTTGCAGGGAAGGTGCTCGGGGAAAGTATATATTGCAAAAGTATATATGCAAAGTATACATTGATTTATATATATATTGATATATTGATATCCATCAATAAGGCTGCATACACACATTACTGTGTTGTGGCAATCATACACAACTGGTTTGGCTAGTACAGCCATCCCACAGTGTCTAACAATGAGCAGATACAGCCCAAGAACCCGAGTAAAGGTCACCTCATGGAGTTTATCAGCTTTCTGTGTTTGTTTCTTCCTGCTTCTCTGAGCAGCAACTCTGTTCTTCTCTCTTCGCCTTACTTTCCTTTCATCATCTTCGTGGCCCTGGTCAATGAAACCAAATGAGTTAGGTAGCTTGTTTCTGTAAACGCTTTCACATTCTGGTAGTAAAGAACTCCTTTTCAGGAGAAAGTTGGGATACACAAAGCCATCACATGTACAAATATTTTTCAAGGCAAGGTAAAAGCTTCTGCACCCAATATACATACCAGAAAAATGTGATCTGGAGAAATGGTGGATATAGTGATTGTTATACTTCTTATGACCCCTGCAAGAATTCTGGGATTTGTAGTTTATTGAAAATTTGGACTTTTTTTTTCTATTAAAGGCCCCTTCCGCACACGCAAAATAATGTGTTTTCAAACCACTTTCACAACTGTTTGCAAGTGGATTTTGCTATTCCGCACAGCTTCAAAGAGCACTGAAAGCAATTTGAAAGTGCATTATTCTACATGTGCGGAATGAGCCTAAGATTCTTGACAACTTGGAATCACTCTTAATTAAACCAGCTTAATTTGGTAAAGACGTATGTATAACCACAATGCTTTAATGTGAAAAAGCTACTAGATCCTTTCAGATCTTGTTTTATTGCAAAAATCAGCTACTTTATACAATAGATTGCACAGAGATAAAAGCGTCACTGTGGTTTCATGAGTTCTCCAAGGAACTCCAGGCAGCATACATGAAGTAATCCTGTTTTATATTCACAATAACTCTGGGAAATAGTGACTGGCTCAAGGCCACAGTAGATCAGTGATTTGAACCACAATCTCTGGATCAATGCCACATTGGCTGCATACTCAAAAGAACTGTTAATACAGTCATACTACTACCCACACCCAAATGCCAGAATGGGTCTCTCTGTTATTATAAGCTTCACTTTTAGTCTTGCCTTTCTCCCTGGGACTCAAGGCAAATTACATATATTATAGGAACAACTCAATCAATCAGTGCTAATGTAAAGACTCGATCAGTAAAGACTCAGACTGTGCTGCCATTATCAGTGGGGGACATATCAAGCTGCCATATACTGAATCAGCCCATCAGCCCATCAAGGTCAGTAGAGTATATTCAGACCTGCAGTGACTCCCCAGGGTCTCAGGCTGAGGTCTTTCACATCATCTGCTACCTGATTCTTTTAACTGGTGATGCCAGGGATTGAACTTGGCACCTTCTGCGTGCCAAGCAGGTGCTCTGTTACTGAACCATGGCCCAGACCTTTCTGCAGCCAGTAGAGTAGGGATGCAAAGATGCTTACAGGTATAAACAAAGTACTGCTTTGTAGTTTCGCTGCATGGTTTGGTGCATTAGACAGTTGTTGAAACCAGGCTGTGTTTAAATCTTGGAGCTCCTCAGACTGCATTTTGGATCCGTAGCCTTCCCACGCAGATTGCACCTACATTCCCCAATGCCCCTCTTCTGCTGCAGCACAGGAGAGAACTGACACAGTGCAGTGGATGAGCATGTGAGTCTGAGTCAGAAAGCCCTTGGTTCAAGTCTCACTTCACCCACAAACACATTAGGCAGCTTTGGGTAAATCACTATGTTATTTCCAGCCTCCAGCCTCTCTGTAAGATGGGGACAGCAAAGCTGGCACTTAGCTCAAGCCTCCTTCATTGTTTTCTGGGCAGGCCAGGCCAGGGCAAACCAAGGTCATGGAGGTGGCACTGCCTCTTATTTCTCTAAGTTCCCATTTAGTAACATATGCCATTGTACATGTTCTAGAGCCCCAGAGGTGATTTGGTGTGACATTAATGGGGCTGAAAGACTTAGCTAGGCACCTAACTTCTTAAGACGGCACCGTAGGGATGTGGCCCAAACACATTGTCCACCGAGATTTCATATTCCCTTCTATTATGGTAAATACTTTGCAAGTACATGGGAATTTCCCAGTGTGCATGTGGTGCATTCCCAGTCTAAGTTCTCTGTTTTTACTCTTTACTCACTGTCCCTTTACTTCTCCCACCCACATCCTCCCACTTTTGTTTTTCTCCTTTTCTTTAAAAATCAAAGCAAAATTATTATAATGTCACTCACCTTATGTCAGAATATGACAAATGTAGATTGTCAGTATGGTGTCTTGGTTGGAGTGCCAAACTATGCTTGGAGAAGTTCAGATTCATATATCAGTTCAGACAAGAGGTTTGAGGTGATTTTGGACTGATCACACACTTTCAGTCTAAATTACTTGTTCTGAGGATAGTCTCGGGGGAAAAGTGTGATAAAAATAAATAGACCTGTCAGCTTGAAGATGAATGGCTCAGGGTACATGAGGGGTGTTTCCATGGGAAACTAGAAGTATATTTGAGTCTCTATTTCATTTATTAAGAGGAGTCTAAAGATTAACAAAGCTTATTCCAGCATAAATGCTGTCATTTGATAAAAGGAGTTCAACACACAAAAGCTTATGTTAGAATATCTTCTGTTAGTCTTTAAGGTGTCATTGGGGGGTTTCTGCTTAATTTGGCTGAGATAATAGTACCATCATAATCAAAGTTCTTATCTTGGTCCATTAACTTCAGCAAATTTTGAATGGCAATGCTTGGGCTGGCTACTCCTCTGGAACTATTATCCAACTTCATGTATTTGTGGTGCAAACTAAAGTTAGCACAGAGTTTGGCTAAGCAGTGGAATGCATACTGTAGCCAAATTAAGTTGAACATTTCTGTTGAGTACCAGTTCAGAACACTACTGATTTAAGCCCCTTGAGTTAAATGCTTTTAGTCCCATCAGCTTGACATCACCTGCCGTGCAAAATTACCTTGATTCACTTTTTAAAAACATTTACCTGTGATGCTCAAGGATGTACTCTGTGCAACTTGAAAGTTCACTACCCAATTAAAAATTGGCCTAATTTGTTCTGTATTTTTGTTTTCCATAGGAGCAGTGCTCTGACCTAGGCCCCTTCTGCACATGCAGAATGCACTTTCAATCCACTTTCAATGCACTTTGCAGCCATGCAGAATAGCCAAATCCACTTGCAAACAATTGTGGAAGTGGATGGAAAGATCATTATTCTGCACGTGCTGAAGGGGCCCTAGATGACCCAGACTAGCCTATTCTCATTTCAGAAGCTAAGGAGGGTCAGCCCTGGTTACTGTTTGGATGGGAGATGAACAAGGAACATCAGGGTTGCTGTGCAGAGGAAAGCAATGGCAAACCACCTCTGTTACCTTGAAAACGCCGTAAGTGGTCACCATAACTTGGCTGTGATTTGATGGCGCTCTCTCTCTCTCTCTCTCTCTCTCTCTCTCTCTCTCTCTCTCTCTCTCTCACACACACACACACACACACACACACACACACACACACACACACACAACACTGGAGCAGTGCAGAATCCATCAAAGGATTCGAAGAACAAGCTGGGGAAGGATGGCAGGAATATATTAGCAAAACTGGCCTGAAAGCAAAAGTTTGGACTAGATTACCTTTCGAATCTACTCTGAATAGTATTGTTATGCTGTGCTACTTGCTCTACATTTTAAAAATAACCTAGTAACAATAAGTTTTTTAATGGCCTCTCCCTTCTTTCATGGATAATTCTTATAAGAGAGCTTCTTTGCCTCAGTCAAGAAACTTAATGTTTCAGGGGGGAAGTATTGCAAAACTGCACTATGCAAGCAGACGTAGCAGCAATTTTCTACTCGTGGTTTTAATTGGGAGGATTGACAAAGCACCTAATATATCAAGGACCTTATTTTGGAAGCGCGTTATAATCACTCATCATAGAACTGTGCAAGAAACCTTGAAAACTACCTCCAAAGCAAGAGATCTGCCAGAGAACATAGCGAGATCCTTAATAGAGAGATCAAATGGAAAAGAGAACTAGAAATCTAGACGGATTTGGTTTTCAGCTTTGATAACGGATGGTGTTAATGCCCTCAGCTGTCCAAGCAGATAGACATGAGGTGTCTGTGGCTGAGTGTGTGTTTCACTGCTGCAGACAAACTGGCTTTGAGGGCACAGAAATTCCTTCCAATTTGCCTATAGCAATATTAATCCTGCTTCTTCAAAGTCTATTAATACTGTGATAGTATTTACACTGCAGTATTAATGTATGCTCATACTATGGTTTCTCCCTGAGATTGTGGAAGCTGCTATTTTAATTCGGTCTCCATATCCTCTCAATAACAGTGCCGGGGGGCCACAGCTGTGGCAGGCTTTAGCCTCTGTGTCCAGCTTGTTGGTTTTGTACTGGGAGGCATCTGGTTGGCCACTGTGTGAAACAGGATGCTGGATAGATGGACCACGAGTCAGGTCCAGCAGGGCTGTAACCTGTCGCTGATAAACAGGTAGTTAAATAGTAGAGGTAAAGTTAATACTCTTCACAGAGCAGTGAGAGGGAAGTCACACCACAGTGGAAGACAATGGCCACATAGAGGACACTGGGAATTTCCCCCAGACATATTTTAAACCCCTTTCTTTAATTCCCCCTACCCCCAAAATGTTCTAACAATTACTCAATAACAAGTAAACTGTTCCTTGCCTTCCAGGATTTTAGCCAAGAAGTGCAAACACTCTGCCGCAGGGGGCTATTCTCTTACCCACACTATTTAACATCTACATGTGACCCCTTGCCTGGCTGGTGTGGAGCTTTGGGCTTGGGTTTCACCAGTATGCCAATAACACCCAGATCATTCTCACAATGGAGGGCTGGCTGGCCTCGGCCCCTGAGGATCTCCAGCACTGTATGGAAGCTGCAGATGGTTGAGAGCAAGCAGACTGAAGTTGAATCCAGCAAAGATGCAGGTTCTATGGCTTGGTCAGGGCAAGAGACATATGGATTTCCGGCTGCTAACCCTGGCAGATGCGACCTTCCAACTATCCGCATTGGTCAAGAGCCTGGGAATGATCTTGGATTCCAACCTATCACTGGAAGACCATGTCACTAAGATGGCCAGGCTGCTTTCTTCCATCTCCGGCAGGCATGGCAGCTGGCTCCATACCTCTCAAAACCCAATATTGCCACTGTAATCCATGCAACGGTCACTTAGAGAATGGACTACTGTAACTCGCTCTACACTGGCCTACCTTTGTTTCTGATCTGGAAACTTAAACTTGTTGAGAATGCAGCAGCTAGGCTGCTTGCTGGGGCTGCCAGTCAAGACCATATAACACCAGTCTTAAAAGAGCTGCATTGGCTACCAGTCGAGTTCCGGATCATTTTCAAAGTATTGGTACTAACCTTTAAGGCCTTCAGTGGGATTGGACCTACATATCTTCGAGACTGCATCTCCCCATATTGCCCTAAAAGGCCCCTCTGTGCATCAGATGGGAACTTCTTAATGATTCCCAGCCCGACTGGCTTCAACTGGAGCCAGGACCTTTACACCCCTGGCCTGGAAGAACAAGCTGCCAAACGACATCAGGGCCCTGCAAGAGTTATCTCAATTCCTGTAAAACGTGGCTGTTCTACCAGGCCTTTTCCACCTAACTAGCCAGATTGAATGAAGAGATGTCATCTTCTTTTGTTTTCGGGGGGGGGGGGGTAGGGAGAGGTTCTCCATTGCCATCTGCTTTAAACATTTGTTCTTGTATTAGTTTTTAATATTGTTGTATATATTTTTGTATATTATATATTTTAATTTTTTTAAATTAATGGCTGTATTTTAGAAATTATGTTGTGACCCGTCCTGAGCCCTATGGGGATAGGTCAGGATAGAAGTCAAAAATAAATAAAAATAAATAGATAAGCTGGACTCAGTCCGTAGATAAATTTTTATTTTACAAGCAGTTAATACATTAAAATGAAAGAACACATATTAGACTACTTGCTTTTTGCTTTTTTATATTTTGTACCCACTTAGAATCCTCTCACACGCTTGTTTAGAACCATTTCTGGTAATTATGGCTTAGATCCTCGGCACACCCCTGTCTCCTATTTGGGCCCCTGAAGAAAGCGAGGGGACTGAAATGGACTGCAGCGTGGAAGAAAAGGAACCTAATTCAAGAGCCACTCCTGCCTGCCCCACAGGCAGTGTCAAGTTTTTAGCATTGGGTTTCCCTCCTTAGGCTTAGATCCCACCACAGCTCTAGGAAAGGGGTGGGAAGTTTGGATTCCATGTGGAAAGTGTTAAAAAAATCCTATGCATCCTGTGACTGGTGCAACAGAACAAAAGTGATTCAGACATTAGAGCTGCTAGATACAGGAGCTTCTGAAAGAAGCACTTTCAAGCAGCTTCCCTGTAGCAGTCAAAACATGTAAACTTACCCTTGCTAAAGCTGCTACAGGGATGAAACTGACCAGAAGCTTCAGCCCCAGATGTTTGGAAGCCGCCTACTTTCCTCCCTGTCAGAATCATGCAAACCTAATGTAGGAGTTTTTCAGAAATATGTCTCTAATTTCTGTACAGTACTTTATTAGTTCTCAGACCTTAGTGTGTTGTGGAAGTCCCCAGCTCAAATCTCATTTCTGCTGTGAACACTAAAAGGTATGCTATTTCTCTTTCTGGACTCACACTTTTCTGCCACAGCCTTTAGAACACATTATTTATTGCCTAGCTTCCCATCCGTAACCTGGTGATAATCATATCAGCCCAGTGAAGGGAGCCTAGAATCATGATCACACATGTGTGTTTTTCTATGAATCACGGGTCGATTCCCCACTTTCAATTAGTTCCAGAATAGTGACTGGAAATGTCGCGTTTTCCTCGCGTTTTCCCCACTGCCGAACCTTGGGCCACAGATCAGTTCCGGCTCTGTCACTCCCCCTACCCCTTACCCCACATTTCTCCCATACCTGGTTGCTTGTGCAACTTTTTGCCAGGAAATGTTTACATTCTGGATTGGTGGGGAATTTCGGACTGAGTTCCTTTTCAGATTCCCGCCTTAGCAGTGACGCGAATGCTCCCAGCCAATCGGAGCGCGCCAGCCAATGTGCGATGCATGTGCAGATTTGTTTCGTTTTCATCTCACTCGGCTCCTCCTGTTCCTCTGATTTGGTAAAACATTCTACCGGTCTAATGGTAAAACGAGAACTTGAGAAATCAAGAGAACAACAAAATGGTAGCTAATTATAAGGCAGGGGTGTCGTATTGTTGTTGTCATGTCACAATGCCATGACATGATAATGTGTTGGAAAGTATCCGCCCTGACGTGGCAAGAAAGCCAATCAGGTCAGCCCTGGCAAGCCGAACCCACGGTAGTGGGGAATGTCCATTTTCTGGAATCAGAGACAGGACCAGATGCCTTCAATTGAAAGTAGCTCAAGTGAGGATGAAGAAACAGCGACGAAAAGGTCTGGTTACTTTTCAATCTTGCAATAATCTACATCTGATTTACAGTGGGAAACCGACCACTATCCCATTTTGAAGAGGGACAAAATGAAACACACACACCCTCGCCCAATCAGCTCTCACTCACTGTTGGGCTATTTAAATACCACCCCGGCCAGATTGGGACTAGAAGCTTCTCACTAAAAAGCCTCTACACCTTGCCACCTGCATTGTCTTTCAAGGGTCTTTTAGAAGGCAGCAGAAAAGATAGCATGTGTGCTTTGGATTAAAGGTTAAGGATAGTCTAAGAAAAGGAAAACACAATGGGGAGGGATATAGCTGACGTAAGGGAGTATCAGTTTTGCACGCAGGAGGTCCCAGGGTCATTCTCTGGCACCTCACATTAAAGGAACTGAGGCAGCAAATTGGGAAATTCCAAAGATGCTGGTCAATTAATGCCAGTCAGTGTAAACAGTGACTTGGGATAAGGCAGCTCCATATTTCAGTGCTGTGTCCCCACCCCCACTCCAAGAAGGGTGCTTCTTCTTCTTATAGGATTCCACATTTTTGCCATTTCCTCGTTTTTAAATAGTTTCTCAGGTCAGATTCACATATGCAAACAGAAGCACAGTGCAGGGGCATGGATGAAGCATCACCTGGGAAGCTACAGTTTCTCTTGCAGTACCTTGGTTTCATGACGGGCAGTTTCTGTAAGTGTGGGGGAAATTGCTAAAACCACACTAGGAGGTGCTTCAGCCCAGTAGCTTCCTACCTGGAGCCATCTTCGCAAATTTCTGTTTTAAGTAGCAACCCATGTCATACATATGTGCATTTCGGCCAAGGGTGGGAACCATCAAAACCCAAAGCATCCCTTTGGAAGTTACAACAGTTGGGAATATGTAACAAGTGCCCAGTGAATCATCACCACATTATGAGACTCCACACCCCCTTTGGGGGGCTGCCAGGAACATGTTTGTTTGTTGTCTATTGTTTATTTGCTCTATATGTGGCTGCACTTTATTGCACTTACAAATATACGTTTACACTGTTAAATTGAGAACTTGCTGTTCTGAATAGTTTTGGTTGGCATTTATAGTCTAGGTGTAGTAGGTTTTTCCTGTGTACTTTGCCCAGTTCCACTACTCCGCCCCCCCACTTTTTTTTGTCTATGTGCCGGGAACATGCAACATGATATCATTGATCCACATGGAACTGCAATGCACCCCAAAAGGGGATGATGCGCCACGGAAAGTTCACTCTGAGGCTAGGCAAAGTTCAATGCGAAGTCTAGTTTTCAAGGCACTGGGGTGTTTAGAAGCGGCTCAAACCCTTGCAAAGGCTGAGAAGATGTTGGCTAAAACGAACTTGAGTGCGAGCAGGGCAACGCCGCTGCCTTCTGGGTTCGTCTGAGAACAGTTTAAACCGAGCGCTTCAGTTCAGCCAAGCTCTAACCCCGTCTCGGAAAAACGCCAGACTCGGTGCGCCAAGCCCCGCACGGTGCCAAGAGCGAGCGCCAAGCCGGGGATCCGCTTTCCTCGTCCGCGGTCTGTCCCGCGTGCCCAGTGCGCTGCTTCCCTCCGCGCCCATCGCCCACCGGCTTACCTGCTGCGCGTCTTCCGAAGAGGAGCTCCTTTGCAAAACGCCCCCTGCGGCAGCAACCCCGTGAGACATCCCGGCGCCAGAAGCCGCCGGGACGGCCCAAAGGCGCGCCGAGGAGGCCGAAGCGCATCGAGGATCCGCAGCAGCGAGAGAGACTCCACGCGGGCGGAAAAGCGGCCCGGGGATGTCCCAGGCAGGCCCACCCGGACTGCGCCGCCCCGCGCGCTCCCCCACCGTCTCTGGGAAAGCAGGAGCCCCCTCGAGACTCCCGCCCCGGACGCCGCCGCTGAACCGCCCGCCAACTTCATGGAAATCACGTGGGGCCGCTTGAAACTTTGGAGGGAACTGACCGCCAAACCGCAGCCGGGGGCCGCTCTTTGTCGGATGGGGAACCGAAAAGGGCGGGCAGGGAGTGCCGCTCACCCCCCAGGCAAGCTGGAGACCCCCGAGGCTTTGACCTGTCTCTCCCCTGCCCCGCCCCCCCCCCCCCCTCCAGTGGTTGTCTTGTCCTCGCTTCAGTCGGGATTGGTTGTCCTTTCGTAAACTCTCTGGTTTTCCAGTGGCAGAAGAAGAGTTTGAATTTATACCCCACTTTTCTCAACCCTAAGGAGTCTCAAAGCGCTTTACAAACTCCTTCCTTTCCTTACAACAGGCACCTTGTGAGGTAGGTGGGGCTGAGAGACTTTTGAGAGAGCTGTGACTAGCCCAAGCCCCAAGGTCCCCCAGCAGGCTTCATTTGGAGGAGTGGGGTAAGAAATCCAGTTCACCAGATAAGAATCTGTCACTAATGTGGAGTGCACCACTCTTAACCACTGCACCATGGGGGCAGGTGTGTGAGAATGGGAGAAGGAGATAAAAGATTTATGTTCCTGTGATCTGAAGGCCTCAAGTATAATAGCTGGACATCCAGCGGTATGGCCAGAGAAGATCCAACAATGTCCTGAAAGTAGGCAAGTAGAGATCTGGTAAGGATTTGAATAAGAGACCATCTGGTAACCCTGAATAAGCATCCTTGAGTTCCAGGAGGGATGTGGGGTATTCTGGTATTTATACCCCACTTTTCTCCCTCCATGAGGACAGAAAGTACCATTGTTCTCATCTCCTCCAGGTTTTCTTCCCAACAACCCCGTGAGGTAAGTTAGGCTGCGAATGAACCTACCAGTGATCTCCCAAGGAGCTTCCATGGCAGAGTGACTTGAGCATGGATCTCCCAATTCCTTGTCCAGCACTCTACACAGTTCTAAAGGCCCAGGCTCAGGCATACAAGCAAAGTGGATAAATGGACTGAAGCACTTCAGTGGTGCTGTGAACCCTCAAACAGCAATTTCTCAGAGAGCTGAATAATTTTTCATATAAAAAGTTGGAAACAACCTCCTTCCATCTAAAGTCATAATAGTCCGTTTTCAGAACTCTACCATCTTATTCTTCTGCCAACTTTTTAGAATGCTCATAGGTTTTCTCACTACATACTTAACTGTTGTGTGCACACCATTTAAACTTAGGGAAGTTTGCCGCCATGACTGACAGAGTCCTTAAACAGTTCTGCAGGATGATCCCTCGAGGGTTTTCCTCTGAAAGTGTGACCTGTCTTCATTGAATAGCTCAAAGTTTTGCCTGATTCAAATATGCAAAGTACCAGGCAATGCTAATAAGCCTGTGTTAATCAGTGGCCCGCTGAAGAAGAACCTAATGAGTACCTAATTTTGACACATTGCAAGAAGAATGTACATGAAACTAACAAAAACCATACTGGATTATATATGATTGAGCACAACAGATGGTAATATTATCTGGGTTGTTTAAAATGATGTATTCCCACGTGGTCAACTGGTCAAGAGACCCAGGTTCAAACAAGATTTATTCATTCTTTAGGTAAGTAGTACAAACCACACAGCCTCTGGAGACTGCTGAGCTCAGCTGTTCAGTACTATTTGGTAGACACTACATCCAAGGAGCTACCCTTGGCCTAGCGAGATTGTTACCGCGCTGCTCAGGATAACACTTTCCTTACTCAGAGGTATCCCGCTCTCGGCAGCGCCCAGGAACCCAAGCAAGACCCGACAAGGCTCAGATAAATAAAAGAGATTTATTGAGATGCTGACCTAGGTGTCAGCACCTCCCTTCCGCACAACAGCTCTGCCGCCTAGCAGCTTTGCAACCCCTTAAGTACACTTTCTCCCGTCGGGGGACCGGGAGAACCAAAGACAGCCCACCACCATTCATTAACAAAATTCAAAACAACCAATCATACATTGCAACATGCAGGAACCAATCAGTGTCCGATAGGCATCCCCTTCTCAAGTTTCGTGCCAGAGCAGGGCGAGGCGATGACGTGTTCACTGACGGGGGAAACACAAAGGTTTTCTCCAGGTGTCCAGGGTCAGGAAGCAGAGAGCGATGACGTGTTCCCCTTATCTGCCTGCTGATGGGATTAGGCAGGGCAAGGCGCCTCGACGGAGGTTTCCCTTTGTCCGCGTGCATCAAGAAACTTTACACGTGAATGGGATGGGTCCGGGTGAGGCAGAGATGGCTCTCTGCCTTGGGCCAAGGAGGTTCCATACAAACACAAGTACAGGGAAACTTGCAAATCCTATTCTTATCTAATACAAACTAGTTTCTACCTAATAAATACAAAACAGAATAAATCTTTTAAACGTTTTTAGTTCAGACACAGTCCAGGAGCGGGATTCTCTCCTGGCTCCGCTATCAAGATGGCAGCAGTTTTATAACCGCTCAGGAGCATTCTATGTTCTATACCTTTCATTATACTCCAAGCAGTTAAATACCAAACTAGAAACTCTGGACTCTCCACCAAGCTGTTACAACTAGGAATGTCCCAAGTGATACACAGAAATCTCTCCCCCCCCCCCTTCCTCCGGCACAATCTCTAGTAGCTATTTTTCTTGCCAGAGTTCAAGAATGATTGGTACCTGGAGCACATGCAGGAAAGTCCCAGACATTTGTGACACAGTATCTCACTCCATGCAAATTCTTATTACAAACATAGCCCCATTGTACCCACATGCAACATGAAATACAATTATTTGCTATCACATGTGTGATTTTGTGGTCAAGTTACATATGGGTTTTCAAAGTGATACTTGCAATAAAATGAAAGAAGCTCAATTTTATTTTATTAATCTTATTTATTTTATTATCTTATGTTTATTTAACCATATTTGCTTAGGTCAGTGGTGGCGAACCTTTGGCACTCCAGATATTATGGACTACAATTCCCATCAGCCCCTGCCAGCATGGCCAATTGGCCATGCTGGCAGGGGCTGATGGGAATTGTAGTCCATAACATCTGGAGTGCCAAAGGTTTGCCACCACGGGCTTAGGTAGTTTAGTTAGGTTTTTATTTAAGGTCCCCATCGTGTACGTGACTGTTGGAGGCATCCAAGCTTGACTCACGAAGTCACACCCCCCACACCCCCCCCAGCTTTAATGTTCCTGCAGTTGGAACATAAAAGACTCATGAAACATCACAAAAGGGTGCAGGACTTGTGACTGTTTTTACCAACCGCACCCAGGAAGAACACCTTTAGCAGTGGCTACCACCTTTTGTCTCCTGATGGGATTAAACCGATAAGGTCCAAGGGGGGGGTGCCCTTGAGCCACCTATGAGATCACCCACAGCAGAGAAGACCCCTCCTCCACCTCTGGATTTGCCTTCCACCAATGAGAAAAGAGGACTTTTTTATTATTTACCCTCCTCCTATATGTTTTAATTTTCCCCCTATAAATTGTGTTGCATGTGCCTTGTTTGGCGCATTCGTTTTAGTAAAGTGCTCCTGCATTCAACATCCTTGTGTCGGTCTTCATTTCCACTGAGAAAACCTCCCTTCTTGCCGGCCGGTTTCGCTGCCATCGGGTTGATACACTTTCAGTTCAGCAGCATTGTTACTTCAGCAGCGGGTAACAAAGCAAGATATATTCAGCGGTTGTTTGCAGTAGCCTGCCTCTGCATGGGCTGATAGAGTTTTGAGAGAACTGTGACTGGTCCAAGGTCACCCACCAGGCTTCATGGGGAAGAGCAGGGAGCATAACCCAGTTCTCCAGATTAGAATCTGCCACACCATGCTGGCTCTCTTGTTATCTTATACATTCCAAAATGTCATCATCCATCGGAACTACACTTATTTTACTTTTCTCCTTCACTATCCCTGCCATGTAAAAGTATTCATTTACCATATTTGACTTATTAATTTCTCCAGGTCTGCAGCTTAAAAGCACAAGTCTTGCTTCATTTTTAAAACAACTTCACTATTTTATGACCTATAAAATAATATAAAGGCCTGAAAGTTTCAGTCTAACAACAGAAGTCACTAGCTTTTATTGGGGGGGGGGGGATTAATTGGGTTTTTTTTAATAAATACCGTTACTTACATATACAAGACTTCTTATTTAATGCAGCCAAAGAATCACACCAAAACAATGCCCTAGCATATATTTAGCACAAGTCAAGCACTCATCACACCATTCCAAAAAAAAAATCACATAAAGTTTTTTAAAGGGTGGGGGGAGAAAAAAGAATGGAATGGGAAGGGTGGAGAAAGGCAAGAAAATTTAAAGAATACAAGCTGTTTTTTAATACCCGCTTCTCTCTACTGTAAGGAGTTTCAAGGCAGCTTGCAACCCCCCCCACACACACAACAGACACCTTATGATGTAAGTGGGGCTGAGAGAGTTCAGAGAGAACTGTGACTAGCCCAACTTCACCCAGCAGGCTTTGTGTGGAGGAGTAGGGAAACAAATACAGTTCACCAAAATTAGACTCTTCTGCTCTTAACCACTACACCATTAACCAAATTGGATATCAAAGGACACTGAATAATATATTCTGACAGGGGTGTCCAACTCTGGTGCCCCAGATGTTCGTGGACTATGATTCTCATCAGCCCCTGCCAGCATGGCCAGGGACTTATGGGAATCGTAGTCCATGAACATCTGGGGCGCCAGAGTTGGACACCCCTGTTCTATGATATTAAGTGTACTGTGTGCACAAGGGGAAAAAAGAAAACCTATGGAGAACTGCAGGAGTGTCAGAAAAGCAGTGGGGTCATCAAGCGTGCCCTTCCCTCGAGGCACAGGCATATGCAGAGGAGTAAAAGAGGGTGAGTGCTGGGCTAGGCCTCTACAGCTTGCCAAAGCTGCTTCTGAACCAGTGCATGACCCCCATCTGTATGGGAATTACACAGGAGCTATGAGAACAATGCTCAATTGCTTCACTGGCTCTTTTCGTTCTTGACATTTATTGTAACTCTGAACCCGATTAAGGACTGATCAGCCATTCTTTTGTTAGGTGCCCCTTAGAGGGCTTGTGCTATATTAAGAAAACTGCCAGACACTTTCTGATGCAACACCAGTTTATGTCCCTGCTAAAAATAAGGGTGAATGTTGTGACATGTAAATAAAAAGGGGACTTTAGAGCTTCTTTACAGTATTGATTTTTAATACGTAGAAAAGCAAATAATTAGAACAGCTAGGAAAATAAAGCAGAATTTTCTTGACAAATAATTCACTTTGAGAATGTAGCAATGTTTGTATTTATACCCCACTTTTCTCAAATGTTAGATCCTTCATTGCTTTGGATATTGAATTACATGTCTCTTTTTGTCTGAGGCTGTGTCACCACGATCATAATAAGAATCCCTCCAATGATGCTTTTAAAAAAATTCAAGCAATTTCCTTGCCTGTGTCAATTATTGCCCTGCTTTGTTCCCACCCAGTGTTGTATATCCTAATTTTCTACATTCTAAACAATAATAAATGGTTCCCTAGAGTGCCTTGTAGGTGAAAGAGAAATGTTTTAAATAAATACATCTTTTCGCAGCTAAGGTAATGCTGGCTCCATTTTGAAAAAGTCCTTTAATTTCAATTGATCAAAAAATGACTGATTAATGTTTGAGTATTGTTGAAACAAGCATGTTAATTTTACCAGGTCCTCCAGATGATCTCCAATGGAGGGAGGGAACTGGGATGCATGAAATGAATGTCTGAGATTTATCCACGCAATTGCCAAATCACCTAAACTTAACCTGGGTCTACAACTAACCATAGCTAGAATACTAAAAGCCCCTTTAGGCACATCCAAACAATTTTCTTACTTTCCCCCTCCAATTGGCAGACAACCATGCTATCCAGTAGCACACCTTTTCAAAAGTGCTTTTACATGGGACACTGAGGAAAAATGCTGCTGTTGAAGGAACACAAACAAGTTCACAATCCCCTTGATTATAATTAAACCAGTTACGCCATTACTTGAATCTTGGCTGCTTACAATAATGAACATTGCCAGATTCAGTTACACAGACTGATTCTGCAATAATACTTTGGCCATACCTATTTCTCAACTTCTAGCTGTTTTAGAAGGACAACGTTAAGAAGGGCAAAATCTAAACACAAACTCACACGTGGTCTTATCAGTTTTAATCTATATAAAATAAGTGCTTCTGTACAAATATACATTTTACAATAACAAAATATTTATATGCTAGTATACAAGCTTAGTTTGTTGATACACATTTTAAAATGGAATTTCAAGAGCAGAGTTTTTCACTTATTTTCCTCTTTTGGCTGTTTAATTAAGAAAACATTTCTAAGGAACAGTACTTGAGGTTGTTCTTTTTTCTAAATAAAACCCTTTTGAAAGTTTGCATTTTGAGGAATAATTGATACACAATAAATTCTAATTAGTAAAAAGGAAAGTAAGTCATACAAATAGCACTGATTTTGGAAACTTAATAAATAAATCTCAATTAATCATAGAATATAATCACATGCATTGTCTCATGTTTCCCAAAGGTGGAAGCAAAGGTCAAGGGTAGTCTTTACAGTGCAGGGCTTTTGAGAAGAAAGCCCTGGAAACTTATAGTGCCTTTACTGGCTAAGCAGCCATTCTGAGGCAAAGAAATACCAAACCCAAGACAATATTTCCAAATTACTGCTTTACTATAGTCTTTGCACGTGTATGACTGAACTGAAATGAATAAATTCATTTTTGCCTACATCACTTTTCAGGACAGTGTAGTACATTCTACTCTGCACTACATTCCAAACTGTCTTTTTAAAAAAGCAGTCAAACTGCCTATTAGGTTAGCACCTATAGCTTAACATGAATTCCTAGGGTATAGTAAAGCAAACAGGCAAACAATAAAACCTATATTTTCACTTTGCATGACAGAACAGCAGGACTAAGAAGGGAGATAATATGTAAATAAACTGAATGGTAAATAGAATAACTTGATATGGATTTATGAAGTTATCTAAACCGTTTTGTAACAGTGCAGAGATTAGGAACCCCCAAAACAGAATTCAGTTCAGATTCATGTGTCGAATCAATTAAAGGCGCAGAGTTCAAGAGACTAAACATGGTGATGCCAAACTGCAAGACATGCAATGGGCTACTGTTTCAATTTAAAAACAGCATATTACGTTTAGACTGGGGGGGGGGGGGGGAGGATTCCATGACAATTATCAAATATAGTTACATTTGTCAGCTTGTCAGGGCCATACTAGATGCTTTGCAGCACTCTGGGAACCCAAGTCTACACTGAAGATCAGGGCATGAGGAGCGGGAGACAAGAGGACATACATTTGGAGGACAGAAGAAGCGACTGAAGAGGGATGTTTAAACTTTCTCTTGCCTTTCACCTCTCTCCTGTGCAATTATCTGCCAGTGGCTTCATCCCAAATGGTTGGGAGGGGGAGGTAGGGCAGACTGCTTAAGAATCACCCTCCAAACTTTCCCTGCAACTTTTTATATGTTACAGAAAACCTGTCTCAGATGCAGAATACCTGGTTTGGCCCTCAGATATTGCAGATACAGATATTGCAGAAAAGGACCTGTACAGGTAAACGTAATATTTACACACCAAAAATGCAAATCATTGCCACGAACTAAAAATCCTATTGTGTACACATAAGCAATTGTGCATTTTCTGCACAATTTCAAACTTTTTCAGGAAATGGCTTTTGAATCACATGACATGGTGTCTTCTGCTTGGAGATGCAGATGGAGAATCCTGGCTATGCCAGTGCATAGCTCTCTACATTGAGCTCTTTTTCTCTTTATTGAGTCAGAGATATGCTGAGTTGTGTTTTTTTTAATCCACATTTTGTAATTGACCATTTGATTGTAATACAGTGATGCTTCTGTAGTTTCAGGCTTGAATCTCAAATGACAATACTCCACAACACTGCTGACAAATGGTCCTCACTGAATGATCATGGGGATGTGAAAAACTACAACATGAAAAGTCTGCAGTTGTCTGACATAACATTAAGCACAGTGAGAGGACCAAACTAGAACCTCTAAAACTACAAGTCAAAATTGATTGGTCATCTGGTGTCCAGAGGATGTCACTACCAATGTTTCTCCAGACAACTCAGACTCCTTGGTGTGGTAGACAAGTTCAAATAGGCAAAAACATCTCCTATAAATGTGAGAAGCAAAGATCATATATACATATGAAGGTCCAATTAAACAGTTCTCTCAAAGCAGATGGTAGTTTTGGGAATGCTTGAAAGTAAAAAAAAATTCATGTGTCAAGACCAATTTTCCTTCGTCGTAATGGATACTTTCTCTGTGGTGAACATGACGGCCTCTTTATTTTCAGTATAACAGAACTGCTGATAGCAGTCTCTGGGGATATGACTTCTACTTGTTCTGTAAGGGTTTTGCTCTCAGTTTGATTCTCTGCTTTCACTTGGGAGCTGGAAAAAACTTCTTGGCGGATTTTGCACAGTTCTAAAGTTGGCTGCCAAGATAACACCGTGGAGAAACCTTCTGCTTTTCCCAGGAGAGACGTCATAAACTTGGGGACAAAATAAAATGTTCATAAATAACAATAATGAAGCCGCAAGGCAGATTCCAACACTAGCTCATATACTGCATACATTAAAATCAGGTGTGCAGAGCAATTCAAACAAACATTATTGTAGAATGGGACCTCATTTCTCCGAAGTTAAATAGTGTGATTGTTGTACTTTTCTGCTTTCATAGTGACCCCATTCTTTTTACTTTAATGCTATCATTCCACTTCACTATGTTTAAACCAGCACAAACACACAAAAGAACACTTTTCCAGTAACAGAAGTCTGAAATTCTTTTCTCTTAAAGATTCAAATTTCAAGTATTTCCAAGGGCTGCATTTGAGCAATTTCAGCTAATATTCAGTGCCCTACAGTTATAAGCCATTAGAGAATGGTTCCTTTTCTCTCTGAGGAATATGTGATACCCTTCATGAATTTTAACTTCACAGCAATATAAATTTGTTTTAGGGTGCAATTTTGAAAGATTAATGTTAATGACACAAATTCACTTTAATTGAATCTAATGAAAACATATACAACTATCCAAAATGACCCCCCCTCCCCCCAGAGTTGCTGTCTGCCCCATTTAGGGGAATATTTAATCATCTATATTTTGTCTATGTAATTCTCCTAACAGGACAAACATCAGCTCCATGGGGCTGTTCCAAGACAGAAAAATTGCTCAGGGGAAAAGTCCTTCTTTACCCAAGCTAAATAGGGGCTCTGTGAAGCTGTTATTTCATAAGAAATACTAGTTCTCCTCACTAATCTCCTAGTTCGTTGTTTATGAAAAATACCCACGCCTTTTCAAATACAGCTGCAGATTTTTAAATTTATTTATAATCTGCCTCTCTCAATGGGACTCAGGGTGAATTACAGAGAATAAATCAATACAATTAACAGACCAAAGGTGAGGCACAGCATAAGAGTTAACATGAAATGTTAAACAGAGGCAGAAATTACATAATAGGAACCTACTTAATAGCAACAGATAATACAGCCTACACAGTGGTATAGTCTAGTGTCCCTAACCCTTTACCACAAACTTCTTTCTGAATCTTATGGTTGCTATGTGGTTATATATAAATTAGATGGTTCATCTAGTGTTTCAACAGTTGTCCTATACAAATAAACAAGATCCAGACTAAATTTTCTTTAAAAAAATATTCGTTTTGTCTGGAGAAAAAAATCCTTTAAAAAAGAGGGCAAGAGAGGGAATTTTACCTAATAAAAGACATCTGCCAGGAAGTCTACACTGATTACATATCATTTTCTTAGAAGATATTTTGTATTTTCAATGCAGGCTAAATTTTCCACCAGGGGAAGGGAACTTTCCTGCCCCTTCCCCACTGCAGTTCACTGATCCTTTACAAAATGCTGCTCCTAGAGGATAGGGAACCCCCTAGCAACAGCATGGAGGGGTGGGCAATGAGAAGGGGGAAATGGGTGTAAATGACCACCTTTTCATGCCCCGTATCTGAAAATGTTAACTGATTATGCAGTTGCTGCTACATCTCTTACAGATCTCACCTGAAATGAATTTCCAATATGTCTGGCTGCTGCTTCTGCTGAAAGCCTCAGGTCTGCCATATGAGAATCTACAAAGAAACCACAGAATCAGTAAATATTCTCCTGGAAAAAACTCCATTTATCCACAGCAAACAGAAAAGGCTGGGGTTACAAGGTCAACTCAATGATTTCCAATAGGTAAATCATTACTTTAAGGCCTTTCATATTTTTGAATCGTTCACAGTATGGACTTTCTAACAACTTTAGGAACACATCTGATAATATCAAAGGAAGCCTCTATAGCAGCGGTTCTCAACCTGTGGGTCGTGACTCCTTTGGGGGTCAAACGACCCTTTCACAGGGGTCGCCTAAGACTCTCTGCATCAGTGTTCTCCATCTGTAAAATGGATAAATGTTAGGGTTGGGGGTCACCACAACATGAGGAACTGTATTAAAGGGTCATGGCATTAGGAACGTTGAGAACCACTGCTCTATAGCTCCTGGTAGACACGATAGTGTATTGCCAACTGAATAACTGTTCAGTATTTTAAAAAGAAATTATACCCAATATTGACATTCAGCACTACCACTCAGGAATCTCTCAACAAGTACTGAACACACTTGAAATCCTAGAAGTGGAGACATTTGCAACTGCTGTACAAAAACCACTCCTGCTAGCCACCTGGCCAATAAGAGCAACAGCAGGCTTGTAAGTAACTATTTGACAAGTAAGAAGCAGTCTCAGAAATTTGACAGAATTTTTCCTCCTAACTTTGGCTCCAAGTGGCTAAACAATTCTGTATGTGCTGGTGGGATAAAACCCTTTTTGTGGATTAGCACTTTCCCTGAACCTACCTGCAAGACTGGGCAAAGTTTTTTTGCTATTCAGTATCCCTCTCGTTGCCCTGACCTGGATAGACCAGGCTAGCCCAATCCCATCAGATCTCAGCAACGAAGCAGAGTCAGCCCTGGTTAGTATTTGGATGGGAGACCACCACGGAAGCCCAGGGTCACTACAAAAAGACAGGCAATGGCAAACCACCTCTGAATGTTTCCTGACTTGAAGATCCTACAGGGTCATCATAAATTGGAAACAACTTGACAGCCAGAAACAGAACAACCCTCCATTGTTCTCCATTTTACGTTCACCTTCAAGTTCATCGACTTGAAGCATATATTTTAAGTTTAAAAAGAGAGGGACTTCACAGCTTGGTAACAAACAAAAAAGCTATAGAGTCTTCACAATTTCAGCCCTGGTTCATGTGTTCAACTGACAAGTGCCATTACTACTGTAGCCTAGACATCCCTATCAAGTAAAGCCTTTAGCAGAGAGGACAATATGTGTCACTATCAATAAAAGAAGCCAAGTAGGGCTTTCCAAGGCTTGGGCTTCATGTGATCTTATGCCTCAGATAACAATTCCCCTGTACAGTTATGGAGACAGGCTTGCTTTTATGGGGCGTTACTAAATGTACAAACCAGGGTGAAGACTTGACTCCCACCTGCTTTTCTGAAGACATTTTCTAATGAGTCAAATGCATTGGGTTGGACACACCCAAGAATCAGACTCCACAGAACAAAGGGGATGTGGACCACCCCACAAGCTACCATCTACAGGACACTGTAAACAACTGCATTTGCATCATCAGTAGTGTGATGCAATGACTAGAGTGTTGGATTGAAACTAGAAAGAGCCCTGTGGCTCTTTAGATTGCCCCAAAGTCATTCTGCTCTGTCTAGCCTACTTCTCAGGGTTACGTTCTCAGGGTTACATAAGGAGACAAGAACTCTGGAGAAAGGGTGAGTTAAAAATGGTAAAAACAAAGAGCTAAAAATGCAAGAATCCAGAGGATCCATACAAATCTTGTTGGCGTATGGAATGTCTACAATCCCTAGTAGGCAACTGGAAACCCAGCTGCTTGCCTCTTGCTGAATAACACGACTAAAAGTAATCAGGGTTTTTGCCTCAATGTTAGTGGCTAACAAGGGCTGAAGTTAATGTACAGCTTTTAGGGACTCCACAGCTTTCTCAGGGGACATTAAACTAGTCAGTCAGTTTCAATGAATCCTGGTTTTTACTTTTAGCAATTACGTTTTTTTTCCCTGTCAGAAACACATGAAGTGAAAACAGTTAACCTGAAAACAAAAAGCAGGTACTTCAAAGCAATAACTTATTCAGTTAAGGCAGAGTCAGAGAAACTGTTAGAGAAAATGAGGCAGTGAGGTATTTGTAAAACATTGATATCATGGTAGTAAAAAGAAAGTGAAATTCTTTATGTACTTTCCCATACATTAAAGAAGAATAAATATGACTCTTGCCAAAACTGAGAGCAAGGCAACATTTCACTGTGGATATCACAGCTTCAGTAAACAAGTGCTTTGGTGCATGAACCATGAGAAGAAAAGGGGGAAAAAACCCAGCAGCTTTCAAGGCACACTTTGTACGCAGGAACTCTGAAGAGACAGGGGTTGTAATTCCTCACTCAAAAGTACAGCACAGAGAACCTTTACAGTAAAACACTACGTAGGAAAAGTGGTCAAGAGTCCCCAAAAGCTGCCGGTAAAGACACAGTAGCTGTTGGAGGTGCTTGGCTGGCTGGCTGGTTGGCTCCAAATGTGCCCCAGTGCTGGAATCTGCCAGTTCAGCTTGCATCACCTGACAGTTATCCACTATTTTTTGTGCAGTTGCATGCATCTGGGATATGATCTACATGAACTAGGTTTAAATAGACTAGTGGCTAGTATGCTGAGACTGGAAAGACTCAAGTTCAAATCCCTGTTCAGCTACCAAGCTTACTGGGTGACCTCGGGACCAGTTGCTATTTCTCAGGTCAAACTGTTTCACAGGGTTATTATGAAAATATGCCATCCTAAGTTTTTTGGAAGAAGGATGGAATAAATATGTTACAATAATCCCAGTTCAGTCGTAAACTTCCTGAATAAATCTGGACAAATCACTCCCTCTTTGTCTCAGGTCCCATCTGTGAAGTGGAAAATAGTAATGATGGAAGTTATTGGGAGATACAGTAAGAGGCTATGGAGTTATTCACTGCCAAGGAACAGCTTGTGACCTTTCCAGGGGCTCTGAATGACATTATCGAGTTGAGCAGTACGATGCGATCTCGATACCAACTGATTCTGTGCTTAGCTTCATGCGAGAGACTCGAGACATGGCAATATCTTCAAGGTATTTGATTATTAGTAGCTGAACGTTATTTACATGGCTTCCACAACACAGGGAAATGAAAGGAGGAAATGAAAGATAGTGAGTAACCTAAATAATTTTTGGTTTCTGTCCACCATAGTTACTAAACATGAATGCATGAACAACCCAGATGCTATGCAAAATACATACAATTGTGCATTAATTTGTATAACATTTAATAATTTTGTTTTTGCTCAGTTTAGAAGCACAGACAGATGCACTGCCTGTTGCATACCTACTAAGGGATGCAGAAAGGTCTCAAGTTTATTACTACAACATTTTAAGGCTTTTTCCTTACAATATCCTCACAACTCTTCTCTGAGGTTAGTAATTCATAGTCATATTTTTGTTGCTTTCCCTCAGGTCACTCAGTGAGTCCAGGTCACTACTGGGATGAGGAGGTAAAGGAAGTCACTCAAACGAGCAGAACTCCTTGCCTGAAATGTGACCAAACCCACAGATGATGGAAAATCCTTTGCTGTACAGGAAGCAGCATGTTAAAGAGGAAATGGTGCCTAGAATTGGTAGTTAGCAGCAAAGCTCCACATCCGTCCAGCAAAACGTGTTAACTAGCAAGCTGCTAACACACATGCGAAGCAGAGGCCCAACTTATACCTCAATCTGAGATCTGTCATGGATCCTGTTTGGTGTTTCTCTTTGGGAGGTTTCGAACACACACACACACGCACACGCACGCACGCACGCACGCACGCCCATGAGAAACAAAACAAAATACTGATGTTCCAGTGGGAAATAGCAAATTCACTGTAGACTAAAAAAGCCCCTCCATGTTTTGCATGCCGCTTCACAGGGGACATGTAAATATATTACTTTGTTGCAGCCCTTACTGAAACCCTGTAAGGTAGATCAGTATTATTGCCATGAGAAAAATAAGACTTGCCTAAGCCCACATGGCAGAGATAAGAACTGAGCCAGGGGCTTCCTGATTTGTAGCTCAGTGTTTTAGTTGCTATGTAACATCACTTCATGGTTTTCAAGATGTCTGTGGTGAATTGGTACAGTGGTGCCAATTTTGGCTTTACAAATAGGGGACAATGACTCAAGGAGGGAATCCCATCCTCCCCCACTCACTCCTCTGTTCTTGAGCTGTTGCCCCCGCCCCACACATGGACTTGCTAAACCTGTAGGGGTAGGAAAGTCTTGCCTGTCATCTTCCCACTTGCTCTGCTTGCACACCTGCGCCCAGCTGCTCTGCCTGCATGCACTCCAGTCCCCCCACCCCCACTTCGGCTGCATACCCCCTACCATCACCACTCAGCAGAGTGGCAGCTTCTGGGACTGAAGCTTGGGTTTTTAAATTTTCCCTAAAATGATGCCAAAGAAATTAGCAAGAGAAGGTAGCAGTTGTGATAATAAGTATGTTTATATTGTTGTTAAATGTTCAGAGCAACATCTCAAGTCCAACAATTTTGGGACCAAATATTAAAACCTCCTCACATTCACCTTTTGGCACTGGACTGCAGCTATATTTTGGGATCCGAGAGCAATTTCTCAAATGTAATATTTTAGGGAAAATTTTAAAAACCAAGCTTCATTTACAGAAGGACAAAATTTGTATGAACAAGTAATGCAGCAGCATGAGAAGAGTGCTGTTTTGAAGCCACTTTTAATAATTCAATTTAAGAGCTGGATTTTCTGTGCCAGTTCTTGGCAGTCACCTTTTATGCCTGTCTGATGCCATCCCACTATTGGGAGTCTGCAGATACAGCTCATATGAAACTTTCCAGCTGGCAGGTATGAGACTACCAGCCAGAAATTACTGTTTCTTTTTAAAATTCTCAATCTGTTCATAAGGTAGCCAGTTTCCTGAAGAACAGAGTTTTTTCCCATGGCTATCAGTTTGAATTTCTACTGTGGTTTTTAATCCGTGTTTCTCAGCTAAAATGGCATGGAAATATCTTCTAGTGGGCCAAACAAAAGCGCATAAACATGCAAGAGTGCATGGCTACGAAAATTTTAGCGTGCAGGGCTATTTGACTCATGGGAGCACAAATGGGCAATTAAACTCACCACAGCAGGTCATTTTGAACACCATGCTCTGAACAACAAACTTTCCCACAAAGCATTGCTCACAGGAAGAAAAAAATGAGTGTTTAAGCACTTTGATTGTAATAGACTATGTAAACAGTAACTGTGCAAGAAAACACTTTTACAGGCATTTGAAGTTGTTCTGGGAAGTCAACTGTTTTATTGTTTTCTACTATTTTTGTATTTATTTTGCTACTATAAGCTGCTGAGCCATTTTGGAAACGAAGCATGCACAAATTTTTGATACATAACTGAAACAATGGCTACATTCTCTAATTAGCATTAAGTTATATCATTTCACTTTTTCTACTATATACCCACCTTCACAAGGTGTTGCTTTTGTCTCTTGAGGTTTCACAACAGGTTGATAGCAGCCCTGAATGAATAAAAACACATTTAACATCTCTATGATTATTTGGTACTTTTATGATCCCCAGAGCAAGGCAACATACGTAATGCAGACAGAGATACATAAAAGAGAGTTTGGGTGCATTGAGACTGGAAGCAGAGTACTCCATACCCAGGCTTAAACAAACAAAAAACTTGATCTCATCCCATTTATCTAGAATATGTATATACTGCCATTACATACAATTCATTATTAAAATGTAATGCAATTAGAGGAAAAAAGAAAGCTTGAAGGAGAAACAGTGCCCCCTGCTGTATGGTTTGGGAGGTAGCACTCTACACTTTAAAATTATTTTAAAAAGAAGTGTCCACTTCAGATCAAAACATCTAACTGGATATTGCCAGGTACAGAACTTCTCTCTCTGCTTGGTGACATTTCATGTTCCACAAGTGTGATGCAATTTCATTGGACTATTTTCCCCAGTCCCTTCTCAGATCCTAGGTTGGCAGCAGCATGGGTGGAGAAACACACAGCACAACCAATACTTGCTGGAGTTCATATAGTTGCACTGATTTCTACCAGTTCTTCCCTCAGGATTTGGGACAGGTCTTCAAAAAGGTGCCAGTACTCAGTATCAGTGAGTGCCAGTACGAAAAAAGGTTCTGAGTACAACACTGTATCATGCATTGAATAGAACTGAGCTGAAATGCCTGGACTCTAGAATGGAAATTTACTGTGTAGAAAAGGGAAGTGGAAGCTTTTCAAGGCATGAAAGTAAATGACATCCCATTAAGCCTCTATTAAAGGGTCAAGGCAGATGGCAACCACATGAAATAGGCAGCGTGCTGTAGGGGATAAAGTGTTGGGGTCTGAGTTCTAATCCAAAGTAAGCAGTCATGCATGCCCTAGTAACATACACAGTAGACTACATGTTCAGTTCAGAAAAATGTTCTGTGTGGGCCTACCCTCAAAGATGATCCGAATCTTTCAACTAGTTCAAAATACAGTAGATAAATTTCATTTTGGAACCTGCTGTAATAACACAAGTTCTGTCACATATTCACCTTAACCCTCTAAAATAGTAGGGTTCCTAAATTTTGAAGTGGGACACAAACTTACTGTACTTTTTGGGTCCCACTTACAAATTAATTCCATTCCCCTTCCCCAACATAAGATGTAGGTATATTATATCAATCAACAATGAACAAGTTGTATTTTATTTTTCATCAGTAGTGTTATGTATGGTATATACGCCATCGTGTTCACCTCACTGAACCTTGTAAGAGAGTCACAATGTCCTTTTGGGCCTTGACCCACAGTTTGAGAACCACCGCACTTGGCGCTCTGGGTCCACAATATCTAAAGGATCATCTCCTCCCATGGCAACCTCTTCAAGCCCCAAATGGGTTGGTGCCATCTCTTCTGTTACACAAGGTCTCTAGATGGACTCACTGATGACAACCCCTTGCTTCTCTTTTACTGTGTCCTTTTAAATGTTAAAATATTATAGTCTTGCTTTGAAATTGTTGTAAGCTGCCCTAGGCACTTCAGTCAGGGTTGAAAGGGGATTATACAAATCAGCTAAATGAATAATCACTGCTCAGTCAAGAAGCCTTGAGCCAGTTACCTCCTCTGAGCCTTGCCTATCTGACAGAGTTGCTGGGAGGGACAACGATGTATTTGTTGTACGCTTTTGCAGCACATATCACATTTGTATGAAGAAGAAGAAGAGTTTGGATTTATACCTGTCTGCGAAGACATGGAACAAAACACCCAAATTGTGACATTCAGGATTACTGGTCAAGCTATAAGGAAATGATTTACTTCATCTCTATTGATTTTTTTCCCCTTCCAAGGAATTAATAAGCACATAATATATGACAGAAGAATTAGGGATCCTCACCAACATTTTTTGCTGAGTTTTAATGCTTTTGACGACATGAGCTTTTATTTTTTTGGGATGGTGATTGCGCTTGGAGGCCACTTCCACTACTAATTCATCCAGCTGATCTTCAAGGGGTTTGATGTCGGCACCTAATTAAAGTAAAACATGTGAACATACCAAATGAGTCCAAGTACTCTGGGTGAAACTCTGTTAGCAGTATCTCTATGCCCTACAAGTGTAACTCCTCCCTAACACTATCCTACTTAGGAAGTCCTAGGTATCCTTAGAAGTTCTGAGAAATGCATGGGCAAAGTTTGCCCTCATCCCATTCATGCTGTTTTCTTAAATTCAGCCAAGCACTAAAAACAGAATAAAACCCATCCCCTTAGGATGTATGGATCAATAAGAACAGACAAGATTATGTTCAATTTCAGCAAACTGAGCTGGGAAACCTGTGAAGTGAGAAGTAGCTTTGGGTGCAGGTGAGTGCTGTAATGATGTATCTACCATTAACTTAAAAAACTTCTAGGGAAAGCATCCTTGACGCAGCCTGGAACATTAGTTGCAATGAAAGGAGTTTGGAGAGAAATGTCGGGGTGGGGGGTGGGGGGGATATGATTGAATTCGCGTATAAACGTATGCATGCGGTAGTTTCATAATTTTTCTCTCTTTCTCACAATACCAGAACCCGCCAGTACCACCACTGAAGATGCTGGGGTTAATCATAGGGACTGGACAAAAGGAAACATTTTAAGTTCACGCAAACACATGATCGCGTGTTTGGAATCGCGCCGCCGCTAAGGAAGCGGTATTTGGCCATTAACCTGGATAGCTTTAAAAGATTTATGGAGGTCGATCTCTGGCTACCAATCTTAATCCTCCTTGATCTGAGATTGCAAATGCCTTAGCAGACCAGGTGCTTGGGAGCAACAGCAGCAGAAGGCCATATAACTTTCACATCCTGCATGTGAGCTCCCAAAGGCATTGGGTGGGCCACTGCATAGAAGCGTGAGCGCCGGAATTAGATGGACTCTGGTCTGATCCAGCAGGCTCTTTCTTATATTCTTAAATGGGGAAATGGTCCACTTCACTTGACTAGAAAGCAATAGCTTCAAAGCACTGCTATCGTTAGCTGTCCATAAAATACAGTCATAGTACCATTTTTACTCTAACTTTCAGAATATTAAGAAATTGCATTGATGGATTTTGAGCACCCTCTACTGGACAAAGATTGTGACATCTGAAAAATAAGGTTAACAAAATTGCACTGTTGATCCTTAAAACAGTAATGATTTGAACATATATTTTTTAAAAACACACATTAACAATATTCAATATTTCACTCTTTAGTTGAAGCTAATAATGTACCATTTGACATTCAACAATTGCATCCAGATTTTACATATATTTTCTACAGATGCACACATTTCTGCAAGTAGGCATGTAAAGGTTCTTGATTGTTGCTTAATGCTGGTTAAGAATCCCAGGTTGTGACAGAAACAAACTTAAATTAGTGAAGGCTGTAGCAATGGTATAGTGTCTAGATCGAGGGATGTAATTGTACCTCTCTATTCCGCATTGGTTAGACCTCACCTGGAACACTGTGTACAGTTCTGGGCACCACAATTGAAGAAGGATATTGACAAGCTGGAATGGGTCCAGAGGAGGGCAACCAAAATGGCAAAAGGTCTGGAATCCATGCCCTACGAGAAGAGACTTAGGGAGCTGTGTATGCTTAGTTTGGTGAAGAGAAGGTTAAGAGGTAACATGATAGCCATGATTAAATATTTGAAGGAGTGTCATGTTGGTGAGGGAGTAAGCTTGTTTTCTGCTGCTCCAGAGACTAGGACCAGGAGTAATGGGTTCAAGGTGAAGGAAAAGAGATTCCACCTAAACATCAGGAAAAACTTCCTGACAGTAAGGGTTGTTCGACAGTGGAATGCACAACCTCAGAGTGTGGTGGAGTCTCCTTCTTCGGAGGTTTTAAAACAGAGGCTGGATGGCCATCTGATTTATGTGTTCCTACATTGCAGGGGGTTAGACTTGATGGCCCTTGGGGTCTCTTCCAACTCTATGATTTTATTCTAAGGTGCCCACATTTGGACACCAAAACAAATTAAAACCAAGACTGAAATGTACTATAGAGAAGAAATGCCTTTCAGTTAACATGGCTTTGCCCACCACAAAAACTCCAGCTTGTTTAAACTGAGGTGGTTTCCACATGTGTTTGTGTGTGTGGTGGTGGTTGGGGTGGGGGTGGGGGGGCTTGTGCAGTTTCTCCACTACTGGAGAGGCTACACATAAAGTACAGTGAAAATGATGCCTCCACATGGCAGGACTTGTTGCCCCAACATCCAGCTGTAGCTACTCCATCCCACAGCATCAGGGGCTTTTGCCATTTTTTAAATCAGCAGTGGAATATCAATATATCATTGTAACAATGGGTATAATAGGCCCTGCTTTCTTCTAAAAAATTCCAACTTTCTTTTTTTAAAAAGCAAGTCTCTTTTTATCTCTGAAAGGGAAGGAATTAAAGATTTATAGCCCAATCCAGAGGGTGGGGCTGAATCTCCCTCTGGAGGTGACGGGCTTATGACATGGATTTGCCCTCTCTGGGGCACTTAACGGAGAAACCTAAGGAGGTGAACAAATGCATCATGATGGTTTGAAGAAGCAGGAAAAAATGAGCATTAAACCCAGGGCAGATGACCCATGAAGTAATGACAGGAGACTTATAAAGTCTTTTGCACAGTGGGTCAGGAAGTTGCAGTTTCCTATTGCTGCTACAACTGCCAATACAGCACCTCGGCAACTAGGGTTCCTCGTGGCAAGTTTCCCCTTAGTTTCCCTGGTCCAGTTTCCTGGAAGCAGCCCATCCCCCCATCAGGGTCTTCTAAAAACCTGCAACTGAATATCATTATATTGATATAACAATGCAATAATAATAGTAAAAGGTTCTCTGAATTCTTACCTTTCACTAAAAAAAACAGTAAATCTCTACCTCCTTATAAGATTAGTGAGGACTCCAACCGTATCTTTAACATTTTAAACAGAACAGCTATAATTGTGTAAAATAAATGGATGAGCGGAAGCATTTCTGCCCACAGAATGCAACTTTCTTTTCCTGCCTCCTGCTGTAGTCCAAAAGGCCACCTAGGGCATTTAGGGCTATAATGGGAAAAAGGAAAAGAGAAAGTAAATTTTTACAGGAGGAAGCTTCTCTGCTGACAGTGGCTCATTCCGCACATGCAGAATAATGCACTTTCAAACTGCTTTCATTGCTCTTTGAAGCTGTGCGGAACAGCAAAATCCACTTGCAAACAGTTGTGAAAGTGGTTTGAAAACGCATTATTTTGCGTGTGCGGAAGGGGCCAGTGTTACCATACCACCCTGGCATAGTGGTGGTGGGGGGGATGTTTATTCACAGGTACCCCTGCCCAAATGCGAGCCTAGAAAGGTGATGTTGGCATTGTAGAGATGGACCGCTTCTACCAAAAAGAATTGTTTTCTGGTTCTCATGCTCACAACCTGACTGTTATGTCAGCATATGTTCAGCATCACAGCAAAAGGAGAGTGTGTTCCCAATATGATACAGTATTTCAGCTGCAAGACAATTACTGATGTCATTCTCCTTCATGATTACCTTAACCCAAAATACTCCCTCCTGTAACTACTTTTGACCACCACACTGTATTCCATTGTTTCTCAACAACATACACCCAGACACCTCCCAGAGGCTGTCCAGTCATCCTCTAAAAGGCCATCCTGACACTCACAGAAATGGATCTTTACTATAAAGTTCCCACCCTCCCAGAGGCCTTTGTCCAGCGCCATTTATATCTTTCCATAGTTGTTGCTGTACCCACTCATGAAGCACCCCCACCCCCCACCCCCACCAGACGCTGGCCGTTTGACTCTGAATCCTGGATCTTCTTCACTTCACTATCAGGTTTTATTACCCATACATTCCACATCCTAGTTCTATTCCAAAATCTATTTTCCAACCTATCAATGACTCTTTCCGCACGGCCAGCTTGCAGGGGTTCAGCGGAATAGTTTATGCAGTTGCATTCCCGTGGGACCGTTTGCATGGACAGTCCCGCTGGGTGCACCAGCTGCAGCGCAGCCTTCGCACAGGCTGCGCTGCTCCCAAACGCTGCTTACCCTCGTCTGCTTCCGTCGCGTTGTGGAGGCCAGGGGACAAGCCCCCCTGGCCAGAGCAACGACCCTGGACTCAGAGGCCAGGAGGCATGTCTCCTGGCCTCCACAATGCGATGGAAGGAGACCAGAGGTAAGCAGCGTTTGGGAGGGCCGGGGGAGAAACACCGGCTTCCACCTGGTGCCATTCGCATGGCACCGAATGGAAGCCGGTGTTTGCTAAAAACCTTGCTCCCCGAGCGAGGTTTGAAAACACCATTTTGGCGGGAACAGAGCACCGCTGCATTGATTTGGCAGTGACGCCTGTGCGAAGGGTCCCCGCCAAAATGGTGTTTTACCGGCCCGACAGCGTTGATTTTGGCCCATGAGGAAAGGGCCTATATCTTAGGAACTGTGTGTGTGCATGGCTGCTGAACTGAATCAGATGCTTGTAAACCCCTTCTCCCTTTCCCCTGAGAGCTGATCTCTGTATAAACTAGTACAAAAGATTCCTTAAACAAGCCTCTTACAAACAAGCAATCTGCTCTAAGCTAATTTCCCAACATCATTGAGAGACTGTGTCTTCACCTTGGGTAACAGCAGAAACACTAGGGCTGGATTCAAGCCTTATTTTTCAACTCTGTAACAATACATGGTTGGGATGCAACTTATGATTTTCCCCAATGCTTACACAAAAGTTCACGCAGTGCAATTACAAAGTGCTTCTTTAACAGTTCTCATGCTTTTACTCGTACAAAAGGTTACACAAACTTTCTGACAATCACTTGAACAAGCAAAAATACATCTTGGGGTTAAGTTTTACTTCCCTTGCACAATGTTCTCTTTCTTTCTTTCTTTCTTTCTTTCTTTCTTTCTTTCTTTCTTTCTTCTTTTACCCTGCCCTATCCTGACTAGGTCTAGTGCAATAAGTAATACAACCCTTGGGAACAGTAATATTGACCAAGATGAAAACTTAATGACAAGATGCAAAACTATAACCAAATTTAACAAATCAGAGGGTCAGCTCCATCCACAGGGCTGGGCACCCAGACATGGTGCCGCAATCGCACAGCCATGCCGTTCCCAAGGGGGCATTCCAGCAGTACAGGCAGGCAAAAAACACAACAAAGCCACCTCACCACCAGAAAGTCCCCGTTGAGCCTGATGGATGTACACCATCAAAAAGGTGGCGCAAGTCCACACCCCTGCGTGCTGGCAGGGCAATACCTGGGTGGAAGACAACTAACATCATAAGAACATCATCATCATCATCATCATCGTTAATAATAATAATAATAATAATAATAATAATAATAATAATAATAGATAGTGTTTAGATAGGAAGATAGAAAGGATAGGAAGGAGCCACTCCATGAATACACTACAGGTACAGGTGAGGAAGGGGGCGGTCCTAGAGGTCAAATAGTTCCACTCAACTGTATAAACATTCACGAAACAGCTATTTTAATTATAATCATACAAACTTGGAAGCAACAATCCACTAGGAAGTATATATCATTTTCTGATATTCAATGTGAAAGCCATTGTGGTATAATGGTTCAAGTGTTGGGAGACTCGGGGGTTTGAATCCCCAATGCTGCCATGGAATTTGCTAGGCAGCTCTGGGAATGTGAAACTCTCTCAAACCAATCTACCTCACAGGATTATTGTGAGGATAAACTAGAGGAGGACAGAACAGTATAGGAAATTGCTTTAGGTTACCACTCGGGAGAAAAATGGTGCATAAATAAAATGAAACAATGTAAGAGAGAACTATCAAAGCTAGTCACTCCTCATAAGTGCCTGAAACATGACCATAGGAATGCAGTACTTAATATGAAACTCTGAACTAGAACTGCCTTTTAACAGGACTATGCAAATGTGCTTGGACATTAGTGCCCAAGGTGGCATGCATAAGATTATAAAAAAGTAAACACAAGATTATAAAAAAGTAAACCAGATAAAACAAAACTAAACAGATAGAACTAAATTAACCATAAAACCAACAACAAAAAACAGAATAAGAAACAAAACAACTAGTGAGATAAAAAATACTTATTTGAAACAAAAAAGGATTTTTGTTGGCTTTCACAGATACCCTCCTTGAATAATGAAGCACAAAACAAGAAATTTAAGTGTACTGAAAAATTCACACACCATTTTGAAGATTGCTTGGTGACTCCTGCCATGGTTGTCCATTAACAGTTATGTTATCTTGTACAGCTGTTTCAAAGTTCTGTAGAAAAAAGTTTTTAAAAAATCTTTAAAATAGAATTTAATTTCTGCCAGTAAAATACCAGAAAACCCTTAATTATTCCTAACACTGTCATAGCTTTTATATCACTATGCAGAAAATCTTTGCAGAAGAATGAATTCACATCATCTTAGGGTTGTGCTAAAATGCAAACGTGAATGAGACATTCATGCATCTATATTCAGCAAGTGGCTTCCTTCAATGCATGACAATATTTTGTAACACAATGGAAAAATCCCCATCCACTACAAGCCAGTAGTGGTACAATAAAATGCCATCAAATACTGACACAGTTCAGACATGACAAATCACATCTTAGCACATGAATAATTTCTGTATTCGAATACGCTCTCGTTCGAACTGAGTAGAATTTTAATTGAATGAGAACCATTTGCTGGTCTAGATGTAGTTTATTGGCTGTTATTTGTGCTCTCTTTTTGAAGCAAGATTGCAAATCGCTATGCTTGATTACACTTTACAGTTCAGATAAGGAAAATAAACCACAATTAGAAAGAAATAATGAGGAATTGTTGATGGGGCCAAGTCAGAAATCATTCATGGACTCCAAGTGCGTGCAATGGGAGGGGGGCAAAAGGAGCACATGAGAATAGGGCTCATAGTGTCAAACTGTGGTTTGATGCTGGTGAACCATGCTATTCTCACACCCACTTTATTACCACTCATGCTTATACTGTGCCTAACACAGAAAATCCAACAAAGTGTTGGCTAAAAATACACCAGGATGACAGACTTGATGCTCAATAGTGGTGCATGAGGAAAATGAAACCAGGGTGGAAATACATGAAACTGAATTAGAAAATGTGATGCATTGTGTGCTTTAGCAAGTGGTGGCTGTTCTAATATTATGTGGATGACAGCTTTATTCATGAATGGCTACCTACTGACAGTCATTGGTTGGTAGATCTCATCAATAATAACAGAAATTTTAAGTAGTAACCTTCCAACACCTGCTCAAATGTGTCTCTTTGGTTGCAGAAGGTTGTACAAAAAACAAAATCTCACACAAATACAGGAATCATAAAGAACAGTGAAGATGTTTAAGAACTCAACTTCCTGGAGATCATATGCTCAATCAGCTGCATTTGGCTTTGATGTAACAGACTCTAAGCACCTCCAGCACATCTTTTTTCCAGATGTTGGTAAGGAGGGAATCCAGAGTGCACTTGGAAAACATTACCATGGGATGAGAGGATTAGAATGTAGAGAGGGAAGTAGAATATGAGGAAGGGATGCAGAGAGAGGGATAAGAAGCTGGACCTCCAAGCCCAGGCCTGTTTCCTTTAACACTAGCCCCAAAAGCTAGCCCCAAAAGCCATAGTCAATCCACGGACCAGAACTCCCCAAAGGCAGCCCCCAAGGAGCTTGACATTCCTTTTAACAGACTGGAAAAAACAAGAGGCTTCTTGGGTCACCTAGCAAGCCTGGTCCTCTCTTCAGTTCTAAAAAGAATGCCAAACAGGTCCCCAGGCCAGAGACAGAATGTACAATCATATATATTGTAAGCTAGGGTTAAGATCAACTATCACACAACTCTATAAAATTTGTCAACAGCCTTTGGTAAGGAAGACCACTACTCGCTGTTCTGTTAATGCTTAGTGGTTGCCCCGAGCAGGGACTGCTGTCAAAAGGGCTGCCAGCCAAGTAGTCATTTGTGGCAACAAATGATATGGCAACAAATGATATGGGCTGCCAGCTGGTGAGTAGTCATTTGTGGCAACAAAAAGGTGGAGATCTATAAACATTCTGCAGCACAAGAAGAACCAAAGAGATGATAGTCTCTTTCCAAGCCTAGTTCCAAAAATGGAAGCCTCATAGACCATAACAGATATAGGGTACATAGTGAAAGAGTTCTGTAGCTCAAGAGGTTAACGGCACTTCTTCAGGCTACAAAAAAGACAGTGCTGAAGTAAGCTATCCCACATTTTCAAAAACTTTAGAAATAGGGAGTACTATATTAAGGATGCTCTGTTTTCAGTCAAGACCCTCAGACATGAATAAATTTGACAGGTGAAGCTCAAAGACACAGTCTCTTGAGAGTGCTGCATCTTTGGATATTTCTTCCTGTCATGCAAAAGCGAGACCCACAAAAGTGTGCTCTTTATAAATTATAATACTAGAAAAACAGAATAGTATCACGTCATTTAAAAATATATATCATCAGCTGCAGCACGAGACGACAGCCTGTACACTGCCTTCACTTTTACACACGCACATCATGCATGCTAAAAATACGATATCTCCACATATCTTATTGCAAGATTAAATTATAGAAAAGCGAGGTAGTGAAATTACACTCCAAAGAATAGCATCTGCAGCATGGTTAAAATAAAAATGAAAGGGGGGGGGGGAGGGACGTGAACGCACTGGGAGTCGTGCCCCAAAATAGGGACAAAGAAAGCCTTATGATGGAGCCATTAAAAAAACAACAACCCTAATACTCAGTTTTCCTCCAGTCAGTCAATCTCCCCAGCGTCGTTTTAAAAAAGGCGCTTAACACACACACACAAGACGACAGGACTTAGAGCCACCGCCTCCTCCACTCTTACCCAGACGGCTTCGCCGAGAGCCCATTGCAAGGTCTCGGTCTCGACCGGCTGCTCGTCGCCGAGCGCGCGCACGTGAGATTTGCAGCAGCCCAGCAACTCTGCAACCGAGCGGCACGAGCGACACCGGACGTGGGGATCTCGGCCTGGAGCGGGGCCGGGGGGCGTCTCCGCAGGCAGCGCCTCCGCCTCTGCCGCCATTTCCCTCTCTACCCGAGCCGTTGATGAACGGATCTGCCCACAGGGCGCGCTTCTTGGACAGGAAATGAAACTGAGCCGAGTTCCTTTGAAGGCCGTACCGAGGCAAAAGAATGGGACGTCGGAAAATAGATCCGGCCAAGAACTAGCGCCTTTGCTGGGAGTTCCGATGTTATAAGGATGGGGGCGGTGGACTGCCATTGCCACATCGCGGCGCCTGAGTTCCAAGAGGTGAGAGGCGCTGGGAAGGGAATTTCTTTCTTGACATTAATTTGTCTTACCTGTCTCTAGCATATCAATGCAGATCGCCGAGTCGATGTTTCGTTCTGTTCCCGCCAGAGCTATTCCAGATGAGAAAAATATCTGAGTTTTCATGGAGCGATTTGGGGAGACTCCGGTTCAGCCCGTGAAGCTTGTTGGCCAGTGTTCCTCAGTCTAACCTGACTTTGCAGGGTGATGAAGGGAAGAGCCAGGCATGATCACCTAAGAAGAAAGGCGAGATAAATGTATTGTAGATACAGCAAGGAATTCCTGGTTTTCCTTTGCTTATGAAATATGGACAGGTTCAGCGGTTTTGTCCCTTGAATCCTGGGATTATAATGGCATTATTTATGTTGGGAAAGGCTTGCATTTCTACCTGCTCTACAGCCTGATCTTGTACACAGACATGTTTAAAAGGCACGTTGAAAACATTTGAGTCCTAACTTGGCATAAGCTTGGGCTGTTAGTAGACTAAAACTTCAGTCCTATATATACATGGGAGTTAGGTTCTGTTGAATTCCACTGACTTACATTTGAAGAAATATGCATATGATATATAACACATGTTCATCCTGATCCAATGCTGTTAGCTACATTTTATGCAAATTGAAATGAGTAGGTTTAGACAGGTCTAACTTTAACCTAGACTTGCTGCTTTATTATTTCCACCATTTATACCTTCTATTTCAACATGTTAACATGTAATACTGTAAGAAAAATAGAAATAAAATATACAGAAATGTTTTGTCATTGGACAACAGTATTTGAGTATCCAGGAATGGGCCTCTGATAATAGCCCCTCGGTTACTAAAAGCCACAAAAAGATTTTTAGAAAGTGCAAGAGAGTATTTGTGTATTAAATGTATCAGTATAAAACTTTTGTGTACAGCTGACTACCTGGACCTGCAGGAATATGGAGGTGTAGCATTGGAGGGTTTTTTCTCCTTTTTGAAAAAAGGACAACCATCTAAGATACTTAATTGCTCCATTCTTTCATTCATAAATTTTTGAAAGGGAATAGGCACATTTGTTATTTGAATGTGTCATCTTTCTCTACCAAACAGTCTCTTAGCACTATCATTTTAAATATTTTTCAGGACATTAAAGATGTATTGGAAGAAGCAAAGCAGGTTTGTTGTTTTTGTAATTACTTCACAGTGTAAAGTTTTAGCAGCTTATACTGAAGCTCTGCCTTTAGTTTTAGAAAGCTTGCACAGAACTGAACGTTCAGATCCAGCAGTGGTGTAGTGCCACGGGGGCGGGTGTGTGTTCACAAGTTGCACCAGGTGCACGCCAGTGCAGGGGGGTTTCTGTGGCAAGGCGGGGCATTCCGGGGTGGGCAGGGGCGCAGGGCACAGCGTGCCCTGGGCGCAGTTTCCCCTCGCTAATATCCAATATGTTTGACTGCATGCAGTGGATTCAGCGGTGCATTTCCACAGTCATAAGGTCCCCTCTCTCCCAGGATTTCAAGGACCATTTTTGGCTGCTGCCAGTTCAGGAAGTCCCTGTACCTATGAAAACATGTTGTTGGAAACACATAGATCAAGACATAACAGGATAAATATAAAAATCTCCTTAATTCCAGATCGGGTTGTAAAACTTCTTGCTGTTGTTCTGGAAATTAGCTAACTTATTTCTTGTTTTTTCAGGCTAAAGTTTTAGCCCTGGTGGTAGTTGCTGAACATTCAGGAGAGTTTGAAAGAATTATTCAGCTTTCAGAAAGGTACCAACATTTCCAGTTTTTCTGCCTTGCTGGAAATAAGTTCCAGGCTAGGATCCAAAGAACCTGGGATTCTAAATCCTCCCAGTTTAGAATCTTGGTGTATGTGGAGGAAATAGATTCCAGTTTGATCAGTTACCTGTGTCCAGACTTTGTGGAGTTCAACTGATGGCTTCCAAAACCAGGAACCTTTTCATTTCCTTCTGCAAATAAAGAGGGGAGGAGAACATGCTAGTGCAGAAATAAGCCAGTTTTGGGCCTGTCACTAACAGAAATTTTGTTTTGACATCTGACTGACTGTTGCCAGAAATCTCACTGGATGTTCACAAATCTATGTTCCAAATATAAATATTTTGAATTTGTACCATATTTTACTGGAAAACCTGAGCAATTTAATATAATTGATTCCATGACAATATAGCAAATAAAACTGTGTAGTAGGTAAAAATGTTGGACCTGGCCCAACCAAGCCCTCTTTCAAATGCACACTCACTGCTCACTGATGCTTCCTTGACCAGTCATCATCTTGTATAGTTTATCATTTGTTTTACAAGAGGGTTGTGAATATGAAATAGGAAAAACCTGAGCTCATTGGAGAAAGAGTGTGAGATACTAATAAGTACATAAGTAGGACTGTGTTGCTGTAGTTTGCATAGAAGTGTTGAAATTGATTCTAAGACATATCTAAAAATCAGGAGCTTGCTGCATCTGGAAAAAAAGGGTGATTGTTTGAATGGAGAAATAGCAGAAGGAAAAATAAAGCCAAGGTTTTTTTTCTTTCATTATTCAGGTCAAGACATTTTTTTCTTAATTTGTACCATTGATTGGAATAATAAAGGATGTGTTATCTTTTCCCTTCCTTCTTATTAGCAGTAATATGGGGAGTTTGTATTCTCCCGTCCTCTCCTTTAATACATTCTTTGTATGCAGGTATCCCGGATTTGTCTTTTCATGTCTGGGTGTTCATCCAGTACAGAGAACACCAACAGGACATGAGCGCAGTGTTACTTTAAAGGTAATGTGAAAACAAGTTAAATTGCTGTAACTACTGATAATTTTCTAATAGCATTTCTCGGTTTGCTCAGTGTTTTGTAGTCTTTCTTACATCTAGCATTGTAAACAATGCAGTAGTAACTATGATTCTCTTACTACAGATGGGGAACTGTGATCAAGGGACAGTTGGTTGTCTCAGATCACACAGCTGTTTCACCCAAACTTAAAATATAATGTCTCATAAAGTAAGATTCCTCATGGTTGTTTTGCTCCAACCCTTGGGTTTTGGGGAAAACGTCTACATGATGTCATATATTTTCATCATGTTTCTGTGACTTCTGAATTTCTGTGATATTTTTTTTTTAAAGATTGGCAGCCGAAGAACATGTGTACAGTATGTGGACAGGAATGTCCAAAGTTTTTCAGGCTCTTCCTGCATCAGCACCATTTTCCTTCATCAGCTCCTCATAGCTGCTGTTTCCTTCACCACCACAAGAGGTCTTTTCCATTAGTTTTGTTTAAATTGGAAATTGATGTATCATATCATTGTAACATTATAATAGTAATCTAATAAGTAATAAGAATCTACTAGTTCCTCTGAATTCCCAGCTTTTGTTAAAAAAAGAAAGAAATCTGTACCACATATTGTTGTAAAGGTATGAAGGGAAAGGCAATGGGGTAATTTCCCCTTGTGGGTTTATTTTTGGATTTACTTTTTTAAAATGAAAGTTGGGAGTTTAGAAGAATTAGTGAATTGTGACAATAGATTGTTATAATGTTATGATGCTTAAGTGATATTGTAGAAAATGCCCTCTGGTGGGGGTGGGTAATGGTGCCTGTAGGATGTTGAGGCAAGGAAAGTACAGTGAAGACAATCCATTATCCCGACAAAGAAATGGTGCCAGTAGAAATAAGCTGGGTCAGTAAAGGGTTAACTAACTTTGGACAGAAACCAGTTCTAGTGCTGCCTTGAGGTTTTCCTTCCTTTTGAGGTTTCCCTTCCTTTAAGGGGTGTGGATAGAATAAACTCCTTGCACACAATTCCATGTCTTTCAGAACAAGAGAATGAGAGACTTTTAAAAAATGAAAGACATTCAGATGGCAGGTGTGGTGCATCACTGTATCTCGTTGTATTACAACACTGAATAACTCATCATTTCAAGTTGCATCCTTGTTTTGTTAATCTGAAAAATTATCCCGCCACCTACGTGTTCACATTTGACAATCTTGTAAGACTTGCAGAACCAGTGACTACAAATATCCAAATTCTAGGTTTTTGACCCAAGGTCAGCACCAGGAGCAGCAGTGGCGTAGGAGGTTAAGAGCTCGTGTATCTAATCTGGAGGAACCGGGTTTGATTCCCAGCTCTGCCACCTGAGCTGTGGAGGCTTATCTGGGGAATTCAGATTAGCCTGTACACTCCCACACACGCCAGCTGGGTGACCTTGGGCTAGTCACAGCTTCTCGGAGCTCTCTCAGCCCCACCTACCTCTCAGGGTGTGCCGGTATAAGAGGGGAAGGGCAAGGAGATTGTAAGCCCCTTTGAGTCTCCTACAGGAGAGAAAGGGGGGATATAAATCCAAACTCTTCTTCTTCTTCAGGTTATGTAAAGGAAGACCTCAATGGGTCAATTTCATATTGTGTTGGAGCACACCGACCTTAAACACAGATCCAGATGAGACACAAGGCACCCATGTTTCTCCTGCACTCACTCTCAAATTCCCCTTACAGGATCTGGATGAAGCACTGCCACTCATAGAACTCTATAAGGACCGCTTGTTGGCCATTGGAGAGGTGAGTAGAATCTTGACTCTTTTTAAAAATGTTTAAAGTGTTCATTCTTGCCTTTGAAGTTAGGAATGCTTGGTCTTAATTTTTTTTCTGTTACACAAAGCATTTTAGTGAAGGATAGAATGTGCTATTGTGTAGACAGCTGCATGACAGGAGCGCTCGCATGTCATTTTCTGTGAATAAACCTACTAGAAAGTTGCAGTTGGTTGCAGCTTCCCAGTTTATAAGCTCAGTTCACACATAATACGAGACTGTGGCTTATTTTATCTGTAGCTTGTGCAACCAGGCTCCTGCTAAGAGATTCTTCCTGTTTTGCCTATTCTTGGTTTTTCCTTCTTTATTAAAAACACTGGCTCTTATCTCAGCCTGCATTGCAACAACTGTCACTGGTTGTTGACACTGTGAGTATGGGGGAGTATGGAAAACAGCCATTTATTCATACCCACTTAACTTCCTTGGTTTTTGGGTTAACCCTTTCCTTACACTTTGTGTATAAGTGGGGTCGTGTGATTATTACAATCTTGCCAAAACTTTCCAGTGTCCAACAGACCACCCATCCCCCCATTCAAGTTTCATCCTATAATGGGAATCCTTGTTTCACATCCTGCTGTTGGAGGTCACCTTACACTGTTCCAGTTATGAGGCAGGTCTGGGGAGTGATGCTGTTTCCAGACACTTTCACTGGGGGCTGAGGTGACAGGAGAAAGGCTCATGCCTCCCACAGCTGTGCTACTGATGTATGGCTCCTAGGCAGACTGCGGAAACACTGCCAATGGAGCCAGCCCTACCATTGGCGCTTCAGCTGCCCTGGGATGGAGCATGCCAATGTTTCTGCACCTTAGAGACGAGCAGGAATGAGGATGCTGACCTATATGCCACTACTGCACTAAGCAAACCTGCCTGTGGCCTGAGGAGCCTCACACTGAGTGGCTCATCCTTCAGTTAGGTTGATTGAAGTCTTCTTGAAACAGCGGGGTTTCCTTCAGCTATAGTATGAGACTGCTCACTGCTAGTGAGATGTGATGAAAAGCAGTTTCAGTTCTGAGCTCACACCAGGCACCTCTGATGCCCAAGGAGTGTGAGGAACAGTGAGGCAGGATTGAGCCAGGATTCCCTATTTGTACGTGAAACTAGTAAATTTTGTGTATTTATTCCAGCACTTTACCCTGCCTTTTTCCCCCAGGAAAGAAAGTGGTTCCTACTCACATGCTGGAATAAATTGTGACCTATTCCACCACAACCCTATTTTTTTTTTTGCTGCAGGTTGGTCTGGATTTCACTCCTAGGTTTGCCAGCACTGATGAACAGAAGGAAGAGCAGAGACACGTCTTGATCAAACAGATTCAGCTAGCAAAACAACTTCATCTGCCTTTGTAAGACTTGTGGGTATTTCCAGAGTGCTGCTTGCATTTTTTAGAAAAGCAAAACACCAAATTCTTGAGAGTGTGCTGTAGCAGAAAGAAAAGAAAAGCCCTGTGGCACCTAGGAATACTAGAAAAGCCCTGCTGGACCAGTGATCCATCTAGGGTAGCATCCTGTCTCACACCGTGGCCAGCCACTTACTCTACAAGGAAATGGAGACTGAAACCTTCCCCTGATGTTTCCTCTTTGGACTGGTATTCAGGTGCTTACTGCCTTTGAATGTAAAGGTTCCCCTTACTCGCCATGCCAGTAACCATGACAAATGGACCCAGATCGTTAGCATAAACTCTCATGGGTTTTGTCAGATGCATCTGATGAAGATCGTACATCTAATGAAGTGGGATCCTGGCCTATAAAAGCTCATGCAAAAAATGAGTGTGTTAGTCTTCACGGTGTCCGCAGACTCTTCTTTTGTTTCAGACCCTTTGTTATTATTAGCATCTGTTGTGATAAAAGGTAAAGTTTCCCCTTCAGTCGTTTTCGACCCTGGGGTACCACTGCAAGCAGTGATTTCATAGGCAAGCCGTTTTTGTGGGGTAGTTTGCCATTGCTTTCCCTGACTATTCTTTACCCCCTAGCTATGTGCTAGGTACTCATTTACTGACCAAGGAATGGATGGATGGCTGAGTTGACCATGAGCCATCTGCCAGGATATCTGACCTCCAGGGGGCTCGAACTCCTGACTATGTGAGTGGCAGTGCAAGCACTTTTAACCACTACGCCACTCGGCTCCCTCTGTTGTGATAGTCTAATCCAAAACCACCCATGAAATGGGGCAGTTAAACCAAACAAATTACATAAAGCTGAAGTGTGGCTCCTCGCTCTTCAATTGGTAGCCTGCCACAAGACCCTTTCACTAAGCAGTCAGCCAGAGACCAAGGCACAAGCCTCTGGCCCTCCTGGCAAGGTAAGATGCTCACCAGGCTAGTTTTAGAAAATTAATTTGGTAGCTGTGACCAATAAAGGCCAAAGTACTGGATTCAAATTAAAGCCTTCTGAATTCTAAGATACCACAAAATATAATGAAAATGATTTATTAAAATTGTGCTAGAGTAGGAATAAAAAAGCAGTGAACAGTGAGGATAAAATAACAAAGCTCCTTTTAAAAGACGGGCAGCCCAATCCTGGGAGGGGAGGGCAAATGGGCTCTGGCAGCCAGCGTGGGGCTGTGTGTGCCAGCATCTTTGCTCACCCTGCCAGCATAAGTGACACACCAGCAAGGAGGGCAAACTGGGAACCAAGGACCTTGATGGAACCCAACCCAGAAGAGAGCCTGGCCTCCAGAGCTAAATTGGCATCCAAGAGGCCACAGGTATAGCTGGGAGTGTTACTGGGGGTAGAGCTGACTGTCAGCCAGCTTCCACCAGGCTTTGGAGCTGGGAACGTTCCTTCATAGCCCTCAAATTTATGCCACCAAGGGTGGTGTAAGACCATTTGGGCCATGGAGGACTTCCAGGGGGCCAGGGAGTTTCTGGCTTTTGCTGCCTCCCTGTGCCGCCTGGAAGTCCTCTGGAGGTGGTGTGGCAGCACAGCAGCAGTGCTGTCCTTTGCTCCCTGAGCCCTGTGCGTTGGGCTGTTAGTAGACATCTATAAGCATTGGTTCAGTTATCAAGATGTTACCCAAAAGGCTGAGTTCTTTCAGCAGTCAAAATTCAAGATAAGGTTTCTTTCTGGCCAGCAAGACCCACCAGCAAGACAAGATGCAAGGGATAGGGTGTGCGCTTAGGCCGAAGCTCATGATCAAACAGGGAGCAAGGAAAAATTAGAATGATAAATCTAAGCTATATGTTCAGATACGTGTGTTGGCCTGATCCTGGTTGGCCAATCAAATGTGTGGTCAATGATGTCACTTGGCTAACAAAACCATGTGACCTAGAGCTCAGAGGAATTTTCTAATGTGACTAGGCAACTCTGCAACAATGTCCAGCCTCCTTATCAAAGCCTCTCTCCCACTATGATCTCAGGGGTTAATTAGACAGAATGCATCCTTGGAGCTGAGTATACTTAGTGGTGTGAACACACCTGGATTCCCATCTCCCTTATCTAAGTCTCTGCAATTGTCAACAACAAGAAACTTCCATCTTTACTAGGTCTCTGAGAAGTCTGAATTGTTTCTGTACTTCAAAAGAATGCTGTTGGATCACCTTGGATCACAATAAGCAGCATTTCCCCATAACCTTTGTATAGGGTTTTGCAATCTTTACAGGCACTATAACAAATAAAGATGTTCTCCCCCTCCCCTTTTGCTTTTATATATAGCTAAGTGATGGTCAAAAATTAATTCTGTTTAGACAGATTTGTCTTGTCCTGAAAGCTTTGGAGTGGATAACAGTAAGTTAAAAATTTCCAACCTGAATCAAACTTACACGCATAAGAATCAAGCTTAAAAGCATAAGTAATTTGTTTATCCAGTCCTGAAAAAGCTACCCGGGTCTGCCAAAATCTCCTGCTGCTAGTTCTTTGTACTTTTTTGTTTACCTAGGAATGTCCACTCCCGCTCAGCTGGAAGGCCAACCATTAAGCTCTTAAAGGAGCAAGGTATCATTTGTTTTATTTTATGGTATAGATTGATTTATATTTTAACGCCAAACTTTGTTGGCAGCAAATAGCAGCTCTTTGGGGCTATTTCAGGTCAGGAAAAACAGCACTGGGGAGAGGCGTAACCTTTCCCTGCACCATCGTCCAGATCCAAAGTGGGCAGCTGTGCACCCAAAAATTAATTTTAAAAATCACCAGGAGTGCTGAACATGGAACTCCTAGAATGTTTCCAGTCTGGTACTCTGTTGTGATAGTTCACCATGTATCTGTGTGGAAAATGCTTGTGTGGGTTCCTCTGAGTCTGTTGGACAAGAAAGCAATGCATCCTCATGGTCCAGAAGTTTTTCAGGGTACCTGCCTCAGAGCCACAGGGCTCCTTCCTTATGGACGTGCATACTGGCGGAGGCTCTCAGCAGTTCATATCATAGAATGCTTTTCCAGCTTGATTGAAAGCATGACAATGCCGAGGAAGACAGCGTGCCATTTCCCATGTTTCTGGCACATTGTTTATGTTTTTGTCAAGGGATTTGCAAATCAGCATTCAAGTTACATAATAAGACTGAATGCATTTGCTTGCGGAAAAATGTCTGTTTGACGGTCCGTAATTTTCAAATGGCAGATAAGAAGTGTATTCTTGAGCAGTAAGCCTGGAAAAATGTTTTCTTCTGACTAGCATTTTTGCATATTGCATTGAATCCAGTGGAAAAGGTCATAAAAGGAGCTGGCAGAGCAGATTTTTCTCCTCCTTAACTTTCTCCAAAGGTATCGGGTGCCTTGCAAACAAACAAAATGCAACATTTGCCTCCTTTCTCCTCCTGCACTGATACAAGCTGCCTATGAAAGAGAGTGAGGGTGATTCCTTTCTGATTTCCCCTCATTGCTATGGTCCTCCATGCTATAGTGCATTATATATTCAAAGTTTCCTGAAGCTTACATTGTCCTTCTAAGCAGAGCTGCACCCTTGTAAGCCCATGGAAGTCAATGGGTATAACAGTCACATAAGATTTTCAGGACAAGCAGTTGGGGAAGATGGGGACAGGTGTGCTCTGTCAGTGCCTTCTACGATCTTTTCCACTGGATCCAGTTCATTAAGTTGAAAATGTCGTGGAACTTGAACTCACTGAAAGATTTATTTTAGCAGAATGCTCCAGTGCATTCCTCTCCTTTCTTCCAGAATTCCCTCAGTCCGTTCATGACTAAACGAAACCTTTTGGGTTCTTTTGAGTTCTTAAAAGTAAGCTCCACAAGTGATTTTTTATTACATAGACCAAAGGGTAAGGTCTGGTGCACCTGACACACTCCAGCTTTAATATCCTGTAAGCTGCTTCTGCTTCTTTTTTTTGTATAGGCCCAGCTGGAAATGTTGACCAGCCATGTCAGAAGACATGATTTGAATCTTCAATACTGACTAAACTAGGAATGTCAATCTGCCCCCTTCTGATGCCCCCGCACTAGATTTTATACCATCTCCGGCACTGCCCTGTAATATATCTTTGTTTTTGGCATTGCTGGTTCCCTCCCAGCCTTAGGATCTTGTGCCATTGATTAATAATGATTAATATTGATTAATAGGGATTTTATGATAATGCTGCTATTGTGTTTTGAGGGATTTTCATGTTTAATATTTGTAACTTGTATTTTATTGTACACTGTTTGTTATTGTACACCTCCCAGAGCCCTTCGGGGGTTGGGCGGCCTATAAAATCTAATAAATAAATAGATAGATACATGTGCCACTGCAGACAGCTCTTTTGAACATTTGTCTACTGCCCTGACTCCTATGGTTGTCTATAGGTGCTGAGAGAGTGTTGCTCCATGCATTCGATGGCAGGCATTCAGTAGCCATGGAAGGGGTGAATGCTGGATATTTTTTCTCCATCCCTCCTTCCATTATAAGGAGTGAACAGGTGAGATTCAAGGGAGAATGGTGCCCTTCTAGTATATGGGGATGTTGGGACATGATTCACCATTTGTCCACTGTTGAAAACACATGGGTGTTGTCAGTACAGGTCTGTGTGCATTTTTTAAAAATCCAGATCTCCAGCATCTCGCAAAAGCAGTGAATCATAATGTGAAGTAGCTAACACCCTTTCTTCATTTTACACAAGATTCCATGCTGGGGGGTTTTATGTGTAGTGGGTCTCACACTCACTTAATTGGACATAAGTCTGCATCAGTGGACAGCCCAACAATAATTGTATATATCTTAAGAGATTATTCTAGGGTTTGTAAGTTTTAGGCATCAAGAAACCTTCCTGCAAGTTAAAGGTCTGGTGGAAGACTCCATGCTTTTCTGAATGGAGTGGTAGATACAGAACAATGTAAAAGATTCAATATGCCCTTTTCTGGCTCTGGTTTTATTGCTGATTTTTTTTGTTAGTGTTAGATTTTCCCCCCTGCTTTTGTTAGGATATAAAAGTGTGTTTTATTGTGTTTGTTTTATCTTCGTGTGCAGGTCTTTTTCTGTTGCACTAATACGTGCACTTTTTATGGTGATGTGGGATTTACATACGTTTAATAATATAAATTTTGTTGGTTATTGTGAATTTTCTGGGTTGTGTAACTACAATCCAGTGGTTTAAGCTCTTCATGACCACACAGCCTGGAAAACGCACAACAACCTGTTGATTCTGGTCAAGAAAGCCTTCAACAGTACAAATATAAATTTTGTTAAAAGAGATGAGTCAATTGAAAATTCAGTCAATTTGAGTCAATTGAATTCAGTCAAAATGAGTCAATTGAAAAATACCAACAGCCTGTCTTTTTGCAGTTTTTGCTTAATCTGTAACATTAATTGCTTTTTATGATTTTCTTCAAGAAGCAGAAGCTTGTGAAACAGCTTCCTCTAGAATGCATTTGCTTAGAAACAGACTCTCCTGCACTAGGTCCTGAGAAACAGGTAAATAGCCACCTGCAATATTTCTTTACCAAGATCATCAATAGAGAATTGTTTTAACATGCAGCGGCAAGGCATATGATATCAGCAGAAGTCTGAGGCACTGAGTGGGAAAGAAGGGAGATGTGCCGATTTTATCCTCCACTGGCAAATCAGTTGAGTGCTGTTTCTAAGCCAGGTAGAATATTATCTCCAGGTATGATGCACTCATGCCATCACCATTTGCATGGGGTCTCAAACTGGGTGAGCACAGGTTCCGTTCACACTACACCATGTCAGCTCTATAAGGTGCAGTTCTCCTCATAAATGGAGAAGAAGCAACCTTAACTTCTGATGCAGCCAACCTTCCTTAAACCAGTTTCCCAAACTGAAAGTCCCTAGGCAGAGGAGGGAAGGGAGAATCTCATGAAGCTTGGTGAATTGCATGGATTGGCTGCTCAGTTGTCCCACAGCACTACAAACATGGTGGAAGTGATGTGTGGGCAAACAATTATGATAAAGATGGAGGAAGGCAGACCTGAAGAGTCCTTGGCTATGGAGGCAGAGGGCTTTATAGATTAGCAGGTGGATTTAGTCCTGAGAAAGGATAGAAGGGTGGAACCTGTTGAAATTCACAGTGCAATTCTAAATTGCTTTATACCCTTCTGAGCCTCTTGAGTTTTGTGGATTTAGGCAGGTGAAACTCAGTTTAGAATTGAAAAACTAGAAACTCCTACTTTAGAGATGCAGATGGAGCTGAAGAAGGGCTCTGCTGGATCAGATCAATGGTTTGTCTAGTCCAGGATACTATTTCATGGAAAGGCCAACAAACAATGTTTGTGTGTTCTTTTTGTTTTTATGTATTTTATATGTTTGATCTGTATTTTAAACCTTGTTTTGGTTGCTAGCCATTTTAGAGTCAATAAGGTGGATGAAAAGAGTTTTACAGTCAAATGTATTAATTAACTAAATAAAAATAAGATAAAACAGGGTATAGAGGCCAAGGCCTTTGCCTGATTCCTAGCACTAGTATTGAGGGGTTAGCTACTTCTGTAAATGGAGGTTCTGTTTTGTTACCATGCCATAAGATTAGGAGAAGGCTGCAAGTAATAAGGCCTAAAGCAGGACACAATTGGAATCAATCAGAAGTGCAGTCAAACAACATGAGACTTATCCTCTTACATTTATCTTTCAGATGAGAAATGAACCAAAGAATATCTTCATTGCTGCGGAACACATTGCTAAAATTAAAGGAATTTCAGTAGAAGAAGTTCTAGAAAGGACAACACAGAATGCTCTGAAACTCTTCCCCAAACTGAAAAGCGTTCTCCAGAAATAGCTTATGTGCTACAGTCAAAAGCAGACAATATTCTTGTAAAATGAATCAGATGTAGATCTAAGTTATTATTTCATGTTATGTAGTTTCAAGTAATAATCTGTCTTGATTCTTCAGTGGAACAATTTAATTAAATACAGAATTATTTTAATCTTTTCTGTTGTCTAGCATTATTTAGCTTTTCCTAAATAATGCCTGTATAATATGCTCCGTATTTAATGTCTATGTATATTAATCTGGTTAGCGTCTAATGAAAGTGCAATTTGGGATCAAGTTATTGTAGTCCGTTATTGCTTTGTGTGTCCTGCTGTCTCCCATGCAGCTGAATGAGGCATCCATGGCCTTTGTCCTGACAATAGCCCTGTGAAATAAGTGAGGGGAGAGACCCACGCTGGGATCTTTGAGGCTGAATGGGAATTTGAACCTGGGTTTTCATGTTTAACAAAAATATATATAATGAGCCAGAGACAGTAATTTACAGAAGGGAAAAGAACCTGTCTGGCTCTAGTGCGAACTTAAAAACTCTATTTTTAATTAAGATAATTAAAACATTTATATAACAGAACCACAACTCTTAATCAACAGCAAAGTATACATATAAATAACAACAAATAATACACACCCGGGGGATCCCAAAGACAACAATATCAAGTCTCTGTAATAAAGGTATCACTTTCAAAGAGATCCACTAATGGTGTAGATGTGAAGGATACCAAGTGTCTGATGCCTGTAAATACGCAACTTCCGTGGACGAGCTTCATGTACTCATAGATGAACGTACAAAACATCAGGATGATGACTGACCACCAGCCAAGGATTTCTCCATCATCATCCTGATGTTTTGTACGTTCATCTATGAGTACATGAAGCTCATCCACAGAAGTTGGTATGGAGTTGCTGTCTAATTACAGTGAATGGCTTGTCCCAAAGGGACTGCACCCAGGTCCTATGACTAGACTTTTTAAGGACTGCGACTGAGGACTACCCTATATACTTGAGTATAAACTGATTTTTTTATGCTGAAAAAACTCCCCTCGGCTTATATGCGAGTATGTACGGTAATTCCAAGATGGTGGCAGGAGCTAGGGCTGCTGTGGGGATCCGGTAAACATGTTGCTGCTTTTTTTCTAACTCACCAGAGAGCCGTAAAAACAAGCTGTAAGGACAGCCTGCATAGCATTACAGCCTGCATAGCATTACATAGGTGTGTGTGTGTGTGTGAAAAGAAACAGAGGCATTATCTCCTGAGGGTTATTGGTGCGTTGCATTCTAGATGAATACAATTCTTCATACAGTAGTTTACTGCCAAATACTGATGTTGCTGAAGACAAAGACTTTCTTTGGAGCAAAGTTTAGACTGGCATGGCTATGAATCCCAGAATTGTTCTACATTTGGAGGAAAACAGTGGTTCATTTGTGTTCCTAGAGTGCTAGAAAGCTGCTCATCCCTAATGCAAACTCTATTAAGCAACTCTATCTCATCTTGCTCCCAAATCTTCTGTTTTTAGCTGCTACTGAGTCAAGTTCGAAGATTTACACTCAAGTCAATAAGTTTCCCAGTTTTTTGTGGTAAAATTAGGTGCCTTGGCTTATATTCGGGTTGGCTTATACTCGAGCATATACAGTAATTGTTAGAAGTTTCTCAGATGGCTCTTTTCAAGGGTACCCATTGAAATTGGGGGAGGGAGCAAGTGTGAGTGAGAAGAAAAGAGTGAGAACAAAAGAATCCAGAGAGGGAGAAGCAGCCACAGGTACTATAGGTTGACTGATGCACCTGAAGCCCAGTTGTTTTTCTTTAAACATTTGATGCTCTGTATGAGTGCCTCTTTGTCTTTACCAAGGCAGTACCTATATATTTGTGAATAAAGCAAGTATAAATGTGCTGTAACACTCTGGTCCTCTCTCCTCCACAGGGAAATACCCTCTGAACTTGGAAGCGCATAACAATATGTACAAAGTCACAGACACATACCTGCACACTACTTTAAGAATTAATATTTGAGTAGCAAAATTAAATGCAATGTACTGGACCTTTTCTAGCCAAAAAACTACATTGAGCTGCTTAATTAAACTCCCCAGGGCTCCCTGGAATGTATTCCAGGAGGATACAGTTTAAAGACCAACAACGTTTTTATGGTATAAGCTTTGAAGAATCAAAGTTCCCTTTGTCAGACACAAAGTATATTGAGGGTCTATGATAACAAAACTATTCTAGAGCTTTTCTGTGCAAACTGAGAGCAAGTTTTATTTAACAAAGCATATAATGGAAAGCATATAGCTTGGGGCATACTGTGGAAAGCAATGAACGACTAAATGTTGAAGACTTCTCTCTACACAAAATAATACAGTTTTTAAAGTTATGTTCAGTTATGGCCTTTCCTGATTTTTTTGTTTGATAAAGCAGGTAATTGATGCTGTACAATAAACGGGATCTCTAGCAGCACTGTTAATTTTGCACATATTCTTGTGGGAAAATACTAGTGTGTAAGGGATTTTCAGACACCTACTTGGAGCCCAGAAGTGGCTGATATCATCATTGGAATTATTACTGAATTCTTGCCAGGTAATCACAATTGTTGGGATTAGAATTGCATTGATATGGGAGGCAAATTCCAGTGAACTGGTCTCTTCACTGCAATGCTGTGGTCAAGAAACTAGGAAAGGCAGAAACAGAAAAAATACATTCTTTGAATGAATCATTCGCAAACGGGTTAAGCAGGCATGAGCTGGCAGGAGAGAATGGAGAATGGAGTCAGATAATTTTGCTTCCTGGCCAGCAACATACCTGGCCTCACTTTACCTCAGCAGCTGCCAGGGGATCAAAGGAGCAAGGCAGATGTCTCCTCCTCACTTCCCTTCTGTCCTGTGAGATGAGGAAAAGAGGGTGGGGGAGTCGGTTATTTCTTTCAGTGTGATGCCAGGCTACTCTTCTCAGTTGTATTAATAAAACAAGCAGAGAACACTTTTAAACACAGATTGCAGTTAGGCATCTGTGGGGCATCTGCCATAAAACATAGCAGCAGATGTGTTTTTTTAAAGTCAAGGGAAAGCTTAATGAGCATCTAAAATGTATTTGCAGACTTTTGAAGAGACCTTCACAGCATGCCTCTCAGGGCAGAACTTTGATTCAAGAGAACAAGTCATGTCCTGAATAGGAAGCCTGGGTAACAACCGAGGATTACAGTCACACCCTTTTAAGAGCATTGAAGTCAGTGGGCAAAGAAGGATAACTGTGTTTAGTACTGTACTGTCTAAAAGCTAAGGCTTACTACCTGCCAGGCTACAAACCTATTAGTATAACACAAGCTGAGCAGATCTCTTGGAAAGTTCACAAACAAGGTTTCTGGCCATATAAGCCTTGCACAGGATTAGAGTCAACTAGTGGGTATCTTGCTGTGAAAGCCTTCATAATCAGAGATTAGGCTTGACAGGCACTTATGATACAGACTTTTCAGCTCCCCCTTACCTGTTGTGGAACTCTCAAACCACCAGAAGCATGGCTGTGATGTGTTCCACCTCTTAGGGCTTTCTAGCACAATTTGTGTGGGTTTTGAGTGCCATTAAGTCACTTCTGGTTCATGGAGACCCTATGAATCAATGTCCTCCAAAACAGATTATTGGTATCAGCCTTGCTCATGTCTTGCAAACTGAGAGCTGTGACTTTATAGAGTCCATCCATCTCATGGTGGGTCTTCCTCGTTCCTGCTGCCTTCAATCTTTTCTAGCATTATTGTCTTTTCCAGTAAGTCTTCTCCCAATGTGAGCCCACCATTTCTGGAAGACCTTTGATACCAGGTGATATTCAACACTGGAGAGAGGCCATGGCTCAATAATAAGGCATCTGCTTTGCATCCAGTAGGTCCCAGATACAGTCCTCAGCAGTTCCAGTCAAAAGGATTAGCTGGAGAGCTGCTGCCAGTCAGAGGAGACAATACTTCCCCAGATAGGCCAATCTATTTCAGTATCCCAACCTTTTCTCCCATAGTAAGAACTGGGCTCAGCATTAGTCTGACAGGATAAGGCAGCTTTGAGTGTTTATGTGTACTTGTAGAAGTAGAAAGGAAAGACATGAATTGTCTAAAAACAAAAAAATACAATTTTACTAGCTCTTGTTTGTTTTAGTAATGTGAAAACTTTTGAATATGGAGGCTCTATTTAAGTTATTGATAAAACTTATGCTCTAAGAATCTGTCTCTTTCTGCTCCACAGTCAGTGCCTAAAATCTCTCTCTCTGTGTGTGTGTGTGTGTGTTTTACTGCTATTCAAGAAAAATAACATGCCTAAACCATCTCCTCTTGAAAAGTGAATCAGCTGCCCTGGGCCTTCCTCCTTTAGAATACAAATGCTCTCAAATCACTCAAAGTTGCAGAAATACACATTAAACACACACTCGCGCACACACGCACACACTGATTTGCTATGCCAAATGGCTGCATGTTAAAACAGAGCCAAGCAAGACTGGGCTGGGAAGCCAGTAGCAGCCGAAGAAGAAGAAAACATCGCCTTTTTAAATTCTCTAACCTAAATGTCCCCCAATTCTCCCACTGCAATTGCAAGAATAAATTAGGAATAATTTAGAAATTTGAGTATATCTGTTTCACAGCACTGGGAATGCCCAATCATGAGGCAGGCTCTATTTATCTTCAGTGCTATAAGAATGTCTGCTAACAAGCAACCTCAGTGCTTGAAAATTAGTTATCATACCGATGTGACCAATGGCTAGCATGCATTATGATGTCTAGTATGCAAGCAGATCTAGCTACTCCAGGCAAATGTCCATAGGGGAAAAACATTTTGAATGAATTATCCAGCTATGCAAAGGGCAAGTACCAATACCAAGATCACAGCAGCTCTGGAAAACATATTGTTGCAGTCACAAACATTTACCATGGGCCAATGCCAGGTGATTTGCCAATTGGCATAATTCTTTAAGAAAGATAATTCTTCAAGAGAGGAATACATACATTTGCACAAATAACAAATATATGAACTGTCTCCAAGTAGCATTGGAAGAACCTAACAGCACTGGTTGGCACATTTATTTCAAGAGAAGCGAGGGATTAAGTAATAAATGATATCCGTGACCAAGCATGGGTATGATATTTAATCATGGCCAAATGTCTCTGTACCAAGATCCAAAAGATGGCAAGAAACCTACAACTTTGGTCAAGACAGCACATCTGCTTTATTCCAATATCATCTACTTCCAGACTGGATAAATCTGAGATATGGGAGTGTAGGGATGCACTGCTGACCCAGCAGCACCGTAAGTAGAGCGCCGGCACACCGGCGCTCCTGCGGCCTTCTGGTCGCACCGCTCCCCCACCCCTCATCCCCCGATGAGTCACAGGTCATGAACTACCTGGCTCACAACCACCGGGTGTCCCGGACAAAGGGACAATGGCCTTGCCCCCAGGTGAGGGTTAGGCCCAGATGCCGACGCTCCTCTCCGCACGTAGCAGCCAGGTGAGATCATGCATGCAGTGATCCTCTCTCAATCCCGGCTCTCTCCCGGCTCCCGGAATTCCCCCAGATTCTGCCCTTCTACACGCTTTACGCTAAGAATCATAATAAAAGGTGCCCAGGAGCCAGCGCTCTGAGAGATTAAGCTAGGAACACGGAAACCCGCGCTCCCGTTGCTGGCGCTCTCCACCAGATGAAATCACCGCGTCTCGTCTCGTTCTTACGCTGACCTCGCGGCACGACTACATGGGAGATGAGGAAGATGCGCAAGAAAAAAAAATTTACACTCTCCTTTACCAGGGAGAAAAACAGTAATCCTAATAGTACAGTCCTAATAAGTTATTCCCTTCCAAGTCCACTGAAATAAATGAGTTTAGAAGGATGTAGCTCTGTTTTAGGACTGCACTTTTAACCATCTGGCTCATCAGGTCTTTCCTAGAGGTTTCCACAGCTACTTCTAGAGGCAAGTTGTGTTTCACCACTTTATTATTATCCAAAGAAGTATTTCAAGTGTAAAAATAAAATAAAAATTGTTTATAATGACTTCAGGATAAAGCATGTAAATGGAACCAAATGGAATATTTTCTGAAATATCATTGATACACATAATATTATTCCCTGCACAAAACTGAAGGTTTGTTTCTCCAGAAAAGAGGGAAGAATAAGAAGAGTTCCAGGTAATCTTCGTTCTGATAGCCCTTCACATTATTGTGCTTTTGGCAGATTGCTTCAGTGGGGCTGCAATTCAAATACTTAGAGATGTGCATTCAATCTCTCATATCATCCTTCACAATTGTATGAATGCCTATTTTGATGCTTTTATAATCAAAGGTTTCTTAAGGTTTGCTTATTCTGACTGGTTTCACACAGAGCCCATGCTGTTCTGCATGCAACATTGGAGAAGCATGATAAGAATCTCGTGACTATTGCAAGCAAAGTTTGTTTTGGTTTCTTTGTTACAGAGATTTTCTTGGCTGGATTTCATGCAGTTAATCAAGGTATGTGTCATCTTGTTACATAATTGCCTTTTATACTCCAGGAAACAATATTTGCTAAGGTGAACTGTTATGCAACAGCCAGAGCTGGATTTACATTTTTAAAAAGGGGAGCAAAAGTACAAAATGATATCCACCATGTATTATTTACATATTTTTTTAATTTTTAAAATTTATTTTATTAGTTTTGTATGCTTGTTGACAACATTTCCATAATATATGATAGCAACCATTAAAAACATTACCAATATAAACATTTAAAAACAATATAAATACATTTAAAATATCAAGATAATTTAAAACATTTTTAAAGTATTAAGTTTTTCTTTATATTTATGTATATACCCCCTTGTGAATGTACATCTTTAGATGGTTAGGGGGTTTGTGAGTATCAGCAAAGCTGGAGGCAATATTGTAAGGGGTCTTATCTCCTGTCAAGAGACTAAACTAGCAGAGTCTCTAGTCTAGACAGAATGGTCACAGCTGAGACACCAGTCTAAGAGGCATCCACCCCTTCAGGGACCAACAGCCACATCAGCAGAAGAGAATAGACAATTCTAATGGATGGAGGCAGAGGGATCCTTGAAGGGTGGTTTCTGGGCAGCAGTAGTCGTGGAAAGTGACACTGTTGTGGAAGGTGACACTGTTGAAGGATCTTTTGTAGACAACAGCAGTGCCACTACAATTAATTCTGGTTAGTATTGTGCAGAAGAAGGTAATGTAGCCTCCCCACCTCCTAGCAGTAGCCTAATTGGGGGAACAGGACACATGTACTGCAGAACAAACCACCTCTGCTGGATAATTCAGCATCCCCCACCCCAAACAATAGCCTAATCGGGGAACAGGCATACATGCAGCAGAACAAACTATCATAGATTACCACAAGGCACTTTACATTCAGGAAGATGAGTACCTCTATGTGGACAGTCAGTAATCTATACCTGTCAGTCAGAGAAACATTAAATTGGCACTAGAGGAGTGGTTCTCAACCTTCCTAATGCAGCGACCCTTTAATACAGTTCCTCATGTTGTGGTGACGCTCAACCCTAACATTTATCCATTTTACAGATGGAGAACACTGATATAGAGAGTCTTAGGCAACCCCTGTGAAAGGGTTGTTTGACCCCCAAAGGGGTCGCAACCCCCAGGTTGAGAACCACTGCACTAGAGGCATGTAGAGTTCAAACAAAGATTTAGATGTTTGTTTATTTACAAGGAAATTTAAGTAAATCAGGAAGGGTTTTAAGCTAAGAGTCACATTAATAAGTATATACAAGAAACTGGTTCAGGGAAGATACTTGTTTACAAGATGTTTCAGTATTTTTAAATTGCTGTTGCACTGGGCATTAACTCCAGTGCCTTCAAGTTTTTTACAGTCACTTAGGGAAAAAACTATCTTAATCCTCAGGAAATTTTACTGTTTGGAACTCTCTAATTCTAGTGTTGACAAGACTTAATTCCTAACTTCAGTTAAATGAAACCGGCACAGGTCCTAAACCACTAACTCTTGGACTGTCTCACTTATCTGAGACATCTGTTTCACACAGTGTTCATCAGAGAAGGACTTGTATTTTTCCTCCAGAAAATCTAATCCTTTCTTTATTTACAATGCCACCACCTTCAGAAGCTTCACTGCTCCATATCTGGGTGAGTTCTCCTCAGAGATACTAAACCAAGTCACCAGTGTGATGAATTAGGGTTTCTGTGTAATTATTGATTACCTACAGGACCTTGGCACAAATTCCTTCACAGAAATCTGCCCTTATTGGCCCTTACTCAGCAGTTGCTCATCTTTCTCAGAACTGGCACTCAGCCTCCAGAGCATGGATCTATATCAGAATAACCTGCTCAGTCTGGTGTTCCGAACAGTTCTTCTCCTCAGCACTGACTGCCTTTGGGTTAAGAATGCTCAGCAGTTCTCTCTAGCCAATCAGCCAGCAGTCTCCACTAACTCTTTAGGCTCAACATTCTAAGGTCAGAATGAGCTTGTGGTGGTGTATATTACACAAGCCATCTCTTCCATGCAATTGAACCTCTCCACCTCCTGATGCTGCCCCTCTCTGCCGGCCACTCAGGCATCTACTCCCCCCCCCCTTGATCCAGCCCTGGAAACAGCCCCCTACAAACACCCTTTCTCTACCATTAGAGACTATTCTGTGGCACTGATACTTGGCAAAAAATGCAATATTTCTCCACTTCCATAGCATCTGCACATAAGTATCCATTGAGCTGTTTTATGTGGTCCAGGGACTTTTACATCATAGCCCCAAGGAATTGGATTCTGACCACATGAAGACCCACTGCGATCAATTTGCTACTTAGTTTGCAGACCAAATTGCCCAGATTTGTTCTGGGTTTGCTGTAGATGCTGGCGTGGTGACATGTTCAGATGATGTACCTTTGGGACTCACTTGTCTGATTTACATCGATACCTTTCAGCATGTGGTGCCTGATGACGTGGACAAGATCCTTGTAGAGGTGAGACCTACAACCTGTTCTCTCAGCCTTTATCCTTCCTGGATGATAAAAGCTGTGGGGGTAGGGGTGACTAATGGGAGTGGGAAATGCTTCCTTGAGGATGTCAGTTGTACTACCCATACTTAAGGAGACAGTGATTAGATCTGTTTTTTGTGGGGGGGGAACCCTCCCTTTGTTGTACTATGCTGGGAAATTTTCAGCTACTCTTCAATCTTCCATTCCTGGACAAGGTGCTTGAATGACCTGCTTCTCTGTTCCAGGGGCCTTTGATAGAGACTGGAACTCTTCTATAGTATCCTACTGAGCTACCACTGAACACTGGGATTGAGGGACACCATGTTACAGTGGTCTGAGTCCTATTGGGGTGGGGTGGGGGGAGTCTCTTGGTTTTTGCTGGGGATTCTTGCTGTGTCCCATGACCATTATCCTACAGGGTGCTGCAGGGGTTGATCTTATCCTCTACCCTGGATGAAGTCATCAGGAGGTTTGGGCTCTGAAGATGCTAGCCACAGATGCAGGCAAAACATCAGGAGAAAATGCTACTAGAACATGGCCATACGACCCGGAAACCACATAACACCCCAGATTTTAATAAAGTTTAAATTGCAAGCCGCTTCATAGGAAGAAGGGATTTATGAGTGTTTATTATATTTTGTATGCTTTTAATATTGAAATGGTATCCTGTCTTAGTCTATAAAGGGAAGATGGGATATAAGTAGGGCTTTCCTTTGGCTGCTTTCCATCGGTGCACAAATGACTGGTAGGAGGAAATTTGTGCAGGGGAGGTTGTGGACCATTTCTGGTTAAAATGTGGAAGTGACATCATAGATGCTGTAGAATTTTACCAATATCTATAGATTTTACAACAGAGATAGGTAAAATCCAGCCAGTCAGTTAACACCAATGTGTTTACAATTTCCTTTTTCTCATGCCACACCTCCCTAAAGTTTCCCAGGTGCTCCAGGCTCCACCCATGTTAGGGCTGCCAATCTCAGGTGGAGCCTAGAGATCTCCCAGTTACAAAGATCAATTCATCTGGAGAAAATGGCTGCTTTGGAAGGTGGACTCTATGGCATTATACCCCACTGAAGTCCCCCTTCCCCAATCCCCCTCCTCAGACTCCACCCCCTCGCCCAATCCCCAGGTATTTCCCACCCTGGAGCTGGCAACCCTATGGCCTATGGTAGCTCTCAAACTTTCTGCCCCAGGAACTGTAAATTAATGTAAATATGTTGAACTAGCAAGGTACCCATGCTTCGCTACGCATACTTCATCACAGCCTCTCTATAAATTTCGGGGCGACATCCAGCATACTCTTTCTAATGCTCTCTTATTGCTCTCTTTCACCTGGTGGGCTCCAAAAGAAGTCATTTGGAAACAGCTGTTGTATTTTCGGGATGCAGAAAGGAAGTGTTCTGCCATTGGATGCTGATGAGTGAGAAGGCTGTGAAGAGGTTCAGGGTTGGGTTGAAGGGCAGGGAGCTGGACTGGACTGCCACTGCAGCACATTCCTGGGGACTCATCCCACCACTTCAGAGCACAACACCAAGCACAGGGTGATCGGAGGCCGAGAGCAGTAAACTTGTCTGCACAGTAATCAATCTGATGTCCATATGCAAAACCCGATAAATGTTTCGTAGTCCAAGGTGATAGTGTGGTTTGTAATCTATTTTGATGGTATTTGGCTGTAGCGGTGTTGTTAACATGAGGGTGGGTGGAGGAGTACTTTTTCACAGCCTTTGTTAACTTCGGGGTGACATTCATGTACTTCTTTGCAGCCTGTTCGTGAACGTTGGGGTGACATGCAGCATATTTCCACACAGCCTGTCTGTGGACTGAGGGGTTGGTTTGTGCATATGTTGCAGCAGCTTCCTGTAGTTGTCTTTTTCTAATGCAGTGTGTAAAGCGCTTTCTGCATTTAATTCCTCTTCTCCCTGTAGCGGTTTCAGCAGAAAGGATAGGTTCGCATATGTTGTGGAGGGCGGTGTTAGAGTGCAGTTGGTGCACCATGGTGAAGGACATGAAGCTGGTGATGTTTAACTGTCACCCTTAGAATGTTCGTGCAGCATGTCTGTGGACTGAGCAGTTGGTTCGCCCTTAGAATGTTCACGCAGATGGCCATAGATGAGCAGTTAAAACAGCAAATAGATAATAAATCAAATGGAAGTGAATATTTTGGGAAGTCCTTTCTTAGTGAGCACCTGGAGTACGTGAGGAACAGGTGTGCCAAATTTCATGTGTGTGGCTTCAGTGGTTTTTGAGTTCTGTTGATGAGTCAGTCAGTGAGTGGAATTTCCCGTTTATAGGTATAGATTAAAGCAGGGGTAGGGAACCTGCGGCTCTCCAGATGTTCAGGAACTACAATTCCCATCAGTCCCTACCAGCATGGCCAATTGGCCATGCTGATAGAGGCTGATGGGAATTGTAGTTCCTGAACATCTGGAGAGCCGCAGGTTCCCTACCCCTGGATTAAAGTAACAAAGGCCAGTTAACACTCCTAAAATTCTCTGTTTGTGTACATTTATACATTTATTTACTTTGTCACAAAGATCCAGGTGGATTAGAGGATATAAAGAATGCAATCAGACAGCATAAGAAACCACTGAACAAAGCAAACAAAACTAGGATATACTGAACATGTCATAAAATAGTGCTGTGCAAAGTAGGCTTTGGCTTTGCCACAGGAAAACGGAAGGCATATTATGTAGTATATAAGCACCTATAACATGAAGGAGCATTGTTGTTATCCTCAATAATGGGGAAAGCTGATCCTTCATTTCTATTAATTGGAGCAGAGATGGCCAACTTTTCTATCTTTGGTGAGCCATTCTACATGCAGGGACACAGGCAGCAATTTATTTTGCTGTACAAGCAGACCCCTAACTGACGGTTGGCTCTTTTTAATAAAGACACGGTTGGCTCTTTTTAATAAAGACACAGCTAAACACAGCAATATACACATTTACGTATTACATTCCTGTTCCATGTATCATTCGAAACAGATATGAAATACTAAATACTTGTACCCCTTACAACTTGAAAATTTTTGTCTCTTTTTGTTTCCTTAAGAATGATGCTCTGGTCAGATCTTTGACCAAAATTCAAATAATGCTGGCTTGAGCTTCTGGTGGCTTTGGGAACAGACCTTCATGCACAGCCCATCAGTTAGCTCCCTCACTGTGACAGGGAAAACGATGTGTGCTTTGTTCTGCTTCAATTACATTGCCCTTAATGGCAGAGCACAAACAAAAAGCAGTGCAAATGTCACTTGGTCTCAAAAGACAACAGATGCGACTCTGAATAAACAGAAGGTATCTATTTGTTATATAAGGAGATATATTATAACTGACTTTGTTGACAAAAAAAAAGCAGAAATAGTTCCGCAGGATAGTACTATTGTGGAAGACAATTTGTTTGATTATATAATATTGAAAATATTGACTATTGCCTTGATTCTCAAGGTGTGTCCCCACTGAGGGAAGAAGGATTTCCTGCCTCTCCCTTCCTGCTGAAGCCTAAGATATTCCTCAAGTGCTGCTCCTGGCTGGAATAGCATTTTTGGATACAGTGGGAGGGGACAGGAGAGGAGGTCACGTTCCACTGATAAAAATCCTCCATCAGCAGGAATGCTTTATAATATCCAACTCAAAAGTTGCAATGTAAATGTTATGCAATGTGTGTAACTCCAATGAATTAACTTTTGTTATTTGTTTGGTCTGGTCCAAGCTTCATGTAAATACATAGAAAAGAATGCAGGTTTTTTAATAGGTCTGTAAAACATTTAGAGCTACATTGAAAATTAATCTTTATTCATTCAAAATGAATATCCACCAATCCAGTAGAAATGCTGTGTTAAGGACAGGTCATCCAAAGATTGCATTATCTGCAAGAGTTAAAAAAACATTAAAATCACAAAAGTGTCAGGGGGATGTTATCTGGGTGATTGAGATGCATTCCTAACTCTGTGTAACTGATTGAAATAACAAACCAATGCTGCTCAAGAGATATATGTAACCAGTCTGCTATATGTAACCACTGCCATCTGTGCATTCTTTCTTTGATCTTTACTTTGTGGCTTCATACACTTTGTAGGAATCTAGGCTACCCCTGGCACCTCTGTCCCATAAGAAAATAGAGTTTGGAAGAGTTTGGCTTTATATCCTCCTTTCCTGTAAGGAGATTCAAAGGGGCTTACAATCTCTTTTCCCTTTTCCCTCCCCCTCAACAAACACCTATGAAGTGGGTGGGGCTGAGAGAGCTCTGAAAAACTGTGACTAGCCCAAGGTCACCCAGCTGGCATGTGTTGGAGTGCACAAGGTAATCTAATTCACCAGATAAGCCTCCACAGCTCAAGTGGCAGAGCGGGGAATCAAACCTGGATCTCCAGATTAGAGTGCACCTGCTCTTAACCACTACACCATGGTGGTTCTCCATTACATCCATTCTCTCATGTGGCAGGAAGCCAGGTTGCTCTCTCACTATCTGCTGCTGACACTGGGGCAGCTCGGCTCCACAGGCTGTTTTTCATGAATTTTTGGGAAACCGGGAGGTGGGCTTTCAGTGGGGAACAAAGGGGACCGTGAATGCCAGTTTTGCCAGAACTGGCTTTGCCAAGTATGGTGCTTTGATACCTCATCAATAAAAGCTGCTGATCAATACTTCAGAGTCTGTTTATTGGCTTAAAGTTCCGAGACCTAACAAAAAGGTAGTTATAAACAAATACTTTCTTTGTCATTATTTGGTCCAAGAAACACCACTTCCTACTTTATGGGGAAAGTGTGCCATTTGAAATATTTAAGCTGAGGTTTGCAGCTTCTAAAAACAGTTATTTAATCCAGAGCTTAGTAGGTTTACATGCAGTGGTGGTATTCCAATAATTTAACAACCAGTTCCGGTGGTGGGATTCAATCATTTTAACAACCGATTCTGTCGAAGTGGTGTGAACCTGCTGAATCCCACCACTGTTTACATGGATATCTAGTCTGATGCTTTGGTGCCTTCAGAGCCACCAGTCTACTCAATGGAGTAATAGCTCTTTCATTGGGAAGAGATGGGGGAGAAAGATCTATCCCTTTCATCTTCACCCTACTCCTACAACAAGAGGGATATTCCTTGACTTGTCCTTTACAAAGAAACAAGGGGCTGGCATCCATTCATACTAAACTATCTGCATGTAGAGGAAATCCTGCTCACGTAACTATCTGATCTATTTGTTTTGGGGGGATTTCCCCTCCATCTTTGCAAGTACATTAAGAAAATCATATTCTCTCCCACATTCCTGGTATATTGAAAAAAAATTTTTTTTCTTCAATCTGGCCCCATTTTTTAGTTTTCATTATTTGCACAGGGACTATGACTTCACGGCTAGCAAGTATGAAAGAAGCATCATCTATAGTAGAAATCTAAACCATTTGCTCATGGGAATGGGGACCTTAAGAATGTGGCTTGTTGCTTTACTTCCATACTAGGCATTTGCATAGAAATTAGTTTTCAAATTACTTCTCAAAGTAATCCTTCCAATATTCTTAAAAAGGGTAGATTGCAGCTGTCGTTTGTAGCCAAGGATTTGCCCCTTCAAGTAGACTAATCCACATAATGGAGCCAGCCAGGGCTATAATCAAGCCATGGGGAAACTGGACAAAGTTTAGCATTTTTCCTTGTATTTGAGAGCAAGGGCTAAAATAAAGTGGATGCTGCCAGCCTGATATTCTGATTTACAAATGGAGGCTAATTTGAGCCAAGCCTTGCTAGGGATCAGTCCCTACTTGCTACGACAAGGCTCAACCATGGAATTAGTTGAAGTCATACTGAAGATAATGCCCCTTATTATGTGCAGAATGTCATTTCTTATCTATTGCCTAATGATAGGTCTCTATTTATCTGGGATTAATGGGAAATACTTCTTCCCAGTGGTGGCGAACCTTTGGCACTCCAGATGTTATGGACCACAATTCCCATCAGCCCCTGCCAGCATGGGCAATTAGCCATGCTGGCAGGGGCTGATGGGAATTGTAGTCCATAACATCTGGAGTGCCAAAGGTTCGCCACCATGGTTCTAGGCTGTCGTTCCCTTTCAAGCAGGTTAGTGTCCCATCCCAGCCTGTCTGAAGTATATTTTCTTTTCTTTTTTGCCGTAAAGCGGCAGTTGACTTATGGCAACCCTATAGGGTTTTCAAGGCAAGAGACATTCAGAAGTGGTTTGCTGTTGCCTGCCTCTGCATAGCAACCCTGATATTCCTTGATGGTCTTCCATCCAAAGACTGACCAAAGATGACCTTGTTTATCTTCTGAGACCAGATGAGATTGGGCTACCCAGATCAGGACACATTAAGCATTAGGTATAGCTATTAATATTAACTGGAGCCCATGAGACTGCGTCAGAGAACGAATAACATTGGCCGAAATCCCCAACAGTCTCATCGCACGGACATAACAGAAAGATAAGAGAAAGAAGGGGGAAGGGAGAACATGAGAAAAAACAGAGCAGTGGCTGGTGGGAGGAGGGCAACAGTTCCAGGCTGGCTCCAGCTTGATTATCCCCCTGAAACTGACTTATAATTTTAAAAACCCTCCAGATTTATTTTGCTCAATTCACAATGCAATGGGTACAAACTTACTTCTTTCTGGAAAATGTCTCCTTTCTTTATGATGAGGAGGGGCAATTGTTATCCAGGAAGTTCTGTCAGTCTCACATTTCTCCTCGTCGTCTCTTACTTTCTCTACAGAACTGCGATTAGACTGAGGAAAGTGTCTTCTTTGAGGTCGCAGCCAGCTCACTTCACTTTTTCCTTCCGGCAGACACTTGGTATCCCTTAACTTATTATATTCAATTAAGAGTTTTTTATTATCTGCAGCCATTGTGGTCAGAATTCTCCTTACAGTGTGTGAAATTCCTGTTTAAAAAGTCAAACAGGTCTCATATATTGCTTTCCATCACTGATGGAAACAGATACCTGGTTGCTGTGGAAATTAAATCTAAGGTCTACTTGCAACCAAAGATAGTAAAATTGATCCATACCTCACTTTTCCCCGATTCCAGTCAGCAACAATGCTCTTTGAATCTATATGTAACAATGGCTTAACCCTGGTCCTACCGCTGGAATAAATTTTCCACCCCAGTTGCACTTGTCCCAACCTCCTTCTCTCATTTGGCTTCATCTTATCATATTTTCCCTGCCCCATAAGAACTGGGATCCCCGACCCCTTATCAGCCCCCATAGTGGCCAGTCTCTCCTAGGCTCTTGTCCTCACTAATTCTCAACTAGGTTGACACAAAATCAGTGGCTACATGGCCATTACCTAATGAGCCAAACTCTAGCACACCCACTGAACTAATCATAACTACTGCTAACCCTTATTTATCTCTCCCCTCCCCTCTTAGTGTAGAAAATTCCTTTGACAACCTAATAATACAATATTGAATAACTTTTTGAGGGCTAAACTGACCCAAACTTACAGCTATCTTAACAAGACTAACTAACTAATTACAGTATGGAGCTATAATAAACTATGGCAAGCAGGTTCAGGTTGTATTGCTTGGAGTGGGCATCTTAGCCCTGCTCCAATTCTATTGTTATCTTAGATCCCCAGCCCCATTTAAATTCCTGCATCATACAGGATCTGTTTCCTAAATATATATAAATATATTAGGGACTCACCTAGCAGTGGCAGGTGAAGAGCAGCTCCATAGTCTGGTGTTTGGCCATGGAGAGGCAGAGGAGGGGGAAGAATGGCTAGTGGGGAGAGGGGCCACCCACAGGCAGGCACCAAATGAGCTTGGCTGCCTACACACACAGGGATCATGCCACCTTCCTGGCACCTGTCTTGAACCCTGCAGCAACAGCCCAACTCACTGCCTCACTTATGCATAGTGCAGCTGGCCCCCAGTGAGGTGCCTCCGAGCCTGGGGAAGGCAGGAGGTTGGCCAGTCATGGCAGCAGCTGCTCAAAAGGCTGAACGAATCAAGCAGGTGGGCGAAGGGGCAGCAGGCAGCATGGGGCTGGGGTGCACAGGCCTCCTGGTGAGGAAGGGAGGGGGCAGGTGGCCAAAATCCCAACGTGACCCAGACGAATGGCACCTGGGTGAAATGACCCTCCTGCCCCCAAGTGGCTAAAGAACCAGGGATATTTCAGTTTGGAAAAGAGACAAATGCAGGGACATGATGGAACTTTATATAATTATACATGGAACAGAGAGAGAGAAAAAGAGAGAACTTCTTCCAGAATACTAGAATTTGGGTCACCCAATGAAGCTGATGGGCAATATGATCCAGATAGATAAAAAGAAATAATTCTTTACCGAATGAGTAGCTAAATTGTGGAAGTCATTCCTATTAGACACAGTGACAGCCACTATCATGGATGGCTTTTAAAAGGCCTTCAGATTCACAGAGGACAGGCCCATCAATGGCCATAGTAAATAACAGCTCAGAAATATAGATTCAGAGACAGCAAAACCTGAATACCAATGCTTGGAGGAGACATCAGGGAAGGCCTTGGCCTGTACACTTTGTTTTATGTCCCATCAGGACATCTGTGAAACAGGTGGTGTAAGCTAGCTTGGCCCTTCTTATGTTAAATAGCAGCTAAAAAAGCAGCAAGAACAGGGGGTGGAGGGCACTGTAATAAGTAATGACTCAGATGAATGAGATACACTAGTGCCAAATGGATAACAAAGGTTGTATCAAGTTAACATTTTTCAGAAGTTCCATAAATGAGGCTTTCTCTTCAGTAGGCCCTAAACTAGTGTCCAAAAAGGGTAATCTGATAAAGAGCCCCAAGAAAGATCTCAATGGATGGGCATGTTCATATGAGAGAATACAGCCCTTCCAATATACCAGAATAGTGGTACTCATGACATGGCTTGTGGACAGCCACATTTACTTCCATCCTTTGAATAAAGCCTGTACCTCATGAAGGCTCACAGCTTACCCATTTCTCTGGCAGTTTTTTTCCAAGGTAGGAATCACCTGCCAACCACAAGGCCCACCAAGCAACGACCTTTCCACACTGGGGAATGGTGCTCAGAACAACCACATATCACAGAGCCACAAGTGGTTCCTGAGCCACTGAATGCCATTGCACTCAACCAAGATGAACATAACGCATACCTTTAAAATGTCTTTCTCCTCTGATACAATACAGCTGGAGATTAAAGCTTTTCATAATCGTTCAACCTTTAAGCAACACATACTTATGTCCTGTAGTGCCCTATTTTCCAAAAAAGAGGAGCAGTAAACAATATTCCTTAGTTAATTTCAATACCTGGGGAAATACAGTTTGACAAGAACCTTTAGAGGTTCCAAAGGGCTTAGCAACTGGCAATTCAAATGGGGCCAGCTGGAACTCTTGCCCAGAAGGGCATCTGATTGGCCACTGAAGAGCTGATTGACTATGCAGAATAAAATACTGAAGTTTCAGCAGTAACTACTGTCACATTCCCACAATGCATATGTGTATTGTCACATGAGTGTTGTGTGTTTGTCTGCATGTGAAAGATTGTTTCTTCTTTTTTCCCAAGCCTCTTAGTAACCAGTCTTACCATGGTATGCTGGTAAGGCTGTCTCTGAGCAAGTACAAGGTTGAGGATCCCTGTCATAAAACATAGTCAAGTAAGAAAGGCCTTTCTCATTCAAGTAGGGCCCCCCACAGTAGAATCTAAGCAGTTACTGGGTTTAGGGTTGCCAGCTCCAGGTGGGGCCTGGCATTTTTTTGGAATTACAACTGATTTCAAGATTACAGAGATCAGTTTTCTCTAGAGGAAAGGACATTTTCACAGGATGGACTACGTGGTATTATATCTGTGGTGAGGTCTCTCCCCTTCTCAAACTTTATCCACAAGCAAATTTGCAGGAACTTTCCAATTTGCAGGAACTTCCCAATTTGGAGCTGTCAACCCTAATAATCCTGAAGCAGACGATTTTAGTGGGTTTATATGGCTGTATCTTTGCACTGTGAATCATACAAAGGGCCTTGACTATGACCTCTAATGTATTTTGTTCTCCCCCCCCCCCCACACACACATTTTTTCCTTTGTTTCTGTTTGAATTCTGGGGAACTTAGAAGTTGTATATGACTTTTGCTTTTGAATAAAAGGAAGGAAAGCAGTATTTTAAAACATTTAAAGCCATTCATGTGTCCAGACCTCACTCCCTGGCTCAAGCTGTATGTTGCTTGCCAGAGGTAAAAATTAAAGATATTGTAATCCAGGACCCAAAAGTGGTCAAACCTACAGATCATTACCCATTTGTGATGGTCCATGTGGGAATTAATGACATGGCCATGAACACCATTGAAAGCATGAAGGGTATGAAGCTCTTGGGAGTAAGCTGAAGGAAATGGGTGTACAGGAGGTATTCTCTTCAATCCTTCCTTTCAGAGGAAAGGAAATGTGATGGAAACAGAAGATATTGGAGGTGAACAACTGGCTGCAATGGTGGTACCACCAGGTGCGATTTGGATTCTGGCATGGTGGGAATGTTGGCCAGATTTGAGGATACTTAAATGCAGTAACTGGAGCTGTGAACAGGCAAGACAGATTTTTCTACAAACCTGAAAAGTGTCTCGTTTGCAAAAAAAAAATCTGAAATGTAAAAAAAAGATAAAAAGAGCATCTGTAGATTTAACAGACTGATTCTCTCAGTGTCTGTTACTAGGCAACCACAGTATTACAGGCTGGGGAAGGGGCAGGATCCTTTCCAGGGTTGTTTTGTCCTTTGAGAGCAGACTCATTGAGGCCAGGCCTGGCTACCTTTGCCCATGCCAGGTTGGAAAATTCCTAGAGACTTTGGGGTGAAATCTGAGGAGGGCAGAGTTTGGAGAGGGAACTCAGCAAGATGTAACTGAATCCATTCTCCAAAATCAGTTGCAATTCTGGGAGATGTCCAATCTTACCTGGAGGCTGGCTACCAAAGGCCTCTCAGCAACCATTGAGTGACTTGATACCACCTGACCTGCATGATTCAAACTGCTTGCTATTGTTCAACAGTAACAACTGTATGAAAGCCAGTGTGGTGAAGTGGTTAGAACTAGCAAGGAAAAGAGGAAACAGACTCAACCCTGACTCAGTATACACTACTTACAGAAGAGAAAGGTGGTGTATAAATCCCAACTCTTCTTGTTGATACAAAATTAAAATCAAACAAATATTTATTATAAGTTGTATACAGATAGGTTAATAAAAACCTCTCAGTTCTGGAATACAAACTGCTAGCTGTAGAAAACATGTAACAATACAACATATATAGCTATTGTCAATATCCAGTCACTAACTAAGACCATTCCTATTTCAGCCTCAAAGGCCTTCCTCAGTTGTCAAAAGCAAACTATTTTCTACTACATACCTACAGAATAAATTTTAATCAGAGTCTGTTGCTGTTATCTCTTACATTGGGTTGTATGATGTAGACATATAAGCCAGGCCATTAATTCCTTCACGTGGTTCCTGCACTCACACAATAATCCTCATAGATGCTATAATCTGATGTAAAATTTCCCAAGTTTCTGGAAATCAGCTAGGGATCTGCAACCCCCAGACGTCTTGAATGCCCAAAGCTTACCACACCCACTGACAACACTGAAAGGGAGAGGAGGCAGGAAGACAAAGAACTGGACTGTCTCACAGTGGTGGGTGTCTAAACCAGAGGAAGGAGGGAAATTAGCAAGACTAAGGAAGGTTACTTAGAAGTTTAGATCTCCCAGTACATAGCACTTTACATCTTTCAGCATCTCCTCAGGAATATTTAACTCCTCCTCCTCTTTGATCCCTGACTAAAAGCTGAAGAATCTGCCTTACCAAGAGCTGCACCTCCCCTTTGAGGCCAGGGGTCTCCCTCTGCCTACCAGCAGCATAATCGAGGGAAAGGAGCATGAACGCTGCGAACAAGCCACCTGTGCTGGCAAATGAGCCTCCTCCACTTCCTAGCAGCAAATGGGGGACAAGAGGTGAAAGGTACCATCTCTTCCGGGCAACTCCACTGTAGAAGGAGCCATCTCTTCCGGGCAATTGAGCCTGTCCCAACTCTTGCAGCTGCCCCTTCTCTGCCCTCCGCCTGGGCACCTGCCTCCCCCCCCCCAAAAAAAATGGCCCTGTTCTTGAACACATGAGAATTAAATGCGTAACAGGACTGAGCCGATAATTGCGCACAGACCAAGGAGACAGACTGAGCCTTCCGCCACGTGCCCCCCAGAGAGAAAAAAATAAATAAACCAAGATCCCCTTCTTCCCCTCCCCCCACCTCCGGTTTCCTGATGCGCAGCCGAGTCCTCCCGTGATTGGATGAGAGACAGCGCGCGGATCCTTTCGCGCATCACATTGGCTGAGAAAATAGCCCAGGCATGAGCCGAGTGGTCACCTGGACGCATGCGAAAGCCGGCTGCTGTCATCACCACCACCGGAGAGAGCCTGAGAAGCGCGTGTCGGGGTTCCACGGCCGTTTCCTTTGTCTCTTCTTCCAACCCCACCGCTGCTGAATTTGGCACTGGGGAGGGAGCAGCGGCCGCTCATTAACAGATGCGGGGGTGGAACTAATGGGCGTGTGAGGCTGCGGTGGGGGGATGCTGAATTTCTCTTGGGAGGGGAGCGCCGGGGGTGGCACCGGTGAAGTCTGGGGTGGCCTTAAGTGGAAGTGGGATAGCACCAAGCGGAAAGGGCTACTGGGTTTGGAGGGACGCAGGCTATCCTAAAGGGGGTAGTGCCTGGTGTGGGGGACAGTGATTCAGGAGTCATTCTCGGTGTGGGTAGTAGAGTTAGAGTGGAAGCCAGATTGCAGCAGAACTTTCTGGGCAATTAAGCATCTGAACTGTGGAGGCAAGGCAGAAAGTGACGTGAAGACTAATCCGGGTGTGGCCATGGGTGGGGAGGGTGCTGACATGGTGGAGGCTGGGGAAGGTGTTGAGGAGGAAGAGGGTGATGAAATAGTGGAGGTAGTACCACAGCCGCTACCCCTTCAGCTGAATGGATACATCCTGGTTAGTGAGCCAGCACCCAGCAGCAGCTCCACACCTCTGATAGCAGTGACTGATGTGGAGGTTGGGGAAAGTTCTGCTCCTTTTCTTAATCTTGAAGAGCTCCCGGAGACTGAGGCTATGCTGTCCTCTACATCTGAGCCAAAGGTGACACCTCGGCTGTCCAAGCGCAGGCTGGTGGTGCTGGCTGTGTTCAGTTTGTACTCCTTGGTGAATGCCTTTCAGTGGATCCAATACAGTATATTGAGCAATGTCTTTGAAGTATACTATGGAGTGTCCTTTGTCCAGATAAACTGGCTTTCCATGGTCTATATGATCGTATATGTGCCCCTCATCTTCCCAGCCACTTGGCTGCTTGACATTCGGGGACTCCGACTCATTGCCTTGCTGGGATCTGGACTCAACAGTTTGGGTGCCTGGATTAAGTGTGCTAGCGTCCAGCGGAACCTGTATCCAGTCACTTTGCTGGGCCAAATTATCTGCTCCATAGCACAAGTCTTTATTTTGGGGCTGCCATCTCACATTGCCTCTGTCTGGTTTGGGCCCAAGGAAGTTTCCACTGCCTGTGCTGTAGCTGTGCTGGGCAATCAGGTGAGTGGTGAAGAACAGAATGGATGATAGTTGGATTGGGAGGGTTGAGGAGGGTGAGGGAAGGATTGCTGTGTCCTTATGTGTTTTGTGGCCAGAATATGTTTGCTAATCAGCTTCATTTGTAGGCAAGATAGGGATGTTTAGTTTTTAAAAAGGAATTGGCAGTTTCCTAGATTTCTCGATGTTATTTTGTGAGATTTGGTGGCAGTAGTCCTACTCACCTTATTTCCTTGTGTTTATCTCTTCTGATTGTTGGAGTTTCATGCTAACCTATGGAACTTCATCTGAAACATTTTAGAAATAACACTGAAAAAAAAACCAGAAGACTGGGCTGAAGCTAGAAATGATTCCATGTCTCTTGCCTTTTGTTTGAAAACCAAATCTAATACTTTGCAATTGAATTTGTCTTGTTTTCATTAATTTATCTGAGAAAGACTGCTCAGTATTTTGGACCTTCAATTGCAGGGTTTTCATTATTTTAGAGCTGGTAAAATAGGGATGCTGTTACAGTTCAAAAGGCTGGTCAAATATCCAGAGAGAGAGAGAGAGAGAGAGTGACTGGGCAAAATCATGCTTATGTGAGGCTTCATTTGTCAGTCTTAAGTTCCCAGATAAAACTGGCACCCACATCTCCTTCATCAGTGTTCTGAGTGTACAATTTCATTTTAATTTGGCAAAATGTCCTCTATGTAAACGTTGTGAGTTCAGACAAATTACTCTACAGGAGAACATTTTTCCCCTTATTTTGTTATCATGTTACCATGCTCTGAAAAACTTGTTCTTGTGCAGGTGTGCATTTGTGTTTTTGTTTTTACAGCTAGGCACAGCGATCGGCTTCCTCTTGCCACCTGTTTTAGTTCCAAACACAGAAGGTAACTTTGATCTCATGGGACGTAACATTAGCATCATGTTCTATGGCACAGCAGCGGTATCAACACTCCTGTTTCTACTAGCAGCTATTGGTATGTAAACTTAACTCGTAAAGAGTTTGAATGTGGTGCAAGGAATGATAAGAGCACAAATTGTGGATGGGCTTGTTAAAATATAGCGTTCTACCAGACAAATGTGAAGTCCAATTCTACCACAATTTCACACGTAGCAATAAGAATCCTAGTCTTATACAAACTGTGCTAGGGTGTTTTTTTGGTGGAGGTGGTAATATTGTATTTAGTAGGGAATGCATATTGAAAATCATGTGCAATAGAATTTCTCAAACTCTGTTTTAAAGCCAGTAAACTAGTGGCTGTCACAAATCCTGTGTTAATTCCACAAGTCAGCTGTCTTTTATATTGTTGTTCTTGTATAAAAATCCTCATGGAGCTGGATCTTGTGCACAGACAGTGCTGGAGAAGAAAAGCTAAAACCTGAATTGAAAATGAGATCTTTCTCTGAGGGGGCAGCTAGAGGCATTGCTGGCACTTCTAGGAAGTTCAGGAGGGACAGAGTTTCTCCACTTCTCATCAAGCCCCTTTCAGCTGCCTGTAGGTGAAAGGGGAAGGTCCATGGCACAGTGATAGAGCCTCTGCTTTGCATGGTGAAAGTCTCTGGTTGATCCCCATTTCCAGCTGAAAGGAGCAGGCAGTAGGTGATGTGAAAGACGTTCACCTGAGATCCTGAAGAACTCTTGCCAGTCACAGTAATAGGCAGTAGTGACCTTGACAGGCTAATGATCTGATTCAATAAAAGGCAGTTTCATGTGTGAGCATACCTTTGCCACGCCTCTTTATTTCAGGGCAAATGTCACAGCCAGACTTCCCCTTCACTCTTATGCATGTTCCGGGGGTAAAAATCAATAAAAGAAAGGGGAGGGTATTTCAGTGAGAAAAATAAAGATAGAAAACTGATGGTTAGAGCTCATACGTGATTGCACCTGGTGGGTAGCAGAATGATACAGAAGTGCTTATTGAGGCTACTATGTGGAGTGAAAAGAGCAGGGAAAGAATTCAGGAGAGGGGGAGGTGGCTGCCTAGGGTTATGTGCAGAAGAAGATGATGGAAAACAGTACGGGGGGGGGGGGAAGCCCATCACATTGAGAGTGCACTGGAGATTTTGAAGGCCCTGAAAATTATCTGTGCAATGCTTATTTTCTAATCAAACCTAAATTGATTTTACTGCTTTAACAATATCAAATGCATCACTTGTAATTTTGCATGAAACTGTATTATTTATCATGTTTAGTTTGCTTCAAGCAAAATTGTGACTACCGGTATATCCAATAAATATACTACGATGAGAGTTGCAAATTGCTGCACCACACCGATGCTAGCTTAGCATATATTTTTTGCCATTTGGGAAGTAGAAAGTGTTGAAACTGGCAAACCAGTATATTAACAGTCTCATACATATTAGTAGCATATATGGGTACTGAGTTACTTAACTGTTGAAAATTGGAGCAGCCGTTTATCTCTATTCCTCTTAAATGAGGGGATGGATATAAGCAGGGGAATACTGATAAAATGTTACAGCAGATGAGATCCTTGAAGCAATAGTACAGTGGATACATTGTAAAGAAAAAATGTATAATGCTTGGCAGCAGAGAAAGTCTGGGAAGAGCCAGAAAGAATAGGTACTGGCAAGAAATGAAGAACAGAATTATTGCTAACTAGAAGGCAGGACACCAGGGCTGCTGCTTGTTTTGATTTGTGCACTCCCCCTCTTTGTCAGACCAGCAACTGTGGCAATCCCGTTCTTTAGATTGGCAAATGACACAGCACTGTGCTGCAGTCTTCTGGGCTCAGGCCAGGGATAGTGTGCAAGTTGGGAGGCATAGGATGTGCAGGAACAATTGCTGTTTACTCAGACAAATTATGCAACTTCATGTGTCCACAACTGCTACATATATACCTCTTGACACCTTTAGACAACTCATTGTAAGTAAAATTAGGATGATGTACTTAAATAGCAGGATAAAATTTGATGTTGTGCTTGTCCTCAAAGTTCAGGTTGTGCTTCATAAGAGGAGTGTTAGCTCCCCTCCCCCAGTTAAGCGAGTGTCAGGTGCTTAGCATCTGATTTCTTGCAGGATCAGATTCTAGCAGCCTGGAAAACCTCATGTGGTCTTAACATGAGAGATAGAAACTATAAAAAATTTAGTAAGGGCAAAGCAGCCAAAGCCAGAACCACAGTCCATGCAGCTGAGGCTAACTCAGGATATAGCTGGGTTCAATAAACCGTCATTTAGATACTGGAAGCCAGTGGTCAGCAAGGAGTCACGAAATAGTTTGTAAGCTGAGAGAGGCAACCAATTGGTTTCTTTCAGGGCTGCATATCCAACTGAATCAAGTCTGGAAACTTTATGGCCTGGGGTAATGTAGTATTTTCTCTGACTACAATCTTGAAAGAGCTCTAAGCAGCAGTCTTGATGGTTCATCAAATTAGAAACCAGCCCCTGAACTGTAGTGCTCAAGCCCATGGAGTCTGATCATAAGCTGCTACCATGTTTCTCCAAAAATTAGACAGTGTCTTATATTAATTTTTGCTCCCAAAGATGTGCTATATCTTATTTTCAGGGGATGTCTTATTTTTCCGCTCCACAGCTGCATGCTCTGGTGTTCAACAGGCATGCTTCCAAACAAAAACTTTGCTATGTCTTACTTTCGGAGGATGTTTTATATTTAGCACTTCAGCAAAACCTCTACTATGTCTACTATTCTCAGGGGTTGTCTTATTTTTGGAGAAACAGAGTATTCAGTGTAGCTTCCAGTAGTAGTTATTCCAGTTCAAGTAACATTTCTTAATTCTTTAGTGTATAATCAATTCAATAACGAGCTTATTTTTTCTCCCTTGGCTTTTAAAGCAGAAAAAGCTTGATATTAGGCTGAAAAAATTAGATGGGAACAGGAGGCATGGTCTATATCCAGCTATGAACAAAGGTAGGCAGTTATGTGCGGCAGCACCTTTGCCCCAGTTGCATGCCAGGCTCAGCAAGTATAAAGGAGGAATGTTTGTGCTCAGGCAGGTAGTTTTGGCTGGGTCATGGCATGTCTGGGGTAGATGAGAGCAATTCTGTCTCTGCCCATGGCAGTCTGACTTGACTAACTGCATCTGTTTTGCTCCCCTGGAATGCAGGTAGGTCCTGGGCATATAACAGTTGATCATAGTTCTCTTTGGAGTGGGTGACTGCCAAGATAACTGTATCTCAGGAGCTGCAAACAAGTTCTGTAATAAACTGATTTGCTCTCTGTGTAAGGCAGTAGGAGTCAGCTATTGTCATTTTACTCGCATGGTATAACCAACAGTCTACTTCAGGAGCTATCTTCTAAATATGGTGGCTAGATTAAAGTTCTGAAATAAGGTCTGCATCAATAGTCAGCTTTTCCTGTGAAGATGGGCACAGAGTGGTATAAGAAATGTATATCTTCCAGTTCCTGTAAATATGATAAGGACTCTTGGTAAACAATTAATGCTCATGCAGGAACTCTCTTCCTGAGGCAGACCTGAACGAACTCCCTCCTCTGCTTCCCTTCAGCATTCCATCCCCCTTTCCCCAGGTGATTGGATGCTGCAGCCGCACTCATGCAGGCTCAGCTGAGTGGCTATTGTTCCCTTCAGGGTCAGGACAACCTCCTGTCTGTCTCTAAACCACAGATGCATCCTAAGTAAGGCCCACTCTTACCCTAGGCTGGCCAGGCTTTGTTGCATGCAAGGACTGCTCAAGCAGAGGGCTCTGTTGATGATACAAGGTAGAACTCTGTCCTGGTCCATCTTTACCATTCCTTTTGCAGGGCTGGTGATATCACAGTATTGAGGGCACTTGTCTGCCTTTTTTGTATCTCATTTCACCCTTCCCCCTCAACTTCCAAGTGTGTGCGCGCTCAGTTCTTGCTTGATTCTTTGGTAACCATCTTATTGGTTCATTCTAAAGTTATCTGGCTCCAACAGGTTCTGCTGCTTCAGGGTTGCTTCTCCTTATCTTGCAGTGCAAGCTAAGAGGAAGGAGAGGCTTGACAACATGCAGCATGTCACATGCATCATGCTGGGATTAATCAAACTATTTCCGAGCAAGAGTAATGTTCCTTTCTTTGACCTATACATCTCCTTTGCACGTATTTGCAAGCATTCTTTAGTTTCAGACATGGCTCAGCAAGTTAGCAATACTATGGTAGCTGAAAGTTTCAGGGACAGTTGCAAGTTAGCTATTTTTCTTTTGCCCTCAGATCTTTGGCCTTGAAGCTCACACTCGTTCAAAGAGTAATCCTTCTGAATTCTGGCATAAATTTATCATTTTAAAACATTTTATGCTGCCTTTCCATCCTATCAGGCTTTCCAAATGTGCACAAAAACATTTGAACAATTAAAAATATTTAAATGTATAAAATAATTCAATAAAAAAAACAATAGCATAATTAGGGAGAAGGGCCAATAACTGTAATTGAAGGTATGCCAAGCAAAACAAAGAAGTCTGTACCTGCTAGTGGAAGACAGATGAATCTCCCTGGGAAGGGGTCCTGAAAATAAGATGTGAAAGACAAAAAGTGCACAGTGAACTCAAGGCAAGCCATATAACTATCTTGCAATAACCTCTGTAAAGGAAATGAATACTTTATAGAAAGCATTGTCATATTTGGTTTGCTTTGGTTCTTAAGCAGTATAAGACACCATATGGATTCCAGTGGGGGTGGGGAATAGCTAGAGTCAATGCAACTTTCAATTCTGTTTCTCACATATAATTCTAAAAAAAATTCTAACTCATGTTCTGGAAGCCCAAAAAGAAATCTGATGGCAGAACTATATTTCAGTGATCATGTTTTTCCTGTATCCCCATTTAATAGTTCAAAACTTTAAAATTATTATGGAAAATGGCTCATGATGATGGCTTAGAATGAGGAGCATAACTAATGTTTGTTCTGCCTCAGTGAGACTCATGTTTCCAAAACATGCCCATCTTGAAGCCTTTTTACTCCAAAGGCCAGACATGAACAGGCCTCCAGCCTTAAGCTACATTGTGAGGAAAATTCCTCACTTCAGTGGATGTTCCTGTGAAGAAATCTTTAAAGAAGGCTTGTATGCCTTTAGCATCTTCAGTACCTATGGCTTCATCTGATCTGACTAGTGTCTTGTCCCTGGTGGCCAAATGGGCAACCTCCAAGTCACCTGTTAAAAATATGATGTTAATATGATGCCAAGGCTCATCGGCAACATATCTATAGTATGATTCTCTGGCCCGTCAGCTGGCTGTCTCCTCATGATGTGACTCACCTGCTTGAGGTTGACAGTCTCCTTGACATCAACCACTAGTCTCTCCATCTAGGCAAATTTACTTTGGCTTTTTATTTTACATTTCTAGCACCATTATAATTGTTAAAATGACTGGTTGCACAGGCAAAGTTCATGAGAAAGATATGCTGAGCCCCAAAATATAACAAAGTTTAGTTTGTTTCACAGTTCTGTCCAATCAGAGCAACATGTCATAGGAATGTGTGGGATATAAAAATTCCCTAAATATCCACCTAAACATTTATGCAGCTGGATGGATTTTAACCCACTGAGTGTGATTTCCTTGTCTCCTTCCTGCCTATGCACCCCAAAATCAACTGCATTTTATGAAGTTTCAAGTTGCTGTGTAGAAGGGGAGGAACAAAAATCACATTCTGTAGATGGAAATCCCTCTTCTGAGTAAACACTATAGTACATCCAAACATAATTTTGTTGTGAAATACGTTTGCCAAATGTATTGAAAAAGGTTTTTGTTTGTGTCTTTTTTCCTCCTAGTATTTAAGGAAAGACCTAAATATCCTCCAAGTCAGTCTCAGGCTGCCCTCTCAGAAGTGTCTCCAGAAGATTACTCCTATAAGCAATCAGTTGTCAACCTCCTCAGAAACATTCCATTTGTGCTTTTGCTGATTAGTTATGGTGAGTGTTCCAACTTGTTAAATTGTCCTGTACAATGTGGCTCAGTTGCCACAAACAAACACAGCTCTGCAGAGGCGTAGCTAGGAAAAATGGAGCCCAGTGCAAAATCTGAGTTTTGTGCCTTCCCCCACCCATGGGTGGCTGCTGTGATGCTGGAATCCACCCCCAAACAGCATCACTTTCAATGGTGTTTAAATGACGGAGCCCAGATTTTCCTTTTAAATACACCTTAAAGGGAGAATCTGGGGTCCCCAGTTAAAACAACATTGAAAGTGATGCTGTTTGGGGGTGGATTCTCCCCACCCCGAAACAGCACCACTTTCAATGTTTAAATTGGGGACCTCAGATTCTCCCTTTAAATCCATGCCGAAGGGGGTGGATTTAAAAGGAGAATCTGGGGGAAGTTGGGGGGTGTCTGCTGTCAGTGGTACAATTGTTAAGCTAGCAGCACCAAAAACTAAGGGTATCTTTAGGAGACTCTCCTGATAATACCACCCAGGTTTGGTGAAGTTTGGTTCAGGGGGTCCAAAGTTATGGACCCTCAAAAGTGCAGCCCCTCAAAAGTGTAGCTAATAGGAGTATTATCTCCCATTGGAAACAATGCGGGATAGGGCACCCCTTTCGGGAGTCCATAACTTTGGAGCCGCTGAACCAAACCTGAGTGGTATCCCAACAAATCCCTGAAATGTTGGTGCTGCTAGCCTAAAAACTGCTCCCTCTGCAGGCCAAAAACTGGAAAAAACACAAAAACCCCCAGAAACGAACCTGAATCTTTCGTGCCCCCCAGGAGCGTGCCCAGTGCAATACACCCCCCCGATCCCCTGGTAGCTATGCCTTTGCAGCTCTAACCCTAATGAATACCAATATTTGAAAGTAAATGATACTTATGATTCATGATTATTACAAAGTAGCTCATAAACAGTTTGCCTAGTGGAAGAAGGTAGGAATGATTTTGCTCAATTTCCTCTCCTCACCAGAGGCCCCTCTTCCCCACAACATTGTGCCTTTGAAATTTCCCTGCTCACTAGCATTAGCTTTTCAGAGGTGGCTGCTGGGGGAAGCGTTAAGAGATGTCTTTCTGCAGTTAACTTTGCATTTGCAATTTGTAAGATTTACCCAGTTTTTTCCTCCTTTCTACAGTGCCCCATGACATTTTGTCCGTAGGGGTATCCTGACCTCATTTTTGGGGTGGGGGTGGGGAAGCAACTGGGGAAAGAAGAAAGTAGGAAAAATCTGTGTCCATGAATACTCTGTTCAAAGTTTGTAAGATCTAACCCAAAGATACTGTGACTCTAAATTCTGTTTGGTTGTTGAGGAGTGCAGTTTATATTGTGTTCTATCTGAAGTTGAGAAAGTAAAGTAACAACAGTACATGTGCTGCCACACTGTTTCCTTTAGAAAACATAAACAATACTGTTCTGCCAGGAAAGTTTGTGAATTGCTCTTAATTGCTTCTAAATTGCTTCTAAAAACCGTAATTTTGCTGTCTCTCACTGTAATGTAAATTAAAAACACTCTAGTAGCCTGGTGACAAATAATTCTTCTAACTTTAATCAAATGGCAAGTTGTTTTTCTTCACAAAAATTAACTTAGCCTGTCTTTTTATCAGAACTGAAGGGTGAATCATAAATGTGAACAGTAGAGATGTGAGAAATACATTATTTCTTAATGTGCGTTCCAAGCCAATAAGTCTGCAGGGGTGTTGGGGTTTTGTGTGTGTGTGTGTGTTCTGATCAGTCTTGCCTGATTTTATTTCAGTAATCATAGCAATGCATTTTATGGTCACATTTCTCTCTGTAGGAATTATGACGGGGGCATTTTATTCAGTTTCAACTCTACTGAATCACATGATATTAGCTCATTATCAGGTAAGTTTACCTAGATCTCTTTTTTTAATGGTTTCTCAGTTAGAGGCTAAATACTAAATGCCACATGCAGATCAAAAAATAACAGTCAATATTTATTTTGAAAACAGATATGTGATATCTCCAAGAAATATAAAAACAGCTTAAAACATTTAGCAGCCTAAAATAAATCTCATAAAGCCATCATCAGACTAGCAGTACACTGTAAAAACAATTTTTAAAAGTTCAACCCTTTCACTGAAAGGTTGGGTAAAAAGAGACATTTCGGCCTGCATTGAGGTGAATAGGGTAAATGCCAGACAAGCAGACAAGCATCAAGGGGAAGGGTGAGGTACCACTATTCAAAAAGCTCTGCCTCTGGTTGCCACTTGCCTCATTTTGGCAGGGCAAAGCTTTTAACGAGGATGCTAATTAGTGGATTGGGCAGCATGCAAGGACATGGTACTTTAAGTGTCTAGGCCTGAGCCATTAAGGCCTTCAAAATAAGATAAACACTGTTACACAGACTTCCCTCCGTGGTACACCTCTGAAGATGCCAGCCACAGATGCAGGCAAAACATTAGGAACAAGATCTGCCAGATCACGGCCACGCAGCCCAGAAAACCCACCAGAACCAGTTGTTAGGTCTCTTTAAAATTAAGAGACAAGGCCCAATGAACCACTGATAGTCATGCTACCATCTTCATGGGCCGTTGAGATTTTTAAAATTGAAAATGGAAGGAAGCAGCTACAGAACTTTGCTTGCTGGCTAGGCTGGCACCACAGCCACTCAGTCTTCAAGCAGCAGAGACCATCTGGATGCTGACAGCTGGTGGAGAATGTCTGCTGAGCTTGACTGCATTTCTGTGAGGTTTCGGCCAGTGTTGTGGGATTCACAGGATCTTTTGGGACACTCCTGATCCCACAAAGCCTTCCAGAGCCACCTGTGACTCCTGTGGCACCAGACCAAGTCTCATAGGAATGCTGGCAGCCCCTGTATCTATTCTCCACTATTCTGCACTATGGACCCAGCCAGCAAAGCAAGTCATGTGGCTGCGGCCTTTCTTTTTTATTTACAAGCAGACCTGAAAGGCTGTTTTGTGGGAGGTGGAGGGCAGCTTGGCAATCAGCTGACCAGCTTGTTCTCTTTTTCATGCTTCTAACTTCCTGAAATCCCAGGAGATAGTTCTTTGTTACTTTCAGTGGCATTTTTTTAATGGCTCAGGTTTAACTGAGTTGAAATGGCTAATTTTAGGTATATTTTTGACGTGGGTATAAGCAGATACACATCATTAATGAGTGGTGCTGTCTTAGTAGATGAGGCAGGAGTGCCAGAGATGTACAACTGAAAAGGGATCTAGTCAATGAAAGAAACACATATCCACTTTAGACTACCCCGTCTGTGACAAGATCTGGTGATGTTTTGTCATGTTATGCGTTTAGCTTCCTTGGCAGTCCAAACTGACTCCTAAAGCAACTCACCAAATGAAATGGTCAGTGTCCCTGGGGGGAGGAGATTTCCAGCTGAACTGGATCTAAGCATGATGTAAGCATCTAAGTATTTGGGTACTTCATGCTTTCCCTCGGATAGCTTCACAAATGGCAGTTGGAAGCTTGAAGGAGGGAAGGTGTTCAGTGTCATTGGGAATTTCCAGTTATTCCATAGTTTACATTTTTCCCCAGTGGAAAACATACTGGATTTATTGCTGAACCAGTATTTGCATGGTAGTCTAACTCACTTTTCCAAACTTCTTCTTCTTAGTAGTAAAGTAAAACCTCTGAAAACAAAAGAGCTGAGCTACCTATAGGAAACCTGGGCGTTTCTACATATTTTTTAATGGAAAAACGGAACAGGGAAAATTAATGTGTTGTTGAAGGCTTTCATGGCCAGATTCAACTGGTTGTGGGTTTTTTGGGCTGTTTGGCCATGGTCTGGTAGATCTTGTTCCTAGCCTTTCACCTGCATCTGTTGCTGGCATCTTCAGAGGTGTATCACAGAGAAAAGTCTGTTACTCCCGTGGCACCAGACCAAAACTCATAGGAATCTGGACACAGTTTCCTGCAGACTTCCCTCTGTGATACACCTCTGAAGACGCCAGCCACAGATGCAGGCAAAACGTTAGGAACAAGATCTACCAGACCATGCCCGGAAAGCCCACAACCAAGAGGGGAAATTAGTCTGCTCAGTCCCTGAGTGTTTGTAGAATTCTGACAGTGGAGATCACAGGACGGGTGAGAAATTTCCAAATTATTTCTCTCCCCCTGGTTCCTCAAGGCCTTCCAGCTGCTTCTTACTTATTTACTGTGGTGTTAATTTTTGCATCACTTGCATAGGTCATGTGTTTCTCATTATTTTGCTATGGATTATTGATTAAAGCATCTGATTTATCTTTGTTTTAAATTCTGTAAACTTCAAATGATCACAAATCCTTTACTATTAGCTGCCAATGTCATGCATTTCATGTTTCTTTAAGTTTCTGAGCTGGGTATGATGTGTATGGGTGTAAAAGTTTAGTAACTCTAGTAAATGGAGCTTATAAATACTTCCATAATCATATTATTCTAAGGGAGAAGAAGTGAATGCTGGGAGAATTGGTCTGACACTTGTAGTAGCCGGAATGGTTGGTTCAATTATTTGTGGTTTGTGGCTAGATTACACCAAGACATACAAGTAAGTGAATAACAATGTGAATTCTAAAGTATATTTCTGTTAATTGCTATATTTACAAAGTAAAGGATTAAGTGGGTTGGGCAGCAAATAAAATACAGTTCTGGTAAATTTCCCAGTAATCCGCTGCAGGTTTCAAAGGATTTCTTGCCACACTGTTGCGATTGCTGGAGTGGCAGTGGATTACAGGCTGAGCAAGCTGAGAGGAAGGGATGCGTAAATGTCAAAAGTTCATTGAATTGCAAAATGTGCAATCTGAGCTGGCTTTCTAAACAGTTTTCTCAGGGAAAATAGTGTGGAAGTGTTTAGCACAGTGAAGACCTGGTATCTGGAAAGCAACAATGCCTGCTACTTGTTAACTTTGGGGGCTAGAACTGATTTTGCTGCAAGGTTGGCACTATATAGTGCAATGGTGGCGAACCTTTGGCACTCCAGATGTTATGGACTACAATTCCCAATTGGCCATGCTGGCAGGGGCTGATGGGAATTGTAGTCCATAACATCTGGAGTGCCAAAGGTTCGCCACCACGGATATAGTGAGATTTCAAGAATGTATCTAATAATACATGAAGTTCTTGGGCAAGGAAACCAGTGTGAGTTTCTTACTGAACGGCACTATAGACATGTATTTGAACTGCATAAAGTACCTAATGACTGTGGTTGCAACAAGAGATAATTCTGACAGAAGTTATATTTGATAAAATTGTGCTTTCTGTATTTGTATATTTTAGGCAGACTACATTAATTGTCTACATCCTCTCATTTGCTGGGATGGTTGTGTTTACATTTACCTTGGACTGTGAACGCCTTGTAGTGGTATTTGTGACTGGTGGAGTCCTTGGGTAAGGGTACACAAATCTTCATATCTTTTAGATACTACATCAGGATGTCTTAAGTGAGGTCTTATTATAGTGCCTTTGTAATACTTTATGGTTTTACATTTTCTTATGGAAGAGCATAGCTTTTCAGAAGTGCCTCATGAATCTGGTGGATATAATTGGAAAATATGTTGTAGATAAACATAAGAACCCCTGTGCTGGATCTGACAAATGGCTTCCCATTTGCCACAGGGGCTGACCAGCTACCTCAAAAGGTCCACAATTGGGTTACAGAGATGAAAACTTCCCGATACTGGAGGTTCACTCAGTCATCCTGACTAATAACTTTTAGTGGCTCTTCTAAAGCCATCTAAGTTATTGGGCATGATCACATCCCATATTCCACAGTCTAGTTGTATATTTTGTAAAGTGCTTTCCTTTGCCTATCCTAAATTTGCTAGGTCATTAAAGTCATTGAGTGCCCCTGAATTATAGTGCTTTGGTAGAAAGACAAAGTTCCTTTTAGCCACTTTGTTCATACTATGCATAATTTTATAAAACTCCACATTGTATTCTCTCATCCTATGTTCATTTTTCTTTCTTTCCTAATAATCCTTAGCAAAAATGCCTTAAAGGGAGGAAACATATTCATTGAGTCCCTTAAATATTTGTTCCACTTACCTTACTGTCAATTTATAGTTGCTCTGCCAGAGTTTGTGTTCCTCCTTGTTTTTCTCATTTGGGCAAAAATTCCCTTCTTACAAGAAATTTTCAAGTATTTTCCAGCTTCCTTGAATTTGCTGGTTAACCATACTAGTGGCCTCTTAGATTAGAATTAGTACTTTCAATATGATTATAAATTAGTTGGGAGTCATTGCATTCAACACAGGCCATTTACGCATGCATGGTCTCCTTCCTTTTGGGTTTGCTTCTCGGTTATGCACACATTTCCCCCTTGTCAGCCGTCACCGTGCCATCAGATCAGAGAATCCTTGCAGTTTCTAAATGCTTTTGAAGTGAAACTTTTTTCTCTCTTTTTAGGGAAAGCAAAGAAGTTCATCATGCATTAAACTTTCCTCAGGTTTTCTCCCTCCTTCCTGCCTGCACACACCCTCGTAGTTCCGCCCACTCTTTGGGTAGCCATTTCAGGGTGATCAGAAGGACTTCTTTTTTATTTTCACAATAAAAGTCTATCACTGGAGCAGTGAGTCCAGTGAAATTGACAAGGCTGGGTTAACAAAGCTCTTGCTCGCCTTCTTCATCTCTCCCTACCCCCAGCTGACACTGCCTTCTTTCTTCCCTTCCTCCCCTCCCTAGCCTCCTCCAAGACAAGTTTTTATTGATCAGCATGGCCACCTAGTTTAATTGAGGCAGATCTGTGAATTAATACTAGACCAAAGATGGTAGCAACAACAACAAAAAGGTAGTAGGCAACATCCCCAAAAGGAAGTTGCATGGAAACAAGAAAGTGGATGGGTAAGTAAGATGATGGATCAACTCGAATAGGGATACTTTGCAGGAGGTAAACTGTAAACAAAAAAGTGTGTTCCCCCCCCCCCCCAAATGGTGTGAACAGGAAAATCCCACTTAGAAGCAAAGTTAGAGAACTGATTGCTTCTCAGCTGCGGGAGAAGTAATGCATGCATAAATGGCCACCATCTTTGTAACAACTACTGCTAATAACTAATAAACTAAACTAATTTGAGCTTTGGATTTTACTGGCAGCTTCTTCATGACTGGGTACCTCCCACTTGGTTTTGAATTTGCTGCAGAAATTACATACCCAGAGTCAGAAGGCACTTCATCAGGGCTTCTGAATGCTTCCGCACAGGTAAATGAGTGAATGTTTTACAAAATGAAGCTACTACAATACTTGGTTCTGAACCTGGGGTAGAATATTTCTACTTCTTAGAAATCTTGTAGATACGTGACTGAGTGGTGGTTCAGCATAACGAGAGAAAACTTAAATGTAGGACTTTTTGAAACTTACAGTCAGCTCATTGTTAGAGAGAACTTTTCTTAGCCTGCAGCGTACACACTGAAACCACATTGGTGCAATTTGAAATCGCACAGGCACAGCAAGATACGGTTTTGAAGGTGGGGGGCAAATATTCCATCAAGCACTGGATCAGATAGGCTTTTCCCACACAACACAAATAAAACATCTTCAGGATGGAAAAAATAAATGTTTTGGGGAGGAATTCTGCACAGCTTGTTTCCCAAAATGTTTTGAAAACGATCTACTTCAGCCCCAAACAGGCTTTTTTGGAAACTCTAAACTAGTAATCTTTTTTCCTGAAACTATTTCAAAATGTTTCCTGCTTGCTATGTGGAGAGCAAGAAATGTTTTATTTGATTAGTTTAAAACTCTCACTCCCATTTTCTTTGCCACTGGCACTGCCACTTCAGGATTCTCAATGCTGTCTGCCATTTGCTGAATATTTTCCACAGGCATTTCCTCTGCTGGCATCACAGCTGTCTTTCATTTCAGTTATTTAAGTACATGAATAAACCCAGTATTGCCTGCCAATTATGGAGACATGTCATTTCCCCCTTTGTGTGCGTGTGTGCTTTAAGCATCTTTGGAGCTACAGAGACAGGATATGAGAATCAGCAATACGCACAGATTTTGAGATTCTGTGGCTTCAAAGTTACCTCACAGAAAAAAAATTTAAATGGAGAGAACCATTGTTGCTGGAAATGCTTTATTTTCCTGCGCTACGCAGACCAAAAAAGCCGAAACAGTTGTTTTTAAAACATTTACAAAATGTTTTAAATGTTCTGTGCAGAAAAAGCCACAATATGAAGGCACCACAAAAGTCAGTTCTGCCTTCAGTCATAGATTCCATAAAAGCCTATTAATGAGGTGTAGAAGAAAACAAGTCCTTGTGTGACACTTAGCAACTAACTGTGGTATTTGTACATAGGATGTCAGCAGTTAAACTATATCAAGACAGGTAGCCAGACTCTTAGAATAGAAATCACACAGGTTTTATCTAATGTGCTTCCCTGTGGGTGAGCTGGATATTCTGGACACGGCAATAATTTGGTTTTGAAATAGTGGTACAGGTGTTTGGGACCTTGGATGGGAGAACTTACAACTGCTTACGGACCACGTGTAGGAAACATTTTTCTCTGTGCATGGATGTTTGTAGGCATCATTTTAACAGGTAACACCTTGATTCATGTCTGAACTTTTTTTTTTTTACTGCAATAATAATAATGGTACTCTTTCTCCCCAAGGTCTGGGCAATGTCTAATTAAAAGCTAATCTGTTATTGCTGAAGGCTTTCATGGCCAGATTCAACTGGCTGTTGTGGGTTTTCCAGGCTGTGTGGCCATGGTCTGGTAGGTCTTGTTCCTAACATTTTGCCTGCATCTGTGGCTGGCATCCTCAGAGGTGTATCACAGAGGGATGTCTGTTACACGCTGACCAGACCACGGCCAGACAGCCCTGAAAAACCACAACTACTAGTTAATCTGTTAGTGAAGGAACGTAAAGACAAAAGTACACTGTGTCAGCAGTTAGGAGTGAATAAAATTGATAAGGGTCTGCTGCAGTAAGTGTTTTATTTCAGCTGTAATTTGGCCGAAAAATGCGGGGCTTTTTGTGGGGGTAGGTGGCCTATGTGTTTCTGTAACCTTCAGGTAATAGCATCTACCCCAGTAGGTTTCTTTGGCTTCCATTTTGTGTGGGTAGTTCTCAATGGTAGAAATGGAGGCTGATATTTTTTGAATTGCCTCTTCAGTATAACTGCACAGCAACACTAAGGTGACGGCCAAAAGAGGAAAAAAAGGGAGAAGGGTTATTCTTCTGCCTCACAGATGACAACTCACCACCAAGGACGTAGGTAAGGGGGGGTTTCTTGGGTTCAAACCCCCCCCCCCAATTTTAGGCCAGCAGCACCAAAATTTCAGGGATTTTTTGGGAGACTCTCCTGAGGAGGTTTGTTTCAGGGGGTCCAAAGTTATGGACTCCCAAAGGGGATGCCCCCATCCCCCATTGTTTCCAATGGGAACTAACAGAACATGGGGGCTACACTTTTGAGGGTCCATAACTTTGGACCCCCTGAACCAAACTTCACCAAACTTGGGTGGTATCATCAGGAGAATCTCCTAAAGATACCCTGAAAGTTTGATGATGCTAACTTAACAATTGCACCCCTGACAGCAATCACCCCCCCCCACTCCTATTCTCCTTTTAAATCCACCCCCTTCAGCATGGATTTAAAGGGAGAATCTGAGGTCCCTAGTTTAAACATTGAAAGTGATTCTGTTTCAGGGTGGGGGAATAATCCACCCCAAAACAGCATCACTTTCAATGTTGTTTTAACTGGGGACTCCAGACTCTCCCTTTAAGGTGTATTTAAAAGGAAAATCTGGGCTCCGTCATTTAAACACCATTGAAAGTGATGCTGTTTGGGGGTGGATGCCAGCATCACAGCGGCCACCCATGACCCCCCCCCCCCAGCAAAACTCAGATTTTGCACTGGGCTCCATCTTCCCTAGCTATGCCTCTACCCAGAGGGGAGGGCAGAAAGGAGTGCCAGCTGCCGGCTGGGAGCCCAGGTGGTGGTGGTGGGGGGGCGGGTCGGCAGGGCAGGGGAGTCTGCCATCCCTGGCCTCAGAGAGGTGATTTTATAAGCACTGAGGCTGGGGGCAGGGCTTGGGAAGGTGTGGTCACACCCCAGGGACAGGTGGGGGCGTGGCCACACCCCTGAACATCCCCATAAAAAATCGATACCTATGTCCCTGCTCACCACCATTAGGAATAATTCATTTTCAGCAGTAGCATGTGGAATAGATGCAACTGAAGAGCCAAGAGAAAAAGTGATGTAGGGAATGGAGGCATGCAGAATGATTTCAAAGAAAACATTTCCAATACACAAGGTTTGATCACTGGAAAAATCTGTGCTAAGATGAGCATGTGGAAAAGGCCTATGTTTCCCCTTCCCATATAACATATTCTACAAATTGCTTTCACTGAGTTCAGTAATGCATTTATTCAATCTGACAAGCTGACACATGGAGAACTGGTAAGTTGTTCTGACCAGAAAGATCCGAGGCCACCCATGGAGAGTATGGTTTCTACCCCCTTTCTTCTCCTTACCGAAGTGCCAACGTAATAAACATCTTCTGGTGTCCAGAACCATATTCACACACACCCATTTATTGGTCTGAAGTTGTTCTGAACAGTGTTTGTAGGTTCAAAATGGCTGGTGTGAGCACAAATACAGTCCTGGGTGCAAATATTTGCTGATGTGAATGTATTTTATATGCTGTGTTTTGTTCTGTTTTAGCTTTTATCAAGTCAGATTTGCGAAGACACAGTGTGAATTCAGGGATTATGAATTCTAACATTAAATCTGTAAGTAGTCTTTGCTGGCATGATTATTTATCAGTATCTGAAGCATGACATAAGACTATTGAACACATCAGTATTGCATCTTTGGTTGCTCTGATGGAGTAGAAGATTACACTAAGTTAAGCTTGCGCTAGTTAATGAAATAAAAGGAAAGTTGAGTAACATTTTAGAGTTTGTAGTGTATTTCTCATAGGTGCTGGCATCCTCTTATTTCCCTTCATATGATGTTTCCTTTAAAATACTTTAAATAAAATTACTTGTCACTGTTATATTCTGTAATGGCATCTCTATATATTCTATAATCTGTATTCACACACACACAAAGCTACCTTCTATTGAATTAGACCGTTTGGTCCAACGAAGTCAGTATTGACTACTCAGACTGCCAGCAACTTTCCAAGGTCCCAGGGAAGTCTTTCTCATCACCCTTATTCTGAAGAGTCTACACTGTCTTCTGATGTGCTATCAGACTCAATTCAAAGTTCCAGTGTTAACCTATAAAGCCCTATAGGGCTTTGGTCCTGGATACCAGAGAGGGAGCATCCACCCATATATTCCTGTCCAGGAGCTGAGATCAGAGGGGAAGGCCCGTTTGGCTGTCCTGCCCCTTCAGAGGTGGGGGGGGGCATGACCCAGAGACCCTTCTCTACACTGGGAATGCCCTTCCTCCAGAGGTTCACCAGGCACCTATTCTGTTGGGGTTTGGCGCCTGGCGAAGACTGTTCTCTTCTCCTGGGTGTTTGGCTGACCCCCCCCTCCCTGGGAGGACCCCCCCTGAGATGTCTGTACATATCTCTCTTTTTTGTGTGTGGCGGGGAGGGATGCGGGAGATTTTTAGGTTGTGTCTGGATTTTTAGAATAGGTTTTTTATTGTGGTTTTACTGCCATGATTTTAATGTTGTATGTTTTTATTGTGACCTACATTGAGACTATGATAAAGGGCAGGTAATGAATGTAAATAGAAATAGAAATCCATGCAATTGAGCTACATACAGACAGTAGGAATCTGAAAAGTCAATAGTGGTGATTTTTAAAAGCCTAAATAGTTGAAGTTAAAAGGGAGGGGGGATCTCAAAAAAGATCTTGTGATGCTGCACTGTGCAAGCTCAGCTAATGTTGCCTAACAACCCCCCACCCCCAAACAATGCCAGGGCAGGCAAGAGAGAGGGCAACAGATGAGGGCTGTGTCTGGGAAGAGAAACAGGCAGCTGCCAGGAGGAGGCTGCTGCTGTGGGGAGACACTGGGCAGAGGAAAGCAGGGGAGCTGGTTGTCAGTGGCACTGGCAGGGTCGCTGCTGCTGTGTAGGTGTGTGGGCAAGTGGGGCAACAGAGGAAGCAGCAGCAGTACTGTCTAGAGGACAGTAGCAGAGTAGGCTTTCTGCTCCAGACTTCCCCAGTCTCTTGCTGCTGGGTGGCTGGGGGAGAGAGGCTTGGGACACAAGCTGCCTTTGCTTGCAGCTTCTTCTCTCTCACTGGCCATCTGACTGTAGGGGTGGAGGGAGAAGCAGGTTTGGTACACTTTTTGTTCAGGCCAGTCTCAGATCCTCCTCCCCATCACAAGGCCAGTAGCGGGAGTTTATATCACAGTGGTGATCGCAGGGTCCAGCTGAGGTGGGGAGAATGGAGCTTCCACTCCCTTGTGAGCCTATGCAGGTCCTTGCTTGTATGTATCTGTCAATAGCAATACAAGTTTGGGGATGGAATGACTGCTAATTCACTAGTAAAGATATGGATGCTTGTGTGATATGGATGCTTGTGTGCATATGCACTTAACAATTTGTAATTCAAAGGTAAAGAATGTTTCCTCCATGCCATTTTTCACTAAACTTATTTTATAAAGCTATAATTGGTGTATCCTCCCAGTGCCTTGAATTAGTTCCATGGCAACTTTGGGAATTGTTGATTGTAATTATTGTAATCATTTATCATTTTGATTTCCCACACAGGAGTCAGCTGAGAGCCCAGTAGAAAATGAACAGAGTAAAACTACATCACAAAGCCCATCCAGCTCAAGAATTTGAAACTTGAGATGTGTGGAGACTCATGAGGATCATGTTACACCAGGCAGAAGCAACATGATAAGTAATTGTGAGGATTTTATGTCTGCAAATAATAAGGAATTCCTGACTGGTGATAATCATGCAGTAAACTGTAGATGAACTTGTAAACTCCAGGTGAACACAAGGACATGCAATCTGTGGATGACACATTTTAACTTTGCTGTTATTTATATTTGTAACCTTTTTTTATTAAAAAAGTTGCACTAGCAAGAGTTTCTGAATTTTGACATTCCATTTCTAGAAACTTTGAGAAAGGACAGTAAAACCAGATGAATGCTATGACAGGACCAAGAGGTTGTAAAGAAAGTTGGCACAATTAGCTGATCTACAAACCCCGTTCTGTATGTTCAAAGTGTGCACAGAACAGACAGGTATAAATGAAAGGGGTTTGGGATTATTTTTTACTATAAATATAATGATATTTTTAAACAGCTCCTTCTATAAGAGGAGCATTGCTTGTAGCACCACTCACTGTATAAGAACACACTTTGAATGTGTTGTACTGTGAACTGTGCTTGCCACTTCTGTTGGTTTTGAAACAGCTATAATTTCTGAAACCTTTTTGTATCCAACCACTGATCAGGAAGCTGCACAAACTCTTAATATTTCTTAGAAATATTTGACAGCTTATAGATGTGTGAAAATAAAATAAAAGCATGGGGTTTTTTTAATCTCCAGGTCTCTTAGAGCTTCATCTATCCTTTTTTCTCCTTTGATTTCTAAAAATGAGGAACAGACATTATTTGTAGTATGTGATTAGCCAAAACAAAAACCACAAAAACCGCCATCTCTTACAGAGTTGCCTGTCTGTTTTCTCTTGCGTTGTTACTTGTGTGTTTAAATTATCAGCGCAGTGTAGGAAGGAAGCTGGGACAAGAATACTGTAAGAATATAAACTGGGCTCTGTCAGATAATCAGAAGGCAAGCAGGTTTACAAGAATACTGTGCCTTTTCCAACTGAATGATGTAAAGCATGATTGTTTAGTCTTACGTGTGCCCTCTTTAGTTTTTAAAGGAAAATGCTGTTGTATATGTTCAGTTTGCTATTTTGATAGAAACATGTCCTTGTTATCTGTCTCTGTGTAAATGTTAATAGAAAATGTTTAAATGTATTACTGTATCACTTGAATACAACTTGCCTGGAAGTAAATAATGGTTAGCTTTAAATGGAAGATGAAAATGCTGCTTTTTCTGAGCCCAATGATGCTTCTAGTCTGATTATCAAATACATCCAAAATATTTCAGTAGCATTCTGATATGTTAACCTTAGTAGGGAAGTAAGTCTCATGACAGTAAATATATCTTATTTCTCCAACACTTTTGTTTTGAATTCAATGGGTAGGAATCATTATCTAGGTAAAACCTGCTTGAGCCATGGGACAAAGGATAGAAATATATATAGAAATAGATAACAGTGTTTTAAAATCACTTCATTGGGAGAAATTAACAAACATAACTGACAATTCCATCAACACCAGTAGGAATTAGGTTCTTAACGTGAGCTGGATCATCATCTGTAGCTTTGAGAAAATGAAGGAATGAAGAACGAAGTACTGAAACACATTAGTTGTACAAAAAGTGCTAGTATCTTCCATTATATTTTACAATAAATATTTTAGTTTTTACTACGGTAATACCTCACAGTCTCTCAGTAGGATAGCTAGTATAGCTGCCCAGAATGCCAAGCATCCTTTTGACTATTGTTTCCTCAATAAACTGGGAGAGAAGGTGATTCTAGCCATGCTGTTCCCTGTGTGCTATTATGCCCCTCTTTTTAAAAAGTCATAATAATTTACAAATAAGATATGTTTATAGTGCATATTAAGCAGAGCAATTCCACCACTTTTCTGATTCCATTTTGGACAGCCTTGTAGAGTCAAACAAAAAATTGGGGCAGGAGATGTTCCCATAGGTGATCCTAGATGATCATCATAGAGCATCTCTTGATTCTTGTTTTGATTAAAAGCAAAGGGGCTGTTCCAGATTTGGGCAGCTGACCAGGTCTATCACTCGTTAGAGATATGTAATTGATATGATGAGATTAATGCCGTGTTTTGAATAGGGAAGAAACTGAGCCTTGTTACTGCATAGATTTCATTTTCATTTCATTTCACTTTGTATTTATACCCCGCCCTATCCCCGAAGGACTCAGGGTGGCTAACAACATAATAAACAGATACGTTCTAGCAATATAACACTGATGAATTACATACAACTAAAATAGAACCAGATTGCAGATGGAGACTTAACATTTCAAACTAAACAACTTCAGAGAACAATAACAGCAGCATTTGCAGCACATTAATGTATACCACTAAATCTATAATATCCAAGACATTAATCATAAGTTAATACATTAGCAGTAATACATAACAATATAGCAATAATCCAATAACATCAGAATAACAGTATATAACAAATCAAATATATAGATACATTTACAACCATATGTTTCCAACCCATCAATACATTAACTCCACAATAATACATAACAATCAACTAATGCAACAACAAGTAATACATTAAACAGTGCTATTAAATCATTAGCAATACTGAAGCTACCCCACAATAGACTATACTGCTGCAAAACCTAAAAGAACTACCTAGTTAAAGGGTTTGGCTACTCTACACCTAGCAATGTACAAAAGAATAACTACAGTCCCTAGCCAAATACAGGGTAAACAGACTAATTCACAAGTACAAAACTAACAACTAACTACTAATTAACCACTCCTATATGCCATTAAAGGTTAAAATGAAATGAAATTAACCACTCCTAGTAGCCTATATTCCTAATGTGAACTACATTAAGCAAGGGCTGACAAAGAGTAATGATGAAAAAACTCAGCACAAAAGAGGCCAACGTCTCTTCTCCCTCAACCAAACTGTCAGGGATTCCTGCCATCATCCCCTGTAATTTATTCCATTGCTGGCAATCTCCGCTATTATTGAAGGTCCAAGTTTATTTCTGAGGGAAAACCTCTGCCACCGGTTCCCCACCGCTCAGCTCCTTGTTCCTTGGTGTAACAGAGGTTAATAGAAACCTCTGTTGCACCTCCTACTGGTGAGATGAGATGGTTAACTCTAGTGCACCTCCTGTTGGTGAGATGAGATTGTTAACTCTAGTTTGTCACCATAATAGATTGGGAACAAATTTTGTTGTGGTCTGTGTATTACCAGAGTTGGGTTATGCAACTCTTCAAATGCATCCATAGAATTTTGTAGAGCTGTAGTCAACTAGGAAGATAAATTCTTTGTATGTACTCTGAAGTGCTACTCAGTTCTCTGCTGACTGCTATGAAAACCACTTCTCTGAGACTTGTTTTTTTAGTTTGACCTTTTTTGAGTAATTGTTGTTTTTTATTTATGTGACCTTTCCATGATAGAAATCTTGGGTAGAGAGTATGTTGTCCACTCTGGGTAGATGTGTTATTATTGTTTGCTTTGGAGAGTAACGCTATGCAAAATATTGTAAATTTTTGGCATGAAGAAAGCTGGTAGGAATAATTCTTCCAGACTTTGTGCCTCCCTTCTGGAATGAACTATGCTTGCAGCTTTCTCTGGCTTAGGCCGCTTCTACATGGCCCAAAGACAGCACCTTAGGGATGGTAAAAACAGCGTCCCTCAGCAGCAGTGCCTGTGCTCACCCCCGCAAATGGCACGAAAACACTGTTTTCAAAACCCGCTCCATGAGCATGTTTTTTGAAAAGTGGCGTCTTCCTGCCTGCGCAGTGTGAAGGGCACTGGCGTGAAAGCACCACTTTTGGTGCACTGCCTGTTTGCGTGTGTTGTTGGTCAGAGGGCAGCATGGGCATGTCACTTCCTCCCTCTGGAGCCTCAGAGGGAAGACAAGGTAAACAACACACGCAGACCAGAGGCGGCTCCATGCAGAGCTGCCCCTGCGGTTTGCAGCAGCTTCAGCACAGCCTGCATGAGACCGTTTGCACAGCCTCATGCCTCCACCAGCATTAATTATGCCAGTGGACAGTTGCTTCTGCCACTGTGCAGAAACGGCCGTATATAGGTAAACATGACATGTTCTTCAAGGATCCCCCCATCAGTCTTCATTCTAGCACTGCTGCTTTATTTTGCTAACCCTATTGCCAAATTCCAATGCCGCTAAATTCCAAAAAAACCCAGAATTGCTGCTGAGTCTGAGTTCTTCAGATGTATTGGCTAATGGCCTTCTGATGAACCAAAGCCTCTCCCACGACCAAGAGTAAAGAAACAGCCTTCAGACCTGTCCTGTGTTTTTACAGTTTTAGGCTTGGATTCTACCTCTGAGATCTCAGAATGTTATTCTGTCTATACCAGTTTCTACAGCTGCTTAGGTTGCCGAGTCTTCACCACGGGACCTGGTCAACCGAAATCTTTCGAATGCATAAAGAGAAAATGGTGCTTACAGCTGTCTCCTCTTTTTACTTTATCCAGGATGGAAACATCTCCATTTTCTTTCCGGAATCTAAAGATGGTAGCTAGCATATTCTCTGTGCCCCCTTCTTCTGTCCACAGGGGAAAATATTTTTTATTAAAGTGATAGCTTTTTTCCTTGTCTTGGGACACAGCAAAAGACAAATGCATTTCTGTACAAAGGCAGTCTAATTAGGATGCTTATGCTTTCTGTTACTAGTTGGCCTTTCCACTTGCACTCACAAACATTAAGAACCATTCTGCTAGATTGTCCTTATATTTTATGGATGGATTTCAAGGGAACTTTGCAAAGCTACCATTTCCGAAGTATTATGCCCTGGCTACGTGAGATTGTAGTGTTGCTGTGTTTGGAGAATGGCCATTTCCCAGAGCCTGAGTCCCAGGCTCTAGATGTGTTGGCCTTCTAGCCAACCAATTATGCACTAGGGTATGCAGGTACAGAACCAGGTATGGCTGGTATGTATAGGTCTAAGTATTATGAATGTTTAATGTATGCACTGTTAAGCTTATGTCAAAGTCCAGGTATTTTTCTCAAGATCATGTTCTTATGATTGCTACCAATAAGAAAAGATCTTTTAAAGGTGTTCACTATTTGAACTTCCTGGTACTGGAACATTTCATAGGGCTCTTGCTTCAAGACTAGCTGTATAAGCTTAGGAGAGCCATTACTAGGTTTCTGTCATTTTCAGCCTATCTTTAGCATGGCCTTCAAAGTTTGAGAGATGAGTTCCTTTGAGCTTTCAGTTTGTCACAAGTAAACGATAATCCTGTTAAAACAATTTTTTTTGTCTTTGTCTCATTGCCAGGTTTACCTTTGCAGTATACCAACTACGTTTGACAAAGCAGAAAAATACCTCGAAAAATAGTATTCTTTTTTTTTAAAGGCTTAATTGTAGCAAAGACTAAGGCTATGAATGCTCTAAAATAAGGCTTCAGGTATATTTTGGCATTGTCTAGTCGATATGAATTCGAAGTAAATTTTGTTTAGTGAGACAATGCTGACTACATTATTTAAATAATTTCAGATTAGCTGGAAGTTAATGATATTTTTCAATACCACGTTATAAAGGGAGACCTTGCGTATGTCACCCTTAATTCCTTAGTTGGGATCCAAAGTGCTGATTAAACTCAGGCAAGTGGTTTTGTGCAAACTTATGTGATTCTGGATGATTAACTGTGTTGGACATTTATTTTGAATTAAAAAGTTGGATAAAAATCTTTGACTTTTTCTTTTGAACAGCTGACCTTCCATGTAATTTCATATATATTGTCTTGGAAGCTTCTCTTTGCTCAAACTCACATTGCCATAGGGCATGGAAGTCTGCCCCATTAAGAAAGAAGTCTAAAGCCCCTTGGATTCAAAACGAGTTCCATGGTTATTTGGACTCTTGCCTTTCAGTGGTCTCCATTTTTGGACAATGTGCCTTGAAATGCACACTATTTCATTTGAAACACTGAATCTATACATTGGATCATAAGGCAAGGATATTAACATCAAATAACTTTGATTTGGTATATTAAGCATTGTTGACTTTTCCCCTTGGATAACCTTAAATCTGAGGGAAGAGTTTTTGATATGGAAACATAATTGGGTTTAGAAGCCAAATGTTCAGGGTTTCTGGACAAATGCAGCTATTTTAGGACATCAAGGACCGAGAATTTCTGCATAATATCACATGACTATAATATAACTTAGGTTTCAGTTGGCTTGCCCAACAAGTTGGTTACTTTAAAATCGACATGCACTTGTACTACAAAATTATTTCTATGGCAATTCTAGATTTGGCTTGGTTGACTTTTTATTTATTTTACCCTGTTGGGCTCATTGTTTCTGTTTTATCCAACCTATTACACTGCCATTATTTCTTGACCTATGCTACAGATTCTTTCTAGATCAAGGGTCAGCAACCCATGGCTCTGCAGCCGCATGCAGCTCTTTCGTCCTTGTACTGGCTCCTGGGAAGGAGGGGAAAGGATGCCGTAGGGAGGAAGGAAGGAAATCGCGGGGAAGAAGGCATGCTTGCCACGTCCCAAGTGCAACTTGCTGTTGTTGGTGTCGCCGCTGCTGTCTATCCCACCTGCTTAGGCGGGATAGATGGCAGTGGTTTTACCAACAATGGCGAGTTGTACTTGGGAAGCGGCGAGCGCGCCTCCTTCCTTCCTTCCTTCCTTCCTTCCTTCCTTCCTTCCTTCCTTCCTTCCTTCCTTCCTTCCTTCCTTCCTTCCTTCCTTCCTTCCTTCCTTCCTTCCTTCCTTCCTTCCTTCCTTCCTTCCTTCCTTCCTTCCTTCGGCGTCCTTTCCCCTCCTTCCCTCATCTGGCGCCTGCTGTAACCTGCCTGGCTGGGGATGTGCAGCCACCCCTGAAACTTACTCCATAAGTGCAGCCACCCATGAAACTTACTCTGTCCGTCAGCTTGCATGGCTGGCTTGCAGACTGAAGGTGGGGCTTGGGGAGGCAGGGTCATGCCTTCATGGCTCTTTGGGTGTTAAAGGTTGCCGACCCCTGTTCTAGATACTGGCCTGTTTGGCCAACTGCTGGACAACACAGTCAACACAACCATATTCTTATGAAAGTCTTGCCAAAGGTGAACACCTTGTGAGAATATTTAATTAAAGTTATACAGTGAATTGGCTTTCATTAATATAGTCGCTTCAATCCACTTTTGATTGTTTGACCCTCTACCTGGAAGTGTAGCCTACATGCATTCTAACTTTAATTTCATGTCTGATTTTGGCAAACCAGGGCAGGGATAGAAATGTTATTTTCATAACTCAGTATCTCAAACTGCATTTTGTTTATTCAGTAATTATTCAGTGTTAGGGGAGAGATGGGAAATCATGGCTGTTGATCTGATTAAAAGGGATCCCTCTGTATTTTTACATATCACTACAGTTTATATATATAATGTTATATGCAATTATAATGTTATAATGTTATATGCAATGATGCCAAGGGTTATATGCAATGATGCCTTGCCATTGATGTGACATCCTTTCTAAAAGTTGTGGTAGCTCCATACTCATGCTTGATGCCATCTCTTCTCATTGGATAGCTTTCCTTTTTATTAGCCCTCAGACTCTAATCTTTCTCTTGCTCTTTTCACAACTAGTGACAGAAGCAGATCTGATTATAGTTATGTTGTATCATATCTCCAATCACTTCTTTTCACCTTTGAAATGGCCATGGAGGCTCCATTGTTCAAGAGTGGGAGTGCTGGGCACTTATTCCCCTCCCTTGTCCCGTTTTCTGAATTTGCACAAGGATTCTCTCAATCTAGTAACCCTGCAGTGGAAAGACTGTGGGCACAATTGGATTATCTGTATTTTTTCCTACTTCAATTGGCTTAATATCTAATTTAAATTACTTAAATTGAGAGAGGGATGGTGAGGAAATACCCCTGTTCAGTACTGTTGGAGTTCTTTGTACTGGTTTAAAATAAAAGTTGTAAGATCTAACTAGATCTCCTGTAACACTTGCCCCTAAGCAGGATTTTGGACTATTATTTTCCAGATGAAATACCCTGGGAAACTTTTCTAGCAGCCAGTCCTTGCTGCCACATATCATACTCACACAGTATCTCATACATTTCAAGTTTCCTTAAGCTATATTTGTGGCAAATCCTGTGCTCTATATATCTCCAGAGAGTCTGATTAATAAGCAGGCCAGATGCTAACAGGAAGATATATCTAATACTTTGCAAGTGTTTAGTTTTAGATGTTAAATTAGTATTTTAGCTTTGTCCAGTTATGAATTTAGAGAATGGTCTTGGGCAAGTCACAATCTCTCCGTTTTGTTTTTGGGCTGCATAAAATGATCAAAAGGGAGCTGCCCACAGCATCATGGGAAGAACTGATCAGTGGAAGACACAATGAAGGCACTTCCTGCATTGCAAGTACTAAAGAATTGCTGGCTAGCAACCTTATTCTTAAAATCTGTTAACAAATTATTCAACTAATCGGTTTAGATATTTTTAAACCTGTAATTGTAAAACACTATTAATAATATAATTATTTTAAAGGTGCTTTTGGCTCTACATTTTTATTCACATCTGTGAGAGAAAGTTTTGGAATGGCAGCTTGAGGCACAGGTAGTGATGGCTCAGTACAATGGGGTCATTTGTACCTTGGGGAAAGGTAGATATTGTCCCTACCCAATGGTGTTGCAAACTGCATCCCCTTGACTCTGTAAAATGAAAGGTTACCACTGACATTTGTGGCAGAAAGTAAATATAGCCTAGCATAGTTGCATACTTTCTTCTAGTTAGATACTGGCATTGTAAAGCTGCATCTGTTTTGCAAGGAAGATATTAGGTTCTTCGTTTCAGTGACTGGCCAATCCTTGGCTTTGCCATCTCAAATATCCTCCATAGGGTATTGTTGTTTTGGCCAATCGTATGTGATATTGTGTCTGGCCTAGTGTACACCGCCCAGAGCCCTTCGGGGGTGGGCGGTTTATAAATGTTATATATATATATATTTTCAAGCAGATCAATATGGAATCTCTTATATACATATAAGTACAGATACATAATTCTGGATCTATTGCTTGACCAGCATGGTGAAGACTTTCATTTTTGAATGTATGAGAACTTTCTATGCTGATCAGCAGCTTCCCTTGATGGATTTATCTGAAACATAATTTAGCATTTTTGTAATTATCTTGAACGAGAAAGAGGGAAGCAACCAGTGTTGTATTTGAAATTGCAGTTAATCTCAAGAAGAGTATTTAAAACAATTTCTTGTAAAAATCTGATAAGGTCAAAGCATCCCAGTGGCTTTCATGACATTAATGAAGAACAGGATCCATCAGCTATTACAAATGAGCAAAATCATCTGTCTGTTTGAATGTATTCATAACATAATACAATTTCTGTATTTTTTTAATCTTTCCTGTCTCAGACTCTTACTATGCTAAATAAAATCCCTGTGGAAATAAAGTTGTGAATTTTGGCTGTCCCTGATGTGAGAGTGATATGCAATGCCTAATTAATATTTTTTGAACAGCAAGCTGTGCTACAGTTGGAAAGAGTTGAATCTTCCAGGTAGTATTTTGAAGATGCCATTATTAGCTTTTCAAATAGATTCAAACCACATATGTGCAACAATAGGACTTTTAAATAAGAATCTCCTCAAAGTCACTCAGATAGAAATGCTATTATTTCCACTTCTGTGAATCCAGCTTTAAAGTGCCCATGGGCTGAACTAGCCATAACTTTCTCAATACTAAACCACTTCCTACCAAATAAGGCATGTTATCAAAATAATTATTTCAGAAAACCAATCCATTGGAAATTATGTACCAAGAGAGAGGCTCCATCTAGTGGATGTCCTCTTTCCCTTCCCATTCCAAAAAACCTAGGTATAATATAGGGCAAAACCCTATCAAATACTCCCTAAATATACCAAGGCTCCATAAAGGTGATTTCCTCACTGGCGATTAATCCTGGGATAGTCACCCGAAATATCCAGGTTCCCTTGAGATCTCCTCTCAGCCGAACTGTGGAACACAGATCAGTCCCATTTCTGGCGCTCCTCTCCCCCCCGCCCCCCCGCCCCAAACCTATCATGGGATTTTCCTGGACCTGCTTGTATATGCACCTTTTTGAAAAAACACTCCAATGGGAGCTAATAGGAGATGGGGGCTACACATTTGAGGTCCATAACTTTGGTCCCCATGAACCAAACTTCACCAAACCTGGATAGTATCATCAGGAGGGTCTCCTAAAGATACTCTGAAATTTTGGTGCTGCTAGCTTAACAATTTCACTCCTGACAGCAGGTACGGCCCCCACCCCCAAGGAACAGGCCTAGATGTCTTCACTAGAAACATGCTGCAGTGAGAATGTTGGAACCTGGATGAAAAGGTGCTGATTCTTTTGAAACTTGGTTGTATCTAGATTACATTTTCAGTGGGAATTTGGTCCTAGTAGTGCTGTTTTCTGAAAACAGCAGCCCTCCCATTTGGTCACCCTCATATATTACTTGCATAAAGGAGCAACCCTGCTTAACCGCACCCCCCCTTCAATCTATTGGTTTCCCATCCATGGGACTGGCTCACACTGAGCAGTGGCGTAGGAGGTTAAGAGCTCGTGTATCTAATCTGGAGGAGCCGGGTTTGATTCCCAGCTCTGCCGCCTGAGCTGTGGAGGCTTATCTGGGGAATTCAGATTAGTCTGTACACTCCCACACACACCAGCTGGGTGACCTTGGGCTAGTCACAGCTTCTCGGAGCTCTCTCAGCCCCACCTACCTCACAGGGTGTTTGTTGTGAGGGGGGAAGGGCAAGGAGATTGTAAGCCCCTTTGAGTCTCCTGCAGGAGAGAAAGGGGGGATATAAATTCAAACTCCTCCTCCTCCTCCTCCTCCTCCTCCTCTTCTTCTTCTTCTTCTTCTTCTTCTTCTTCTTCTTCCTCTTCCTCTTCCTCCTCCTCCTCCTCCTCCTCCTCCTCTTCTTCTTCTTCTTCTTCTTCTTCTTCTTCTAGATGTTTAATCTAATTTAAAGTTACATAATTAAATTTAAATAGATATAACATTATAGATGATTGCTAACATAAACTACAATTCAGGTAACAAATCTCAGTTAGATAAACATAAAACAAATCATAGAGACAAACAGAAAAAACAAAACCTATCTTCATAGAAAGTTAACATGACCTTGAGTGCTCTAAAGAAAGAGAAACTGAAGTAAGATAAAACAATAGTCAGCCAAATCTTTTAGGTTTCTGGACTTCCATCTATAGAATGTTTTCCGGGTTCAGGGTTCACAATTCCCATGCGGCTCTCCCAGATGTTCAGGCCAACTACAATTCCCTGGTATCAGCCTCTCTGTCTGGATACGGGAATTGGCCATTAGTTCCTGAACATCTGGAGAGCCGCAGGTTCCCTACCCCTGATCTAGTGTAATTAAGCATGGGAGATGGAGAAGTAGAAGAAAAAGAAAATGAAACTAGCCAATAAAAGTAGAAAACAAAAGAATTTGAGTTAACTTAAATAAAACAGCAGGATATACAAAAGCAAATATAATAAGCCCAAAATAAAAATTAAAACCACAAATAAAGCACAGCCTTGAGCAGAATCTCACTGGAAACTGGAAGTCCATTGGATGCTATTATTGTATTAATGCTTTGTTAAAGTAGTCGTACATGCTGGTTGATTTTGCTGCTAATTGTCAGGCAAGGTCAATTCCTAATGTGTTACTCTGTACATCAATTTAAATCTTAGATTGTTTTTCAGTATGTGAAACTGCAATAATATTGATGTGCTATTACAATGAGAATATATTAGGGTGGGTTGAAGATCAAGTATTCAGACTTGTTTCCCCTTGTGCTACTTTTTGTCCTTTGTGGAAATGGTCCCCCACTGCAGAACCCATTCCTCATGCTAAATGTTTCTTGGCTTCTTGAAAGGTAATGGTCTTGCACAAGAAGTGCCTAGCAGCAGAGAACACATACCCTGGAGTGCAGAACTATCTGTGCAACAAATGAAAGCATGGCCAATGCAGACCTCCACTTATCATTATAATGCAGGGTTTTACTTGCTCTATTTGCTTTTTAGGTTTGTTGTAATCATTCAACAAACTCCCCTGAAGGAAGGCCAATAATACCAGTCAAAGAAATGGTTTAATTGATCTCAAACTGATCTGGGATCCACCAGTTTCCTGAGTTAAGTTCCAAACTAGAGATTGTACTGCTGCATTATGAATCCTCTCTCTGCTTGGACAAGCTGCAAAAGTGCATTAATGAGAGACTGATCTGTGGTCTGCAGTCTTTGGGGGACTAAGAGAAAAAACAAACTGAACAAACCTTAAACCCAGTACAAGCTTTTACGAACTAGGGCTCTGTTCAGATGTAGGTTCTCATTATTCTCTCATTTTATGTCAGAGGTAATTAACAGTAGGGTCAACTGATGCATGAAATGCAGTAATTATGGGGTAAAATGTATTTCTGTAAAATATAGGGACTGTTCACTAGTTACACTAAGCTAGCTAATAATTGGGAAATCCTAAATTTGCAAAGTCAGCTCTGACATGGATATCTTGCTGTACTTTGGCCAAATCCCCACTAGGAAATTAAATCTAGAAAAAAACAAGTTTCAAAATAAACTGTACCTTTTCATCGAGGTTTCAGCCTCCCAACCGCAGCATGTTTCTACTGAAGACATATAGGCCTATCTTGGATGCAAGAAATGTTACAATCCCCACTACCACATGATCGACTCGGCGGGTCTGTCCTGATTGGCTGTAGTGCCGTGTTGGGGCGGGACTTTTTTTTTTTGCGAAAAACGTGCTCACATCAGCACATCATTGCATCAGCACAGCATCCCCACCCAAGCTTCTTTCTTCTGATTGGTTATCGTGCTGTCGCGAGAACTGCACTGCATGGTCTTGTTGGTGCTTAGTTTTAAAAATATTTCCTGTTTGGATTGGGACAGAGTGCTTATCTCTGCTTACGCAGTGTAAAGTTTGTTCAGAGAGCTAATCTTGTACAGCTCACAGTTGGCACAGAGGGCGACTCTCTGCTTTATACAATTTACACGCTTAAGTGTTTCCCATTCTCCTGTTCTCCCATTAGATCGGTTCTTGTGTCCTCGTACTCATGTTCACCAAAACCAAAATGAAACAAACAAGTAGAACCATGTCAAAGACTGCCCACTAACTGTGCAGAATCCCACTCCCTATTTTCTGAGCCTGTAGTAAACACTGTTTGCAGAGCTGGCTCAAAGGTTTTGAGGTGTGAGGCGTCATGAGGCAAACGGAGGGTATATCTGCATGACGTAGTCTAGAATGCCCCATGATGGCACAGGGGATTCTGGCACATACGGTCCCAGGTCAGAAGAACTGTGAGAACTGAGACTACTATATTGTTTTTGGCATGTACAGTGGCTTCTCAGTGACAAGGGAAGTTTACAAGATTCTGCCCAGGCCATCAGACTGTTTACCTCATTAGCACTCTCTTACATGTAATTCCTGGCTAGCATATTTGAGGAGATGCAGAGCATTCAGCCTGGTTATCAGCTGTAACAGGGAAGCTGCTGAGTTTAGCAAAGTGTGATAGTCCTGAGCTGAGCAACCTTTTGTTAGTTCCATACACTCTGCAACCTCTTTCCCAGATGAAAAATTCAGTCTATAGAATGTGAATGTTAGCAATTTATTCAGTAGGTGGCAGCATATTCCTTTGAAAGCTTGTGGCAACTTGCCAATGTTGTTTGCATGCAGCTTGTATACTTTCTTTCAGTTGCTCTGTGGATCTGACCACAGTGATCCATGCTTTTGTAACTGTGAGGCTATACTATACAAATGCAATATCCTTAGGGCTGCTCTTAGAGACTATCTGAAAGCTACAATTGGTGAAAAACAGGGTTGCTCACTTGTAAGTTAGAAACAGCAACATTGGCTTCTGCTATTGCTTCTGGGTCCAATTCAGGGTGCTGCTTTATGCCTTTAAAGCCCATCTGGGGCCAGCTTGCTTGAGTCTGTTCATCAACTCTGATTCTCCCATGGCTACCTCCTTGTCGAATCCTCTCTGAAAACTATCTGACCTGCCTGTTTTTTGGTAGCACCTTTAGCACTATGGATTGCCCTCCCTGAGAACCAGCAAGCATTGTCTAGTGCTTAAGAGTAGCTGACTCCAATCTGGTGATCTAGATTTTTCCACTCCTGCACATGAAGCTTGCTGGGTGATCTTGGGCTAGTCACAGTTTTCTCCAAACTCTCTCAGGATCACTACTTCACAAGGTGCCTGTTGTGGGGAGAAAAAGGGAAGTCTATTGTAAGCCACTTGAAGACTCCATATGGTAGAGAAAAAGCAGGGTATAAAAACTCCTCTTCTTGAAGATGTTCAGAGAAAGCCTACATCTGTGTTCTGCAGGAGCTGTAAGGTTTTTCTTTTCAAAAAGGCATTTGGCAGCATGTTTATAAGGAGAGATTCTCTGGAAGGCAATTTGTATGGCTCTTCATTCTTAGAAATCTTAATTGTTTGCTGCCTGCTGGTCAAGTTTTTGTAAGCAGACAATTGAGAAAAAAGGAAGAGTGTGAATCTAAGTGGAGGGTACCACGAATGTGTTCACACTCTATTAAACTGAGTGGCAGTATCTAAATATTTCAAAATTTATAGGCACCTAGCCAATTAGTAAAGCAACAAATTGTATTTCATAAACAGAACCCATATATAGGTCAATATGAATCACTATGGTTGCCAGGAAAGGCAGCATATCCTTATTTGAATTAACTCGTTTATTAAGATATATGCCTTGGTACTATAGGAGCATTAAAAGGTTGCAACATAGGGATATATATGCATACATAGGGAAATATACATCCAGCAAACAGTGTGCTGTAATTTATACAGACAGCCTGTCAGGTTCCTTGTATCTCCCTTCTAAGTCCTGATCTAGCTATGGTGATCCATGCAATGGTCACCTATAGCACAGACTACTGTAACTCTCTCTATGTGTGGATGTCCTCAATACTGCTCCAGAAGCTACAACTGGCCCAGAATGCAGAGGCAAGGATATTGATGGATACATCATTAAGCTGTACTCCATCATTAAGATGTATTAGCTTGCAGGCGAATACTGGATCAAGTTTAAGGTTTTGGTATTAACCTTTAGAGCACTAGACAGTCTGCAATTATTGTACCTGCAGGACCGCCAAGGACCTTTGGGAACCAGAGCAATGTGGCTTCAGAGGAGGGTTCAGACATTGTGATGCTTTAACATCCTAGTGTACCTGCACAGATTTTTCTTTAAGTCCCACTGAAGCTGATTTTAACTACATGTTCCTTCATTTTCAAAGGAAGGAAGGAGCACACTGGTGAAAAGGGTGGGGAAATTCAGTCAGAAAATATCTGTTTCATCTGTTGTCAACACAGACAGAAGCTGGGTCTTAACAGGCCTGAGAATCTTTAACCTGCAACACATTCACAGCAAAGAGAAGCATTGTTAGGGGGTGCCCTTCCTGAATGTTGCTTTCTGCTGTAACCAAACACTGTGTGTGCAGCCCCCACTAGCTCACACAACTAGCTCACTTTAGCAGCTCACACAGTCCCTCCATGGGCTCCCTCATGCTCGTGATGGTACTAATGATGGGCTTCAGTAATTCCATACTAACAGGAATTAACAGAGATGATTACTGATGAGAAGCAGGAGGAGAGCTGACTCCTTGGGGTATTGTTGTGTGCTATCGTCCTCCATTAACATAAAACGAATGTGTTAATGATGCAGAAAGCAGGAGAGAGCTTGATTAGTGTGGTTTTTTTTTACAGAATGCAAGGCAAGGCTTGAAGTTCTACATCTGAATTTTTACACCAATGCAGTCTCAAAAATTTACATTACAGAGATCTATACAAGTAGCTTCTGACCTTTGATCCAGAAGTGAAAACACCTTTCGCAACTAGTTTTACCATGCAAGTGGGTATGTCCAGAATCTCATACTCTGAAGCTGGGGCCTAGAATGATCTGCAACCCTCCACAGTTGATATCAGTGGTTCTCAACCTGGAGGCCATGCAGTTATGGAAGGAGTCTGAGACTCATCCAACATGAGCAGGTTTTTACCTTCCTCTCATGCTTGTATGCATGATGGCCCTCCCAGCCACAGTGCGCCACAGTGCAGGCACGCCTTCCCAATTGGGCCCACATGCTCCAAGCCTCCAGGGGGCATTGGGCCAGCCTCAGCCAGAAACCTCCAAGTGTTTACTTTTTTTGTCAGGGCTGTTTATTCTACTCATAAGGAGAACTGCTGCTTGTGAGAGGTTTGTGTGGGGCATATTGATGCCCTATGTCTGTTTGCTTGGGTGGAAATAAAGACCAGACTCAACAGGAAAAATAGAAGCTTAATTTTCTATACAGAAAGCTATGAGTTCACACTCCAAAGTGTGCCCAAAGTTAAAACAAAGTTTAAGCAATTATAGACATTCTGACATCATAGTTAAATAGGACCAGTATATTTGCATATAACCAATAACTGTTAATCAAGATAAACATGACCAATAAGAGAAGACTAAAAACATAGCTGTCTCTCGCTTGGGGCCTGGCATCTGTTTCAGTAGTATGGATGCCTGAAGAGAATGGAGGAGAGAATGAACAAGAATCTTAACTGCAGACTTGCCTTTTCTAAGCCCAGTGAATTCAGTGGATTTAGAAGGGTGTAACTCTGCTTAGAATCATAGAGTTGGAAGAGACCCTGCGGGCCATCGAGTCCAATCCCCTGCCATGAAGGAATACACAATCAAAGCACTCCCGACAGATGGTCATCCAGCCTCTGTTTAAAAAACCTCCAGAGACTCCACTACACTCCGAAGCAGTGTATCCCACCGTTGAACAAACCTTACCATCAGGAAGTTATTCCTAACATTTAGGTGGAATCTGCTTTCCTGTACCATGAATCCATAACTCCTTGTCAAGAATCAAGCTTGCTCCCTCTTCGATATGACATCCCTTCAAATCAGAAGATAAGGAAACACAAACTCTTGCGAGGGCACCATGTTCTTAGGATATGATTTCTATTACAGACCAATGTCTGCTAATATTTAGATATTCTATGTTTTAGTAAAATGCTTACATTAGATAAATATCTAAAATGTGAAGGTTAACTGAAAACAAGCCCAGTTAAGTTGAACAGAAAGCAATTTGTTCATGTCAATCATGCCTGTGTCTTTTAATTTGATTAATTTAATTTGACTTTTGTCCATGTCCCTCTATCAATATTGGAACCCATTGCCATCCCATATCTCTGGAGACAACTGGAAATGGCAACATCTTGAGCTGAGGCACAGGCTGCTGCTCTTTGAAGAGTTATTGTTTGGCTAGAAGGTGCCTTGTGGCCCATCAGTTGGCTTCCCAGGTCCCTCTCACATCTCTGCCAGTCCATGAAGGCCCAGAGCTGCATCAGGCAGGAGTCAGATACCAGGTGTTTTACCAGGACCAAACTATACAAATGTATAGTGTATTAATACATTTAAAAGTCAGTGGTCCATTCTGTACAACACAAATAAGATGTCCTGGGGACACAAAAAATGTGTCCTGGGGAAGAATTCCGCACAGCTTTTCCCACCAAGGCATCCTCAGCTCAAGATCTTATTTCAGCTCAAGGCATCTTTTTTTGATAAACGCTTATATGTGAACTTTTTCTCCTTAAGCTGCCTGTAAGACATCTCCTGCCTGGTTGTGCAGAGTACAGGAGTTCAGAAGGCATCTTATGTTTTCTTCCTGACCTTTTTGATCTCTGGTCAGTTTCACCTTCAGCTTGCGCCTGCCATCTTGTGTGCTGCTGAGGGAATTCTCCCTGCTTCCATTTGCTGAAGGTTGCCCCTGGACGTTTGCTCTGCAGGCTCTGAATCCTGAGCACCTTTTCTGCCTGAAGAGTACATAGTTGAACTCAGCTCTTCCTGCAGATTTTGGCAATATATAGTTTTATTAGTATTTTAAATTTTGGAGAAGCTGTATTTGAAGATATATAGACATCCATATGAGAATCGTGGCTGATTCTTGTGTGTGTGTCTGCATATCTTTGAATACTGATCCTCCAAAATTAAAAATAATTAGGAAAACTATATATTGCTGGAATCAGCTGGAAGAGCTGAATACAACTATATACTCTTTGGGCTGAAAAGGCACCCAGGATCAGAGCCTGCAGAGCCTGCAGAGCAGGGAGAATCCCTTCAGCTATAAACAAAATGTTAGGCATAAGCTGAGAAGGAAACTTACCAGAGAGCTTATTGGTCAGGAGGGGAAAAGCTTCTTTTCTCCTTTGACACCTGTTCTGTCTGGACAAAACTTGAGAAGTGGCTTTTTTAAAGAAGTCCCCAGGATGTCTTATTTGTGTTGTCTGAAATAAAATAACGTCCCCCAGACATCTTATTTGTGCTGTGCAGAATGGACCAGTAATATGTACTCTCTATTCTGTAACCAGACTTCAAGTCTCTGAAAACTGCAACACAGCATCAGCCATCTTATTAAATGACTCAGTATAATTAATAAGCAAACATACTTTCTGCAGACTAAATATGTAATATGCCTCACCAAGAGAGTCAAAAAGAGAAATCCAAGTCTATGGAGTGTGATCCAAGGCTGAGAAGGTTTTGACTCAGCATTCTCTGCTCCAATTTTGATGCGTTATGTGGATAATGAGCTTTGACACAGAATGACACCTTGTATATATAATTACATTTGCCTGAGATCTCCACTTCCAACTGTTTCTGGACTAATTCCACTGAAGTACTATATTTTTTAACATCACTAAAGTACTTTCTGAATTTGGAGGCAAGCAACTGAATAAAGTCATCATGGAATGGTACTTATCCAAATAGTAACAGTGGTAACAGACTTTTATAACAGCAGTAGATTAATCTCCATGAATATTAGTGCTCTGCATATCAGTTGCTGGAGCTAAACAACAGTGGATGCTTTGGCCTTCAAGTTCTGCTTGTGAGCTTTCTGGAGGCAACTAACAGAACATTTCAGGAAATTGAATTTTAAAATTCAATTCTGATCTAGTGAGGCCCTTTGAAGGTCTTCTTGTTCTCTTACCTACAGACCAGCTCCCAGTACTTATAGTATTAGTTAATTAAATAGTTCTCTAGTCAATGACTACTCAAACTGGATGGAAGGAGCACATATTTCATATTTGGGGAATGTATGAGTTGACTCATTTGGGGAAATTTCATGTGATAGGTCAGATTTGTATTATTTATTTCTTCAGAACATTTTAAGCTTGTATTTCCTCAAGTTAGTTCAGGGTAATGTACATTGTTTTTCCTCCTCCATTTTTCAAAATATGGAGAGATTTTATCCAATACTGGCCAATCTTTTTCTAAAGCTTCCATATCATACTATTTGCAATACCAGTTGCATTTCAGAGGATAAACTAATCACCTGCTCATAATAGTGACACTGTAAATCACAATCAGGTTTGTAAAAGAGAGGTGTACAAAAGAACTTTGGAAATGTGAAATGTCTGCATAAAAATAGCCTTCCTTCCTGAAGTGCTTGCAGCATCCAGGATCCAGCATTTTCCTTCATTTAGCATCATCCCCAACAGCCATCTGGGATAGATTAAAAAGGGAATCCGAGGTCTAAAAGATCAAATGCACTGATCCCTATAATGGGCCTTTTGTAAACCCCAGATTATGCCACTGCCCATCAGACAGAAAGGAAACTAACACAACTGGGCTACTTCACAGGGATTTTACATCACAGCAGTGACATTTTAAGTTTATAGCTAGAAGCAAAATTGATCCCTTTTTCTTTTTGAAATATCTTCAACATACTGATTCAGTTTCCTGACATATTCCACATATTGACAAGAGAGATAGATTTACTTTCCTGACATATTTGAGTCTCTCAGCACACAGTTTAGAAATTAAGCAGTATAGTTGGATCTACACATTAGGAGACTGGTAGACCTGGATGAATGCTGTGCTTCTATCTATCTATCTATCTATCTATCTATCTATCTATCTATCTATCTATCTATCTATCTATCTATCTATCTATCTATCTATCTATCTGTCTGTCTGTCTGTCTGTCTGTCTGTCTGTCTGTCTGTCTGTCTGTCTGTCTGTCTGTCTGTCTGTCTGTCTGTCTGTCTGTCTGTCTGTCTGTCTGTCTGTCTTTTCATGTTGACAAAAGCACAGATTGGGGGGGCTGTAGTGGGTTAACATCTGTTCTGCGTATGTGATAAATTCCATATCCATACAGAACTGTTGTTTGATAGCCACATTCTCTAGAACCTCCTTGGGGTTGGTTCGCTGACCTTGTATATTTTTTTATAGGAAACAATGCAAAATATGTATGCCTAGATGTCTACCTGTGATTGTCATTTAACAGCTGATACATCTGCTGGGAAGCTATCATTAGCCATAGCTTCCTGGCATATGTTGACTTTACGTACACATGGATAAATACATGTAGTTGTCAAACAGGAATCAAAGTTCTCCTTGGAAGCCTGTGCAGAGTGACCTGCGCAAAATAAGGGATGTCAGTTCTATCTACTGTATTTATGTAAAAATATGCACTCCACCTTTCCATGGGAACCCACAGTCTATTACTATGCTGAGAAAGCCCAGCATCAAATGTCTCTGGGTCTTTCCCCACTTTTCCCTCTACCACCGTCACTGCTCAGTGTGTGCTTCATTTCCCTAGCTTACTTCCGAGGCTTCCCAATAACCCCGCTCTGCTTGAGGGTTGTCAAAAAAAGCATGCTGTTTTCTCCAGCACCAGGAATGACACACGCTGAGGGGGAGAGCGGCAGCGTCGGGGTGGCTGCCCTGTCGCCGCCCCTGTAGTGGGGAGTGCCGTGGGACCCCGCGCTACTTGGCCCGAGTAGCGCGCAGCAGAAGGTAAGTGGGGAAAGACCCTCAGATGTGAGATGGAATAATATAATCAGGCTGCTTCTTCCAAAGCCTTGCCATGCAGCTTTACCCTACGAACCTTTAGGAGAAGGAGGATTTGGGCACTGACTTGGGCACCTTCTTGGGCAACTCTGGCCTCAGGAGGCCAACATGCTCATGCCCTCGCTGGCCCTGAGAAAACCCAGCAGGCATCTCTAAGCAAACATAGCAGGGCTTGTTAGGCAGGTCTTAATTAGCAGTTGGGTGAATAAGAGGAGGCCTTGCAGAGCCTGGGTGGCCACGCTGGTCTGTTGTAAAAAAATGAAACCGGAGTCTAGTAGCACTTTAAAGACTAACAAAATATATTCCAGTGGGTCACTGGAAAGCTTATATTGGAATACGTTTTGTTGGTTTTTCAGCTGTGTCTGGACTCCTGTTGAATTTTGCAATGATTGTCTTGTCACATGAATACATAAGTATGCCAGTAACTCCTGGGTTTTCCAATTTTCTGTATTTGTTCATTTCTTGCCAAACAGCCCTGCCTGGTAAGTAAATGTGCTCTATTTTTTTCTAATTGACTTGCGTGTACAAAATAATTCACTTTTAATTTTAGCTCAGGCCGCCAGCCTTTTTTTCACTGGCAGGGTACATACCAGAGCAGTGACCTACCAGGGGGAAAAAGGCATCAGGCCTGAGCTAAAATTAAGAGTGAATTATTTTGTACACGCAAGTCAATTAGAAAAAACAGAGCAATTTTACTTACCAGGCAGGGCTGTTTGGTAAGAAACGAATGGACACAGCGAATTTAGGTATCCAGGATTTACCGGTGTATTTAGGCATGCAAGTGTCTGTGAACCAACCATCAATGAGATCAAGGCATAACTATCTCGGGTAACTAAACAAACTTCATCGTTATTTGTAGACTATTGACAGGGTTGGAGAAAAATGTAGCTCCAGATCTCTTTTATAGGCTGTGATCTCCTAGCTCTTGCATGAGCATGGATCCGTCGCCCCAACGCTCGGAATAACCCCTCAGTCCGCGGGAGAAGCCTCAATCGCCCGAGTGATCGGATTTCCCGGGCTGGCCTTCTTCGGTCCGCGGATCAGCAGCCAATCAGAGTTCCGCAACGCCCCGGCGAGTCCCCTTCGCCCCGCCCTTCTTTGTTGCGGCGCCCAATGGAGGCGCTCCGAACGTCGGCGGCTGCCGGGTGACATGGTTACATGTCAGAAAGTAACACTTGATCATGGAACATGGAATGAGGCGAAAGCGACCGGATCCGCTGCAGCAGCATCAGCCACAACCGCCTGGAGAGTCTCCGGTGCAATGAATCCCGCCGTGGCCAGGTGAGGGCAGTGGAGGCGGCGGAGCCAGACTGGGGGAATGGGTGGGGTCGTCGGTAGCGAAGCAAGGGAGGGTCGTAGAGAGCTGTCTCCGTTGAAGAATGGCTTGCAGTGTTGGCAGCGGGCAGAGCCCCCGTCCCTGATTCCCAAGCTTATTCCGCACCGTCGTCCCATGCTTTGTTGCTGGGATCGGGAAAGAAACCCCCGATTTCCTTCGACCCACTGCAGACCAAAATGTCTGTCGCATGCCCGTTTTCTAGAACTGGCAGCCTCGGCATAAAGGGGACCTGAGGAGGATGAATGCAGAAAGGCGCATAGCGATTCTGGGTCGGTTCTCTTCTCAGTCCCTTAGCGGGGAGGGGGGGGGGGGCATGTGACATCTGGTCCCTAAAATAGGCAGGTATATAGCTAAGAATTTGCCTAGTGCCCTTCTTCCAAGCCTGGAGCACCGTAACAGTTGTTTTCCCTTTCCCCAACCTTTCCGTGTGTTACATTTTTTAATAACCTGGGACAATATAAAAAGGAGGGATCCAGCCAGCCCAGCAGCAGGTTCCCTTCCCTTTTGTGTGACAGTTCCCAGCTGTGGAAGAAGCTTTCCTGGCTACTATTTCCCCCTGGTGAGAGAGAGCTCCCGGGGTGTTGAGCCGAAGGGGGGCTCTTAGGGGCCTCCTCTTTTGTTTACAGACACAGGCAAACAGGATAAGCAGTGTAGCCTTTGATTGCTCCCACCCTATTGTTCCTGAGCTGCGACTGCCAATCAAAAGGGCTCTTCAGTATCTCCCTGAATCAACCACTGATGGGAACTGAATTGTTTGCTTAAGCAACATTCTTGCAACCCTGTCTTCTGCTCATGTGTGTTTGCTTTCCACCCTTTACTGGGCTTTCAGATTCTGCCTGCAAGAGGAAGGACCCGCTGGTGATTTTCTTGGCTGCTGTTAGCAAGTGACTTTGGGTTGGCCCAGTTCCTTAGGCAGGAGACAGGATGGAGAAGTTGGCCTGGCTGGGGTACTGAACAACTTGTGTCCCCCCCACCCTGCCGTGTCTGGACTGCTTACGCCTGTGAAACTCACAATGACAGGATCTGGCTCCAATGCTTCCTGCAACCCACACCCCAAAGGAGAGAAGGGAGGCCGGTCAAGGAGCACACATGCTCGGCACATCAGTACAGCCAACAATGGGGGGTCGGAAGAGGAAGACAAAGATGGAGGGGTGGTTTTCCTTGTCAACAAAAGTGGCTTTCCTCTTGATGGGCAAACCTGGGAAAGAATGTGGGGGCACGTGGCAAGAGTGCACCCCGCAGGCAGAGAGATGGTGGTGACCATAAGGAATGCAGACTGCCTTCCAAGAGTAAGTTCTGTTTAGTCCCCTCCAACTTCCTTATGATGCTCTTCTAAAAGGGTCCCAAATTTGGCAGCTGCAACCAGAATGCAAAATGTGCAATTCCAAACACTTGCAGATATTTCCTTATTTATATGGTTGTTTTAACTTCCAAAGAGATTCTTTGAAAACCTCTTTTATGAGGAGAAGCATAGTAAGAAGGAAAAACAGATATCAAAGGATTCAAGCAGGGTTGCCCTGTGATCTGCACCAGCTCATTTGGTTTCTGTGGGTTTGCCTAGCTGTCAACATAATGCTGGATCCTTTCTCTGCAACCATGAGGACTATTAACACTAAATATTTATTTAAAAGTATGATACCAGATTTTGTGCTAGAAATTCTGCACATCAAGTATGGACCACTCCCAGTCCTTGTCTCAGTAGGCCCTTGAGACTGTGTATAAATGTAGTACAACATCTGTTCTTCTTATTCCCAGGAGATGTATTTGTAGCTGCATGTTACAGTTTTGGCTGAGGATGGCAATATAGTGATCTGGGCATTTCCATTCTAAGCACTTCTTTGGAACAACTAATCGCTTTGCACACATCTGCTAAGTGATGTTGTTTGTCTCCAAACAGTTGGAGGATGGAGGGGAGTTTGGAGTTTTGTGTTAACAGCTCTTCTGCTGAAATTGCAGCTGCAGTTTGTCAGAAAAACATTACTTTCCAAAAACACCTTGGATTTTATCTTTGGTTTGGTGGAAGTCAGTTGATTTGTGTCCTCCACCTTTTGCTGTGGCCAGGGGCTTACTAGCTGTCCTGAGTCCTTAGTGCTCACAAAAACCTCCCACACCCCAGTACTGACCTGAGGAAGCCAAATCAGTTGTGCCCTCACTGAGGATGAAAATAGAAGGGGAGGAAACATACAGTGCAATACTCAGCAGAGTCACATCTTTCTAAGTCTGTTGACTTCAGTGGACATTGAAGAGTGGAACTCTCCTTGAAACTGCACAGTTAGTGGCCTGGATGGACCTGATGTGGTCAACATGTTGCCTCTTGTGGAATGGGACTATGGAGAAATATAGTTAATCATATAGTTAACACCCCAAACAATACTGATTCTGAACGAGGGGCTGTGCTCAAGGTTCAAGGAGTTTGACACTCAAGCGCTTGAGAAGCCACTCACACATACCTAGGGATAGGAATTGTTTGCACTCAGCTTGGCTCAGACATGAGTAAATAGCTCTGTGTAATGTATGGGAAGTAGCAGCTGAACTAGGGAACTTGCCAAAGTTAGACATGAGGCTCTCCCAAGATGCTCGATCTCTGAGACTGGGCCGTATCTATACCGGTCTTTTCCTCAGAAGTAACCCCTGTTGATTTCTGCAGAACTTTACTCCCAAGCTAGTGTGTGCAGGTCTGCCACCAAAGTGGCTGAACAGACAGGGAAATAAGCATATCAGTTGTAAAGTTGCACTGGTTACCGACAAGGGGAATCTCCTCACTAAGCTCCTAAGCAGATCTAGTGGGCTGCAGTTCTTAGAAGCCAGGATATAAAACTCCTTTCTTCTTCACATATTACATTTCACCTGCCTTGCAACTGTAAATGAAGGAAGGAAAGTGTTTAGTGAGAAAGAAATGTGAAATTTGTGTTAATCAGAGGAGGGAGAAAAAGAATGGCACTCTGGAAGGGCACATGGAAGTACTTTTGGGAGGCTCTGGGAAGTCAGTGAGGCAGTTGTGTCAATGTATCAAAGAGCGAGTCTCTTGAAAGCTTGTTTCTATAAAGTTGAAAAGTTTCAAACAAGAATCATAGAGTTGGAGGAGACCACAAGGGCCATCAAGTCCAGCCCCTTGTCATGCAGGAACACAAAATCAAAGCACTCCAGACATATGTTCATCCAGCCTCTGTTTAAGAACCTCCAAAGAAGGAGGCAGAGTCCTCTCCAGAGCTGATAGAATCTAGAATCATTTTTGGTGTCATCAAGACCACTGGTCTGAATGAACATTGATAAAATACATCTTGTGTTTCCTACAGACTGATATCCGAATGTCCTGCACTAAAAGACCCTGGATTCTGCAATCTATTCACAGAACACAGAATAGGTTGTGCCTTTGTAAGCCATATAAACAAATAATCACCTCTACTGGCCAAATAAGATGCTAGGAAAGCTATGATTAGATATCCTGTTGTTTTTAAAAGTTCAAAGCTCAACAGAGAGTGGGAGTGTGAAAAATCAGAATAGGACTATGATACAGGGTGGGCTTGTTATTTCCCCCAAATCATCTCCTTCCCTGTTGCTGTTTGTCCCACAGGGGGAAAACGTACAGAGACATATATGAGTATTGTGCCAGTGTGGTTTTCTCTGTAAAGCAAGTAGTAGCTGAGGGTGATTTAGATTGGTCTAACAGAATGGATTAAACTTCATCTTGCCCAAATGTGATAGAGGCATTTCTATTGCTGCTAAAGGAACCCCCTCCAAAGCCACGAGAGATCTGATTAGCAATCTCGCAGCATCACATTTATTTTGGTCCTAGTCATAGGAAGTAATGTGCTGAAGTCTTCCCTGGCTCTTGAGATTTCATTGTCTACAGCTCTACACAGTTCCAAACATCCAGCCGTAAAGGCTAGTTAGGATATTATTTATAAAAAAAGAAATCTGAGATTGTCTTTCAGATTGCTATCTGTGATTAAGTCTATATATTTGTGGCTAAATTGTATACATACAGAACAGGCACCAGGCCACATCTGGGCATTTCTCCCCCAAATGGACTAGGTTTTTGTTTACAGCACTGAGATGACTAGTTGGAAAAGGAGCTCCAGGGCACTTAGGTATTGACAGTGCCATCCTAAGCAGAGTAACACCCTTCTAAGACCATTGACTTCAATGGAGTTAAAAGGGTATAATCCCCCCCTTCATAAGAGTTCTGATGAGTGTGGCACCAAGTCAGTGGGAGAGAGGGGAGGGCTCTCCTTGATGGGTCCTCCACCTCTTTTCATATATGATTATCGCAGAGGTTAATCTCTATGGTAGCACTGCAATCATTGTTACAGGCAACTGTTCCCCTTAACATCTGGTGGCTCAGGAGCTGGAGGCACATGCCTCTGTGCATTAAGGTGTACCCAGTTCAAATATGGCTTAGATCAGGGGATGTGCAGTTGAACCCCCAATGGCAATGCCCACGGATCTCTCCTTTTGATTTGGATCAGTTCTATTTTGCAGTTTGTGAATCACAATTTCATACATTCAAGTCACTTGTGATAAATTATTTTATTTAAGCCTGGAGAAGCTCTGTTCTTGTAGATTAGATATTATCTTGGCAATGGACAGTATCTACTATCATGAGACATATATTTTGGTTTAGGTTATACTGTCCTTTGTTTGATAAAGTTCTTGATTAGTTTCAGACTTCACACAGGCCAGTTTCCCTTTGTTTTGATTTCCCTGGTATTTCTTTTAGCAGTGTCAGCTGCACAATCTATTTACATTTGATTTGAAAAATGAGGCTAGTGATAGTTCTCTATTAAGCTTGCCTACTGATTTGAAAAATCGGAATGCTTCCTCACGTGCTTTTAACAGCAGTTTGATGTGCAGGTAGTTTTTCATAATTTTTCATAGACCAGAGAAAAACCTTACCGCTTGGTGAGGTCTGGAGAGAAAATCCTAGTTGAAGGCACAGGAGCAGGGACTACTTTTTGAAAAAGTTGGCCGTTCTAATATTAGTCCATTTTAATTTATCTGCAGCTGGACATAACTGATTCTTTATAACTGGTACTACTGAAACAATTTCCAAATTATAAAGCATAGAATTTTGCCATGTGTAATAAGAATGGAATCTGTGATTAGGGATAATTTTCTTATTAGAGAGTCAGAGCCAAGGAACTCACAGAGTTCTTCTTGGCCAGAAAGGAAGAAGGATTTGAGTTTCAATGGGCTTCCAACACCACAGTTGTTATTGCAAATCACTCTCAACAGATGCTGCCTTTATTCTCCTCCACTCCAAGTTTCCACTCTGAATTCTAATTAGCCATCATTTGAGCATTGGTTGACATTAGTCTGTCCTGATTGATGGAACAGTTGATGCAAGAGACACTTGGAATGGAAACAGAATACCCGTCCTTACAGCCACCTGTTACACCCGCAAAACTCAAAAGCTGGAGAGCATCTATCTATCTATCTATCTATCTATCTATCTATCTATCTATCTATCTATCTATCTATCTATCTATCTATCTATCTATCTATCTATCTATCTATCTATCTGTCTGTCTGTCTGTCTGTCTGTCTGTCCGTCCGTCCGTCCGTCCGTCCGTCCGTCCGTCCGTCCGTCCGTCCGTCCGCCCGCCCGCCCGCCCGCCCGCCCGCCCGCCCATGTCATCTCATCTCATCTCATCTCATCCCCTCCCCTCCCCTCCTTCTCTTTTTCCAGTGATCTCTCATTCTTTCAAGTACATTCATTCTAGAGATAGTTCAAATAACACCAGAAAAAGGTGATAATAAGAAGCAGGATAGTCAGTCAGGATATTGTCTGTTTGAACTGAACTGTCAGGCTGAACATTTATTATCCTACTCTAGGGTGAACCCAGTGGAATCATTGGAGCCTGGCGTTCTTCCAGATAAGTTGTCCCCAATGTGGTGGCCCTAGGGTCTTCATGCCTGCTTGTTTTTTCCTTTGGTCCTGAGCAGAAAAACAGGACAAAAACCTCAAAGGGTACTGTATAGAACAAGAGGGAAAAAGGGAACTTCTGGTTGCTCCTTACCAGCTGACCGACATCATTTCTTGTAGAGGTGTATCACCCAGATATGTCTTCTTACATAGACTTTCTTATGTCTTTGGGTTTGGCAACCTTTCCCTGTGGCCTAATAGATGCACTCAGGCAAGTTATTTCACCAGACTAGTGCAATATAAACAAAAGCCCAGCCTCACACATATGCCAGAATGGAAAAAGGAACTGCCAAGGGGGAGTTTTGGACAGACTAAAGGCTATGCTGGGAGAAGCAGTCCTTGAGATTTGTGGACTTGATGAAATGCTCCTTGAATTGTGCCCAGAAGTAAATAGGTAACAGATGATGAAGTTGCTCCAGCCAGGATGCTGTGTTCTCATGCTGGCTTTCCACCATCAATTGACATGCAGCTGCATCTTGGACCATTTGACATGCCTGAATCTTCAAGGCTGACCTCACACAGAGCACGTGACAGATATCCAGTCTTAACATTTACAGTAGCTTGGATTGGCAAGGCAAGATCATCTGAATCCAGAAGGGACAACCTTACCCATTTTGAATGTCTGCTCCAGAATTAAAACAATTAGGATTCAGGATAGGTACAGTTTAAATCATGTATATACAAAAAAAAAATGTGAGCATACAAATGTAGCTTTGAGCATTGGCATCTCTCTCCCTCCTCTATGCTTTCTTCCTTTAGATCATCACTTGATTTACAGCCTTCACTTATGAAGCATGTCTTAGTTTTTTTCAGTGGCATCCCATAACCCCCAGACACTTCCAATGTTGACTTTCAACACAAAATTCTCTCTCTTTTTAAAAGAAACTTCTTGGTAATATAGAAGAGAGAAAATAAAATAATTCATAAATCGTTATGTTCACAAGGGTGAGAATTGTGAAATCCAAAGTTCATTAGGCATCAGTCGTATCAAAGTCAAAACCCACTTAATCAGCATGCATCTATTACTGTTCTTGCCATTCCCACTTGACTACCTCATTGGCACCAAGTCATGATGGATCCATCCAAAGCTCTGTGTGATCTCATCCACTGGGCCTAATATGAATATGAAAGGCATAGGCATGAGCCCGCAGCTCTGAGGAACGCAACAGTTGAGGAACCAGATTCTGCATCTCTGATATGCCTTACCTGACAGAAAATATCAAAGCCATTGGAGTGCTGTAGCTCTTACTTTATTTTCCATCTGATGTGTTAGAATGGCATAATGTACAGTATCAAAAGCTGGTGAATATGCACTTATCTTAACAGAAGATTGAGATCGTCTGCCAGTGCAGCCAAATTTGGCTCAGTCTCAAAATCTGGCCTGAAATCTAAGTGAATCAAAACTATAGAAGCAGCAATGGGTACTCATGGAGTTACTCTTCCACCATCTTCTCAGTCATCTTGACCCAAGGCCCTCAGCAAACTTGAGGCTGGCCTGTAAGTGATTTGATCATCCTTTGAGAATAGAGTTTCTAAAACCAAAGTCTTCATATTGCCTTTGAGAGGTTTGGGGAAATTCCCTTCAATGCATGACATTTATAATCTTAGTTCTCAAAGGAGCTCTGATCTTATCTTGGCAAGGTTTAACATACCAGGAAGGGAAAGGATTAGTTTTCCAAATGGCAGTCTTCACAACCCCAGGAGAACAAACTGACAATATCTCTACACAATTGACAAATGAATGCTTCTCATACCTCTGGCCCAGGAACTGTACTGAACCCAACTTTTCAGATAGATTTTATCAGGGAAAAAGCTTAACCAAAATGATTTTTGGAAATCAGCAGAGCTGTAAAAATAATTAAAATTTAGTGGGCAAAATATCAAATTGTTAAGAGCCTGCGCAAGGAAGTGGCTGCAGTCCAGATAATCGGTTTTTAAAAAATGTTTTTGAACAAGCTCCTGCTCTCTCTTACTCCAGCTCTTCATACCAAAGGAACTAGGCAATCCTGTAGCTCAGACACTCAGCATCTGGCCACTGTCTCCCACCATGTATGCCAAAGCTTCAGCTGTTTAATGCATCTCTTGCATGTGTCTGTGTCAGTTGCTGATGCAGTACCCTGACATGTGATATCATAATGAGCTCTCTTCTGTGGATGCACAAACAGCTGCAGTAAATATGCTACTGATGTACCAGGCTGGGAGTGGTGCTGAGAGATGGAAATGTCTCTCCCATGCGCTGTGATGCCAGACTACAGAACATTACTTGAATTGGTAATGTAGACTTGCAGTTAGAACAAAGATTGAACTAAGTTGGACCAAGCTTGTCCCAACAGCAGGTGATTCCTGTTTGTGGGTGGAACAGCATGGTATGTGTAAAATATTTGGGGGCAGGGAGGCCTAGATTTCACTCCTTGTTCACCTTGGTCCAATGACTCCCTGCTCAGTTTACCCTTCTTCACACGACTTTTATGAAAGTGAAAATGGATATTCTTACATGAACCTTGGACTGAGGGTTCAGAGATTTTTTAAAATTGCTGTCAAGTCACAGCTGACTTGTGGTAATCCTTGATGGGGATTTTAAAGCAAGAGATGTTCTGGGGTGCCTGCCTGTAATTGCCTGCCTGTGCTACATCTCTGGTATTCATTGAAAGTGTCCCATACAAATACTAGCAAGGGTCAGGGCTGAGAGTGTGAGACTGGCCCAAGGCTGTTCAGTGAGCTTCCATGGCACAAATGGGGATTTGAACTTGGGTTTCCCAGGTTCTGACACCTCAACTATTACACTGTGCTGCCTCTAGGGTTGGGATAATTATTTAGCTGCTAGCTGAAGGAAGATGTGAGCTGAAGGAAGATGTGAAGGAAGATGTGAGCTGGGTAAGTTTGAATTTAAGTACCCCTGAAACAACACAAACTGTTGGCATAGCAGACCTGATACTGCCCAAGGCAAACAATATTGAGGATGCCTTTGATGTGCTGAGGCAACTGGATTGATTTCATGTCTGAAGTTCTTTTAATATTTTTATTGCATTGATGTATTCCTGCTGAAAGAGGACCTGTTTTGTGCAGGGGAAAACAGGACATAGAGACCAAGGCCTTCATAGAATACTGCCCTCTGGGTGATCACTGGTATTCAGTAGTTTAGTCACCTCACCATAGGTAGTAGCTATCACCTGTTCTCTGTGAACCATGATAAGCGTTCTCCATTGTAAGCTGAGACAGCCAACTTAGCTAGACCATTTGCCGTTACAATAGTACACTGGAATGCTTCATGTTTGTGTAAGTACATATAGTCTTTCAAAATAGCTTTCTTCTGTCTCTTTGCCCCATAATAATAGCCTGAACTATGTACATCTGAGCTTCAAAACAGAGGGAGAGGGAAGGGAAGGCCCACCAAAGGAGTTCTGTAGATACATCTACATATCTCTCTGAATAGTGGTCAAAGTCCTCAATAAATTATTTCAGTTTTTGTTGGTATTTAATGCACCTAATAGATGAATCACACAACAACTGCACCATTTGTATGATTTCTGTGGCTCTATTTTAAGGAAGGTTGCAAAATGTAGCTTTTTGAGATTGAACTTTTTTTTTTACACAAAAGCAAATAAGTCGGTTGACTGCAACCCATCTGAACATTTCTCTCTCTTTGTCTCAGCCTTCAGTGCCAGCCATGCCAAACTACAAGGCTTCCATGACTATCCCAGAATGGCTTCAGGCAATACAGAATTACATGAAGATGCTGCAGTATCCTTTCTGGAAAGCAAAGCTGATGCATTAAGCTTATCTATTAAGTGGCTAATGAATCTTGGGGAGGGGGGCATAATTTACTGAAGAATCAACCTGACAAGAGGATGGGAAATTAATGAGGAGAAAAGGACTCTTTTCTGTCTCTTGCAGCTCTTGGGAAGATTTGTAAAGCTACCTATGCAGGGAGCACTTCTTTTGGTCTTTAGGGTCCCATAATTAGTGTTAACTGACACTAAAGATAATGTAATTGAAAATGGATAGTTCCCATCTATTGACTGTGGTGAACTTGGCTTGCAAGGTCATTGAGATGAAGCTCTGCAGGCCTCTAAGGTTATAAATTGTAGCTGTGTAAGCTCCATGGCCTGGTGCTCATTCAGTGAGCCAAGCCTGTTGTGAACTGATGCCTACCAGAGTCGAATGGCAGGTCCATCACTAGGTTAAGAACACAGTGAGAGCTGCAAGACACAACCATTATCTGTGAATGGTCCTCTACAGAAAAGTTGTGCTTCTCCTGCATTGTTGTCTTGCATTCTCTTTAATTCCTTGTGCTTCAGAAAAACCTGAATCCCTATCTGGCTGAAGCTGATAGTGTGATTCATTTATATTGCAAATCCTGGGATTTCACACAGCTGTGACTCACTTGTTTCACAGGACTTGCAAAAATAAATGTAGCTGCGTAAGGGCGCTGTTGTCTTTTCTTGCATCATAAGGTAGCAAAGTCTGTTGTTCCACACTTAAAATTTAGATTGTATACAGACATACATCAACGTAGCATTGAGTCAGCTGGGGAAGAAGCCATTGAAGCATATGTAAGGACTTGTGCCCAAGATCAGACTCAAGTGGGGACCCACCCAAATAGAAACTGGATTCGTTGAGTGCTGATTGATGAGACAGCTTCCACACTCCTCAGAACTGGGTTATAGAAATCCTGGACTGGCTGGCTAAAATGTTAGTGACAAACATGCTGTTCCTCCCTTCTTGGTAGGGTAGCCAGTCTCCAGTAGTTCACAGCTCTATTTTTCAGTTAGCTCAAAGGTTTTTAAAAAGCCCTTTTTAAACCTGAGGATCCAAGCCAATGTTTTGAACAAACTATCTGTGGGATTGTCATACAATTTTTTTTTTTTTGGGGGGGGGGGAGAGACAAAACCCATTAACCCCTTACGCACATTAACTTCTATTACAGAGCCAGATGCTTCCATGAACTACTCAGTGTTGGTACAGGAGCAAAGGTGGAAAGAAGCTGAATCTTTTTGTGTATGATGCTGTGCAGCTTCTGGTAAAATGGACTGTAATAGCATGAGAAACAGGTGCAGGCTATACTATAATCAAATGGTTCAGAATGATGCTTTCATAAATAAAATATAAAATAAAATAAAATAAAAAATAATAAAAAGGGAAAGGACTATATGGCCGGTGCTACTTTCTTTAGTATGTACTGTCTACTGCTCTATATATTATCCTATGCTGTAATTTCTGCTGTCATGTTAATGCATAGGCTCATTTCAGATTTCTGCTTACTTTCAGGTTTCTGCAATCCTAACCCTCTTTCGTTGCTTATTGGATATCCTAACCTGGTGGCTGTATGGATTTACACCGTGTGATCTGCCTTGAGTGAGAAAGGCAGACTATAAATAACAAAAATAAATAAATTTGTTGGACTATCAAGCTGGGATGATATGAATTGGAAAGAGGGAAGGAGGCTGCATGCATTTGGTCACAGCAGCACTCAAGATGAGCAGAATTTTTTTTCCAGATTTTGAGGGAAATTCACATGCCTTGCAAAATTTCTTGGCTTGTTTTGAGGGAGGATTAGATGCAAGGGGAAACATTCCCTTTAAATTATTAACAACAATTTGAGTTAGCAAAGCTGTACAGTGGTGAAAAACTTAAACTCTTTCTGTGTGGTCTGAGGCTGAATCATGGCCACTTGCAGCTGCAATTGGCCTTAAAAATTATATAAATTGCCTTTAAAAGATGAGTGAATGAATTCATTAAAATGGTTATTATCTACCTGTCCTTTGTGGCTCAGGGCAGTTTACAAATTCAGATTTAAAGCATACAAAGTATTAGAGAACTCCAAGTTACCCTCTCCCAAAATGCCTGTGACCTATACCCCATTATAACCCCTACCAAATAAATTAGCCCAGCAGCATCTCCTAAAAACTTCTGGAGATCAGTCATTTTCATCACATCTAGACTCAAAGGCTGATTCCGCATGGGCCAAAAACAGTGGTGTGAAAATTGTGTGAAAACAGTATAAACCCTTTTACACTGTTTTAAACCCTTTTAAACCATTTTCACACCATTTTCACACTGCTGTTTTTGCCCCATGAGGAATCAGCCAAAGTTTTGCTATAAAGGACCTTTTCCCTTGCAAAAAAGGGTGCCTGACTGGATGCCATTTGTCTTCCCAAGCAGAGGTCAGGAAAAGTTCTTTTCAGATCGTCACAAGAGGATGGAATGACCTATTTGTTTGTTAGACCATTGCTTCATCCAGCCACTCAGGCCTAAACCTCAGAAGTATTTTGGCAGTCAAAAATTCCCATTAGCAGATCAAAGAGAGTTCTGTATATCAGGAGTTCTGATGTGAGCTGCACTTGTACAGCAGCCAATGGACCTGATGCTTTATTTCTGTTGTGATGTACAGACTACCTTACTGATCCCAAGCTAGAAACAGATGTTCTCATTTTTGTACCAGTCTGGTTATTAAATCTGCTGTCCTTCTTCAGAGAATGATTTAAAAGCTGCCAAATACAAACTGCTGAGTTGGCCACATGTTGAATGTGAAGGAGCCCAGCTTGGGCAGCATCTTTCTGGCCACATGTTGAGGATGTTATGATTTATTGGCAATTACAGTGTCTATGAAGAGTTTCCGGTAGATCTGTAAGCCATCCCCCCTGCCCCCCCATTACCTTGGCAGAACATGAGAGTGGATAAGGCAATTCTGATGGACAGGAAATTAATAACCACTCTGCAGAAATTCAGCAATTCAACCAGATTAGTCAAGATGCACCATAAGCCACAGGCAAAGATTTCCTCTGTCACCCCCCACCCCTGTGTCACTCAGATACAACTGAAATATCACATTAAAGCAAATCCCTGGAATTGTTTGACTTCATAGGCCCAGAGGATGACCAGAGTTCCTCATACGCTATCCCCTTTGTTACCTCATTTTGATGGCTGTGAATATAACAATTGTGGCCACAGTCCTAAAAACACTTTCGTAGGGAAACCTTCTTTGAATAAACTAGGACTTACTTCTGAGTAGATGTGTTTAGATTGCTCCTTCTGAGTAGCCAGTGAAGTTACTATTTTAGTTAGATTGAAATACCTGATTCTCTCCAGATAATGTAAATATGCTCCTGTGCTTTTGGGGTCTCCAAAGGGGGAACAAAAATATTTCTTCATAACCCATAGTGCATCTTGCTCCATATTATTCTCTAACATGTTAGACTCACCTGTTCCACTCTTATTTGATTCCTCCTCACCCCTGCAGTCATTTTTGCCTTGACTTAATAAAACCCAGATATAATCACACAGGAACTCAGTTCTTTGAAATTAGAAAATCAAGACCGTTAAGTGGGTAAGTAATATAATCTCTGTTGCTTGGTTGCATTGGAGGTCACTGATACTCTGGGCAATAATTTTTCAGGGCTTTGTGGGATTCGGAAAAATTGGGCTACTGTTGCCGAAGATCTGCTTGGATGTCACCATCACTACCACTCTCTTTTGATGATGTCCCTATCTGACATGCTGGTCAAGCATATTTTGACTTTATCTTTGACTCGTGCTCTTGTCATCTAGTGGCTTGACTGCTACAGCTTTTCCCTCTGTGGTCTTCCATTACGTGTCAAAATTTTTACCTCTATTTGGAGCTCTGCTGCCAAACTCATTTAATCTCTTGTCATTCATACCAGTGATCCGGACCTCCTTAAAGCATTTTCCTGGTCACTCCTAAATCCAGAACAACTACTTGTATTTGCCTTATCCCCTTTAACACTGTCTGTATATTTTGATTAAACCTTGTCTGTGATCATTGCTCCTTCAGCTCTACTATCCTCACCCTGCTTCTAAAGCAGTGGTTCTCAACCTTCCTAATGCCGTGACCCTTTAATACAGTTCCTCATGTTTGGGTGACCCCCAACCCTAACATTTATCCATTTTACAGATGGAGAACGCTGATGCAGAGAGTCTTAGGCAACCCCTGTGAAAGGGTTGTTCGACCCCCAATGGGGTCCCAACCCACAGGTTGAGAACCACTGTTCTAAAGCATCACTTTATTTTTTGTTACTACCACTTCTGCTCAGAACTTACTCCTAGATCACTGATGTGATCCCACCTCTCCTATTTCTTCAAGCATCTCCTCTAAACCCATCCTTTCTATGGACCAGTGAGTGAGCTCTGAGCCCTTACTCAGGGACCAGGCAGACGTGTGCATATGTGCAGCTCCCACTGCTTTATTCAAGCCTTGTCATCAGGAATAAGGGATATTTGGACTGGGACCAAAATATCAGGGTTGGGGGGAGGCTTAAGCCCCGCACTGTTTTCTTGCTCTAAAAAGGTGTGGTGTTCCCGTAGCATTAAATCCAACAAAGGGAGAGGGTCTTTTTTTTTAAAAAAAGAGAACAATATTTTCTAGACCCTTCAGTGAAAGTATGCCCATCTGGGATGAATATTCACCATGTGGGCTCACATCCATCTTCAGTTCTGCACATTTCTTTTTCTATTGAAGGCTAGAAGTGACTCTGACAAAAGTCAGCTGGTCTGTGCTAATTTATTTATTAGTTGGCTGGCAAGCTTTAAAAAAAAACTTTCTGCAATTCTTAGGCAAGGCCTCTAAATTTTTAATAAATTTGGCTACATTGCATAACCAAGGCCAGATACTAAAAGATTCCTAACTGGACCTTCCCAAGTTTTTTTTAAAGGCTTATAGCTTTCTCATTGTTTCTTAATTGGGATGTGGGGAGTCAAGAAAGTTAACATTTCTGCTTCCCACACATAGTTTTGACATCAAAACAAATACCTCTCCTTGTGCTGCTGTTTACCTGCAATCCTAAAGAGAGTTATTCCAGTCTGCCACTCATTTAAATGGACTTAGAGTAATGAGTAACTCTACATAGAATTGTGAAAAGACAGACTAAGTGCAACCCTAAGGAGACTCACCCCAGTCTAAGCCCATTCATTTCAATGGGTGAAGTAACTCTACCTCGGATTGTACTGAAAGGGGAGGGAGGGCTTGTGTCTCCTTGTCCATCCCTTCTTCCACTTCTTAGGTTCTGGGCTCTTGGTTTTAAGTGGTTGCTGCAGTAATGAGGAGTATGTTAGCTGAACCAGGAATAGGTGTGTGATGTTGTCTTTACCAGTCTATCTTCTTCCTTCCCTATATTGTGGCATTTTTTGGATATGAGGTTGCAGAAAGGCTGGTTTAATTATAGTCACCTATGTGACATATCTTGAATTCAAAAGAATGGTCTTTAGTGGACTTTGTACTGGTTTTTAGTTCAGTTTTCTAGCCCCTACCACCTTCCTTGTGATTTTGCTGTGACATTTCAGATAAGTCGCTGGCCAATTATGCGATGGAAGCAAATGTCCATTGTGGCAAGATTTCTTGTATGGACGTATTTCCTTGAGTCCTGTGTTCACTTTTCATTCTCTCCAAGGCAAGCAGGATCACGTCTAGTGTGACTTTTAATTTGCTTTGCTGCCAGAGCAGGCAGATTTGCCAGTGAGCACAACTTTGCCCCAGACATGTTCTCTCCACCCATGGCCAGCATACCTAGCTGCACCCTTCCCACATCCTCGCATTGCTGTCCATACCTTCCCCATTTTCCCCTCTTCCAAGTTGATGGCTCCTTCCTGCTTCTGTAAAATGTTCAAAATAAGATATCAATATCTTGATATAATAATTACACAGAGAGCTTTTCCAACAAACAGTACAAGCAGGGTCTCTTTTTGGCTCCACTCTACTTCCTCTGTTTTATTTCTGCCCTCTCGGATGACTAGGAGGACTTTAAAAAACTTTATTTTAAACATGTCTTTATTTTAAAAGATGCCCCTCTCTTCTCCTGGGCAGCAGCAGTAGGAATAGTATGTGTGTATGTGTGGAGGAGAAGGTAAGGAAGGGTAGAGGAGAGTAGAGGGGGAGAACATCAGCTCACACAGGGTCCCCTTCTTCAGCAGTATGTAGTCCAGGGAATTGCTTTACCTCTTTCGTACCAGGGGGAAATAATTTTTCGAAAGGGCTACAATATTGATATGTCGATATAACAATAATCGAAAGACTTTTACAAAGCCGGAAATCTTGAGACTACAGGGTGTGATGAGATATGTGCCTTTAAGAATAACTTGATGGGCAGATTTAAGAGAATCAGGAAAAGTAGACCTGGGAGAGTTTGTAACCTCTATCTGTGGGTTCTGTGGGGCAGAACTTGGAATGAGTTTGCAACAACAAATTAAAAAACAAAATGGTTTACTTTCTTAACATATAACATATAACATCAACATTTAACATCACACTTCAAGGTCCTGTTCAGGTTGCATTTTCAAGTCCTTATATTTACAGTTTACTGATACTGCCAAGTCCAATTCTTCTTTGCAAGTGGGTTGGCTCCTGAAGACTCCAAGGGCTTGATGAACAGGATTCAACATGCTGAAGGTTTCCAGGAGAACTCTCACCCATTATAAACATAAAAAACCCTTAACACAAGGGCTTATACAAATCAAGGTCCGAGTCTGGTAGCCTTGTCTCCTCCAAACTATGAGCTCTGCAGCCGAGTGCTGCTTGAGTCTCCACCCCTTTCTGGGTCAACCCATTCTGAGCATGGGGGTTACATTCTCCCCCACTAAAATTCTGTCGTCTTGACAGTAATTACAATGCAACTCTTGAAATCATTAAACAATGATTTCCCCAGAGATTCCTGTACTTGGAGGAACCACATTTGGTGAATCTGATAGCACAACATTGTCTTTCCCTTACAAGGATTTCCAACTGCCAGAAGCTTAGCTGCACTGGCAGTTTGCAAAACTCTTTCCAGCAAATGTTGCAATTCAGCCAAGTAGTTTGCAGAAGGGATGGGGGTTGCAACTGGAATCCGTTCCTTATGTAACTGCCAAACAGAATCATGTGTTTCAAATTCACACAGCAACATCTCTTGAACTTACATCACATAACAAAACAGTTATATGGGGATCAAACCCTAACTTGCTGCACACTTCCATTACATACAATTTATATTTGCAATCTCACTTCCAAGCCCCACGCTGGTTGGGCGCCAATTTGTAACCTCTATCTGCGGGTTCTGTGGGGCAGAACTTGGAATGAGTTTGCAACAACAAATTTAAAAAAACAAACAAAATGGTTTACTTTCTTAACATATAACATATAACATCAACATTTAGCATCACACTTCAAGGTCCTGTTCAGGTTGCATTTTCAAGTCCTTATATTTACAGTCTACTGATACTGCCAAGTCCAATTCTTCTTTGCATGTGGGTTGGCTCCTGAAGACTCCAAGGGCTTGATGAACAGGATTCAACATGCTGAAGGTTTCCAGGAGAACTCTCACCCATTACAAACATAAAAAACCCTTAACAAGGTGTTAAGGGCTTATACAAATCAAGGTCCGAGTCTGGTAGCCTTGTCTCCTCCAAACTATGAGCTCTGCAGCCTCGTGCTGCTCTCAGTCTCCACCCCTTTCTGGGTCAACCCATTCTGAGCATGGGGGTTACAAGTTCTCAGCAGGCCTGGGACAGTTTTCTGCAGGAAAACTGTGTGGCTGGAGTGAGTAATAGGCACAGTAGTGACTGAATAGCTGTCAAAGTTGTCCAGGGAAATGTACCCAATCCATCCCTCCATAGCTAACAGGAGTGAATTTTTGGGGGGTGGGGGACATAGTGACTAGCCTGGGGATACATTCAGACAACCCATTTAGCTCCCCAGCACCAATCCTGACTTTTACTATTGCCAAGTGAGGAGAATAATGTGAAACTAGAAGAATCAACAGCTGAGGGACCTTCAGCGATCAGTCCTTCAATATGGAAGATTGGGATGACTGCCAAATGTATAACTTGTTAAGTCTTGTCCACCAGTCCAGTTTTGTTTGGTTACTACCCCTGGCAGCTGCAAAAATTCATGTTTTATGGAAGAATAGGTGGGGGAAATGTTAGTTTGAATTTAGTCCTGGTGGGTTGAGACTGTGACATTACCATTGACATGTGAAGGGAATCAAGATGTAAGGAGTCACAATGGTGATTTCCGCACAGCAGAAATAAAATGTCCTGCAGACATTTTAAAAAGATCTTTTTTGGCTTTTTTCGTTTCAATACAACTTGCAAAAACAGCCAGCAGAAAGCATTTCTAGCCAAAACCAATCTGTTTCCCCGCCAGCTGCACGGATGTCTTGTCAGTTTCACAGTTGTCCCCACCATTTTGTGTGCTACTTCAGAGATTCTCTATACCTCCGCCACTTGGTGAAGGTTTCTCAAAGAGATTTCCTCTACTTGCAGCTCATCTGCACATTATTTCTGTGTAAAAAGTAGATGAATATTTTTTTTTGCCTAGTGATCCAGTGCACGTGTTGGATTTTTTTGTTTTGAGGGGGATGTCTGTGAAGCTGCGGTGACATATTGCTACTTCTCTAATTGTGTCTCTGTAGCCTTGAAGACATCCCCCTCAAAACAAAAAAGGAAAAAATTACACATGTGGGATTGCTGAGCAAAACAAACTTTTTTCATCTACTTTTTACACAGAAATCATGAACAGATGAGCTCCAAGCAGAGGAAACCCCTGTGGAGAACCTTCAGAGAATCTCTGCTGTAGCACTCAAAATGGTGGGCATGAGTGGCAAAAATTAAACTAAGAGGCTTGGGTGGGAGAAATAAAATGTTTCCTACCTACTTTTGTTTGCTCAGCAGCCAGGAAGTGTTTTCAACCTGGGTTGAGGGAAAAAAGATTGCTAGTTTAGCGATTCTTGAAAAACCTGGGTAGAGAAAAATAAAACATTTTGAAGACATTTTAAGGAAGAGAGCTATGTGAACTTAAAATCCCCTTAAAATGCTTTTTAAAACATCCACAAGACACTTTATTTCTGCTGTGCAGAAATCACACAAGTCCACTCACATCTGACCATTTACAAAAACAGTTTCCAGTCAAAAAAGTTATCTCATAATAGCTTCATAATAACTCACTGAATAACTGGTTTTGTGAAGTAACACTAAGATAGCAATCTGTGACTTACTTGGTAGCAGAGGCGCACCATGGGTAAATGGTGCCCGGAGACAAATTGTCTCCAAGATGCCCCCCAGGCTCTGCCCCACCGTCACTTGATGCCCCCAGGCTCCACCCCCACTGACCTTGACCCCGCCCATGTCACCATGGACATGGGCAAGGTCTAGGGTGCCCACCTCCCCTCCCCCTGCCGGCTGGGCTCCCAGCTGGCAGCCTGCAGTCTCTTCTGACTGGGGAGGGGAGGAAGGAAGGGAGGGGGGAGTCCAGGGTTGAGGGTGTTTGGAGGCAGCAGGAAGTCCTGCTGCCTCATCGTTTTTGCGTGCCTCGGCTGACATGGATAGGTTGAGGCACGTGAAAACGACGAGGCAGTAGGACTTCCTGGTCACGTGGGGGGCCAATTTTGTGCCCCCCACGTGACCAGAAGAGTGGCGCCCGGGGACAAGGGGTACCCCTTGTCCCTACGTAGATATGCCACTGCTTGGTAGTTCTAGGATGTCTAGAATAAATAGGAGATGTGAATTTTGGTTGTAGAAGGTGACTCTAATCCCCATAGCTGGGGAAGAACACTGATTCTACAATCATAAGGGCTGTTGTTGCTTCAGTATGAATGATTTCTGCCAGCAGCTTCAATAGAAGGAGCCAGCCAAAGAATTTGCGGAGTATTGTGACCCAAGATACAGGATATGCCTACTTGCTTTAAACAAAGATAATTTCTTGCAAAGTGAATTCAAATCTACCATAATAACCCTTCAGTATGTTGGGGAGAGAAGGATCAAGAAAAGGAGTTCATGCGCTGTAAACAGAGTGTGTATTAAACATGATTTGGTATTTTCACAATAGGAGTGGGTACTGTAGCAGATAAGGATAAATTACTGCTCATTTGTACTGCTTAGCTTGTAAAGACTGTCAGAAAATGAAGTCATTAATATTCTACCCAACTTGATGAATTCTGGAATCTGGGATAATAATTATCATTATCCTGTAAAGCTCAGTATCAAGAAGCTGCCAAGATAAGTTATTTTTCTGTGCAAGTGAGGACACTGCTAAGCATGACTAAGCTGGTGACTTGCTTGCTTGGGAACTTGGTGTCAGAAGTTCTTAAAGCATGAGGAGTGGGATCTCCTGTGGATATACAAAAAGATCACACTACTGTTCCAGTGTTTGTCTTGATTGGGTCAAGAAACCTCCCAATCATGCTAAGTATGAGATGTATTCCACATGTAGTAATACATATCTCAATGTGGCCAAATCTGTGGATGCTTAAATTTAGAGATTGAATGGAATTATGACATGGATTGTATTGGTTATCAATCAGTTTCTGGTCTAGGCAATTCATTCTGAAAAGAAGTTTTTAATTGGTTGTGTTACTTGATAAAGGGACATGAAAACTCATATGAATAAGCAACAATCCTTTCACTAACTGAAAGGACAAACGTTAAAAAAAGAGTTCCAAGCATCTTCCGAGTATTGGGGATGGGCTCAATAAAGTCCTGTGGATAGTCTATAAGGTCTACAAGTTAGAGAGCCAAACTAGAACTAGGGAGACCTGGGTTTAAATAACCTTGTGCCATGATCCTCACAATGTGCTTGGGCTGACTGATCTTTCAAAACTTAACTTCCCTCAAAAAGTTACTGGCAAGAGGAAAGGACCACAAAGCAAGATGCTCTGAGTTTGCTGGAAGGCAGGATATAGATGGGTTAGCCAGATAGTAAGGTGTAAACAAACAACTTTCAAGGATACTGCATCATATCAAAATTGGTATTTGTCTATTGCAGCAATTCAATACATATTTCTGAGAATAACACTACAATCCTAAGCAGAGTTATACTCTTCTAAAGCTATTGACATTCATAGGGTACAGCTTGAAGTGCTATGAACCTTTCAAAAAGAGTTTAGTAAAGGCCTTGATAGGCAAACCAAAAAGGAGACTGTCTATATGAGCAACAGCAACAGCAGCTCTACAATACAATTTTAACATCTGTGAAAGATCTATCATGTGTACACAGCTGGAAATACACATAATGAATAATTCTGTAGCTTTATCTTATAATACTGTAGTTTTTTAAAAAATGATTCGGGGCCTTTCCCCACTCCCTTCCGTCCCCCCTATGCCGCGCGCTGCTCTCAGCGCACGGCATCCCAGGCGCGCGCCCAGGCGTCCCCACGACCCCGCGCTCTGTGCGGGGTCATCAAAAGGCGCCATTCGGAAGAGCGCCTGGGATGCTGCGCGCTAAGGGGGCGCGACAGTGGCAGCGTCGGGGCGGCTGCGCTGTGGCCGCCCCTGCCGTGGGGAGGGAGGAGGAACCCTGCGCTACTCTCCTCAAGTAGCACGGGGCTTACGGTAAGTGGGGAAAGGCCCTTAGACTGTATTCCCATTATGAGCAGCAAGGTATAATGTCTTGTTTCAGGTATCCAAAATTTGCACAAGAGAATATGTCTTTTTTGTTGTTTGTTTGCTTTAGATTTTGGATTTCTTTTAGGCTTTGGTTCCATCTCACCCAATATAGATTTAAATCCAAAACTGCTTCTACAGATCTTTTCAGATGCCATAATGATGTCAGGGATCAGAAGCATTTTGTGCTTATTTGAACACCAGAGAAGAACTTCTACATATCCCCTGCAGAGAGACAGAGAAGCAACTTCCTAATCTCTTCCCCCAGTCTGTCACCATGTCCAAAGCTGCTTCTAGTCATAGTTCTTCAGGTTTTCAAGAATCCTATTTGGAGCATTAGACCACTATGTTCATAACAATTCCTATTCACAGATCAGGATTTTCAATAAAGAACTGACATAGAGTAAACACAGGCACACAACCTTCTGTTCAAAGAGGAGCTGCCGCAAACAATCTCCCCACCCCCACCATGTAGCACTGAATATGCCTTTTTTAGCTGCCAGCTGAATGAACTGTGACCTCTCCACTTTCAGAATTAATGGCGTATTCTACAATAAGGGCAACCATTGAGTGCTATCAAAGTGTGCCATCCTGAAGTCACAGACAAACTGGCGTAGAGCTTTAATCGTGTCTGAAATCACCAAAGGAAGGGAAGGGGAGGCTTAGTTTAAATCACAACTTTCTATTCTAATGCAACTGACTGAATCCAGAGACTAAAGCATGGCCGCACTTAAAATGTAGCCGCCATTGTGCTGGGAAGGGTCCAAGAGAGGGCTGCATTGTTTTGTCCGGTTAAGAGCATTGGGGCAGCTTCAGGATCCTACTTTCACATGTGCAAAAGCCGGATCCTGATTGGTCAAGCACTCTCGCGATGACAAGCGAGAGCGCATCATCAGAGTTGGCCGGGCAGAGCCTATGCAAGGCCCTGCCTCGTGGCTGGGGCCCAGTCTGCTTCCTGCTGGAGTGTGACCCACCCACCCAGTCCCTGTGTTTCAGTTAAGAAATGGTTTGCTTTGCATGCTCTGTCATAGCCAGGTTGGCGGGTTGCGCATGGGGGGTGGTCCACTGGGAAGGGGGAGCTGGGGGAGCTCCCCTGTTATGACACCTCCTTAAGAGGTCAGGGTGGAGCAAGCTGACAGCTGGAATGCCTGACGGGGATTAAGGTGGCTTGCGCCCCCTAGCGGCAGTTGGAAAGGGGCACCAAACAGGGGCACATTGCCCACCTGGAATGTCCCACTTTAATCTTGCTGCTGCAGTCAAGCAGGCGGCCTCAAGGAATTAGATTGACTCTGGGGGACAGCACTTGGGCTGCCCGGAGGCTTGTATCACCCCTCCCATGCTGCACCATTTGCTTCTTTCTACTCTGTGTCAATAAAACCTCTGGCTATGGCCAAATTTTTACCAACACAAAAGTTATGTATTTATTTCTTTAAGATATATGTTAGATAACCTGAGCAGAGTGTCCACATCACGGCCCGCAATGGGGGAACTTCAATATTATTCCACATAGACTCTCTCTCCAGTACTGAGGAAACTTACTGTAGCTCTTCACAACCCATCTTGGTTTTCACCATGCATGTGGGATCACCTCTCCACTTAACAGCAAAGCTCCTTATTCTTCTTCCTGTAAACTTACACAGTTATCAAGCCACTAATAAGTGGGAAGAATAATGCCAAAGGGTAAATTGTTTCCTGTAGTTCTCCAGGTAATTCTGTATTCGCTTTCCTCATGTAAGTAGGTAAGATGGGTTTGTTTTCTTCCCAAGTGACTGGACTGGATAGAAACCTTCTGACAATCTTTATGGAAGATCAGTCCATCAGTTCAAAGGCTGTGTACTTCAGAGCAGAGCCGTAGCAAGGGGGAACTGCGCCCAGGGCACGTGTGTGCCCTGCACGCCTGCCACACCTCGAAATGCCCCCACCATGCCCCCACACTGGCATGCTCCCAGTGAAAGACACCCCACCCCACTCCCTGGCAGCTACGTGTCTGCTTCAGAGTATTGGTGCTGGGGAGGGGGGGGGGGATGGCCTTGGCTTCCGTGGCCTTCAAGGCAGTATATTATTGATCAGTATGTAAAACAGGATGTTGGACTAGATGGACCATTGGTCCTGTCTAGCCCAGCTGCTCTCATGTAACCCAAAATGTTTTTTCAATGTTTTTCCCCCCTCTCCTGTCTTAGGTTGATGGAAACAGCAAGAGAAATGACGAGGGAATCTTTACCTATCAAATGCCTTGAAGCAGTTATCTTGGGAATGTATCCTTTTGTCGACAAGTTCTTGGTGCAGACAGTCTACCAAATGCTGATTGAATGGCTGTCACTTCTTGGATGAGGTATGTAACACCAGTTAAGGGTGAATTGATGGAACTGTCGTTTGTTGGAGGCTTCATTTTTTTCCCATATACTTTTTTTTAAAACTGAAGGAATTTTGTATGACAGTGGGGCTCTTGTAGTTATTGGGTGGGAAAAGACCCAACAATAGATGGATTGACTCTATCAAAGAAGCCAAGGCCCTGAGTTTGCAAGACCTGAACAAGGTTATTAACGATAGGCTGTTTTGGAGATCATTAATTCATAGGATCACCATAAATCAGAAGTGACCTGATGGCACTTAACACACACACAGGGTGGGAAATGTGAGGTTGAATATCAGTGAATATCAGTGATTTTGATCAGTGATGCAGACATTATTCCATCCATGTTCAATGTTGCACTTGAGTTTACTATTTTTGAAAGCAGTGGCACAAATGACAGATATTTTAACTGGTTACACATTTATTGACAACTAGCAATAAAGCCCATTGTGCAACAAAATACAACAGGCTCTAGAAAACTGAGTTGTCCTTGATATGCTTTGCACATGCTCACTTTAGTGAGGCTCATGTAACCTCCTCTGCTTGTGCACCTGCACAGCTCTTTAAAAGTGAGTTGTCGTCAATAAGTCTTGCCTTCTATATATATATAGATGCCCATGCTTTTCAGTGCAGGCATCATCATGCATATAAGGCGATTCTCCTCTGACTGGTCTGTTTTTGATCCGCTATTGATCCAACCAAGCTCCCTGCAATTGGATTACTGCTAGGTGAATATTACCCATATAAGGCATTCAGGAATGTAAAGATTTATCCAGTTTCAGTAGCCTGTGTTCAAAACCTTGTTATTTGTGTAACAAAATTAACCAGCAGTTTTTGATTTGCCTATTAAGATAAATGCATAATTCAGAGCTGATGCATGAGAGAGAAAAGTTTGGTTTGTTGTTGTGATATCCTACATTTAAAAAAATGTTTTGCAAACCTAGGAATGCAAAGGTACTGTATTGTTGATGAAGCTGGTTCTTTATAATCCTCTTACAATGAGTTAATTTGCTTTGTTGCTAGGTATTTGTAGACCTCAAGTTGTAAATCATGTGTTCTCCTGAGCTCCATTGGTAGACAGAGAGAGACTATGAAGGACTTTGAACAAAAATGGCTGGGATAGGATCCAGAATTGTTCGAGTGCCAATCACATGCAGTGCTGAAGGTCTGTGCTTTGATCCCCTGATCTTTTAAAATCTTTTCTCCCTGTGTCATTACCTTAGTCAGAAATTTTCCTCATTTGCTTTAGTTCCAAGTAGAGAAAAAGACAGTTACTCTTAGGTTCCTGTCTTTTTTCCTTCCTGGGGCATGAGGCAGCATGGTCAGGTATGATTTTTTAACGGAGAAACCATGTATTGAGACCAGTGCTTTCCTCTGTTACTAGCTGGTCCCATGTGGCTGCCTTCCCCCCACCCCCCAAGGATTCAATTGGATCCTTAGTGTCATGTGTGGCTTGACCCTGAGAATAAATAGGGTCACCATATAGATCTTTTCCATTTACAACACCAAATTTCAACTTGATTAATGCATCTCATCAAATTATCTTGTTTATACCCAAGGTGTATGTGTTTTTTTTTTAAAAAAAATACTGCAAAAGACTAGGGTTGGAGCATAATAGGTTCTGATCTAGATAATGGTGTGGCATCTCGGTGATATCTGTGGCCATTCTTATTTCTATGCACTGGCTGCTGCTAGCACTCAGGAACAGTCCCAAATCAAAATGGCAGTCTGTCCTTATTTTGAAACTGGGAGCTTCCTTATGCCAAGCTGATTAGTGAGATGTCATTTTAATCAGGCCTCTGCCAGCTTGCACAGTCAGCTTTTGCAAGTGATTTTTAAAAAAATCATGTTAGTAATCTTGCCTTGTGTGTCAAATTCGGTTTTACAGAGCTCCCTTCTCGGTCCTTTTTGAAGAGTTTTTCAGTGTGCTGAGTTAAGTAGCCAATTAATGGAAAGATCAGGCTGGTGCAGACTGAAGGTGTCATATCAGAAGTTCTCCCCTAGCTGTGTGACTATTAGATTCTTAATAAATGGAGCAGGGGAAATGAAGCAGGCTTCTTCACATGTACTAGCCGTGACACAGTTCCATAATACCTTATCACCTCATAAGAGCTTTCTCTATATTTAAACCCGACTTGTAGACAAACAGTCAAGGCAGCTTGCATTCTAACACATGACAGAAACAGTGATAATTAGAAACAAGAACAACTTCCAGGACCTGAAACAAAAGCAGGCATATGCCTTCCTGGCTAAAATAAATACCAAATCCTAGTTTAATAGTCTAAAAACAAATGCCATGTAATAGACCAAATGCACAACATAGTGTGTAAACTTTGAAGTTTTGCAGAACTCTTCATCAGGTTGGAGGTGGAGGAGGAAAAAAGGATATCTGGTATAATAATATCTGGCATTATAGACTAGTTTTCACTGCTTTCCTAAATACAGAGGGATGGTTATTTGTGGAGTGATTCCAAACAATGGTCCATTCTGCATAACACAAATAAGATGTCCTGAGGACACACAAAAAAAAGTGTCTCGGGGAGGAACTCTGCTCAGTTGTTCCCCAAGACAACCTCAGGATGCCTTATTTCTGCTCATGGCATCTTTGACAACCCTTTAAAGTGTACCTTTCCCCTCCTAAGCTGCCTTTTGCCTGGCTGTGTGGAATGCAGAGCTCAGGAGACATCTTATTTTTCCCCACCTGATCATCAAGTTCTCTAGTCAGTTTCCTCCTTAACTTACACCCAACATTTTGTGTGCAGCTGAAGGGATTCTCCCTGCCACCATTTGCTGAAGGTTGCCCCAAAATGTTTGCTGTGCAGGCTCCGATCCTGGGTGCCTTTTCAGCTCGAAACGTACTTGGGCTGTTTTTGCATGTCGAAATTGCCCTCTGTTGGCAAGGGGGAATGCCCCAATGCAATCGGGAGTTTTGTAGAGCCCTCGGTGCTGCAACGTGGCTGCCACGTTTCTGCCCCGAAGCCGCCCTGCAGCAATGGCTTTGCTTCGCAAATTTCCTGAACCGCAAAAGTTGAGGTCCTTTTGAAATGTCCCTTTGTTGTTTCGAAGGCTTCCACTGGCAGGTAAAAGTCCTCTGTAGCATAAACGGGGCCAGTTTTCCTGCCTCACTGCTTTGGCCATCCCCACCAATGGACAGGCGCTGAGAAGCGGCACCCTCCCTCCCTTGCAGTGAAAAAAAAAACAGAGGGAGAAACCTTGTTTTTAATAAAGGAAGGATAAACCTTGGACAGGAAAGTGGCGTGTGCAGGCGCCATGAATGGGAGGGTGGCGATTCGCTCACACATGCAAGGATTTTAGATTTACCAGTACATGTCAGACGGAGGATGGTAAGGAGGACCGCAGTCTTGTCTCACATTCAAGGGTTTTAGTCGGGGGAGGGGGGGCTGAGGACGCCGATTCTCAGCACCTGATTTGTCATGTACAACTAAAATAGTGAAAGCAAGTGGAGAGAATGGGGCGAGATTCAGCCAATTCGAACACAGGAAATGGAGGCTGCCTGCACATGCATGAAAGAAACTACGGAAGAGCTCACAGTGCTTAAGCGGTGCTTATGGGAAAGTCGTGGGCTTGTGGGAAACCATTTGAGGTTTCCCTCACTGGCCCTGACTCGAGCAAAGGACAGAGCCGGGCAGCAGTGGGGAACTACAAGCAGGGTAAGATGCCCCACAGCAGGTACGCTTTCAGGCTAAGCCATGGAGCATTAGAAAGCGCAAAAACAGCCTTGATTGCACTCAGCTTGTCCTGCCACTTCCAGTGGACCAACTTAGGTTTTTCTTACTCCACAGGAAAACTAAAAACTAAATTAAACAGAGTTGGTCTGTGGAGAGCAGGTCTATACCCAGTGCTTCTCAATGGGAAGTAGACTGGTGTTCCAAGCAGCTAAGATTCTCATATTCGTGTCTGCATAGCTGTGGAGCTAGCTCATTAAAAAATTTTTTTTAAAGGAAAACTATATATTGCTGAAATTGGTAGGATGAGCTGAGTGCAACCAAGTACTCTTCAGGCGTCCAGGATTAGAACCTGCAGAGCAAATGCCCTGGGGCAACCTTTAGCAAATGGTGACAGGGAGAATCCCTTCAGCTGCATTCCAAATATTGGGTGCAAACTGAAGGTGAAACTGACCAGAGAGCAAAATAGTCAGGCTGGAAAAAGCCTCTTTTCCCCTCTGATGTCTTTGCTGCCTGGAAACCACACCAGAAGCCACCTTTCTTTAAGACGTCCCCGGATGTTTTATTTTGCGGGTGCGGAGTGAAAAGAAGCAGACACCACTTTTTAAGATGTCCCAGAGACAACTTTTTTTGTGCTATGTGGAACGAACCTATGTTCTGCAATCCTCTGATATCTTTGTGTGAGAGAGAAAACACAGAACAGTGTCTCTGTTCATTATGTCAAAAGACTAGGGGAGGGGATTTTAACTAATCAAGGAGGTAGGCTAAGAGGCTACTGCAATGAATCTACCACAATCCTTTTCTTGTCACAAGCACAAGACAAGGACTAGAAATATATGTCAGTAAATCTGTAGTCAGTGTAATAGAATATGTATGTGTGTTGTGTTATCTTTTGATAAAAATAAAATTAATAACAAACTGAAATGTAAATTTCAAAATATTTCCGTTAACTAAATGCAAGTAAAAGTTTAAATGCTAAGAACCTCACAGAAGAACCTCACTGAAGCAAAAGATGAAGTGAGACCCCAAGACAATAAACTAGATAGGCTGGGCCCACCCTTTAAAATAATTAAGTAGACAAGGCCAGCTCTGAATTTCATCTCTGGAGAAACCCAAATTGATGGAAGATATTTACAGTTGCCTAGCAACTGGTGAGAATCCAGGCGTTGGGGACATGAGGGGCAATTTCAGTGGCGCCCCAGGTGCCAATTTCTGCTGGTATGCCACTGTCGCAGTGGGGTAATCAGTTCTCTCATGCATAACATGTACAGTATCCTTGCAACAGAATTGTAGTGTAGCTATCTTCATAATGGTGATGATTGCTCATTTGTTGATCTAAAAATTAATCTTTGGCACAATGGTGAAGTTAGGTTATTTTGTTCTCTGGGTTTAATGGTTTTATGGTGGTCCTCAGTATATAGTTCAAGCTTAAAGCTACAGCCTGTTTTTGGGGACTCCTCACTAAGCCTGTGAACTACACCCTGGGATTGCACCCCATGGGGAAGGCCTTATCATGAGTCTTCATAACTTGGCACCTATCCAGAAAGAAACAGTCCATCAGCCAGTCTGCCTGAGATAGGGAAAATTGGGGGAATCATCCAATAAGTGACAGATTGAGATAATGGGTAATATAGGGTGCTCTTATATCTTCATCCCTTGTACCTTATTATGTTCACACTTCTGCCAGCCATGGCTCTGCAATGAATACTGGCTCTGGAGAGTCTGACCTTCCTTTTTCCAGAGAGGAGGAAGGAGGAGGAGAGTGACACTTGGTGGGCCTAGTCAGGTAGGAGCAGGCTGGCAGGAACAGGCCAAGGAGGAGAAATAGTCTGGTGGAAAGCTGGAAAAAAGGTCTGAAGCCAGAGGACTTTGGGGATTCCTGATGCAGGGCTGAAGCTCCAAGTAGAGTCTTTGTTGTTGGATGGTTTCAGGTGGGACCTGGAAAGAAGGGCCTGGAACCAGTGAACTCTTATTAGTTGATGAACAAGCTTTAACAGGCCTTACCAGGGACTTACAGGTCCCAGTTACTGTTTCCACACAAATGCCTGTTTGGATTGCTTCTACATTAAAGTTTTTATTATGTACAGTTAAGTGTGAGTGCAGTTGCAGTAACCCACTGGAGTTTGGAAGAGGTCACCAGCCCTGAAGAGCCTTCAGCACTTGCCTGAAGTCTGAGTTGTGCAGGCCCACTACTGACTTGCACAATTCTTACAATACTTTCCTGATAAGAACATTCTAATTTAACAGAGAAGAACTTTTACTAAAACTCGAACAAGAAACCTGATATAAAATATCTATCCTTTGAAGAAACGAAATGTTACTAACTGCTGAAATGGAACTGAAGTAACAATAAAAAAGGAAACTAACTCCAAGCACTTCTTTCTATTTGCTATTGTTGAATCCATCTTTGGCGCTTTTGTATTCCTCCAGATTTATCTGGCTCAAAACTTTCTCTTGTGGTTGCCAGTTGGCTCTCAGCTAGCTAGTAATGGATATGGAGAAGGAGAAAAAGAGAAGCTATTTCGCCTAACTTTACATCTTCAGAAGGCCTTTAAACTTCAGGGATGCATCATATATTATGCCAGGAATATCCTGTACAGATACGCACTGAAAGGAATTGAAGCCCATTGTCTATGGAAGGTTTTCTAAATTGCTTTTGGAACACTAATGATAAGGTTTTTTTGTTTGTTGCATACAACACAGACACACACTAGCCTGGCATGTGGGCTTCAAAGGTCTTGTGACCCACCTGGGTTTCTTCCACATGGGGATGATTTGCTTTCATTTCATTGCACCTGCAAATGCAGAAGCATTGGTAGCATCAGCAGAGTGTCTGTGCCGCAGTTTTCCCTGCACTTTCTTTGCTGCAGCCCAAGCAGGCACCATTCACTGTCACACTAGAGAATTAATGCATTTTAAAGTAAATTGAACATGGACCAGAAAAATCAGGCAGCTTGAGTGAACTGGTCCCCCCCCCCCCTCTCTTTGTGTGTGTGTGTGTAAAGTGCTGTCTGGTCCCAACCAATTTATGATGACCTCATAGGGTTTTCAAGGCCAGAGATGAACAATGGTTTGCCTTTACCTGTCTCTGCATAGCAACCTTGGACACCCTTGGTGGTCTCCCATCCAAGGATTAACTAGGGTTGATCCTGCACTAGTCTGGGTCATCTAGGTCAGGGTAACTGGCTTTCTAAGTATCTTACTTGTTTAGCTTGTTTACCGGCATACCTACAAACCATTTGTTTGCATATCATTATGAAAAGGTTCCAATTTTTATTACTTTTACTGCTGTTAGTTTTAAATTGCTTACAAGTTATTATACATGATTTTAGTTTATTAAAATGGCATGTTTTATCTGTTGTAGACCGCTCTGAGCCCTTTGGGGGAGAATGGTTTAAAAATGCAATAAAACAAACAAACAAATAAACAAATTAGCATCTATCAAATGTTGATGGGTGTTTGAATGGAGTGTTGGCCTGGCCTTAGAAAGGTCTGGGTTCAGATCTTTGCCTAGCCACTTATTTACCAGCCATCAGCAGTCACTTGTCAGCCTTACCCTAACATGCCTTGAAATGCAGGCTTAATTTCAGAGCACTTGAACTTACCTGGTTCTGACAACCCAGAATCTCGTAGAAGAAGTTGGAATGCTCTAGCTATTCAACAAGTCCTGATATCCAGTTCCTCCTCAAACCTCTAGCATTTTCTGTGGGTGGGTCCTTGCCTTTCTTTTTAGCTGGTCCTTCCGACACCCATGATTCTTCCCACCAGTTCTGCTTGTGTGTTTCCTGCCTGCCGGCCTTGAGAGTTTCCCCTCATACATTTCTGCCACCTAGGTATGTTTATTGCCTTTGATACTAATGATCAAACTAGACCAGGCACTGAGAGATCTCAGACACTAAATGCCAGGATCAGCCCAAAGTTTTTAAAAGGTAAATTGGAGCAGTATTGATTGAGGGCACTGATTCAGAGTGGGGCCCAGCTATGGCATTGGCAGGTGTGTGTGTGTACCAGTTGAGTGAAACTACTTCCCTAAGCTGCCAAAGAGATGCCTACCTCCCCTCACCCAACCCTTCTAGTCTAATAGCAATCTGGGGAGATATCAGTTTTAGTAGACAAAAATATGCAGTGAAAGAACCCTTTGCCTGCACTGAGGTACCAGAGAGAATTGAGGATTACTATTATAATGCACAGGTCCCATCCATTTGTGGATCTCCTAGTATCTAATTTGACTGTTCTTGACCTTGAACAAGTTACTGTCCTTCAGTTTACATTCTTCATATTTAAAAAGGTAAATATAATGATCCATCTCAGTACAGTGTGTGAGGGTAATGAAGATAAAGCACCCTGAAAACTGCCATGTGAATTATTTTTTAAAAAGAACTCAGGTACTATTTGGGAAGCTTTGGTATTTAAATCTAGAGATGCTTTTTTGACACACTCTATCCTTTAATTGAATATTCTCTCCACCACTCCTTGTTCCAGATTGTGGCTATCTTTCAGAATGTGAATTTTGATTAGTTTTTGGAGCTAATTTTTATTCTTTAGGATCAAGAGGGGCACCCTGACACACACACCCCCTCTGCAGTTTCTTAGGTCTTCAACCTATTTGAGAAACCTGTCAATATATGGCTTATTTGGGCATCCTTTCTGCCACATTGTTCCTGATTGGCAGTCTTCCTCCTGTCACACTTTTAGCCTCATGTTAGCTAGGCTGTTCTTTAACTCTCTGTTTAGCCACAGTGCCTTGGGTGGCCTTTAGAAAGCTTTAAAGCCAGTTCCTTTTCTTAATCTGATTTTTTAAGCACTGAGGCTTCTGGGGTATTGTTTTAACGATAGGTGAATGAGTCCTTTGTATGTGCTGCTGGGAAGAGGAGGACTGTATTTTTTAAGATGACCAGGTGAAGAAGCCATTGTTTGCTTCACTAGATCGCCATCTGAGCACAATGAGCAGGGTATAATGCTTCTTTCACTGTGTGCTGAATGGTTATCTAGACTAAGGTGTGGTGTTTGTGAAAGCCCTAATATTTAATCCAGGCTGCTATTTCTGAATGTCCTTGGAGTTAACCATGTTCCAGGTTTTTTAGTGCATTAGGAGCACTGGGAACTCTTATTTTTGTGAGCACTAATGGTTTTATATATGCCTGTTAGGTGTCCCAAAATACCATTTCAGCATTGTGTGTGCCATCAAGTCACAGCTAACTTATGGTAGCCCCATAGGGTTTTCAAGGCTGGGAGAGTTCTGAGAATTGTGACTGGCCCAACATCTTCCCAGCAGGCTTCATGTGGGAAAGTAGGGAACCAAACTCAGTTCACCACATTAGAGTCCACTGCTCCTAACCACTACACCATGCTGACTACCAGTTTCAGCATTAGTTTCTGATTATTTTACTTGTTGCAAATATCTTCACAATTTGTTCAAATTTTCCCCAATTTCAATTTGCTTCTATTGACCCTTTAAGCAGAGCAGAAGGGGCCCAAATAGGTAGCCATTGGACAAACAGGTCAATCCACAACTGTATGCATACGTCTCCCTCTGCAGACTGTCTCTAATGCTCAGTCTGACCATTACAGTAGATCCAAGAAGGTGGTCCTCAGCAGGAAAAAGTGTTTTTCATTTTATGCTTCTGTGTGGAGGATGAAGACATTTCCTACTCTTATTTCAATAGGCCCTTGCTGCAACTGGAAGCTGGTCTCTAGAAGAAGTGATGCTATGGTTTCCAGATAAGCTCATCAGTTTTCAAGTTAAACAGTTCCTAGAACAAACAGGCCTTGACCTGGATAGCCCACTCCACGTGAGCACAATCTCATCAGACCTCAGAAGTTAAACTGGGTCAGCCCTGTTTTTTTATTATAAATCCTTTATTTATTCATATACTTAATACACAAGTGTTTAAAAATTGCTTATTACAGCTGTAACATTCTGTTGCTAACATAGTTCATCAAACATAGAATCTTCTATATATTTCAATCCTTACTTTAAGGAAATTTATACATAAAAGAAAACTTCCAACTATGATTTATATTTCTTAAAGTTTCTATCCCCAATATTAGTTTCATAAAGTATTTTGGGACACCTAACAGACATATATAAAACCATTAATGCTCACAAAAATATTGTTCAGAGCAAAAGAATGTTGAAAAGTCCTTCAGTGTCTCAGCAGCTGTTTGGCACTTGAGGAAAGCACAGCTACTCATATTTGTGTGAGAACAGAATAAAGGCAAATTTCTTATAGTCGGGTTCCATGTAGTTTCAATTATATGCAGCCTGTTGCTTTGCTTCTGTGAAGGAGTTTGAGGCTGGAGAGACAGAAATGTCTGAACTCCTTGTGATTTGGGTTCTAAATGAGATTGAGTACTATGTTTAATTATGGCCTGGACCTTCAGCTATGAATTAATTACCCAAATGGTGTGGGTGGGAAGAGACTCTCTATAGTCTAGACAGTTTAAGTCATCTCCATCATTTTGGATTCGGAAAAGGAAATCGAGATCCACATGAAAATGCTGTTCCTGCATAGAAACTGTATGATATTTACCTGCTTCTTGCTTTAATTTTGAAAAAAAATATAAAAATTACAATAGTGTCACCTAAATGGAGGCAGAGTGCAGGAAAGATTAATGTGTACTGAACAGTTTTGATTTTTTTCAGGGGAAGGTCAAGGCTGGCCTAATAAGTTGTGACATCCCAGGGATCGAAATGACCAGGGCCTGTTTCCCTTGTTAGCAGTGGTGGGATTCAAAAATTTTAGTAACAGGTTCCCATGGTGGCGGGATTCAAACAGTGGTGTAGCGCCAATAGGGCTGGGTGGGGCACGACGGGGGTGTGGTGAGGCATTCCTGGGGCGGGGCATTCCTGGGCGGGGCTGTGGCAAGGACGCAGGGCACGCGCACCCCAGGTGCAGTTCCCCTTCGCCCCGCCTCTAAATTCAAATAATGACTGTTTAAAGTATTAAAAAAGCAATATACCGAAAGGTAGTGTATTATTTCTTTTTTATATAATTATATTGATTGATTTTAAATAATAACATAAGTAAGGAGAGAAACAAAAAACTGTTTACAATTGTTAACATACTACAAACATATCTAATTGTCTCTCTCTCTCAACCCCCCCAACTATAACATCCTATATTGCCTCCCTCCTTCCCATATTTCCTTCTCTCCCTACTTTCTACTTCCCCTCCAGATTCCTATAACTACTTTATCTATTCCACTTGAAAGAAAACTAACTGAGGGAGAGATCCAAAATCCTTAATCGAAAAGAGTAGTTTAAACTCCTCTCTTTCCAATATAAATTTCAAGGGAAAAAAAGAAAATGAAATTTTTTTACCTATAATACTTTCCCAACCTTTATACCAATAAACAAAAAAAAAAATAGAATTACTATATATTGCATTATTTCCCCATAGCAGTTCCCGGCATTAACACGCCGCAGGGGCGCTTATAGGGGCAGGGGGCCGTGCGAGGGGGCCCTGGGGGTGATTTTGCAATCCCCCCACTTTGATCGGTAGATTTGTTGTACCCAGTGACAGAGATTACCCCCTTGTCCGTAGTGGAGTTAATCATTAATAACCGGTTCTCCGAACTGAGAAAATTTTAGTAACCGGTTCTATCGAATAGGTGCAAATAGGCTGCATCCCACCTCTGTTTGTTAGATACTTTTTTTGTTGTTACCTTGACATCAGCCTCCCAAGATACTTAACCAATGGGCAGCCTTCTGTGGAACGATTCCCCATCAGCTTTAAATCCCATTTCTCAGGGAACAATTTTCATCATGTGGTGCTTGGAATTTATTGCAATGGCCGATATGGATCACTGGGCATGAGCAGAAGGTCTGAATTGATGGACAAGCCTTTGATTTACCGAACTCTGAGTGACCTCATCTTTGAATTTGAAGACTCCTATAAAAAGCACTTGCACTCAGTAAAAAAAGTAAAAATTGGATTGTATGTCCCTCATGATCTGCACAGTTTTCAGCCCATTGAGTGGAAGCAGTTGGTGCTCAACGTGTCAAAGATGATGCGCTCAGAGATCAGGAAGGAGTTGGAGAAATACGCCAGGGATATGCGAATGAAGGTATGTGTAATTTCTGTAATACTTGAAAATGGTGGGGTGTAAGGAAGGGAAACAGAAGCCTAATTCACACATGCACAGACCAGCATGGGGTACCCACTTATGCAACTTCATAGTTGCTTCATTTCTTAGGTAGGTAGTTAGTTGGGTGAATCAGTTTCCCATATGGTTTGGTGGATATCATCCTAGGAGTCACAAGTCCTTTCTGCATAGTGCAAATAAGATGTCCTGGGGATGTCTTAAAAAAAACCCCTGCCTCCTAATTTTTTTGTCCAGACAGCATGGGCAAAAACAGCGTCACAGGAGAAAGAGGCTTTCCCCCCTACCTGCCATTTTATCCCACTAGAGTTTAAAACTCTTGCGCCTGACAATTTATGGTGCTACAGTGATTCCCTGTCTCTGCAGCCCTTTGCTGAAGGTTTTCCCTGGGACATTTGCTCTGCAGGCTCTGTTGCTGGATACCTTTTCAGCCTGAAAAGTACACGGTTGTACTTAACTTGTCCTGCCTATTCTATCAATGTATGGTTTTCCCTTTTTCATTTTCAATGAGCTATCTTTACAGACATGCATATGAAAAAAGAGGAAACCATATATTGCCAGAATTGGCAGGAGGAGCTGAGTACAACCATGTACTTTTCAGGCTGAAAAGGCATCCAGCAGTGAAGCCTGCAGAGATGGAGTATCATTGCAACCCCATAAAATCTCAGGCATGAGCGGCAGAGGAAACTGACAAAGCTTTAACCAACAGGTGAGAAAAATAAGATGTCTCCTCAGCTTCTGAGCTCCTCATTGCAAGCAGGAGACAACTTGCAGACGACTTCAGGAAACAAGTCCACATTTTAGCCATTTCAAAAAAAGACTCCTTGAGCCAGAGGCATAGCCGGGCCAAACTGTGCCTGGTGCTGCCAGGTGTATTTTTTCCGGCCTCTTTATTGGAGTTTCTTCGCGTGGCATCTTCTTTCCCCTTCCCACACCTTGGCCTTTGTTTCCTTTTCTTTTTTCTAGTATTTTTCAGGCTGGAAAAAGTGGTTTTCATTGTGCTCAGGCTAAAAACTGCCTGAGGAACTATAGTTCCCAGGAGACCTTGTGAGCCCCAAGGTTTCCTGGCAACTGTAGTTCCTCAGGCCGTTTGTGAGCCTGAACTGTAAATAGGCTGCTTTTTTCATCCTGAAAAAGTACTAGAAAAAGAAAAGGAACTAAGGTAAATGTGGGAAGGGGGCAGGGGGCGCCACAGGGGAGGGGCTGCGTGGGAGGCGCAAGAAAAGGGAGGAGGGGCCGGTGAGCGATTTTCTGCCCCCAGGCGTGCGCCCGGTGCAAAACGCACCCTTATGTCCCCTTGCCGCTCCGCCACTGCCTTGAGCTGAAAATAAGGTGTCCTGAGGACATCTTGGGGAAAAAAGTGTGTGGAGTTCCTCCTCAAGACACCTTTTTTGCATCCTCAGGACATCATTTGGGCTGTGCAGAATGAACTACAGTTTCCTAAAGGGTGATTAATCATCTTTTTAAAAGTAGGCTTGAAACTGTACCTGTTTATTTTGACTTGTCCTACTGCCATATTTAATTCTGCTAGCAGAAGCAAAAAGCAAAAAAAAAAAAAAAGGCTCTGGCCAAAGATAATTCATGTCTGGAGGATATGCTGAATATATGAGGTTGATCCTTTACATCAGTTGGGGGTTTGGGCTGCCTACCTGGAGATGCAGGATCCTAATAAATAAATAGGTAGATAAAACAAACACACACACACACACAAAAGCTGGGTTGAACATCTGGAAGATGCAGGTAGTTCTGGCTTGATAGAATGTGTTCAGTCTTGAGGCTGATATGATTGGTAGCCATTCTGAAGAATTACCTGGGAGTCAATGAAGACCTCAGTGATCAATGAAAAATGAAATGAAATACTGATAAAATTCTTACTGTACCTAGGAATTTTATTAAGTCTTAGAGGTTTAGGTCACAGCACCAAATTTCTGGGGGATGTATTAACTTTGCCTTACATATTTACCCTAAATGAAAATGATCCAAATGTATGACAGTCCCCCTAAAATAAGTTTATTTACATGGTGCACGTGGAAAAAGTAATATATAGTAGTATAGTAAACCGTGGTAGCTAAACCCTAAGACTGGCTCTTGATAAATATATGACTGCGTATAATTGTTGAAATTCAGGTTGGGTGCTGTGTGGTTTCCGGGCTGTATGGCCGTGTTCTAGCAGCATTCTCTCCTGACGTTTCGCCTGCATCTGTGGCTGGCATCTTCAGAGGATCTGATGTTGGAAAAGCAAGTGGAGTATACATCTGTTGGAGTGTCCAAGGTGGGTGGGGAAACCTTGCCTGTGAGTAACAAAGGCGGCAACCAGGTCAATAGTTTAGGGCATCTGAATGAGTAACAATGAAGACTATAGCCTGGGGACGCAACCCTGTAGATAGCAAGGTCACTGCGTGGGAAAGCATTCTTGAATAGAAGTATCTTGGCCTTTTGTTTCCTTTGTGGTTATATGGTCATCCTGTGTTTGTGTGGAGCTGGTTTGGACACAGTCTTGGGACTCCTAGTATTTTTTCAACACTGGCAGCCAAGTTCTGTTCATTTTCATAGCTTTCTTCCCTTCCTGTTAAAATTGTCCATGTGCTTATGGATTTCAATTGCTTCTCTGTGTAGTCTGACGTAGTGGCTTTCAGAGTGGTCCAGAATTTCTGTTTTTTCAAATAATATTCTATGTCCAGGTTGGTTTATCATGTGTTCTGCTATTGCTGATTTTTCTGGCTGAAATAGTCTGCAGTGCCTTTCGTGGTTCTTTGATACGGTCTGTGCGCTGCGCTTATGCGGTTCCTTGGTGTGGTGATCCTTGTCCACAGCTGCATGGTATGCGATAGACTCCTGCAGTAGCTAAAGGATCCCTCTTATCCTTTGCTGAACGTAGCATCTGTTGAATTTTCTTAGTGGGTCTGTAGATGGTTTGTAGGTTGTGCTTCTTCATCAGTTTTCCTATGCGATCAGTGGTTCCCTTGATGTATGGTAAGAACACCTTCCCTCTAGATGGCTCTTTATCTTTGTTCATGTGGCTTGTTCAATATCATAAAGGAATATTTTCATAGTTTGTTTATTTCCTTTCCTTTCAGATTTTGAAACCCGCAAGTGCCCATTCTCCAGTCAAGCAGAGATCACGAGGGAAGTCCCTATCACCTCGAAGGAGACAAGCCAGTCCTCAGAGACGTGCGTGCAGAAGAGACAAATCGTGAGTATCATTATGCTCAGATTTGGGTCAGAATTAGGTTTGCCAGGTCTTGTGCGATGGCAGGAGACCTCCTGCTGGCAACTTGTGTATCCTACCACCATTCCTTTGGGTGGTTAGAAATGAATAAAAATAATATGACCATTATTTCATGTGAAAACCCAGAAATGGCATCGTGTTGCTCTAGGAATGACCAGAAACTCTATGGTGGTCTCCAAAGTTTTCAAATCATATTTGAGTATGCCTGGGTTCTTTGGAAGCTTAACAGAGTATATCATAGAGGAGATCAATAAGGGAGGAAAAAGTTTTCCCAGACAGACAATCTGCTCACCCTCCATTATGAACCTTGCTCTGCTATCGAGAACTGCTGGGGATTGTGTTCTTCTAAGACATAATCTCGGTTATGTGAAGTCATGTTGAGACCTACCAACTGCTCAAGATCCAGTATGAATTGAGTTTATACTACAGAACATTCCAAATAATTCTTTGCATCATGCAGTAATATCCTGACATATAGTTCAGGGCTTCCTTAGCAAATAAGTCATTGTAGACAGTATTTTTTGAACACAGAGCAATTGAAAACCTTGATGTACTAAACTATAGATTTACTTAGATGCATATTTAAACATGTTTGGTTATCTATTGAACATTGAAGGTAGGGCACGTGGGTGTGAAGTAAAGTAATATATCCCACAGCAGATTTTGCTTTCTTGGTCTTTTAGGGAATGTCAGGATCCTCTTGAACTGACTGGAATCTGCAGGTATCAAGTAGCATTACAACTTTTCTTAGTGAGGTTGTTCAGAGATTTGGAAAGAATGAATTAGTAATAGCTATCTAAACTGGGAAATAGCTATCTAAACTGGGAAATATTAGACACATTATCTCTTTGACTTGCAGGCCTTTACTACCATAGTCCCAGATGTTTGGGAACGGATCATTGCACATATGCAAAGGCACTTGATTATCATATGTAATGTTCCAGGACTAAGTCTGTATACTAAAAACCTTGGTGAATTCCACAGGGCCTGTACAACTGAGCTGTTCTACCGGGCTTTTGGGGAGCTGGCTGCTGACTGACTGCCCCCTCATTAAAGAAACCAGACTAAGAGTTTCCACCAACCCATACAATATGATGATACAAATGAAAAATTATTCCATACTGCATTGGTCGTTGCGTGGGTTAACAAGGGCCGCATCGCATGCTGGGGTCCCTGGGCATGCGTCAACAAGTGGGCTACAAGTGGGCCAACCATCCAAAAGAAAGAAGGATAGGGCACAAAAAAATCGTGCCATCATGGCTTGTTACTACAACTCAGAGCCAGAAAAAAGAGGATACTTGAAGTGGATGTACGAACTGTGAAAACAACGCTACCCAGATTCGAATATCACTGAGCAAAGACAGGCAGATCAAAGACAATTAATCATATGGAATAAAGTGTTTACAGAGATAGAACTGGAAGAAATCCAGAAAAATTATGAAAAGAAAGCAGCTGTAACACCAGAAGAAAGAACAGTACATACTCCAGAAACAACAGGAGAGATACCCTATATACTCGTGTATCAGTCGACCCACATATAAGTCGAGTCACCTAATTTTACCACAAAAAACTGGGAAAACTTATTGACTCCCGAATAAGTCGAGGGTGGGAAATGGAGGAGCTACTGGTAAATTTCAAAAATAAAAATAGATATCAATAACATTACATTAATTGAGGCATAAGTAGGTTAAGTGTTTTTGAATATTTATTTCAAAGAAAAACAGTAAACTAGCTCTGTAAGTGGAAAAGAGGGTCAACAAGAACAATATGGTCTCAACAATAACTTTAAAAGTAAAAAAAACCTTAGCTCAACTCTCAGCAACCAAGCTAAAACACAAGAGTTAAAACCCTTCAAAACTGGATTTTTGGTCAGGGGAGGAATGTTTATGTTAGCAGTACCAACATTTCAGAGTATCTTTAGGAGACCCTCATGATGATATTATTATTCAGGAAGTTGTAGCGAAGTTTGGTTCAGGGGGTCCAAAGTTATGGACCCTCAAAAGGGTAGCCCCATCTACTATTAGCTTCCATTGGAAACAATGGGGAATGGGAGCACCCCCTTTGGGGGTCTATAACTTTGGATCCCCTGAACCAAACATCACCAAACCTGGCTGGTATCAGCAAGAGATTATCCTTATGATACCAGCCAGGTTTAGTGAAGTTTGGATCAAGGGGTCCAAAGTTATGGACCCTCAAAATGTAGCCCCATCTACTATTAGCTCCCATTGGAAATAATGGGGGATGGGGCACCCCCTTTGGGTGTCCATAACTTTGAACCCCCTGAACCAAACTTTACCGAACTTGGGTGGTATCATCAGGAGAGTCTCTTGAAAAATCCCTGAAATTGTGGTGCCACTAGCCTAAAAACTGCGCCCCCTGGCAGCCGACAAAATAAAAACCATAAAATATTTTTAAAAATACACGTCACTAGCGTATAAGTCGAGGGGGGCTTTTTCAGCACAAAAAACGTGCTGAAAAAGTCGACATAGATACGATTATATATGGTAATAGTAGAACTGCTAGATGAAAATGCCAGGAATTTTCCAAGGTGATTCACTATCACTCTTAATGTTTATCATTGCCATGATCTCCCTAACAGTAATTCTAAAGAAAACAAAGTTGGGATATCAAATGGCCAGAGACTCACATTTGCTGTATATGGATTATTTGAAGCTGTATGAGAAATCAGACAAAGAAATCCAGTAATTAGTGAACATAGTCTGCATATTCAGCACAAATATTTCGATGGAGTTTGTCCTGGAAAAGTATGCCACTGCAGCAATAAAGAGGAGCAAGATTACTGAGAGTGATGGGATTGAAATGACTGATGGCCAACTCGAAACCGAACAAGAATATAGAAAAAGTGTGATTAAAATGAGGACCAAAAGCTGGTACAACAAAGCTCTGCATGGCCAACTTCTGGAGAAGATCAAGGACAAGGTAGACAACGAAAAGACCTGGCTGTGGTTAACAACTGGAAGTCTGAAAAAGGAAACCGAATCCCTGATTTTAGCCGCTCAAGAGCAAACCATTAGAACAAATTCAATCAAGGCCAAAATCGAAAAATTCTCGGATGATGCAAAATGCAGATTGTGTAAAGAAGGTGACAAAAGAAGAAATTAGATTCTACCCCTGCCCCCACCTCAAGTCCTTGCCGAAATACACTCCTTGTATATTCTAATAATGAAGGTGGCCAAATCTGAAGATACTTAAATCTGGCAATGTGTGGCAATGTGAGTGTGGCAATGTGAGTTCCTCGGCTCTTGCCGCGTCTCCTGCTTTTTGCCTTCTCCCCTTTGCACCTCTCGTTTGCGGCGACAGGCCACCCGCTGCTGAGGTTTTGATACGGGAGACCGGGGGATTGCGGTTGTGGTGGGGGCGTCAGTGGCAGAGACTCCCCACCCCCCGTTTCACCTGCCGGACGCGATTTAATCAGCAAGGGCTGGGGCAGCTGACTGCGCCGGCAGCAGACAGCGTCGCGACGGGCACTACAAAAATTGATCCCGCTGCTGCGGAAGTGACGGCTGAACAGGCTAGGCCCGATTGTGGGGGCGGGGCCTCGCAGAGCGCTCCGGCAATGCTGGATGAGATAGCTCCGACGGCCCCAGTGACGCAGACGGCGGAGGAATATCGGGAGATGGTCATTCGGTCCCCTAAACATCTACAGCCGGCTTTAAAGGAGACAATTAGTCCCGAAGAAATCCAGCAGCACCAGCAGCATTGTTACCCTTGTGGAATCGGTTGGTGGTGGATAGCAAGCTCCTGGCAGGATACATCGCTTTTTCGCTTCATGGGGAGAGGCCAGTGGCAGTGGCCTCTCAATCCCGACATTATCTGCCTGCTACCGCTTCCCTTCCCCTTTCCTTGATTCCATCAGTTATACTCAGCCTCCTGAGATCAACACAGGAGGGGCCTCGCCTAGGTGGTGTGAGCCCTGGGCTTGGACTCTTCTGTGACATCTACACTTCTACATCCATCAGTGACCACCAGAAGGTGCAAGGATTTCGGAACCCATCTTTACATCAAACTAACACCCACTCCTGGCTCTTTCTGCCCCTGAAAGTATCTGGGTCTCCTTTTAGTCTATCTAGGAGAGCCTGGACCTATATCCTCGCTGCTCTCCGCTGACTCTCCCTCCAACGCCTTTCTATCTTGGCCGCAAGTTCCTATAGCTTAGGATTGTGGAAATATAGTGAATTTCCTACAGTCATATAATTAATTAGTTAGGCAACTAGTTGCGGTATTATTCTGTATTACTGTTAAGGTTTGACGGTTTGGGCTTGTTTTAAATCCAGTTTTAAGATAAGTAGTTTGTTAGGTTATAAACTGGTACTGTTTATTCAGTGGCGAGCCGAGTCCACTATAGTGGAGAGCCTTCGCCGGGGTAACAGATAGAGAAGGAACGGTAGGAAAATGGGGGGCCCATTTATGGGCCTAGGGATCCCAGTGTTAATGGGACGGGGTAAGTATGATGGTAGGCGGTGGCCATATGAGAGAAGGTGGGCAAGAAGTGAATGTGCTTGCCGACCTTCTGACCTCCAGGCCCCCATCCCGGAAAGGAACGTAGGGTGGTAGGGCTTCAGGGCCACTCCGCTTCGGTCATTGGTGTTGGATCAACGCCAGGTCCATAACATAATAGGCGACCGCCGAGTCCCTCCGGGATTTTCTCGGGAACTGCAGATGGACCTGGCTTGTAGTCAACCGAAACCTGGGTGCCAGAAGGGGAGACCGCTGCTCATTGGCGTAGGCCTCTCCTCCGGGTCTCTCAAGCGGTCTCACACCGCATCACGCAATACCACGGGGCCGGTGGCGCGGCTATGTTCATCCATTGTGACACCATCCCCTTTAGGGCCGCCTCTCTGCCCCGGAGATCAATGGTATAGAGTGTGTCGGCCTGGGAGTGGTTGGCCCAGGAGAGGTTGGCCTGTCCTCCTTGGTGTACCGCTGGGTCGCCTAGCGCCCTGGGGACAGCCTGCCGCTGCTGCTGGAGGTGGTGGCGGATTGGCTGCCAAGTGGTTCCCCAGGCTTATTGTCTTGGGGATCTCTTCAATGTCCATGTCGACGCCTCTCAGCCTCATGTACAGTGGCCGCTGACTTGGTGGTCATCCATGGCTGCATCTTCGGGCCTCCTCCTTGGTAAATTCTGGCCCTAACCCATGAGGCTTCGGGCACACACTGGACTTGGTTCTTTGGGGCGGAGAGTCGATATGGTCATATCCTCTAGTGATAGAGTGCCATGGTTCTCACCCATTATGCCCTGAAGGTTCGGATGGATCGCAAGCCGCGAACGCCTTCGCTGTTCAGGGCGACGGGCGAATTTATGCCCGCCCACGGAGACTCTATGGATCCTATTGGATTCCTGGAATGCTCTATGGACCTCCTTGAATCCCATTCACTGCACCCTCTATGAGCAAAGTGGGAAGACTGGAACTTCCCACCTTTCCGATGCCATCGAGGTAGTTGTGCCCCGGCGCTTCCTTCAAGTGGCGCTTCCTCGATCACGGCTGGCCCCTTTGGTATAACTGAGGGAGCTACGCCAGTGATGAAACGGGAACTTAGGACGGGCTAGAGCGAAGCTCTGGGAGGAAATCTCAATGACGGAGCTGCACCTAACATCTTATAGGATCGCTTATGAAGGCCTATGAGATGCATGTTTTAGCGACGGGTGGTGCTTAAGAGGACCTTCTTCCTCTTCCTCTCTTCGCGATCTGCCAGCTCCCGCCTCGGCACAATACTATTTCGTATTATTCGGTCATCATTGACCCTCATTATCTTGAGGCCTCTACAAATTGGTCAATTGGCTATTAATAGCTGTGAGGCATTTATGAGCTTTTTTGCAGATAAAATCTCATGTCTCTCCGCCAAGCACCTTCCTACCACTTTTCTTGGTGACAATAAGTGAAACCTGAGGCTCCCCTTGCCGTCCCTCCGGGCCCCATGTTTGGCATCCAGTTCTCCCTCAGTGCTCTCTGAAGCCGCCTAAAGTTGACAGGGCCCTGGCTGCTGTTAGGACTCTTACTACCTGTCCTTCTGGATCCGTGCTCTCTCCCTGGCTTACATATTAAAGCTGCGTTGTAATGGAGCTACTAATTCCCCACTTGTTGAGTATTATCAATAACTCCCTTGAGCAAGGAGCTTTCCCAAGTGGGTTGAAGGAGGCAGTGGTCCGCCCACTCTTGAAAAGACCATTGTTAGATCCTGGAGATCTGGCCAATTACCACCCCATTTCGAATCTTTCGTTTTTGGGGAAGGTAATTGAGAGAGTGGTGTTGGAGCAGCTACAGGGCTTCCTGGAGGACACATCGGCTTTTGATCCCTTCCAGTCCGGCTTCCGTGCTGGGCATGGGACGGAGACTGTTCTTGTCGCCGTCACAGATATGCTCCGTATGCAACTAGACCGAGGCGGATCGGCGCTGCTGGTAATGTTAGATCTTACCGCAGCGTTTGACGTGGTCGACCACGATCTTTTGACCCACCGCCTGGCCGCTTCCGGGGTGCGGGGCACTGTCCTTGAGTGGATTGCCTCGTTCCTCCGGGACCGGACCCAGCAAGTGTGGTGTGGGGACCGAGCCTCCCGAAGGTGCCCGCTTTATTGCGGTGTACCCCAGGGAGCGCTGTTGTCCCCGCTATTATTTAACATCTATATGCGACCCCTTGCTCAGTTGGTGCGGAGCTTTGGGCTGACGTGCCATCAATATGCTGATGACACTCAGCTCATTCTGTTGATGGAGAGGGGGACGGTCTCCGCCCCGGCAGCTCTCCAGCACTGTTTGGAGGCGGTAGCTGGTTGGTTGCAACAGAGCAGGCTGAAACTGAATCCATCGAAGACGGAGATCCTCTGGCTGGGCCGCGAGGGGGGGGGTCGGGGATTTTCAGCCGCCAGTGTGGGAGGGGGCCATATTGGCACCAGCCTCCTCCGTCCGTGACCTGGGGGTCCACCTGGACTCGTCTCTTTCAATGGAGACCCAGGTGGCCCATGTAACCCGGGTCGCGTTTTTCCACCTTCGCCAAGCACGGCGGCTGGCCCCCTTCCTCTCCCAAAGTGACCTAGCCACTGTGATCCATGCAACGGTCACCTCCAGATTAGACTATTGCAACTCGCTCTACGCGGGCCTTCCCTTGCGTCTGATCCGGAAACTGAAATTGGTCCAGAATGCAGCGGCTCGTCTGCTCACAGGAGGTGCCACCAGAGATCACATCACGCCTGTGTTATGCCGTCTGCACTGGTTACCGATCGAATTCCGAATCGTTTTCAAGGTGCTGGTGTTAACCTTCAAGGCCTTGCGCGGCCTGGGACCTCCGTACCTGCGGGACCGCCTTACCCCATATGTCCCGAACCGGTCTCTGCGTTCGGCAGAGGCCAATTTACTGGTGATCCCTGGCCCTTCCATGATGCGGCTAGCCTCCACCCGGGCCAGGGCCTTTACTGCCCTGGCCCCGGCCTGGTGGAATGCTCTTCCTCCAGCTGTCAGGGCCCTGCGGGATCTTAATGAGTTCCGCAGGGCCTGTAAGACCGAGCTTTTCCACCGGGCCTTTGGGGAGGCTGGCTGCTGACGGCCCCCCCATAACATCAGTGGATCCTGCCGTTCCCCCTCCCCTTTTTTCTTTAGGGGACTTGATAGTTGGTGCCATCTGTTATGTCGACTAGTATGCTGCATTTTAATGGGGTGGGGTTTATTTATATAGAGCCAAATTAACTACTATTTAACTGATTTTAGTCTCTGATTTTATTGTGCTCTATCCATGCTTTGTTCACCGCCCTGAGCCCTTCAGGGGAGGGCGGTTATATAAGTATAATAAATAATAATAATAATAATAATAATAATAATAATAATAATAATAATAATAATAATAATAATAATAATAATAATAATAATAGCCCAAACTGACTATCTTGAACGTCACAATAGGCTAGCAGCAATGGTGCACTGGAACCTTTGCAAAAAGTACGGCCTGCCCTGTAGCAAGACCTGGTACGAGCACAAGCCAGAGAAGACCACAGAAAATGAAGAAGCAAAAATACTCTGGGACTTTAGAATACAAACAGACAGACACCTGGCACACAACACCCCAGACATAACAGTGATAGAGAAAAAACATGTTTGGATCATAGATGTTGCTGTGCCAGTTGACAGCAGGGTAGAGGACAAAGAGCTGGAAAAGATCACAAAATACAAGGACCTACAAATTGAAGTTGAACGATTGTGGCAGAAAAGAACAACAGTAATCCCACTAGTAGTCGGTGCTCTAGGAGGAATCCCAAGAAATCTTGAAAAACATCTGGAAAGCCTAAACTTGGACAGAACATCAGTCCACATGCTGCAGAAAGCAGCACTTCTAGGAACTGCACACATTCTACGCAAATACCTCTAATATCCTAGGTCCTTGGGAAGGACTCGATATTCAGAGATGAATTCCAGACACTTGTGCTGTGTTGTTATGTGTATAATAATAATAATAATAATAATAATAATAATAATAATAATAATAATAATAATAATAATAATAATAATAATAATAATAATAATAATAATAATAATACTGGGCCCATGTCTGTAGCTAGGGTTGGCGGTTTGGTTTGGCCAACCCGCAGGGTCGGCCGAGCCATGTGGTGTTTGGGGGAGGGTCGGGCACTGCTTACCCGAGCCTGCACCCTCCGAACTTCAGCCGCTCCGAGCACATGGAGTTTGGAGCGGCAGTTCACTTGAACCATGTTGGCCCGAGCCGGGGAAAATACCCCTTCCGCACGCACAAGTCAAGCCCTGCAAGGGCAGCCCGGGTGGGATCCCCCACACAAAGAGGAAAAAACCGCATGTGAGACTAGCCCTGCAAGGGCAGTACGGGCAGGATCCCCCCAAAAGAAAAAACCGCATGTGGAATGAGCCCTGCAAGGACAGTGCGGGCGAAATCCGCCCCCCCGCAAAAGAAAAAACCACGCGCGAGACTAGCCCTGCAAGGGCAGTGCAAGCGGGATCTCCCCAAAAGAAAAAAACCGCGTGCGAGACTAGCCCTGCAAGGGCAGTGCGAGCGGGATCCCCCCCCAAAGAAAAAAACCACGCGTGAAACAACCCTGTAAGGCCGGTGCGGGCGAGATCCCCCCGCAAAAGAAAAAAACCACACACAACACAAGCCCTGCAAGGGCAGCGCAGGCGGGACCCCCCCCCTCCCGCAAAGAAAAACGTGCGCAAGATCACGGACACACACTCCATTCATAAAAAAAAACACAAGCAGGGGAAGGGAAAACGGGAAACTCCACACCTAGCCGGCAAGAATGGACACACACACACACACACACACACACACACACACACACACACACACACACACACACACACACACACACACACACACACACACACACACACCCCTCTGGCGTCCCACTCCATCCCCCCCCAATAACCCCCTCCACCCCCAAAATCCTTCAGGCACACTCCATTCATTCACAACAAAAACACAAGCCGGGGAAGGGAAAACGGGAAACTCCACACCTAGCCCGCAAGAATGGACACACACACACACCCCTCTGGCGTCCCACTCCATCCCCCCCAATAACCCCCCTCCACCCCCAAAATCCTTCAGGCACACTCCATTCATTCACAACAAAAACACAAGCCGGGAAGGGAAAACGGGAAACTCCACACCTAGCTGGCAAGAATGGGGGCGGGCGGGGGGGGGGGGGGGACACACACACACCTCAGGCGCCCCACTCCATCCCCCCACCAAATAAGCCCCCTCCACCCCCAAAATAGACTGCACTCACCCACTTGCTTCTGCTTCCAGCATAACTGAATGAAGTCAGTGAGAGTAGCAGGCCAGCCCAGCACAAGGCTGGGCTGCCCTATGGCACTACTGCTGAAGAACTGCTGGAAAATACAAACAGAACAATGAATCCCCTCCAAATTTCTAGGGGTGCCTCAGGGGGCGCATTTCTGGACCTATCTGCACCAAAATTTCAGGGTATCCTTAGAAGACTCTCATTATGATACCCCCCATGTTTGGTGCAGTTTGGTTTATGGGGGACAAAGTTGTGGACCCTGAAATGAGTAGCCCCATCCACTATTTGCTCCCATTGGAAACAATGGGGGATGGGGCACCCCATTTGTGAGTCCATAACTCTGGACCCCCTAAACCAAACTGCACCAAACTTGGGAGATATCATCATGAGAGTCTCCTAAAGACACCCTAAATTTGTGGTGCCAATACCTCTAAAAATGCACCCCTGCAGGCCAAAACGCAAAAACACCCAAAAAAATAAAAACGCATCCGAGAATCTCGGATGACAATGCAAGTTCGGGTGTATCTGAGCCTGACAGGCTCCAAATTTGGCGGATCCGACCCCATACACCCGAACTAAGCCTGAACCCAAACTGGGGCCAAATTTTTTTCCTCTCTACCAACCCTATCTGTAGCTTTAAGAAAGGATGGTCTCAGTGGCTGTTGCTATAGTCGATGTCAAGAGACTTGCTTTCTGTCAGTGAAAGGCAGAGGGAGTGCACGGGGCATTTTCAGGACTGTTTTGGCCCCTGAGAAAAGGGGCCAAGGGACAGGGAGGGCCCTTTCCAGGGCTGTTTTGGCCTTTGAGAGAAGACTCGTTGGGGCCAGGCTTGGCAGCAACCTCCACAGCAACCACTGGATGACTTGATGCTACCTGACTTCAACTTACCTAGGCCTGGCTACTTGCAGCTGTTCAAGGAGAGAAGGAGCCAGGAAAGGGGGAGAGACTATGGGAGTTTTCAAGTAAGGAAAAGAGGAAATAGTGGGGGAGAATGAAATGAGATACACCCAGCAAATCTTTTGGGGATTTTCTTTTGTAGCTGTATATCTACACGTACTTCTGAATGCATAAGCAGTGAATTCACATACGTTTTTTAAAAAGTGAAAACAAGAAACCAGCCCTAATGTTCCATGTAAAAGCACACAAAAGTTCACATTGTGTATGGAAATCACACTGTAAATCTGTCTCTTCAGAGGGGCTCTCCCTGCTACCACTGCCTCCTCACACAAGGGGTTCATTAGTTGTCTCTTACAAGCTAAGTGTGTCAATCGCCCTCCCTTTCTAAATATATTTCTGTGCATATAGCAGCAGCAGTTGAATTAAGAACAGGATTCTGTTTTACACAGGAATCCATCCTATAGCTGCATCACAACATTCTTAGGGGCCCCTTCATTTAGTGCCTTCATTGAGTGTCTGGATAATTATAGTTGTCAGAGGCTGCAAATCTCCACTGATGCTCTTTCCTGCCTGAGCGCGCCTCCTTCAAGGGGTATTTTAATCTTCATGTTTCTGTGGCTGTTTCCACAGTTGCTAGGATGGCACAAGTGTTCAAGGGGGAGGTCTCCATTTGACAAAGAAGTGTCAGCTGAATAGGCCTCTTGAGCATCAGCTGCTGAGAAAATGCCAGCTGCACAGTCCCCAGCATTTTTTTCTATTTCTTTAAACCCTTAATTAGATAGAAGCAAATGAATTAAAAGTAATCCTTTGGATATCTCAGGGGCTTCAGCCCTGTGCACAGGTAAGCTTCTTAAATTTCACTGAAGTCAGTGGGATCTTAAGAGGCTACCTAGGGTCAGTACTTCAGAATATTAGTTGTTTGTTATCAGTTCTTTGCATTAAAAATTGGTCCTAAAATCCCTAAAATATTAATCCTTTTCTTGTGGCATCAGCGTTAAGAATTGCCTGATGGAACATCTTTTGTATCCTACATTCTGTTTCTATCTGTGGCAATATGATTTGTAGGAACAACATGAAATGCTGTTCTGTACATTGCATATCCTTATTCACCTCCGCATGGAACTACCAGTATGGTGAAGCATTTCCTAATTGTTTTCACATGGTTGAAATAAAGTGCAACCTGATGCTTGGTGATAAAGAATGGCTTTTCTGCACCTGTTCAGAAGTACTCTTTTTCCTAATGTTACAGAATAATATTGCCAGCAGATTCCATCAAACTCAGTACCTCTCAGCTGCACCATTGCAGCTGTCAACTTAAGCTGGTTTTAGAGTATGTCTTGTCTGTCTAGTTACTCAGAATATCTGATCTGAAACCTGGGGGATTCCTGTTGCAGTTTGCAGCTGTTATGTCAGGGATGAATAGCTTCAAGCTGCTGAGCAGCATGGAATGGGAATTGGGTGGGATATAAATCCAACAAAATAAATAAATCACAGTGGTTACATAATACCCTGTTTCTCCGAAAATAAGACATCCCCTGAGAATAAGACGTAGTAGAGGTTTTGCTGAAGTGCTAAATATAAAACATCCCCTGAAAGTAAGATGTAGCAAAGTTTTTGTTTGGAAGCATGCCCGTCGAACAGAACACCAGAGCATGCAGCTGTGGAGCGGAAAAATAAGACATCCCCTGAAAATAAGACATAGCACATCTTTGAGAGCAAAAATTAATATAAGACACTGTCTTATTTTCGGAGAAACACAGTATCTATGTATATTGGTTTTCCTAAATCTATACCCATAGATAAAGAGTCAGGCTGAGATGGAAGTTAAACTTCCTTCTCAAAACCAATGTCTTCTGAATGTTGGTCCAGATTTCTGCCAAAACACACATGGACGTGATGTAAAAGTGAGAATGTGGAAAGTGACATCAATATCTTTTGCTTCTTCATCTTCAGTACAGTGTCCAGACAAAGAATTTGCACCCATAATCCAAAACAATGAACACAGTAAAAAAGGGAGACACCAAATAAAAACCCACCTGCAGAAAAATGATTAGAATCAGTTTGATCATTTCAATCTGCTTAATTAATGAAAGTGAACCAATAAATCCAATTAATCCAAATGCCCTCTGAAATAAAGCTGTTTTGTTTTGACATTTGACAAATATGATGCTAAGCAGACATGACTAAGGAATAAGTTTCAAACCTCAGTGCTTTTAGATATGAGCAGAATGTTTTGGGGGGATTTTTGGTCAATCCAAGCTTGGAGCAAGGTTTAATATCATTTGGTAATTTGGGCAATTTAATGAAGAAGCTATCTGAAAACAAATGCGGTAGCAAACAAAATCATTACCTATCAACAAAAGGATGTTCCTCAACAACATTAATTTAGCTGGATATATCTCAGTTTATTGCCTCGTCAGGGAGGTAGGAAACCTTTCATGACTGTAGAGGAAATGGGGTCAGACTGTTTCAGGGGCACCTTGGCTATTTCCTAGAAAATGACTCATCACTTTGCCCTCATGGCAGCATAGGCACTATTCCTAATTTCTAAACAGCTGGTGTCTCCAAAAAGGGAGTTCTTCACCTCAGCATTCTGGCAATTTGAGGTCATTAGAAGGTAGGCTTTCCATCTCCAGGTGGGGTCTGGAGATCTCCAGGAATTAGAATTGATCTCCAGAGATCACATTCCCTGGAGAAAATGACTGATTTAGAGAGTTGGTTCTCTGGCTTTAGATCCCACTGAGATCCTACCCCTCTCCAAACCTGTCCCTCACCAAGTTGCACTCCCCCGATCTCCAAGTTTTTCACAACCCAGAAATGGTAATCCTATACAGTGTCAGAATGGGAAACAGGCTTTCAGCACTTCACCCACCCTTACTTGGGCTGAATAATTTATTTAGAAAGGTCCGAATCAAAGACTTGGCATTCACCATAGGGGAGCCTTTACCTTTCAAGTGGCAAGCTGTGATTAGCCAGTGCTTTTTGTCAGTGGTTATACCACAACTGACATAATTAAGATCTTGGAATTCTATTAATCTTTAAAAGGTAAATTGTGGGAGCTCATGGCCCTGATTTGAACTGAAGTAATGTGAGGAGAGGGGGTTTAATCCAGTGGTGGGATTCAGCAGGTTTGCACCACTTCGGCAGAACTGGTCCGGTTGTTAAAATGATGCTTGTAAATAACCAGTTGTTAAATTATTTGAATCCCACCACTGGTTTAATCCTCTAGCACTCTTATAGTTTTGTTAATCAAAATCATTCCTTCCCACAGTGTTTTGACTGTGCTAATAACAATTCATGGAGTAGAAGAGCATTTTCACTAAGCAGAATGACCCCTCTTCCCTCCATGCATCACCTTAAGTCTAAATTTGATCCACAAACAGGTATAATTTACCATTTAAGGGTGTACAGACATTTGCTATCTCACTTGTTTTGATCCTCAGATTACAAGAGTCACTTCCAGAATTTATATCCGTCTAATTGACCAAATCTACCAGCAAATGGTGGTGTTGGGGAGAGAGATGAATCTGATGTGTATTGTCCGACAACTGAGATATAGTGGTATAATGGTTAGAGCATGACCATAGGCTACTCACTTTCACTCTGGCTAGCTTATCTCACAGGATAGTTATAAGGTTAAAATAAAAAGGAACATGGATCAGATCAAGTTACCATGAGCTTGGAGGGCAGATCAGATAAAAGCTTTGTAGTTAAGGTAGAGGCCCTTGTACCTCTCTCCTTACTATGACATTCCAGGATTTTACTGGATAAACTAAATTTATTTTATACTAAAAAATAGTAGTTTTGCCATTACTAGTTTTGGATTATGGAGCAGTAGAACTCTTAATAAATGTGATTATTATTTGCTTCAAAGACTATCTGGATTTTGAGTTTTAAATTGACTAATCTTCCATATCTGACTGCATAACTCCTTCCATTCAGATTTGGTAGAAATGACAAAGGCATTTGTATGGAGGTAGTTTCAGAGGGTAACCTTATTGGTGTGTAGTAGAACAGCTAAATTCAAGCCCAGTAGGGACTCATGTCTGGGGGGTGGGGGCTGATCAGTGACATAAAATCACATGGTGGTGTGCAGTACATTGTCAGGAATGCTCTAGCAATTGACCAAAACTCTGTGGTTTAACCATAGAGTTTTGGATCAATGTTAGAGCATGGGAGTGATTCTGAAAGTGATGTCAGGACATTGGGACATTGGCCCTTACTCCTCATTTGCTACTCATTTTTTGTCTATCTTCTATCTGAACAGTGGCAAGAGGGGCTGGCTGAGTGTGGGAGGTGTGCCTAGGAAGACACTTAAGATTACTGAAGTTTCAGAGCAAGGAGGCAGTTACTCCTGGTGTAGAAACCAAAGCCTGTCTTTCCATCCATGGTAAAAATTACATTGTGGAAATCTGGAATTAGAGTTTTCATTATGTTAGCCTATGACAATTTAAGAATCAATTTAACAAGAGTGGGGCTGAAAGAAACTTGAAAGATCCAGAAAAAAGAGACCCATTACTACTCCTAGGATTGCCAACTCAGGGCTGGGAAATTCCTGGAGATTTCAGGTTGGAGCCTGGGAAGGATTGGATTTGGGGAGAGGAGGGACCTTAGCAGGGTGGAATGACATATCGTCTACCCCCAAAGCTGTTGTTGCTTCCAGGATCTGGAAATCAGTTGTAATTCTTGGAGATTAGTTTTATTTATTTGTTTGTTTTTTCTATTTACAAACCTGCTGTTTCTGAACAAGTTGGCTTCGAGTGACTTACATCATAAAAAACACAATTTAAACATACTTCACAATTTAAAATGTACAGAATATACAATAGTGCCATGTAATACCACTTTGGGTGACTGTCAGAAGGAAAGAGATGGAACAATGGATAACTCGCTGTCCTGTCGCTGTCCTCAGTCATAGACCTTGCTATACAGTCTTACAGGCCCTCTGGAACTGCAATAAGTCCTACAGGGCCCAGGTCTCATTTGGTGATTCGAATCCATTTGTATTTGAATCCATTTGAATGCCCAAACCTGAACCGTGATTCAGGCATTCAAATGGATTCAGGGGTGTGTGTTAAAGGGCTCCCTTTGTTGTTGTTTCGATGTGGGTGGGGTGGGGGATTTAAAGGGAGTTTTGTACACTTCAACCCCCCCAATCCATGCAGAAACAACAACACTCAACGTTGTTTAAAGGAAGTCCAGTGGTTCCCTTTTAAACTTCCCATCCATGCCGTGATGTTTGTCTAAATTAGAGTGATTGGTTAGGCGGGGAATTTAAAGGAACTTAGTTCTTTAAGATCCCTGCTCTCTTTTAATCTCTGGTGAAAAGGAAGGGGGGGGGGAAAGTAACTACTTTCCCCCCTTTCAGCAAAGATCTTTAGGTCTTCAGCAGAGATCTTTAAGATCCGTTCTCTCCTTTAATCTCTACTGAAGGTGGGGGGAATTGAAATCAGAGGTGTAAGCAGGGTGCACATTTTTCAAGGTAGAGGTATCACACTTTCAGGGAGGCTTTAGGAGACACTCCTGGCAAGAGCACCCAGGTTTAGTGAACCCTGGCCAGCTTACACACACCCAGAAATTCTCCATTGACTGCAATGGAGCCAGCTCAGTTCAAAGGGAAAATCTGGGGAAATTTCTCGGAGTGCCTGTCAGGGGTGCCTTTTTAAAGCTAGCAGCAACAGAATTTCGGGATATTTTCAGGAGACCCTCCTGATGATATCACCTAGGTTTTGTAAAGTTTGGTTCATGGGGTGCAATTTTATGGACCCTCAAAGGAGTCATATTGGCTCCCATTGGAAAATGTGCCCCCTACCAGCCGAAAAAGGAAAAACAATGCTGCAGATGGTGAGACCCCCTTCGCTCAATAATCACACCACAACGACAGGCTGGAAAGGAATGGGCCGCAGCCCTTTTATTAAACATCAAACATATCAACAAGAACTATTTTACATCAGGAGCTGGGCGCAAACGAGGTGCAGCACATCACATCCTTCCAATAACATGGGAAACTGGCTGGAAGGGGAAGCCCCCCAGAGATAACACTCCTGCTCGCTTTGCTTCCACACTTCCCGCCCATGCTGAGGAGACGGGCAACCGGGTTGAGCCCCACAGTCACCAAGGCGCCCCACAGCCCGCTACTTCCTCCCGTGCTTGCTGGGGTGTCAGGGCACCGGGCTAAACCCATGGTCAGCCTTCGTCAGGCCCAACCCAACCCCACTCCCTAGGGTGTCGGGCAGCGGCCCGGCCTGCCCGGCCTGCCAGCCTGCCCGCCCCACCCCCCAGCCCTACCACAGGGCGCAAGCCTGGGAGCCCCAGCCGGAAGGCTCGTTCTCTCCCCAGATGTGCGACACCATTGCAAACCCGCCAGGACTGCGACAGTAAGGACCCAAAAAATCCCACCAACCCTAGTTTAAAGGGAGGGTGGGTGGGCCACGCCTTGCTGGTTCTCGCCGTTCTGCAGCATGCCGCCAGGCCATGCATACCCCTTATTTTGCTGCGTTGCTCACCCCGGCAGCAATGGCTGCCCCTGGTGATTCAGGTGCATCTAATTTTTAAAAATGCCAAAAATGCTAACAAACCTGAATTTTTCAGTTTACCCAAATATTTTCAGGTATATCGAATTGGGAATTCAGCTAATTAGCCATACTGATAATTTTATAGCCGAATCAAGCTGAATCAAAATTTTCCTGAATTTTTTGATATTGCTCAAATTTATTCCTGAACTTTTGCTAATGTTTACTAATGCTCACTACTCAACTCCCTATACAACGAAAAGGCAGGGGTAAATAACTAATCTACAGATGGGGTAAATTGTCTGAGCTTCATAAGTATCTTCCAAACAAGAGCAGGTTCAAGAGAGCAATACTTTCTCATATACATGTTCCTTACCTCTGCTGCAGGTCCCTCTTGCATCTACCACTGTTGTTATGTCTACATCAAATTCCCAGACCATTGCAGTCTGCCACTCACAGGCTGCACGGCAACTCCCTCCTCCAAGCTGCTCCCAATCAGCTATCAATTAGGGCAGAGGAAACATTTTTTCTGGCAGCTGCTCTTTCTTACTAGCAGTCAGTCATGCCTACTCAACCCCCTGGGCACCTGAGATCTTCCAAGAATGCCCAAGTCCTGACAGAGCCAGCCAAGAGAACACAAGGCCAACAGAGGCTGCAATTACTCAGAGGGAGCTCCATGGGGATGAGATGCCATACAGTATACTCTCTATCATTTCCTTCAGAGAAATAGATATCTATAGTCTGAAGATCAGTTGTAATTCCATGAGAATCCCAGATCCACTTTGAGGCTGGCAACCCTACCAGGGTTATCAGGGAGAATGTGGGTGGCAAGGACAGTCATACTGATACACAACAACTATTCCTGTACAAAACTGGAAGTGACATAATTCCAATAGGGTGATACTCTAGGATTCAGACAATCCTATGGTGGAAGTGATGTCTCACATGGGTACAATGCCCTCACTACCCCTAACTCTAACCTGAGTGTCTTCTGTTTCTGCATCATGGAGATGAGACAGACATACTTTATTTATTTATTTATTTATTTATTTTATTGGATTTTTATACCGCCCCATCCCCGGAGGGCTTTAAAAAAATCATAAGCACAGGTAACAAATTTTGTGCTGTTGATGGTTTCTGTTTTCATCTTATTTTGTTTTTTTTCTCATTTATCTTAGGGTGCAGCCGCTTGAAGTTCCATCTCTAACATGGTATATTAGCAATTATTGTGTTATTAATTTGAAACATTATTTATGTATTAGAAAGATACCAAATAGAACCCTTTACTATGGTAATGAGGTCATGCTTAATGCATTTCATACTTAATGTATTAAAGTAAGTTTAGGCTGGATAAAAATAGTATTGCATATATTTAAGTTTTTCTCAACATTTTAGTTTTCTGTTTTAAATCTTCAAATTTTCCAAAAGATTTTTTTTTCATATTTATACCCCGCCCTCCCCATAAGGGCTCAGGGCAGTGAAAAACAACGAAGTTAACCATAATGAAACAACAATAAAACAACATCCTAATAAAACAGTAAAAGCAATTTAGATGGCGAATTCATCCATTCCCTCCCCCCATAGCGCCCACTGGAGGCCAATCATGATAGTAGTCAGTAGTTAGGTTGGCTGGCCAGGTGGAAATGCCTGGTGGAAAAGCTCCGTCTTACATGCCCTGCGGAACTCATTCAAGTCCTGCAGGGCTGTGATCTCATTGGGGAGCTTATTCCACCAGGTAGGGGCCAGGGCTGAGAAAGCCCTGGCTCTTGTGGAGGCCAGCCGAACCTCCTTCGGGCCAGGGATCTTCAGTAGGTTCTCCTCCAATGAGCGGAGGGGCCTGACGGGGCAATATGGGGATCAAAGACCGCTCACAGCCTTAAAAGTTAACACCAATCCTTTGAATGTGATCCGGAACTCGATCGGCAGCCAATGAAGAGTGTAAAAAACTGGCATCATCCGGGTTTTTTTATATGACTGTAAACCTCTAACAAAACTTGACTGGGGCCTTGGGAACTGGTTCTCCTTCTGAAGGCTTTTACATTCAAATTATCCTAGCAACAGGTAGGAACATTCTTTGCAATGCAGAACATATCCAGGTTTGTCCTAGCACAAGTGATCCTCCATGTCAACTGCTAGTGCCTTTCCTGGCTTTTCACTTCTTCATCTCTGCAGCTTTATGACTCTCTGAGGTCGTAGGCATTCTCCCTGTTTTTAGTATAGCAACTTGGGCTCCTTGAGGTTTGGTGCCGTTAAACCTATCAGCTAGAAGCAGAAAAAATTGAAGATTGGATTACCTCAATTCTCTTGTTGACAAGTTAGTTTAGAATTGTTGTTGAACTGGATTCCTAACCCTTTCTTGTGCTTCTGTCTTACTGAATGTTTGTGGCTGTTTATTTCTAGTACAAATGTCCTAAATGTACTGGCTTCTGTTTATAGCATTCTTCATTAAAATACAAGCCAAATGCAGTGGTGAAAGACTAGAATGCTAACAGCCCAAAATATCACAAATACAGATATATCCTGAAATGTTCTTCATTATACGACATGTATGAAATGGTGTCATGAGAGACGGAACAAGCTCAGAGCAATTTACATTTGAAACAAACCTAGCATCTTGATTATGCTGTCTGGAAAATAGTGTAAATTAATGTGGAGCAAACTTACCATGAATACCCTATAGATCAAGTTGCTGAGCTATTGTAGCTCAGTTGTGCATGAGGAATTCAAATCTTGGAAGCTCAATAACCTTAGGCAAGCTACTGTACCTCAGCACTCCCTTGCAATGTGAAGTTAATAATATTGGCTGGTATTCAACAAGATCCACTCTTGGACAGGTACTTCTGTGCTTCCCTCTCCTGCTGCAGCCGTTTGAGCCTTTGAAATTTTGTTCCTCGGGGTCAGCTGACTATCAGAGACAGTATAAAGGACAGTGAGGGGATCTGCCATGGGAGGGGGAAATGGTGAAAATCATCCCTTGCTCTCTTCTGATGCTGGACATGCCTTTCCATAGTCAGAAACTCATAGCAGGAACTAGTGATGGTCACTGACCCCATCTGTTAGGGTTGTTGTATGGTCTGTTGAGATAATGTGTGGTGCTCTGAATATTCTAATTGATATTTAAATATTATTCCTGGTGGATCAGCCCAGGAGTGGCTTTTAGCCTTGATGCCTAAAAGAAGTCTTCATGTTCAGAGACGGTGTACTTTTGAATTTCAGTGATGGTGGGGGAGCAACAGGAGCAGATGCTGGCCTCCACTGCATCTTTTCATATTTATCACAAACAGCCTTTATTTTTTGATATTTGTCAGATGAACCAATGTTCCTATTTGGGATGCCTTTTAAAAATGTGTTCTTTTGTCCTAATCTGAGTTGGTCAACTGAGACTTTCAAATTATGGCTCAGATTCTTTTCTAGTTTAGGGAATATAATGGTTTGTTTCAGAGTTTGGCATAATTTTGAATTCCTGATTTCATGGTTATGAAATTCAGCTACATTCTTCTGACATTAGTCTTGAGAACTGGAAGTAACAACAGCCTGCAGCTGCAACTATCTGAAAAATGGCACTTAAAATTATCTTTACGTTTGATAGTATCTGCAGTTTTTGCAAATCATATGTTGTGAGTGCAGTTGTAAAGTGTGCTTCAGCTTATGATGGTTTTCTTCAGATCTAACAAGGAATGCATGTTTGAGATTTTTTTTTCTTAATTGTAATTTGGCTGGCAGCCTTTAATGTCAGCTCCTTTCCAGGACTTCACAGATGAAAAATAGAAACCTTCTCAAGAATCAAGGCCTGTGGATGAGCCCTTCACCACCATCCCATCATAAGCTGTTAAAGGCTGCCTTCATTCATGTTCAGTTTCATCATTGAGATTGCAGGTGGTGGATTTGCCTGTATATATTATACAGCAGGTGCAGGAGTTAAGAACAGAAAATTGTCAATTCCTAGGCAGCCTAAGAGGGCGGGTGTTTGCCATTTTTTAAATCAAAAGCAGTCAGCAAAGCATGTGGTGAGAGCTTTTTTCTGCACGTTCCATTTCATCCTTTCATCCCTGACCTGGTGTAAACTGCCCAACTCTACAAGGTATCTCTAGAGCCCATTTCATGTACCAGCTTTCTCAGGATCTGGATATCAGGAGATTTTGTGACCCTATTGATGCTTTAAATGTTCACCAAGAGCAAAGATATAGATTTTGATGTCAAATGCCTCTACAGAAAAGAGAAGTCACAGAGCTTTCACTTAGGATTCTTACCTCCTTTCCTGATGGAAACTCCTTTGCATTTGATAGCTGTATGGAAGGGGAACATTTGCCAGGTCCAGGTTGTAGAAGAAAGATAATGGCCAGAATGTGTGCACACACATAGACGCACAGTGTGAGAGTGGTGGGGTTACTAATGCTCCATGGTTCCTATACCCCTGGTAATTCTAGAACATATATCAGAGTTGGCACTTGAGTTGAAGCAAGAATCAATTGCATTTTCTGCTCATGTCTACTATATATCTTGATACCAAATGCTACTTTCCCCCCTTTAAATTCTGCACACTTTTCCTCCATTTGGTTCTGGAAATGTTTTCCCTTCATTTTCCCTTTTGTTTTCCAGAGCACTTTCACTGAAATGTAGGATTTTTTTAGGGCCAGTTTCTGTTGAGCATGTGATCATGTTGAAACAGTCTTTATTTCTCCTCCCCACCAAACATCTGGTGCTCATACTTCTGAGGGGTGCTTTCTTGATTATATGATGAGTAGAATTTTTAGGCTGTATGATGTTAAAGGGCAGAAAAAACATACTTTTACATTAAGCCTTTATTCCTCAGCCAATAGGGAATGGCTAGTCAATTGTTATTCCTGGAATCCCAATCTGAACCTAACAGTGAACAAAAAGGTTTCTTTTCTAGATTTAGGATCTGATATAATCTGTCTCACTAGCCATAGATCATCTTTGGATTAGTTCTTGAACTGCTTTTACATTATTAGTGTATCCTTATTTCATCCATTTAGTAACACCTCAAGACTACAATCACTCTGATGACTATGTTGTTCGTACACTTTGGCAGTTGATTGCAACCCCTTGAGAAGGTTTATGTATTAGTAACAGCATCACATTACTGACTAACTTGGCAAGAAATCATAGATGTACTGTACAGCTTTAGCATGTTGTTGGCAGTAGTTTAATTCTGAGGAATAATTTAACTTTATGTTCTTTTCTCTTCCTGATCCTAGGCCAGCTATAGTGGATAAGAAGGTGGGTGACTTCTCAACACTGAATGAAGTAGGCTACCAGCTACGCATTTGACAGAAACAGAGGCCAAACAAGATGGCTTCCAGGGTGCTTCTTACCGCACTTTACTCTGTGATCTGTGGACATGAATGAGGGAGGGAAGGGGTTGCAACTATTTATGATAGATGTAAGGATTTTATTTAAGTTTTTGACTAGAAACTAGGAATCCTAGAAGTTGATGGTGATATTACTATTATTATTTTTTAAATCCATGAAGTGGAATCAAGAAAAAGGGAAATTAAAAATTCTCTTCACCTCTGATAATGTTATTAATTTCTATCCAGTTAAAAGGGGGTGGTAATGTGGTGTGGCTTGGTTTTGTTTGGGTTGAAATCATTGTTTCTATAAATGGCTATTTGTCATTGGCTTAGAACATTGTGTAATGTCTGTAGGATTTAGGAATGGCGACAATGAAAGTATATGCCTCAGTATTGTTCAAAAAGTGCTGGGAGGGGGGCAGCAGGTTGCAAGTCAATGGCACAGTATGAAGGGAACTTCTTTCGTGAAAATCCCATTAGAAATTAATGGAATTTGCAAAAGTCCTGTTCATTTCAAGGGCAATTAACAAGAGATATGTAGCTAGCAGGCTGTGTCTCGAGTCCCTTATTAATGTGACATTCAGCAATAAAAAGGCAGTTGAGGTTGTGTGCGTTTTTTTCAAAGCATAAGTATTACCTCAAGAATCTTTACAATAGATATGCAAAACTGACAGTATTTTAATTTTGTAATGAATTTGTACTGTGCTCCCTGCTTTTCTGATAGCAGAGGCTTACCTGCACCCTCTCTGACCCACCCATTCCGCCTTACTATTCTATGTGCACGTGTATGAAGAAACTGAAGGTGTATTATATGCAAGTGTTTTCTTAAAAGCACTGACATGTTTATGTTAGAGATACAGTGAACTGTCCACTAAAAAAAAGTAATTAACTGACTATGCTTTTCTTTCTTATCACTAGTTTTTAAAATAATTTGTCACAGGCTTTTAACCTTTACAGGTTACAGTTTTTAAGCACAAGTGGAACAGTCCAATAGCTCCAATGTGTGTATGTGAGTTCTCGTTCATATGGAGCTCTACGCATTCAACTGCTGCCTCATTATCTTTTCTGAGTTGAGGAGTGTTCTGCATAAGCAATGGGAATTCCCCATTATGCCTGTGGGACATTCTCCAATGTAGAAAAAATAGGGACCTCTACATGTACATTTTAATATATGTGTGGTGACACTTTGGATCAGAGACCATTGTTTTGTACAGATAAACACTGTAATAATAGTCAAATCGTGTGCATTGAACGTTCTTACAAATAATGTCAGAATCTATGGGCTTCCCTAAAGAATGTACTTTTCTTCCTGTGTTTATATGCCTGTATTTTTTTTAATGCGTTCGAAAGGATTGATACTCCAAAGTGAAGATGTCTTGTCATCTTATATTAAGATCAGACATTCTGCATGAAATGATGGCTAATGTGTTTGGAGAAGTGGCCCTTTATGTGGATTATGGTCAAATAAGAATAAATAAAAGGGTTACTCCTTAGTTAAGGAAGCATATCTGAAAACACAGCAATAAAACCTCACTTTTGTAGAAGAGAAGTAGCCTGCTCAGTAGTTTGGGGGACAGTGGGCCACCAGATTCCTGTAGCTTGATGCTCCTGTAACACAACGGACTCTGAGCTACATGCAACAAAGCAGTGTTACATCTACCATGGACCTCTTGGTTAGAGTAATGGTCAGGTCTGTTGCTGTCTCCTCAGCACAGTGCATGAAGCTGTGGGTCAGCAGAAGGGAGAACAGGGAAGGAGGGTTCGGGGGCCCTGTGGTGAAGAGGAGAGGCTTTAAAAAATGCCCTTGTTTAGGATATGTAGGTATGTTCTATCAAAGTACAACTTCCTATTGGAAACCTGAAGCGAGGATAGGTCTTTAAAAATAAATAAATGTTTTGCAACCACTGAAGGTTGACATACATGTCCCCTCCCATCACAGTTAGTTAACCTGTGGTGAAATCCAAGTAATAGTTGGATTGTTTAACCATAATATACATCTCTAATATATCAGAAACATTTTGAGCACAATCCATCATTAACTTCTCTTACGCTAGTTATTTTTGAAATGAATAGGATTTGCGCAGGAAAATTTAACACAGCATTTTCTTCTTTTCTGAAATTCCTTACGTAGCCTAATAAAACTTTTCTAAGATGGGTGGTTTATTTTATATCCCGGCATTGCTTTTTCCTTATGTTCCTGTTCTGTTGCAACACAGACTTGCAACTTTTTAAATCTTTAAAAAACAACTGTGATTTCACTTTCCAGGTTTCTATTTTGTTATCAGTTTGTCAAAGTACTGTTCTGTTCTAGTTAAGAAACATGCATGCTTTTACTTTTCTCATTTGTATGTTCATGTGCAGCATGGAACTTTAATAAAATATCTTGGAAGTCTTTTTTAATATCCATTTGCTTTTTTAAAAAGTGCTATGATTAATGTTTGTTATAGCAAGCTAACTGGATCCAATCCAGTGCCAGACACGCACATTGCACAGAATTGTGGAACTCTCTTTAAATAGCAATCATGTGCTTCTTACAGTAGTTATACAAGAAGAGAGAATTTATCCATCCCTTCCTAACTGATGTTCAGCAAATTACTTCTTTTTAAAGAGGGATATGTGCATGCAATCCCAAGAGCTGAACTGCAGAAAGCACTGCAGTGATTGCACCCATCTGCATACACAATTCCTCATTCCGCTAAGGATACATATACAGGAACCATTTTCTGTGCCCATGATTTGCTCCCTGAATTTGGGCATTTCCCCCTATCCTTGTTCTGCAAAAAGCCTTTAAAGAAGTCTTAAAACACCACTGTATTGTCCTTAAATCTATGACTCTTTCGTGTATACCTCTGTGACTATGTTTTGGAAGCTACTCAATATGGATGAATATGCAACCAAAATGTGACAGGATGTACATGGCTGCTGCTGAAAACTACAACCCAGGCAGAGCTCATCTACCAATAAATGAGAGGTTTGTTCACATGCCATGCGTTACTTTGTGACAGAGGACATGGGGCCCCCCACCTGGAGCTCCGCTTACGCGCAAGTTGGACTACACCCCTCTTCGCTACCCAGCAGATGAGGCACCAGTTTCTCTCACTTCCTGGCTGCTGGGTGGGGAACCCAGGGCAGTCCCTCTTCCCTGCCTAGCAGCCGAGGTGCCAGGCAGATTCTCTCACATCCCACCCTCTTCCCTTCCCAGCAGCAGGGGCACCAGTTTCTCTCATGTCCGGTTGCTGGGCGGGAAGAGGAGCCGAGGGCAGCCCCTCTTCCCTGCCCAGCAGCTGGGTTGCCAGACAATTTCTCTCACGTCCCACCTTCTTCCCTTCCCAGCAGCAGGGGTGCCAGTTTCTTTCATGTGCAGTTTCTGGGCAGGAAGAGGAGCTGAGGGCAGCCTCTGTTCCCTGCCCAGCAGCCGAGGCGCCATGAGATGCCAGTTTCTCTCACGTCCTGCCTGCTGGATGGGAAGTGGAGCCCAGGGCATCCCCTCTTTCCTGGCCAGCAGCCAGGGCTCAAGTTTTCTCATGTCCTGGATGCTGAGTGGGAAGAGGAGCCGAGGAAGGCATCTGGTCATGTGGCAAGCTGATTTTGCGCCCCCCATGTGATCAGATTAGTTGCGCCCTGGGACATGGGTTACCCAATGTCCCTGGGCAAACACGCCACTGCCTTGTGATATTACTTGGTTCATACTGGCATAATCATAAAAAAAACAAGAATCAGAGAAAGGAGCGTGGAGTGGGAAAGTGCTGAAGACAGGCTGACAGCAGATGGCCTGATGAAGCTAGGAAGCCTCACAACATTTCTTCCACACGCAGAATGTAGGGTAGCAGAAAACAGTATGATGAGAAGATAACACCGCAGCCATTTCCGCTAGTAAGACTGACAAGATTTAAGTTCTTCAACTAGTCTGAAAAGCAGCTATGGGCAGGACTTGCCAGCAATCTATTTTGGAGAATTGAGAAAGCCCTGGGTGACTTGTTCAGCTAGTTCTTCAGGTGAACCCTCCCATAAAAGCAGTTGCTGAACATACTCATTAATCTATGCTGGGTAAAAATCATTGTACACATCAATATGGCCAGATAAGATGCCCATCAGCCATATGATTCCCCCACCCAACCTATCAAATTGGTTATTAGTCAAATGAGACAAGTCTACAATCATGCTTTGTTTACAGATTTGTGACTGTTTACTATTGTCATGCCATTTACCTTAGTGGACAAATACTTATTAATCTGATGAAGCTATTCCAAAACATAGGTGTACTGGATTGAAATAGCTTTTCCACTTTTCATTTTCCCTTTCACAAACAAATAGTTCTGCCCAGTCAATCAAACATGCCGGTACATATTGTTTGGATGGGCTAAAAGTATTTTGAGATATCAAAATGTAGATATGAAAATATGGCAGCCTGGAAACCACACAGTACCCTAGTTTTGTTTTTTGCTGACTTATGGTGCCCCATACAGTTTTCAAGGCAAGAAATGTTCAGAACTGGTTTATTGTTAGCTGCCTCTGTGTAGCAACCCTGGTTTTCCTTTGTGGTGTCCCATCCAATTACTTGCCAGAACTGACCATATTTAGCTTCCGAAATCCAGCAAGATCGCACTAGCCTGGGCTGTCCAGGTCAGGACATCTAAATACAATTATACCAAAAATAAATAAAATCTTATTCCTGTTATTAACATATGATACATGAAATAAACAGGACCCTTGTTACTGTTTTTCCTTACAAAGGCACATTCAACAGATAAACTTCTTACTGATAGGTTTTACACACATGTACCATGCCCTGGCATTGGTCCCATCCATTTAATAGGTACTTGTGCCACAGCTGAGAAGGCATGGACTCTAGCAGCACATCCACCAACCTTAGGAGGGGGAATCAGAAATATTAGCTGATTTGAAGAATAAAAATTGCATACAGATTCATACAAAAACTTCACCTTTTAGATTACACAATCCAATTGTTTTGATGCAGAATTTGGTTACCATTCCTATTTTTTAAGTTTAGGCTGCCATATTTTCATATCTACATTTTGATATCTCAAATACTTTTAGCCCATCCAAACAATATGTACCAGCATGTTTGATTGACTGGGCAGAACTATTTGTTTGTGAAAGGGAAAATGAAAAGTGGAAAAGCTATTTCAATCCAGTACACCTATGTTTTGGAATAGCTTCATCAGATTAATCTTCAGAGGATTTGGATGCCAGTCACAGATGCAGGTGAAACGTCAGGAGAGAATGCTGCTAGAACATGGCCATACAGCCCGGAAACCACACAGCACCCCAGTGATTCCGGCTGTGAAAGCCTTCGACAATACATAAAACTAGGGTAACTTATAGCCTTTCATCTGTTCACCTGCAAAAATGCAGGGCATGTGGTGTGATTTTTTTAGCTACTTATACTTATATAAGTGACTTTATAGAATCACAGACACATTAAATTAGAAGAGACCTCCTGATCATTCTAGGCCCATGGTGGCGAACCTTTGGCACTCCAGATGTTATAGACTACAATTCCCATCAGCCCCTTCCAGCATGGCCAATCTCCTGCACAATGCAAGAAATTCAGAACTACCCCCTCATACCCCCAGTGATCCTTATTCCATGCCCAGAAGGGGTCACTGGGGGTGTGTAGGGGATAGGTAGCTATGAATTTCCTGCTTTGTGCAGGGGGTTGGACTAGATGACCCAGGAAGTCCCTTCCAACTCTGTGTCTATGATTTCAGGTGTATTACTTTTGTGTTCAAATATGGTCTTAGCTCCCCTTAAAGAAACACCCTATTTGAATGTCAATAAAACCTACAGGACTCATAGCATAATCTACACCAAGGGGCCCCAACATAATGCTCATGGACATATTTTTTTTTAAATGAGAGGTTTTTTTTCTGATTAATATATTGTCATGCCAGATAAAGTTGCATCTTTCACATTTCTACCTGCAAGAAACATAACTTCTCTCAGGAAAGTGGGGAGCAACCCTGTGAGAAGACTAAGCCAGACATTTTGGGGAAACACTGTAAAGGCCAAATGAATAACATGGCCAGCACCAGACAGTACAGGGTTTAAATTGTGGAAATGGAGAGTCAAGTCCCAGCACAAAACCTGATGACCACAAGATGCCTCGGTTCAGTTTTGCAAGATCAGCCATGATTAGTAATTGGATGTGAAACCACCAAAGCTCAAATTGCTATGAGAAGGCGGCAAAGGCAAACCACCTCTGCTCATTTCTTGCCTTGAAACCCCCATTTATTAATTATTTTATTTTTATATTTATACCCCACCCTACCCGCAAAGGGCTCAGGGGACTTGCAATGGCATGAAGCCTAAAATCATACATAAAATTCCTATAAATAACAATCAATAAAAACAAATCATAAAGCCATTTAAAACAATCCAACTAAAAACCCCAGATGGTGAGACATATTGTTTCTCCCATGGGAGGCTCAGAGGAGATATCATAATCAGGAAACATCCAGCTGGCTTGATGGAAAGACTTGATGGAAAATGGAACCGGGTGCTTCGTTTTACAGGCCCTGCGGAATTGGGTCAGGCTCCGCAGGGCCCTGATGTTACTCGGTAGCATGTTCCACTGGCAGGGGCCAGGGCTGTAAAGATACTTGTGTCATATGATCTCTGCTGGCTGCTCCTGAAAGCAACCTCGCAGTTGCATTTTGGATGAGTTTTAATTTCTGAATCAGTGACAAAGGTAGGCCAGCATAGTGTGAGTTGCAGTAATCTAGCCTGGAGGTGACTGTTGCTTGGATGACTGCAGTGAGGTCGGATTGGGAGAGGTAGGGGGCCAACTGCCTAGCCTGGCGAAGGTGGAAAAAACGCAGTCTGGGCTGTTCTCGTGACCTGGTCCTCCAACAAAAGGGTCATGCCAAGGTCCAAGATCATGCCAAGTCTCTTCACTGATGAGGCCAGATGTAGGGCCTCACCATCTAAGGCTGGCATTGGAAGTTCCCCGGCCTCTCCCCCCGACCCAGCCACAGCATCTCCATCTTCGCTGGATTAAAGTTCAGTCTGCTTGTTTTCAACCAGCCAGCTGCAGCTTCTAAACAATGCTGGAGAGCAACAGGGGCGGAGTCTGTTGATGGTCCATTGTAGGGATGAGTTGGGTGTCATCAGCATTCTGATGGTACTGTAAACCATAGCCCTGTACCAACTGGTAGCATGAAGATGTTAAATAACATTGTGGAAAGGATGGCTCCCTGTGGCACTCCCCACCTGATGGGATGTTGCTTGTATATATCCTTCCCAGATATCACCTGTAGTCCCCGGTCCTGGAGGAAAGAGGTCATCCAGCGCAAGGCTGACCCTCTATCTCCGGCGTTGGTTCGGCGGCAGACCAGAAGTTCATGGTCTACTATGTCAAATGCTGTGGTAAGATCTAATAATACCATCAGTGCAGTCCTACCTCGATCCAATTGGAGCCAGAGCTCATCCACAATGGGGAGTATCAGTTTCCGTTCCATGACCAGCAAGAAAACCGGACTGATAGGGATCCAACGCCTTTGCGTCATACAGGAAAATCTGTAGCTGTTCTGCAACTGCTTTCTTAATTACTTTACCCAGGAATGATAAATTCGAAACTGGGCAGTAATTGGTCAGATCCAAAGGATCTAAAGATGGTCTTTTTAAGAGTGGGCAGACTACTGCATCTTTTAACCGCCCTGGAAATACTCCTTGCTCAAGGGAGAAGTTGATAATTTTCAACAGGGGGTCCTGTAGCACTTCCTCACTGGCCTTCACAAGCCAAGATGAGCATGGGTCAAGGGGACAAGTAGTGGATCGAGTAGCAGCCAGAATCCTGTTGACATCAGTGTGGTCAAGCAGTGTGAATTGGTCTAAACAAGGACCAGAAGACAGGCAACGGGCCTCTAGTTCATTTACTATATCAAATGTAGCAGGAAGGTCATGGTAGAGAGACGAGATTTTATCTGCGAAAAAGCTCACAAAAGCCTCACAGCTAAATGCTAATTCCTGGTATTTGGGATTTATATTCAAGGTCGTAATTGTCTGAATTACCCTAAACAATTGTGCCGGGCATGAGCTCACAGCAGCAATGGTAGTGGCAAAAAAAATTCTTTTTGCCTCCTTCATTGCACTCTTGTAGGCTTTCATAAGCATTCTAAACGAATGTCTTGATTCCTCATTGAGAGTATGCTGCCACACTAGTTCCGGTCATCTCAGTTCCTGTTTAATCCTCCTCCGCTCTTCAGTATACCAAGGGGCAGATTTGGACCAGGAATGGAAAGGACGCCGTGGTGCAACAATCTCGATCACTTCAGAGAGCTTGGTTTCCTAGCTCCCTATCAGCTCTTCAAGAGAGTCGCTGGCAGGTGGTGACTCCTGCAGGATGTTCTGAAACCGAATGGGGACCATAAGTCTCCGTGGGCAGGTCCAAATACGCCTGTCGCCTAAGTGGGGTGGGGGGGTGGGGGGTGGAGAGCACTGAGATTCCAATCCAGGCTTTAAGAGCAAAGTGGTCGGACCATGGCATTATATATATAGAGGATAGGACCACATCCACACCTGCCCCAAAGATCAAATCCAGAATGTGGCCTCCTTGATGAGTGGGGCCCTTGATATTTGAGAGACCTATATTCGCCATGGATGACACTAGATCCACGGCCACTGAAGATGAGGTCGAGTCAATATGGATATTGAAGTCCCCCAATGCAATAAGTCTGGGAAACCTCAATACCCATTCCGACATAATCTCCAGGAGCTACGGCAGGCTGTCAGTCTACACTAGGCAACCAGTACACCAACAAGATAGCTACTCTCTCCTCCGAGTCCCAATGGAGGCCTAAATACTCTATACCGGTGATTGAAGGGGGTTGGTGGATTGCCAAGAAGCTTGGGGAGGGGGGATGAGCTCATTGAGGGCAACAATTTCCCCTTCAAATATCACCCAGGTCTCCGTGACACATGTTAGGTCCATCCGCTGTTCACTGAAAAAATCCCGGAGAACAGAGGTTTTATTATTGATGGCATTTATCAACACCAGTGACGGAGCAGGGTTATTAAGTCCCATCCTGCTACCCATATGCTGCAGGATAGGCTGCAGGTCAGACAGAGAGCTAACATCGCATCTCACTCTGTCTATAATATGGCCTACCCCTATCGCTATATCTACCTTATGCTGCCACCCTTTCACCACTGCCTTGGGCTGCTGTTTTGGCTGAAGTAGCTACCAGGTCCCAGCCCTCACAGATGTTTCCACTGAGGTGGGAAGGATTACCATTCCCTCTGGCTGCAAACTCCAGCTCACCAGGTGATGCTCTCAGTTTTCCTGGTGGCATAAAGTCTGGCAGGCAGGCTGGCTCCACTTCAGGCAGGACTGACAGACTTTTTTGAGAGGTTGCCACAAATCCGCTGTGACTCGATGAAGCTTTATTATTATTTCGGCTAGGCAAGTTTATGTAGTTCCCTCTCTCATTTTATCCTCACAGTCTTTCGGAAAAAAGATACACAGAAAGGCATCTTACACCCAATACAAACCTTATAAAATACTTCAGGATACTCTATAGGAAGGACAGAGAAGGTTACTATTACACTACAAATTTGTCATCACATTTTAAAAAGCATTTTATACCACCTCTGTGAAAAGCAGTGACATTTTTTAAAAATACAGCACAATATTTTTTCCATTATTAAAAAGGTAACATTGTCATTTGTTTACCTGAACTGCTCCAATAATTTACAAAAGCTTTAAAAAAAATACAAAACACAAATCTATGGAGACATGCTGTTTGCAGTTTTTTCTGCCACTGTAGAATCAAACAAAAAAGGAGGAGGATAAACCACAGGACAGTCACTTATTTCCATGTCATTCTTCTAGCATGAACTTCGCTAGGAGAGGGAGGTGGTCAGAGGAATTAGTTTCATTAGGCAGTCCATTAACCATCCACAGATCTTTTTCTGTTACGAGTGATAATCTACTTAAAAGCTTCAGACCTCCATCAAAAATACGTCCAGCTCCTGTGGAAAAAAACAAGAAATGTCTTTATATTAAAAAATACATGGGTTATTATGAAATAAGCAAGTGTTACGTAAATGCAAATATATCACAACTAGAACAAAGCACCTGCCATTGGGACCAGAATGTACAGTATTATGGTGCTATTCTAAAATCATGAGCAGTCAATCACAGTTTCTGGTCGGTTCAAGAACTGCATTCAGCTTGGAATGAATTTCAGCCATGTACACACCTTTCAAGAGAAAGGGGGGGGGGGCATGCCTAAATCTACTCCAGAGTCTACTGCCCAGGTGAGAGATAAAACAAGGATCTCCTCCTTTAATCAGAGTGCTGAGCAACTCCTTATACCTTCCTAGTTTAAGCAGCCATTGATTTAACGTTTAGCCTACTGAGCTGCATAATACTCATTATCCAACAGGCCTGGTTTCCCATATTTTCCGTTTCCCAGTAGGGGCCACTTCTCACTACACCAGTGAGGCTTTTTCAGGGCTTTTCCCTCTAATCAGTTCAGAATCCAGAGAACGAACACAGATTGTTATAAAATTCTAATGATTGAATATTGTTCCAAAACCAATCAGAACTTCCAAAAAAGAACCCCCTGTGGTGGAGGGGGGATGGATACTGAGGGGAAGTGAAAATCGCTGTTGTGTGGGTGGAACCTCCCACACTATAGCCATCCAGGCTTTGCTGCAAACTTCTGGAAAACTTCACAGCAAAGCAAATTAAGGAAAGATGGGAGAAAACCCACCAGGGAATGAATCACAGTGCCGGGGGGAGGGGGGGGGAGGAGACCTGCTTCTCAACAGCTTTGAACCCAGGGCAAATAAACTGTGTGGAACAGGTTGTAAACGCGGCAAGATCAGTTAATTAATGCAAACTCCTCCAGCTTCAGAACTCCCAGACCAAGAAGCATATCTGCTTGAAAGAACAAGATGACATTCTGGCACCATCTGGTGAGTCTGGCTGGAACTGCTGTCACCAAGCTACAATTTTTAAAAAATGAGTTTCCCTTGTCATCTTTTATTTGAACACACAAAGTGCAAATAAAAAAGGAAACATCAAAGTTTCATAAAGCCATTTTTTCCATGCTGGCAGATCCATGTCCCTTGTCTTCCTATATCACACCTGATTTGGATTTCAGTGTGTGCACCTGACTAAACTGAATTCACCCTAGCCCAGTGGTGGTGAACCTATGGCCCTCCAGATGTTCATGGACTACAATTCCCATCAGACCCTGCCAGCATGGCTAATTGGCCATGCTGGCAGAGGCTCTTGGGAATTGTAGTCCATGAACATCTGGAGGGCCATAGGTTCACCACCACGGCCCTAGACCAGTGGTACACACTCTGCAGCATGTAGATAGCCACACTTGTAATTACCACCAACCAAAAACAACAACATCTGACTGCTTGCCTGGCATGAGGCCAGGTGCACTCAGCGAGGTTCACAACTTAGCTGTTCTTCCAATACCAGCTGTTTCAAGGCAGAAAGCACCTGCCAATCACAAGCCTACTGGGTAAGGGCCCTGCCCCCTTCCCTGAAACACAGGCCAGCTATCACAATGGGAAATGGTTATCAGAAGAGCCACAGCCACATGGTATCACTGCCATAGACAGTAAAGTCAGGGAATGATGGGAAACTTTTGAATACTGCAACTTCCTCAGAGTAGTCTGAGTTGATGTGCATGTTGCCCCCATTTTATTCTGACTATAATCCTGTGAGACTGGTTAGCTAAGAGATGGAGAGAGCTGCATGGTAACACAATGAACTTCATGGCAGCATGGGAACCTGAACGGAGGAGGCTTGCGTTCACAGTTTCTGTGTAAACTGCCCTAAGTGAAAAAGGTAATCTATACATGAAGAAAATAAATAAGTAAAAGTTCCAAAAAATGAGTTGGCTAAAAACCCAGAGGTATCATCAGCACGAGAGATGATGCTCTGGACTTTTCCCCAAATTCTATGGTAAAACTGGTAAAAAAATTGGTAAGATGTATTGTCGGCTTTCATGGCCAGAATCACCAGGATGCTGTGGGTTTTCTGGGTTGTATGGCCATGTTCCAGTAGTATTTTCTCCTGCCATTTTGCCTGCATCTATGGCAGGCATCTTCAGAGGATCTGACCGTTGTAAAGCAAGTGGAGTATATATACCTGTGGAATGTCCAGGGTGGTAGAAACAACTATTTGCATTGGTTAAAAGTGTTAAGGGTCAATATGCAAGTATAACTTGCATGTATTAAGTGGAATCCACTAATTTTTGGTAAGAGTTTTCATGTAAAAAAGACATTCACATCACAAGATTGTCACCCCCCCTCAATTTTCCTGCTGGTCAAATAACATGGGTGGGTGGGAGAGCAAATCCACTGGAAGGTTGCCTACAGTGCTACACTGGCAGTACTATTTTCACACTGGCTCTTTATATTCTGGTGGATAATACACACTGTTTTTAATATTATGAAGAATTCATCAAGGCAGTAAAAATGTCCCATTACCTTTTGGTTTTTGAAGGCTTCCTTCTTCATGTTGAGGTTCATTACGAGACGGTGAAGTTTTGTTTGGAAAAGAGGTACTCAATTGTTCATTAGGACTGCTGCTAATGTCCCGATCGTCACTACATCTCCTTCGCTTTGAAGTTGGCTCATCACCTTCAGATTTCATGTTAGCAGGACAGAGATGGATGGAACAGTTTTGTATGTGATTATGAGGCTGTCCGTTCCAGAACAAAGGGAGTTTCCAGCTTACCCGGCAATCCTGAGGGTTGAAGTGTGAGAACCAAACCAAAGAATAGTGCTCAGAACACTTCATACACTTATATGTTTGACCATTCTGGAAGTGTCTTTGAGCCAGACTCCAACAGGCAACCCAATCTCTGGCCAACCTCCGTACGGAATGGAACAGCATGGGATATCTAGGAACAAAGAAAGATTAGTAACGCTTCTTAGTTGCAAGATATAATAAGGATAAGAATTTCGGACAAATGTTAAGTTGATGGCAGTCACAAAATGCATAATACTGTTTTTACGCATCCACCCATTGCTTCCATAATGGAGCAGCTTTGGACATCACAAAGAAGCTTCATTAGCTACCCACACAACCTCATTTACAGTTAATTTGCTGTGCTTCTCTGTAACACCTGCTTGTAGAATCATAGGAAATTATCTTTTTGAAGTCAAGCATTATCAACATAGAACATCAGGTCTTCTTCTTGTTCTTGGGCTATATTCCCCTTGAGGGGGTTAGCAGTGAAATTTTCTTCACCAAATAGCTCGATTTTGGGCATTTTCAGGGGTAAGGTTGACAGCATGCATTTCTTCAGCAATGCTGCCTGTCCATCCACAGTTTCTTTGGTCTTCCTCGTGGCAGTGGCCTCCAGAATCAAAGTTTAGGGCTGCTTTTGCAACAGAAGTCTCCTCCTGGCACATAATGTGCCCGTACCACCAGAGCCATGCTTCCCTCATATTCTTTGTTATTGGTGTAATTCCAAGTCTTTGTCGTATGTCTTTGTTGGTAACACCATCGAAAAGTCAGGCCATCCACCGGAGCATCTTCATTTCCATCACATGAAGAGTTTGTTCACGTTTCCAAGTTGTTGGTCAACATTCTGTTCCATATAGGGCCTCAGGGCAGATAACTGCGGTGTGCACTTTTGCCTTAAGATGTTCAGGTATTCTTTTGTCACATAGGACTCTTGTGATTTGCCACCACTTCATCCATGCTGTATTAACTCTAGATGGAGCATCTGATAGGGCAGTGGTGGCGAACCTTTGGCATTCCAGATGTTATGGACTACAATTCCCATCAGCCCCTTCCAGCATGGCCTGCTGGCAGGGGCTGATGGGAATTGTAGTCCATAACATCTGGAGTGCCAAAGGTTCGCCACCACTGTGATAGGGTATCCCCATCTGCTGTGACCAGGGATCCGAGATATTTAAATTGAGTGGTCTTCTTCAAGTCCTGGTTGCTAATTTGGATTGTTCCTTCTGTTTGAGGGCCACATTCCAGGTATTGTTCTATAACCAGCTAATCTATTGTTCCACTCATGTGTTTGTTGTTGAAGATCTGTGTGTGATTGGTTAGCAAGAGCCACATCATCTGCATAAAGCATCTGTAAATCAGCTGTTATTGTATCCATGCAGAGAATAAATATCAGAGGGGAAAGTACTGAGCCCTGGTGAACGCCAACAGTGATAGTGAATGGTGGTGAAAACTGGGCTGGACACTGAACTTGACAGGTGGCTTTACAGTACAGTAGTTGTACCCATCGAATATACTCTTCAGGAGGACTGGAGCGCTTGCCATGTCATGTGCAATGGTTTATTTTTCCATTAACAGTTGTGTGGCATGTATGGCATTGGTGGTTCCGCTTCCTTTAACAAAACCGCATTGGTTGGATGTGATTGTTACATGGTTTCTGAGCCTCCGATCCAGTACCCTTTCAAAGATTTTCATGGCGTGGCAAAGTAACCTGATTGGTCAATAGTTGGAGCATTCACAGACATCTCCTTTCTTTTTCCAAGTGGGTATAGCTGTGTTCGTTGTCCAAGCTTCCATAAGTTCTCTGCAGTAATACCGTTGAAAAGTGATGCTAGAAATGTGGCACCATTTTCTCTAAGGATCTTCCAGATCTCGATTGGGATGTCATCAGGGCCAGTTGCCTTTCCACTCTTCATTTTCTTGATGGATTCCTTCACTTCCAAGGCTGTTATTTGTGGAAATGGGCCGAAGGACAGCTCATTATTGGTGATGTGGGAATTCGTCATTGTGATAGAGAAATAGTCACACCAGCGCTGAAGGCTGTTCACAGATTTGCTCAGCATCTTGCCATCAGCATCCTTGATTTGAAAGACATGGCCAATATCTTGTGTCAGTTGTTGGCGTGTTTGGCAAGTCGATATTCCAGGTTGACTCCTTCTGAAGTTTCTAGTTTTGCGTGTATCTGTTGGAAATTATTGTTCTTTGCTGTGCGTACTGCCTGTTTTGCTGTTGATTTCAGTAGTCTATAACTTTCCCAATCAGAATGTAGGTGTGTTTTTCGCCATGTCAGAAAACTCATTTCTTTTCCCTGATTGAAAGTTGTACTTCCTTATTCCACCACCATATCTGCTTATCACGATATTGTCTTCCTGGTTTTGTTTTCCCCACAGTTGTCTCTGCTGCTTGGTAGATCTGCTGCACTGCTTTGTTCTACATAGTTTCTCCTCACTGGTTGGAGTTCACATTGAAGTTGGCAAGAATATTAGCCAGGTTCTGACTATGCTCCCTAATTTTCTACCATTTTAACCTTGCTGGTCCAGTTGTTATTTTTCTCTTCTGGTTCAACTGGTTCAAATAAATGTCTAATACTAGAAGCTGATGCTAGGGTGCTATATTGTCATAAGAAATCACCTTTGTATTCTTTGTCTTCTTGTCACACCACCTAGTAATTAATTTGAGTGGAATGGTTGCCACTAGTATGTGTGCAAATTATGTAAATTGCTTCTTAAAATACATGTTGGTCACAGCTAGGTCATGGGTTAGGTCATGGGCTTCTGCACAGTCTAGTATTCTGCATCCATCACCATTTCGGATGCCAAGTCCATGTCCACCATGGCAGTGTTCATTACCTTGTCATTCTTTTACCACATGGCTATTTAGATCAACCCCGAGGATAACATGTTCATTTGAAGGTAATGATTGCAAGTAGGCATCCAAACTGCTGCAAAATTCATCCTTCTCAATATCAGGGCATCCAGTTTGGGGAGCATAGCACAATATGTGCAATAGTTTCTTCAGAAGTAATTTTGATAGACATGTTGGTCATTTAGTGAGGTAACTTCAGTTATTTTATCACGAAGATTTTCATGGGTGGCAATGGTTTCTGGTTGTACTTGTGCCATGGTAAAACTAAGATCATACATTAATAATCCAAATCTACCTTCTGTTGGTTATTTACATCATTATTTAAACCACATGTCTATGCAATGCAACAAAACATGGTTACATTCCAGAATCTCAGCTTCTAATAAAAATTGCTAGTTCTTATGAGCATATGGATTAATGATATAATGACAAACTGAAGGCCTATAAAGAAGTAAGTAAGTAGCCCAATTTATTTTATTCTAGTTTACATTATTTCCACGTCTATATACCACAGGGTGACTTGTCTGATGAGTGTGAAGGATGCAGATATCAAGTGCTGCCTTAATAGGCTTATACCTAGCATGGGAGAGGAGTTAGCAGTCCTTGTGTACACTGGCATCAGTGATATTAGGAAATGCACTTGTGTGGTCCTGGAAAATACATTTAGGTTACTAGGCAGTATGCTAGAGGCCCAGCCTTCCAAAGTAGTACTGTCAATATTGCTACTTGGTCCATGTGCACAGTCAGCTAAACAGAAACTTATTAAGAGTCTCAATGAGTGGATGAGAAAATGATGCCATGAGGAAGGGTTCAGATTTGTTAGACACTACAGAACTTTCTGGGACAAGCCACACATGTACCAAAGAGATGGTTTTCACTTGAGACCAAAAGGCAAGTTGGCAGTTAACAACAAAAAGGAGGCAGAGCAGTATTTAAACCAGCTTCTGGGAGAAAGATGTCAGGAGCTGAAAAGCCTCTGGTTCAAAACCAACAACCTTTATTAGGCATTTAAAATAGGCCTTAGAGCGTTACCAGTCATTTCTGAAGTACAAATCAAGAGTACATTCAAAATGCAGACAGAAAGACTGTATATAGAAGTATATATTACTTAGAAAGTTCTGTCACTTGCAAAAGAAATTTTGCTACTTTTTCCAAGAGCATGGCATTTGTATTGTTTAACAGAAGCTTCACAATAGAACTGTCAGAGTCTCTTTCAGATTTGTCTAGGGCCAGCCTGGGAGAGAAATTCCTAATGCCCACATATCTCGGACAGTCAAGAATAATGTGAGCAAGAGTCTCCACTGGTTCAGAACAACTCATCACAAAGGGATGGTGTGGTAAATTATTGGGAAAATACTAATGGAAGACTAGAACTTGAGAATGAGAGTAGGCAGTAAAGGAGGGCATTGTGAGGAAACTGCAGAGCCAAGGGAGGCAGGGATACTTAGAAAGAGAAGTGACATACAAGTGCCTATATGCCAATGCTAGACATCTCCGAGTTGAGACTGGGGAGTTGGAGGGCTTGGTGCTAAATGACAGCATAGATATGTTGGCCATTTCATAACCCTGCTGGAATGGGAGTGGGAATGTGGAAGCAACGGTATCCTGTTAGCCCAGATATAAACTCTACAGACAGGGACATGCTGGGGGGTGGCATTGCTCTACCTAAATCAAACACAGCATAGAAACAAGTAAGTTAAAAAATATTAGGGGAAGAATCTCCCCCACGGAATCACTATAAGCACTTAACAGTGGGGGAATACTCTCATCTCTATGACCATAACCAGGTGAACTTGAAATGGAAGAAAAAACAAGGGTAGTACCGTAACTAAAGGGGAAGATAATGTTGTAATAGTGGTTGACTTCACCTACCCTAACACTGACTGGACAAATACATGCTCGAGTCATGCTGAAATGAGGTTCCTAGATAACATAAATGACTCCATTGGAAAAGTTCGTTCTGCCTCTGATAGGAAGGACTTCAAGTAGATTTAGAAGCTGGGTGATAGGTCCAATCTAATAGGTTGCATGAAAGCAAGCTAACCAAACGAACTAGTTGAACCAGTGCAGCTACCTGCTTTGTCCATGACTTAAGCGTCTTGGAGGACTTTCTTCTTGAAGGTCTTTCTCTGGCCAGAGCCTCATTGAATCCTGATTCTCTAAATCATTATGTCCACTTTGAGAGTGATCAGGCTCAGTAGCTAAAAAATAGTCTGCCAGCATTGCTCTTTGCTGCCTCCTCATTGGCCTATTATCTCTCTTGCCCTCAATAGGTAGGGAAAGAATTTGGGGGACTGGTCATCCAGGACCTGATCTACAAGGTGGGAGACTGGCTACCCTGGATTCTGGCATATTAGCAGGAATGCCTGAAGTGGAGACTTTGGGATAGGTCCTTCAATTCAGGCCTCAGGATTCAGGAGCTCTGGATCTGGAAGAGGCTTGGGGGCCTGAGGGGCGTCCAGGGGTGTTTGGCATCCCCTGAGCCTTCTGGTCTTCCTTCAGAATGGTCTCTAGATCCTCCTGGTCCTCATCTGAAGAATGTGCTCCTGAACTCCAGGGAGTGTTCAGGGCACAATTGGTCATAGAACCAACTAAAGGAAGAGCAGCCCTGGATGTGATTCTGAGTGGGTCTTGAGACCTAGTTCAAGATGTAAATGTTGTTTTAAGTTCATAATTTGTGTCAACAGAAATTTGCCCCCAAAGTCTGAAACTCTCACTTTTGATTTCAAAAGAGGAAACGTTGCTAAAATGAAGGGATAAGTCAGAAGAAAGTGAAAATACAGAATTAAGTGAGTCAAGCCAATGAGATTCTGGGCTGTATCAATAGGCATATAGTGTCCAGATTGAGAGATGTAATTGTACCTCTCTATTCTGAATTGATTAGACCTCACCTGGAATATTGTGTACAGTTCTGGGCACTGCAATTCAAGAAGGATATTGACAAGCTGGAATGGGTCCAGAGGAGGAATCCATGTCCTACAAGGAGAAACTTAGGGAGCTGGGTATGTTTACTGTTGGAGAAGAGAAGGTTAAGAGGTTACATGATAGCCATGTTTAGATATCTGAAGGGATGTCATGTTGGTGAGGAAGCAAGCTTGTTTTCTGCGGCTCCAGAGACTAGGACCAGGTCATCTGTCAAGAGTGCTTTAATTATCTGTTCCTGCATTACAGGGGTTGGACTTGATGACTCTTGGGGTCTCTTCCAACTCTATGATTCTATTATTCTAAGTCCCCCATGGGTGACTGCAAACTATTTAAAACTATGTTGATTGAAGCCTAAATAGAATGCATACCACGAATCAGGAAAGATACCAACAAACTGAAAGGGATGTCTGCCTGGTTAAAAACTTGTGAGGGAAGTCATAAAAGGCAAAAAGGTTTCTTTTTAAAAGTGGAAGGTTTCTTTGATCAAGGTGAACAGAAAGGTGCATAAGTTCTGGCAAAAGAAATTTAAGTTGACAATAAGCAAGCAAAAATATGAGAGCCAGCATGGGGTAGTGGTTAAGAGTGGCAGACTCTAATCCAGAGAACTGGGTTCAATGCACCACTCTGCCACACGAAGTTTCCTGGGTGACCTTGGGCCAATCACAGTTCTCTCAAAACTCTCTCAGCCCATGCAGAGGCAGGCAATTTAAATCTCATATCCACTGCAAACTCTCTTGGTAGTGTTATTCTCTTTTATTCTCTGCCCTCCATCTACAATATGGGAATAAACAGCCCAATTGAGGGGTTATTGCAAGATTTATTGACACAGCATACATACAGCGACTTGAACACTGAAGACAGCTTCAGGGGGAAGCCATGTTGGTCTGCAGTAGAACGGTTAGGTACAAGTCCAGTAGCAACTTAAAGAGCTACAAGATTTTCAGGGGAAATAAGTTTGACTCATGGGGTGGGTGGTGGGTGGGGTGAGCTTTTGAGAGTCAAAGCTCACTCCCCATCCCCTAGTCTTGTTGGTCCCTAAGGCGTGACTGGACTCAAATCTAGTTTAGAACACTAAAAGTGCTATGCAGGCTAAGTATTCCTTTAGGCTTTAAAGTTTATATTTTTCTATCCAAACTGACTCTTTGATCTCAATCAAAAGCAGTCAGACTATCATACTGAGGCACAGCCAGGACTACAAAACCCAAAAGAAAAGTATTACACTGATATTGTTCTTTTATATATGAATGAAACTGTGGTCAAACTTTTCACTACCCCAAGGTTGGAATTTGGTAGATTCCCGCAGGCACTAGATTAAATAATGACTTGTATCATTTGCTGCCATGTTAAATATAAATTCTTCTAAGCATAAGAAGGAAATACATTTCCTGTATTAACTGGGGGGAAAATGGGCCTCAGCTATCAAGTCAGGGAAACACTCATCTTTCTTTCCCCAGGTGTGAATTTATTTCTGCCTCAAACACTGCATCAAGGTAATATGTGTGCAGATGAATTTCTAAACACGCTCACTGAGAGGCAAGTACCACTGGCCTCAGTGGGATCAAAATATAATAACAGCCCTACTAGATTAGACCAGAAAGAACTCTGTTAAACAACCAGCTTCAGTAGCCAGCTAGATGCTTCTGGGAGACCCGCAAATAGAGCTCGGAGGCAATTCAGCCCCCCTCCTAGCAACCAGGCTGTGAAACTGTCCTGTCAATAAAAGAGAGCGCTCTTTTAAAGACAGGTGAGTCCTGGAGGAACCGTTCTTATCACCCCCACCTTTTAGGCCAACGAGCCTTCTCAGCTGCACCCGCATTTTTACCTCCAAGTGCGGGCGCTCCCGGCAGGTTCTTTGCTCCAGTCCCAAGAGGGGTCATCTCAAAGGGTCGCCGGTTCCTTCACCGCATGATTGCAAGACGGGGCTTTCCCTCCGCAAACCTACATAGACCCACGCAAGCGGTGACTCCTCCCGCCCAATACAGCTCACTCTTTCCTTCTACAATCTACACCCTTCCCTCCCTGGCTTCCGCGTGGGCCGATGGGACTTGTAGTTTTGCCATACGGGCAAAAAGGCTTCGAAAAGAGCCTTAGAACGGGAGCCATGTTTGTTAAGGGCACTTTACGAGACAGGCACACACAGCCATTTTTTTGTAGGGTTGACGGGTCACAGAGAGAAACGAAAAGTCTTAACCTTGGGGATCCATTGCTGAAATTTTGTTCTCTACACACTCATGTATGGGCCTGCTGAGAATTAACACGCATCTAAGAAAGTGGGCTGTAGTCTAGGAAAGCATCTGCAATAAACGAAAAAACAAGGGAGCCACAAGAGTTGTTTCCAGTTCTCTAAAATCTCGCTGTGGTGAATCTTTTCTCACGAGACTGATACTTTTTGGTAAAGATTTGAAAACTGTAACTTAGAGCCACTGCTGAAATCTGATAGTTCATATCTCTTAAGAAAAAAATCCCTGGTCCTCAATAGCAAACAGATTAACAGGCTGGAAGAAGTGCCATGGCTCAGTGGGAGAGCTTCTGCTTTGTATGGAAAGGGTCCCAGATTTATGGTGGAAGATCTGGTATCTTCAGTTAAAAGGATCAGGTAGCTGATTATGTGATCGACCTGTGGAGAACACTGCCAGGGAGAACAGACAACACTGGGCTTGGTAGAAGAATAGTGTCACCCAGCGTAAGGCATATGTGTGCAAGGCATGTTGAATTCCTTACAAAAAAGATCTGGTGGGGGTTTTGACAGGTGCTGCTGTTGTGACAGAAAAAGTGTTACTTCTCAGAGTTCCTGTTCTCAACTACTTCGAGTTACTTACTCTTAAATTTTCAGACTGCTTAGTTTTTCAGCAAGTTAAGGTGAACAAATTGGACATATATCTGGCCACTTATTTTCTGCTCAGAACACAGTCTCTGATGATCCAGCGCTGAATACTTTGGTGACAAATCTTTCATATATCTACTGGACATGTTTGCTGTTTATTTTCTGATTTTTCCTGCTTTATCGGCAGAGACTTTCTTTTGGAAAATGGATATCTGAGTTGTTTTGTCCCGGGCACAAAAGTAATCCAGAATGCCAGCTCTAGACTGAGTAATGGTGTGTTGTCACAGAACTACAGATTTTTCTTGTATCTACAAAAGTTACTCCCTGGTTTTATTCCAATAGTTACAAATAGAAAAAAAATATCTTGGCCAATGGTATTTGGGTGACTGAGGGAGAAAATCTACATGAATATCCTCTACTGCTAATTTACATGGAGACCAGTCTGCTAGGAGATTCTTATTCAAATGAAATTGAAGCTCACATAGGATAGCTTCTGAAAAGCCCGTAGCCTAGTAGCAAAATACACAAATTTCCAGCTCTGACAGTGCAATCGTAAGGAGAGTTACTCCAGTCTGTCCATTCATTTTAATGGGCTTAGACTAGAATAACACTGCATAGGAGTGCACTGTAAATAAACCACTGTTTTGTGAAAACAGCTAAAACTACTATATGTCAGCTGCTTGCTAATACCCAAGAGATACACCAATGTACCAAAGGAGTGGTCCAAGATGGTAGCGTTGTGGTTTTAGCAAACTAAATAATTTACATACATATAATGCTTGAGAAATTAAATTAAATGCAAAATTAAGGGTATCATATTACAACTTGCAGTACTGGGAGCTGGGGAAGTGACAAAAAATGCCTCCCTAATGTACCTTACTTTAGAGAACATCCTATTGAACTAAAACTTACTTTTGAGTAAACATGCATAAAATTAAGCCACACAATAGTAAAACGAGATCGCTGACAAATTCACACGAGGTACCTTATAGCTACGACAGCGTATATATGAACTTCTAACCATCAATAAAACAAGCATCAATGAACAATAAAGGCAGAATGTGGCCTCTTGAAAAGAATTTGGAATTGTTATGGAAATGTTCTGTGTACTTGTCATGACAATACTGACTGCTTACCATAGAACTCTGGAACTATTGTTGTTCCATTGTTCTGCACACTAAGCTGAATACTGGATCATTTGCAGTCCAAAATAGCATTTCTAGAGATCTCTTACTGTTTCAACTGATCTCCAGGCAACAGAGATCAGTTCACTTAGAGAAAATGGCTGCTTTGTATTCAGTTCCTTGTATACAGAAAATACTGACTCCACCATGAATGTTTGTTATTGTTCACTGATATGTTACAGTATAGGGGCACTTGTGTTATACCAACAGCTGGGATCACAGCAAAATTGGTGATACCCAAGAGATGTACCAATGTACTAAAGCTGTTTCTTATCCTGAAGCCATACTTCATAGCCCCAGATATAAGGGGTATGATTGTGCATATGGACAGATAACACTATCCTATTATATATGTTGAACCATACTATGAGAACAAGTTTTAGTCTAAGGTCTGGAAGCAAGGGTTATGTCTACAACGGGACAGATAAAGGTACTAAAATGCTATGTCCATCAAACAAGACTCTCGTTTTATACAGCACAAAGAGAGTCTTTCTTATTGAGCATACAGAGGTTCTGTAAACAGACAGGCCTTACAGATTGGAGAGTGTGATTTCTAAGCAGAGTTATGCTCCAACTTCCACCCCCCTCCCTTAACGACTGCAGCTATCCAAATTTTCATCAAAGTAAGGGCTTTAATAACTGCAATCTCATAAAAGGAGGATGAGTGCATATCCAGATGCAAAAAGGGTTTGACAATAGTTGCAAAATACATTTCGGACTATGCACCTCTTCATCTTTACATTTTGTTACCAAATGCATTTTTTCATGTATACATTTTGTAACAAATAACACAATGTTGTGAACAACGTGTAGCTATGCACAAAAGATAAATACAGATAGGCAGCATTTTATTTACATTGTGCGTGATTCCTGCATATATTTACAATGCTATGTCTTAATATGTGAAGTTTGAGAAAAGTCCCTTGAGTAGGTGCAGAGTCCATTTTAGACTGGTTAAGAGCTTCACAGTACAATCTCAAGGATATTTCCCTGGGAGTAAACCCCACTAAATAGACCTGGAGCCGTTCTGCTTAGGATGGAACTGTTGAGTTACACATCGTACACTATACTGGGTTTGAATCTAATTTCTGCCATGAACTGCTTTATGAAAGTTCACTTAACCACAGCCCCTCTATATGAAGTATGGGGATAAGATTACTGGCCTACCTTACAGGGTTATTGGAAGATAATGCATGTGCAGTGCTTTGAACCATACAAACGCTAATTATTATTATTAGTGGGAAGGGCTTCCGCTCAGAGACTTCCAGAAAGAGCAGAGTCCTGGCAGCTCTCTTTCTAGAAATTAAGCTGTGCAGAGAGAAGCACATCTGTCTTGAACTGAAGAAGTTCATACGAAGACATCTGTCCGTACATTTGCGACGGTGGTCTCGCTCGATCTCGGCACTCTCTGGAAGACACAGACGCGCCGCCCTTTCTTTTGCTGCGGAGCTAAAAGGCGCCTGTCCAGCCTTTTTTCCGTGTGTGGGCGACTGGCTTTTTGCTGGGGGATCCGCTTCTTCGCCTCCCAAGAGCGCCAACTTGCCAGAGGAGGGGACTGGCTTCTACGCAGCTGCTTCCGCCGCCGGCTTCTGCCTGACCCGGGAGTGGATCTGCTGCTGACTGGCGGCGCCGGGGAAGCAGCAGCAACAGCAGCAGCGCCAGCAGCTCCAAGGATGATCTCCCCGCGGGATCGAGGCGGGGAGGTGGCCCGATTCTACACGGTCACCGAGCCCAAACGCCATCCTCGGGGATACACCCTCTATAAGGTCACCGCGCGGGTGAGTTTTAAGGGTTTTATTTTCCCCAGGGAAAGACTGGAGAAAGGGAAGCCCAGGGAGAGGCAGCTCATCTGCAGCCAAAAAATATGTGTGTTTGTGTAGGGGTGGGGGTGGGGAAGGAATCTCCCCATCCTTGGTGACGATAAGTGTGTGTGTTTGGGCGGGGGTGGTGAAATGATTTCCCGTTCCTCAGTGGAAGGAGGAAGGTGCGGAGTCTCCTTCTAGAACGGTTCTAGGCTCGTAAAAGGCCTTTTTTCCGAGTCACACCTATGGCCATCTAATCTTAGCACTGGATCTTGTCCCTGGCAGCAGCTTGCAATGGTCCCAAACAGAGATTTTGCCCAATCTAGTGACCTGCGATCTTAGAAAGTAGATATGCCATTCATCTGTGCCCCCTGCCACATCTGTGCCCCCTGCCACATTTGTGGGTTGGACCTAACATGTATTGTGTTATGACCTCAGACCTCAACCAGTCTTAGATCTGCTCCTACACACAAATACTGCCCTAGATCTGCCCTTAGTGGGCAAGCAAACAGCGAGGATCCTCTTGTCTCTCTTCGTTACTATTTCCAGTGCAACTCTGCCCTAGGATGCAGGGATCTTTCCATCATCCTGACCCCACTGTTGATTTACTTTCCTAGATAGTGAAAGCAGTATTCTCTCCCCCCCCACCCTCATCTGTCCCTCTGAAGAGGAAAGTAGTGCTCTCACCCTCATTAGTTCCTGATTTTCTGTGTGCCTGAGTGGAGGGAGTGGGGGAAGAGAAGTATATTTTTAGCTGTCATGGTAAGAGAGGGAAGAATTCTGACAGAAGTGACTGACACTGCAGTCCTTTGCTCCGCTGAGCACAGTAGGAGGGATTTGTTTCTGAGAAAAGCAAAAGATCACGGCTATAATTTAGAAGCCTGTAGAAATAGTGTCCCATGTTGCTTTACACAGTGGTTAGCTCAAAAAGGACAACCACCATCTTAGCGAAGGCATGTTGAGCATGCGCATCATTGCCCAAATGATGAGTGGATCTTGTCTGCAAAGGGCATGTAGAGGTTGCGGTTGAATAGCTCATCTGTTTTGTAGACTGGTCCTTGAGCACAGTACTGTATTCTCTCCAATGTACCCCTGAAAAGAAAGAACTATCGGCACTGTGTACAAACCACAGATAATATTGTCCCTTTCATTGCCCTAAGGTCATAGGCATGGCACAGCAGTGCCCTTGCACCACCAGGTTTTCAGCAAGTACCCTGGCCAAACTGATGCCTCAACAAATTTGGGAAATAAATTTCAGGCAGATTCTCCATTCAAATGTTGCATTCTCCATGTGGTGAGGGGAAGTGGTGCACAAACACACTTATTCTTATCAGCTTGGGATTTCTCCCCAGTAAGTAAAGGATAAGTAAGTAAAAAATTGAAAGTTTCACACAACCTATTTGAGATTGAGAGCATCACGTCCCATGAAAGGATGCTGGTTTGTTAGCTGCCATGCAATCTTTTGTCACCTGCCTTTCTGTATAAAGCCCAGCTGGAGCAAAGGGGAGTTGCTGCTTGGGTGAGCATGGTGGCGGAGGATGGGGGGAACTGCCTTTACATAATGCATACAGGGTCTGTGAAGAACTGCACATAAAACTTCTGTGCAGCTGCACTGCTTTTCACACAAGACATTTAGCACTTGGGGCTGAAATGAATGTGCTGCCTGAAATTGCCCTATGAATACTGACAGCAAAAGCATAGCATTTTATATGGAGCTTTAGAATGTTAAAGATGCTTCACTTGCATTCTTAGTTACCTTTACAACAATCTTGTAAGGTTTGTTAGAGGGTTGAGACTGAGAGAGAATGGCTTACAGAAAGAGAATGGTTTGTTAAACTTTGTGTCTTTCTTTCTTAGCTTATTTCACCTTTTGGGCACCCCCAGCCCAGTATCAACCATCTGTTCCACAGCGAAACATGCAGAGATTCTGGCATGCAGTCATGTGCATGCAGTTTTCTGCTGTGGGCACAGAACTGTAGATTGAGGCACTGATTCATTACTAGCATTAGAAAGAGATAACTGGAACAAGATTTCTGTCGCTTCCCTCAATTCAGAGACAGGGAAACACTATTAGAACCATGTGGTCACTATTCTGAAATGAAATTGGTAGGATGGGACAAGCACAGAAGCACTTGCTTCCACAAACCCAAGATGAAACACTGGAAGACTCTGCTAGAAAGAAATGAGCCATTTATGTCTTGTTGCTAAGTTATATCAATTGCTAAATAACAATTGCCTGTGTTAAAGGGACAGCACAGTTTTTCTCCAGACAGCAGGCAACTCTAGACTTACAGTCCAACTCAGCACTTTGAATTTTCCTGGAAATAAACATGGAGTCTATGAAGTGATTTAAATTCTGGCCAGAGATGTTCCAAATACCTGGTTGAGTGTGGGGAAGAGGTCAGAGTGTTGGATTAGAATCTAGGATGCCAGAGTTCAAATCCCCACTGTGCCATGAAACATGCTAGGTAACCTGGGATCTCTGAAGATGCCAGCCACAAATGCAGGTGAAACGTCAGCCGAAAATGCCACTAGAACATGGCCATACTCCCGGAAACCACACATCCCCCCAGTGATTCTGGCCATGAAAGCCTTCGACAGCCCGGGATCTGTCATTCTTTCTCAGTCCAGATTACCTCACAAGATTGTTTTGAGGCTAAAATGAAATGGAATAACAATGTTGCTCCGAATTCCTGGAAAAAGAGTGAGAAAAAATGCCCTAGTCCCCGTAACTTTGTTGCCTCATTCTCAATGACTTAATGGCCGATTACACATGGCTTGGTTCCTGCAACTTCAAAGAGAATTGAATGGGGAATCTTTGTTTCAGGGCATGTTCAACATTATTACCCACCACCCTGTTGGTGTCCAGGGGTACTCTTTTTATTTATTTATTTATTTATTCATTCATTCATTCATTCATTCATTCATTCATTCATTCATTCATTCATTCATTCATTTATTTATTTATTTGACTTATAGGCCGCCTCATCCCCAGGGGGCTCGAGGCCCTGTCATGCATATATGTTTATTTTTAAACAATCTTTAATTTTTATCTTTAATCTCATCAATAGATCGATAAATCAATTTCTCAATCTATCAATAGATCGAGATATCGACATAAAAAGGCAAACTATTAAAGAAAAGTCTTGAGTTTGGCATTTGTGCACTGTGCACTGATTGTCTTTTATGGTGGGAAGTGAAAGGGGAGTAATGGCAGCGTGCAAACTGCACAACTGCAAAAGGACATCAGGAACTGCTATTTGCTAAGTTCCCCAGATTCACGATCAACTGCCTCCTGATGTGCTGTAAACCCAAACATCAAGACCAATGGGCTTTTCCAGGTGGGTCTGGAATCACTGATTGCTTGGGTATAAAACTACGAGGCTGGAGATATCCCGTTCTGTTGATCAAATGCAGGGGCACATCAGGTGTTTGGACTGATCGATTAGGCTTATTATTTTTACTTGTTTCTAGTGTTAGTATCAATTTATTGATCTATTGATATGGTTATTTAATTTTTTTAAATCTAAAGATCTGAAGATATGCAGGAGAGGGGAGGCCATGGGCAATAGAAATGATACAGCAGGACAAGAAGCGAGAAGTAGTAGGCAACAGTGAGGAGGGCGAGGTTGAAGCATGCAAAGCAGTGCAAGGGAGTTTGGAGGGATAAGGCTAGGCAGGCTGGCTATGGGCAGAGGGAAAAGGTCCAGGGCAGTTATGCCTACAGGCAAATCTGTCCTGCTCTGGCAGCGAAGCAAAATTAAAATCATGCTATAAGTGGATTTGCGTGCCGTGGAGAGAGCGGAAAGTGAAAGCAGGGCTAGAGGAAATACGTCCATACAAGAAATCTTGCTGTGGTGGATGTTCGCCTCTATCATGCAACAAACGCCTTGTGCATAATCGGCCAATATTTCCAAGCAGCCTTCAAAGACTGGCCCTTGTTCGCTTTGTAGTAATCTAGTTGGCATGGCACTGGATGGTGTTATATAATTGTTCTTGTTTACATGGAGTGTAGAGATGAAGAGATTTAACTGTTACTAATTTGAAAAAAGAGCTATCTTCTATAATTTTCTACAGTACAAAGTGTGTCCACAGAATGTGGCACAGAAGGTCAGGGGCGTACTGCCCAGAGGGACACATGGGGCAAATGTCCCCAGACAGAGTTAAGTGGGGGGCCCAGAAAAATGCCCCTCACTCCCTTCTTCTCTCCTCCTTCCCTCCTGATTTTGAGATGACCTGGTCGACGACACCCCACTGCCGCTGGCCCAGGCCCCGAAGTGCTGGAGGAGGGGGCGTCAGGTGAGGGTGACCACCCGTGCCTGGCGTGTGGCGATGCGTTCACCATCCGGAGCAGCCAAGAGCAGCACCTGCGCCTCCTGCATGCCGGCCAGACCTTCACCTGGAAGCACTGTGCTGCCACCTTCTCAGCTCACCTGGGGTAGGCGCCACATCAACAAGTGCCACCCCGGCCCTCTGAGAACCGCCAAGCTGTGCCTCCCTGGGCAGAACTGGCTAGGCCATCTTTCTAGGGCCACCTGCTCGGGCACCCCGTCCCCTCCACTGGAATTGCTCTCCCGGGAGCCGAGTGGAGCGCAGCATGCCTGGCCAGGAATCCAACTTGGCCCCCCAGCAGAGCCCCAAAATGAGGGGTGCATCTCCTGGGTTGGGCTCTCCTGGCAGCTGAAGAGGCATCCAGGAGTGAGTCATCTTCTCCCCCTCCCTCTTAGCACTTTTGGGCCCCAGTTCCCTCTCTCCACTTCTCAGGAACCCCCTTCCTAACTCCCCCCTTCTCTTGGGAGAAAGAGAGAAAGATCCCCTGCAGGCAGCAAACCAACAGGGGCGCCTCCTCCCCACCAAGAAAAATTAAAAGAAGATGCAACTTTCCCCTATGACCTTATACTGTTGGTATCTACAGTCTCCTATGCCACTATTGAAGGCACTGGTGTTTGGGGCAGGAGAAAACTGACTGGCTTCCCCATCCCAGTTGGGTGTCCTGGTCCCTCCATCCCCTTCTTTACCGAACCTTCCCCACCCATCCCAGTAGAGTAATAGGTATCACCACTCCCCAAGTGGAAGGACAGGGACTCAGCAAATTCTCACCCCACCTGCTCCTTATCCCACAGTCCCCATTCCAGAGTAACCCTAAAGTCTCAAGAGGTCCCAATTCCTTATGTTCCAGAGGAGTACATTATTCCTAATTGCTTACTTTGGGGAGGGGCATTGGCTTAGTGGTTGAGCATCAGCTGGGCAATCGTAAGGTCCTAAATTCAATCCCTGGCAAATGTCCCCGGACTACGTGTGTTTGTGTGTTGGGTGGGGTGGGGGCTAAGACTTTGCACCGGGCTACATTTTCCCTAGATAATGCTTCTGCAGAAGGTGTATCTTAATCTTTAGTTTGATCATTGCATTTTCCTGCCCCTGCCTGTTTTTGTCTGTTCCTTGTGGTAGAAAAGGTGAGATCCTGGTCTAACTGATCCTGTTTTTTAAAAAAACTGATTTATGATATCCTTCCCTCACTTTCTTGCTATTGGGTCAATTGTGCAAACTTGCCTCCAGCAGTCACTAGGTTGTGGGAATGCTCTGTGGTGCCTTAAGAGATACTACTGTGTTTCCCCGAAAATAAGACAGTGCCTTATATTAATTTTTGCTCCCAAAAATGTGCTATGTCTTATTTTCAGGGGATGTCTTATTTTTCTGTGTTCTGTTCTTCGGGTATGCTTCCAAACAAAAACTTTGCTACGTCTTACTTTCCGGGGATGCCTTATATTTCGCACATCAGCAAAACCTCTACTATGTCTTATTTTCAGGGGATGTCTTATATTCGGGGAAACAGGGTAAAGTAGGCAGGCTGACTTAAGGTGATGGTAGATAACCGAGGAATGCTCATGCATTCTGAGGTTGATTCAGTTCTTTAAGCGTAATTGGTGGATGAGTGAAAGGGGGGAAAACATAATGTAGGGCAGACTCGACAGACAACTTGTGCAAGACCTTGTGCTGCACATAGTTAAAGCCAGGATTGTTCTACCATGGAGAAAATTGTTCAACTTGGCATTTGACCCAGCTGCTTTTCTTTCTTTTTTGCTTGTGCACCTGTACTGTCTCTAGAATACTGCATCATGCTCTCTTGGCTTTATCTGGCTCCACAGTAACCAAGGCTTGTATATTTTAAAATCTGAATACTGCAGGGAAAAAGTACCCCTCCCCGCATCAGAAATCAAGGCTGGAATAGCAGCTTTTGAAAGGACCATCCAGCTTTTGAAAGGACCATCTCTGGGCATAGAATAGAGATAAACAGTTGTACAGAGCGTAGTTCATGGATCTTGGTGCTGCTGTCATTGATTTTAATTCAAATTTCAACACTTACTAATTGAATTTGAAGATTTTAAAAAGGATCTTTGTTTATTTCACAAGAAACACACTGCCTTTCCATTCAGTGAGCAGAAAATAGTTTCCCTACAACTTAATTCACAGCAGCTTATAGGCTGTGTTGCCCAGTTTTTAATCCTGTGGTGTTGGTCTGTGTTGTCAGGAGAATGTTTTGGCTGCAATTGGTCTGCATGCTCTGATATCATAGAGAGGCTATGCAGGCCATGGGACATGCAGTTAGAGTCTGTGAGGGAGGGGAGATATTATCCCCTCCATGTGTCCCTGCTTCTTCTCCTATTATTTGCCCCCAGTCCTCCTAACAGTGATTTCCAGAGTTGCCAACAACCAAGAAAAAGTTCCCTGTCCCTCCAACAGAGGTTTGATGCACAGGAATGCAAGAAGCCTGTCAAAAAAAGCCACGACTCTTTAATAGAGGTGTCATGTGTGGAAATGAGCCACTGAAGCTTCTTTTTTAGCATCACCTGGCAAATAACATCATATTAAGTCTCTGGTAAAAGGACAGGACATTTTTTTTTCTGTAGGCTATCCCTACTGGAGGAAGAATACTGTTTGTCAGGAGAGCCTTTAGATAATGTCCAGAACATGGATCTGTAAAAACACCACAACGCAACATTCACGGCACAGAACAGCCTGTTGTGGAGCTGGAAGGACAAGGCTTTCTTCCTGCTTCCCAATCTTTGCACGTCTACTATGAAAAAGTTCATCAGAACAACCCAAAGACTGGGCTTCATTTGGTCTAGAAGAAACAGCAAAATTGGCTTTCTCATATCGTAGTTTACAGATGTTTGAGCCTCTTAACAGCAGCTGTGGTAACAACTTTGGCTTGCTGCTGTTGTGGTAGAAACATCTAGGTTACTTGCAAGTTGAAAACTTATTAAAAAATGTGTCATCCTGGGAGAAGTATATCTGCTTGGGCATGGTCTCATTTTCTTGTCTGTCTGGGCTGTATATAATGTCACACACTCTTTTATGGTCCCAATTATGGTTGGTTAGTAGTTATGCAGATAGTTTGAAGTGCTTTCACATAGTTTTAGAAATCTTTACTTAAAACTTTTCCAGAAGGTGGAGGAGGATGATATTTGATCTTATTCCCATATAGTGATTTCCTAATAACTTTAGAGCGTTCTATATGACCATGAACATAGTTGTTATGCCTTCAACAAGACTGAAGATGATTCATCACACCGAGTTGTTAGTAAGTAACGCTTGAGTTCTTTCACGTAAGAACCATGAACCACAACTATCCTCGCATTTGCTATTCCTCCAAGTGGCTTCTTCCCCAAATGATCCTATCTGCAACCAGTGACGGCCTCTTTTCATTTTTTGGAGTTTGGAACCATAATTCCAGAGAAATATTGCTTCTGATGAACTTTTGGTGGGTAGTGGGGCAAAGATATGTCTACTCTGTCTTTCGTGCCCTGAGAAATTTCCTTATTTGAATTCATAAGCTGTTGTTGGACATCTCTGGAATGTTAAGCGGTTAGGCACTGTCTTCCCAATTTACTTATTCTAGAATAGTCTTGCCCAATTTGTGATTCACCTAGAGTCTGATTAAATCTATTTTTGTTTGGTTTGTTTCTTGACTGAGATTGCAAAACATTTCTTGAGGACTGATGGGCTGAGTTCAGCTAAGTGAATCATACAAGTTGAGGACTTTTTTTTAACAGTATGTGTACGTAGAATAAGACCTCATTTTTAGAAGTCACATGAGTATTAAAAATCTATTCATGTAGAAAACTAGATGTCAAGGAGATAAATTCTAGCTTACCTTTCCCTTACAGGCTAGTTTTTTATCTCTCTGGATTTTTTTGTATGAAGGAACATCCAACCATCTGTTTAGGTGATACAGCTTAGGCCTGAATTAAACAAGCCATTGGTGGACAAGAAGAATTTACCAGTGCTATGTTACATATGCATAGAGTCTTTTTAAAGCTATTGCTTATACTGTGAAAGTGATCTATAGATATTAGGAAGGGGACAGAGAATGGTTTTTTGTCATACCAGATATTCTTGCTGCTTAAAACTTCATCATTCATTGACAAATTTCCTGCTATTGTTTTTCAGATTGTTTCACGAAGAAATCCAGAAGATGTCCAGGAGGTAACTTATTTGTATTTTTGCTTTTTGACATTCTTATTACTTTTTAAAAAGAAGTAGCAACATTGACTTCATCTAGTAGTTTTTGACATGTAGCACAAAAGTAAGCATATATCTGTGTCATCCATATATTGCAGAGGAGAATAAATAAATAGGTCTGTAATAATAAGACAGGATAGTTAGAAATCAGTAATCAAAATTTCAAGGTACACAACTACCTTTTGTTAAATTTTCTATTTGTGCTGTTGGACCTGGTTTGGCTATTGAAGTCTAATATCCCTAATGGCTCAATTTCTCACAAGCCAAGTTCATCACAAGCCAAATCTTTCCTGTAGCTGTTCTTTCTTTTCTATTTTTTCTCATAAATAAATAGTAATAATTGTTTTCCAGGAAGAGAGAAAATTGGAGAGGATGGGGGGTGCACACTCTCGCTTATGAATTGGTAATTTCATATGCTAAAGCAGAAATCTGGCAAAAACATATTTCTTTTGCTTAATAATTTCTTAATGCTGCTGCTAATCATATGGCAGGTACCAAATATTGTCTGTTTAACAACTAGTAATGTCACCTTTCTTGTATATCTGCTGCTGTTGATGGTTTTTATGTGTGGTGGCCATTTCTCCCCCTCACATGCTGTGTATGAGTATAAAAGGTTGCAAAAATATGGCAGTTGTGGCTGGGACTGAGCACCAGACAAAGGAGAAGAAAAAACAGGCTTGCTAGATGGGTCAAAGAGATTCTTGGTGGGACTGACATGGTTAGCTGAGGGATAGGAATTAAATGCTTGGAATGTCCAGGCACTTAAGTGATGCACCTCCTGCCCAGTAAGATGAATGGGATCAAGATGAAGGGTACAGATAGATTTTGGCAACGGAGAACTAATTTCTGCTTTAGGGGAGGAGGTACAGCGAGGAAAACTGGTAGCAAACAGTGTAGATAGGGTTGCTGACTTCCAGGTGGGACCTGGAGTTTTCCTGGAATTTCAACTAATTTATAGACAACAGAGATTAGTTCCCCTGGAGCAAATGACTGTTTCCAAGGTAGACTGTATGACATATGACGTCACTTTCCTGCTGTGCTGCCTCCCTTCCCCTAATTCTGCCCTCCCCAGGAACTATAAGCAGAACACTCCTAAAGGAATGCAAGAGAAAGAAAAGCAGACAAAACAGAGGTTAACAATAACAGATATTGAGGTGCTGTGTGGTTTCCGGGCTTTATGGCTGTGTTCTAGCAGCATTCTCTCCTGACATGTCGCCTGCATCTGTGGCTGGCATCTTCAGAGGATCTTTGTTGTCAGTGGATTCAATAAAAATGCTGCTAAGACAGTGGTTCTCAACCTTCCTAATGCTGTGACCCTTTAATACAGTTCCTCATGTTGTGGTGACCCCCAACCATAAAATTATTTCCTAAGACCAACTGAAATATGTGTTTTCTGTTGGTCTTAGGTGACCCCTGTGAAAGGGTCGTTCAACCCCCAAAGGGGTCGCGACTCACAGGTTGAGAACCACTGCACTAAGAGAAGGAAGGAGAGTTGGGGCTGAGAGCATTGCATCTAATGGCTTGATGGCTTGCAGTCAAAGCAGAGAGGAGCAGTCAGCAAGTAGAGGGAGCGAATAAGTCAGATATAGTTACCAGGAGATGGGATTCCACCTGAGGCATTTCACATTGATTGAAGAGGACAGAAGGGAACGATGAGGAGCAGGTGATGCTGGAAAATATGGTCAGATATGAATTGTAAAGGCACTTGCAGTGTAATTTCTTGCAGTGTTGTTCTAATTCTAAGCCTACTGATTTCACTGAAACTAGAATAACTTTGCATAGGACTGCAGTGTTATTCTATGTTACGATCTCCTTTAAAAAGATTTAATATGTACTGTATGCATTGCAGAAATGACTAAAATGCCATCTTTACTGTAATGAACAATGCACTGTGCATTCCTCCACAAGACAAAATTTAGTATTAAAGATCTGGTGGGATTTTTTAAAAAATAATAAACATCAACTTGGGATATTATGATAGATTTTTGAGTGTTGCTGAATCTGTATCATTCAGCAGGATCAAAATGTTATCTTGATAATGGCAGATGTCACTTTCTGTTGCCTGTGTTCAGGGAGAAAACTGGGCTTTCAAATCTTTCTCCATTCACTATAAATAACCATTAAAAAGTCCTTTACATTTTCTCTTTCAACATCATTAGACTCATTTCTATGTGTGTATGTTATGTCCTGTCAAATTGCATCTGATTTATGACAACTCTATGATTTAATGACCTCCAAAAGGTACTATCATTAACAGCTGGACTTGCACATCTAGGCTACTTACTGTGCAATCCAAGAGGTGGGGCACACCTCTTCCACAGGAGCCTGCATGGATGGGGTTCTTCTGAAGGTGGAAGCCAACTTTAGTCAGCTCCCAGTGCAGTTTTAGCCAGGAACGCCCCCTTTAGTTGTGCAGACTTGCGGCACGAAAAAGGGAGGCGTCATATGCTGCTATATGCTTTTCCAGGAAACAAAGTGGTTTCTTCTTTTCCCCCAGCAACCTGCGCCGCCTATTGTCTGTTCTGAAGCAGGGCTGTGTAAGTTGTCTCTGCCGCCGCGCCCCCCCCCCCCCCGATTAGGTGTAGATTAATTTTGGACTCTGTCTAGATCTGCTTTGTTTTAGTTTGATGTTCTTTTTTCTCCAGTATCTTGAACTATATGTATCCATGAAAAAAAAGTATCCATGAAACTATATGTATCCATGAAAAAAATTAGCTGTCACAATCTTCTTAGAGTATTGCATGGTTTTGTATTAAACGTACTCATTCATAGTCAGAAGCTCCCTTCAGTCTAGCAGTTTTGGCTTATGTTCTGATTTGGGTTGTCATCATAGCAGGACATCCACAAAACTTATTAAATAAAGCATAATGTTTTGCGGATTGTGAATTTCTGCTGTGCCGTTAGTGATTTCTAAAGTTTCCATCAGCTCCTGAATGCCGAAATACCATCCTTTGGAAATTTTTAATTCATAAAGGTGGTGTTAAATAATTGTGACATGTAGGAAACCTTGTCGCAGCCCGAAAGATAGCTGAAATAAAGGTTTATTACATCAGACTGATTTCTATTTTTTTCTCTAAAAAAGATAAACACTTTTAGAGCAGGGTTCAGTTTGAGCCTGTGGGATGCAGAATTCTGAGCTGTAGGGCTTCACCGTTTTGGATGCTGGCATTTTGGCTGTAGCTTTAGTGTGAACTTGGACATTGCTCATAATTAGCTTCTTTCCTCCCTCTTGAGGATTATCTATCATAAGCAAAGCAACTGCTGATATACAATTCCTTTATTGGGAAGGCAATTTTTAAATAACTTTTGGGCCTGTTTATTTATTTACATATTTATACCCTGGTTCTAATGGGGATCCAAAGAGGCTTACAACATTACTCTCTCCTTTTTATACTCACAGCCTGTGAGGTAGGTTGGGCTGGGAGACAGTCATTGGCCCATGTTATCCAGTGATCTTCTGTGGCAGAATCAGGAACTGAATCTGGGTCTCTCTCATCCAGCTCTCTAATCAGCACATCACTCTGGCTGTCAGTTGTTGAAATCTTACTTTGTTTCCAGGATTACAGGAAGATCAGGAGTGGGTTTTGAGCTTCAAAATCCCAGCCTCCACCATTTCTCTCACAGGTAGGAGGCAATGGCAGAACCTGCACGTGCTAGCAGGTTCTATTTCACAGAGCCATTATTTGAATGTGGGATCTCCCTTACTTAGAAGAGTGAAGTAGTGTCTAAACATGCCATTTGGAGCATGTTTTTGTGTAGGATAGCACAGACACCCATTGAAAGACAGAAAATAACTAATGGAAGAAATCAGGACATTCACATGCCCCTCTGATCCAGAAGCATAAGGAGGGGAAATGGCACCCCGGGCAACACCTGCCCAAGAGCGTCCCCCGCCCCCCACTTACCTCAGCTGGCCTCGCTGTCATTGCTGGCCTCGATTTCTGGCCGAATGGCGCTCCTCTGACGCCCACCTCCTGCCCTCTGCTGGCGGGGCCCAGCAGCGGGAGGTGGTTGGTGTGGCGGCGCCTGTGGCACCTCAGGAGCAGCAAGGCTTTGTAGTGGCAGGTCAGGAACAGCAGGAGCACGGCAGAGGCCAGTGGGTGAGTGGGCGGAGTCAGCTGTCTCCCACGTCTCCCTCATGGACAGCCGGGAAGAGGCTGATCCCTGCCACCCGGTTTGGTCCCCTCCTCTGCCTCCCTCACCCCGTGTGCCCGAGCGCTTGTGGAACTGGGTTGTCAGTCGCCAGAAGGGCTCAGCTGGGCAGCAGGATTTGGCCTCCTCCAGCCTGTCCATGAGGGAGATGCGCACGGCTCTGCCTGCCCACCAGCCTCCACTGTGCTCCTGCTGTGCCTGGCCCACCTTGCGCCCTCCTCACGTGCCGCCCATCAGGAAAGGAGGCAGGGAGGGAGGGGCTGCCGGCGGGCCTCGAATTTCCACCCCCCATGTGACTGAATGGTGGCCGCCCGAGGCATTTGTTCCCAGATGTCCCTAAGGAAGCTCCACCTTTGCTCTGATCAGAATGTTCTCATGCTTACTTGTTATCCTCTTTTTGGTAAGCTTTTAGGATTCTGTTCTTCCACAATTCTAACAAGAAATAAGAAAGAAAAAATTATTCTTAGTGACAGGAGTCAGTCTTGTAGTTGACTAGCTGGGAGTAGTGAACTTCTTTATAACTGAAGATCATGGTCATAAGCTACAAATAACCATGAATAATATTTTCAGAAGCAGATTTATTCTGCAGCCTTATATGTATTGGGCACCTCTAATTGTTGCTGCTTGTATTTGAAAATCTAAATTTTGGTACAGGTAAAATATTGAATTTAAAAACTATGTCTTAGGATCACAAATGTTTTGTACTCATCTCATAAATAAGGAAAAGTCTAGACATGCCTTTTTGATTAATTTTGTCTCTTGTGTTTTTGTCTTTCCACCTTCATCTCTATTATCCCTTCCCAAATGCCACTGAATAGTTGACTGCTGGATGGTTGGATAGATCCCATTCTTTCCCCACATCTCTGTAGTCCAGGTCTGTGCCATTTTTGTGATCTATCAAGTTTAACAAAGGCCACCAGTATGCAATAGCTTAGCAACACTGGTTTTTGCCACCCTGGGCTGATAGTAAAGAGAGGAGGTCTGTTGCACACTTGGTGGACTGATGCTGATAATTCATGTTTGGCTTGGTGGGTCGCAAATTGTGTAGATCTGATTAATTCTAAGCAGAAAGATTTTACATCATGGTTTCTTACTCCCTTAAAAGTAATTGGAAACAGTAACCAAACCCATTGTGGTTTTGGTTTAAAAAATCATATAATTTCTTATTATTATTAATTATTCTTGTTTACAAATACTTGCTCAAATTAGATGTTATTTATAAAAACATATTGGCCACAATCAAAGGCATGGATAAAAATACACTTTGGGGCCAGATGCAAAGTGCAATTTAACATGTGTTTACTGTCAGAAATGAATCTGCCATTTGTTCGTTGGGAATATCTGATGTTCAAAATGTCGAGATGAGGAAAATTGCTAGTAAAATTGAATTGAAATTATTTGACTTGTTACACAAGTTTGGTGCACATGAGAGTCCCATACATTTTCTGCAGATGACCAAATGATTATGCAGAAAAAGGGGGCGGGAACGGTATGCTTGTGTCCACTTTCCCATACCACATTAGTTGTTGTGTGCACGGTGCTGCAGCCATCTTTCCTTACAGTATGTAGTGCTTTAAGAAAGCAATTCAAATTATCCACCACGGTCAGTCAAACTCTCAGGACAACAGGATTAAAATTACTCCAATAGGGAGATTCTGTATATTTTAGCTTAAATGGCATATTTGGTTTCAGTTTTCCAAACTCAACATTTTTGAGACTTTAAGAAAGAAAGAAAAGACTGAAGTGAATGAAGGTATAGTAACCATTAGAGCAGGGGTGTCCAACTCTGGTGCCCCAGATGTTCATGGACTATGATTTCCAGGGACTGATGGGAGTCGTAGTCCATGAACATCTGGGGCACCAGAGTTGGACACCTCTGCATTAGAGAAAGGCAAAGAGATGGGCAGGCCTCTGAATACCTCACTCTGTGGATGCAGGTGCTCTTATTTGTTCCCTCTCCCACTCCCCCGCATGCATCTGTTCTATGCAGCCTTCTTCTGATTACAGGCTTAGTCCAAACTATCTTTAAACTTTTGAACTTGATTAGCCAACCTCTTTCTGTTTTTTTCTCACCAAAAAGCTGGTATTTTATTAATGCAGACTTGCCAATAGTTCTGTATAAGTTACTAGCCTACAAAAGTGTTTACTAGCCTGTCTTCCTGCACTTATCTGTGTTATCCTAAAAGAACTACCTCCTGGGAACCTTCCCTGTCTGGTAACCCTGGAGGCAGTTCTTCACTATGGCCGTTTCCGCACGGGCAAAATATGACGTCGTCGCAACGGAAAAAGAAGCGTCAGAGCGAGAGCGTTCGCACGCGCAGCGGCGGAGGTGCGCAGTCGCGCCGTCAGCTGAAAACGCTTAAACCCGGGCGCCGAAGACGGCGATTGTATTCAGAAAAGCGCTTAAAACCACTCTTTTTTCCTCCATGTGACGCATCGACGCCGCATCTCAGTCGCGCAACAGCCGCCACCGGAGCTGTGCGTCAGCCAAAATGGCGTCCGGGCCTGCCACGGCCAGCCAGAAGTCGCGCGCAGGCGCCTTAACGTCGCTGAAGACGCCGCTTCCGCATGGCGCTTCCGCGTCGCGCAACCGTCACATTTTCTCTTCGCGAGGGCTGCGGGACGCCCGCGAGCTCCGCCTGTCTGTGTAATGAACGCTTTTTTTTGGGACGTCGCGTCGCCTTAATTTGCGGCGTCATCGCGGTCACAAGGCTTTTGGCCGTGCGGAAACGGCCTATGGGTAAAGAAACCAACTTTAAAATGGCACCAGCTTTAAACTGATTGGTCTGAATGGAAGGCTTACTCTGGTCCTCTCTGCTATAATTGGCCTGCTTTTCTTCCTTTAATATAAGAATTGCTATTTTTTTTAATGTTTTTTGTAAATGGCAGTGCAGATGTGGTGCCCAATATTTCTTTACCAAATATCAAGCCAACAGAAGAGAGTTTTAAGTAGCTTTATTTGCAAAGAAAGAGTAGACACCCTGCCTGGGTAGACTCCATCATTTATCACATAGGAGTTTATGGATATTAACAGAGTTGAAGTCAATGGGCTTCAAGAGGGAATAACTCTCCTTACAACTTACTATTTGTTAATTATATCTACTTTTAAAAAGTTAAAGCCAATCACTTTGCAATTACAAAATGTAACTATATCTAAAATGATTGTTGATTGTTTGGTTGTAATTATGCAATGCTTCTTTTTGGGAAAGAAACTGAAGCTTACAAATCTGTGGGGAGGAAATCCAAGTGAATGTGAAATATTTGAAGGTATTCTTTGCAGGCCAGTAGTTGAAAAAGGTAAAACATGACCCAGAGGACTTATGCTTATACTGCTATGGGGCTGGTTCAGACAATTGCCAGCCAGAAATCTTCTCACATTTGTTTAAGTCCCAACCATACATGTGAACTAAGATGAGGATAGTGTACTATATATGCAGGATTTCCATGTGCCAGTTGCATGAAGTGCCCCTTAGATTTCATCCTATGCTGTGATTATTATATTTAGCTTTTTTCTTGGCCATAATTACTTCTTTGAAAATGAAGAAAAAATTCTTAGAATGCTAACTTTTGTCATATCTTTTATATTTGTCAATTATGTTGTTGTACTGTTCCCTTTATGTACATATTGGATATATTAGCTAGAAATGAAGAATTTAAGCTGGTTCATGCACTTGACATTAGAGCAATGACTACCTTGGATAAAGTGCAAAATTGATGGCTTAAATAGTTTGCGGATTATTATTGGATAACAACTTTGCTTCGTACATCAGTTATCTTTTGGGAAAACTTTTTAAGGGTTGGAAAAGAAAGTGGATAATATCAATGTTTGGGTTTTTAAAAAACTAGCTAAAGATTTTAGGACTTTTTAAAAGTCTAATTGGAAACTTCTTGTATCCTACTGTGTTGGTTTCTGCTATATTTTTGTAAATACTTGATTAGCAGGAATAACTTAATTGCCTCATGGGTTTTTTTGTTTTCTGTTTTTGCTTCAGATAGTCGTTTGGAAGAGATACAGTGACTTTAAGAAATTGCACAAAGAACTTTGGCAGATTCATAAACACTTATTCAGACATACAGAATTGTTTCCTCCTTTTGCTAAAGCAATAGTATTTGGTAAGCATAAATACATAAATGTATATATTAAATTGCTAAAAACACTTGGGAATGGCCAACTACTGCTGAACAAATTTGTTGATATTCAGAGTTCAATGTTGTGCTAGCTGGACTTTGCTTTTGCCAAAAACATTTTGGTGAATACGTTATGTGTATGTTCAGTCTTAAAACCAGACTCTGGGGTGGGTGTGGCAGGTTTATTTCCCCCTGCAACAGAACATGTGGTAAAATTTTGTGATTACTATAGATATTTATAGACATAACCAGTACCCTCAAAGTTTGTATTTGATGAAGGGAGCTTTGACTCTCAAATGCTGATATTCTCAAAATCTTGAGCCTGTGGGCAACTTTGGAATTCTGACACAAGGTAGTGGGGGCACAACCACAGAATGGCTGCTGCAGTATTTGAGACCAAAAAAGATGTCATGGGGCATAGCCACACACACAAACACGCACAAGAATCTCAAATGCAGAAGAGAAGAGAGAGTAATTTAAAAATGTATTGGAAAAGAGGAATGCAGTGGTAGATGCTGCTGAAACAACATTAGTTTTATCTGGACAGCATTTCTGATTTACAGTGACCAATCAGAAGCCTTCCTGATCAAGAACCCTACCTGGCCCCACCTACTTTCTAAATTCTTGGTGAGCCCCAAGAAAGAAATCAATGCCTATAGCAGGGGTCTGCAACCTGCGGCCCTCCAGATGTTCATGGACTACAAATCCCATCAGCCCCTGTAGTCCATTGTAGTCCATGAACATCTGGAGAGCCGCAGGTTGCAGACCCCTGGCCTATAGGTACCACATTGGGAACCCCTGGTCTATTCAGACCTGATAGCATCTCTTCAGGATCTCTGGCAGAAAAGTTTTTCCCATCATCTGCTATCTGGTATCTTTTACTGGAAATACCAAGGGTTGAACCTGGGGCATCCTGTATGCAGAGGAGGTGCTAACACCACTGAAAAATGTGGGCATTGATCCTGTTATCACTTGCATGCTGTGCAAGTGCTCTACTGTTTTAGCTAATTGCCCTTTACCAATTGCCCTTTACCTTTGCTCATGTCTACAGGCTTTCCTCATTTCCTGTTCTGATTTCAGCATTTTCAAAGGCTGCTCTTGAAGAACCCCTGGATTTCAGGAGTGGCTTGTTGGGTGTCATGTGGGAAGAGCAGGGGCTTGATTAGAAATAGGGACAGAGTTCCAACATTTCATACACATTTGGAAGCTAAGCATCAGCCTTTTAGAGCCTAACTATCATTTCCAAGTCCACTCTGTGATTGGGCACCCAGGTTTTCTGGGCAACTGTAGCTAGTGAGAAGACTCTTTGATTATTTATTTGTTTGACTTCTATACTTCCCCTTCCCTAACGGGCTTGGGGTGGTTTACAACATTTCAGCGTTCAACATGTTGAAACAATAACTCTATTGAATGCAAATTCAGTTCTATCCAATATAACTCTATCAAAATAAACTCTGTCAAATAAAATAAATACAATTTAAAATCACACTTAAAATCTAATATAAATAGTGATAAAAACTATTCATTAAGGGAAGAGGTGGACTGGATGGAATAGGGAGACCAGGGTGGAACCGTCGCTGCCTCAACCAAATGCCCAGTGGTACAGTTCTGCCTTACCAGTCCTGCAGAATCGCATCAGGTCCCACAAGGGCCTGGTCTCACTGGACAGGGGGTTCCATCATGTCAGAGCCAGTGCCAAAAGAGCCCTGGTCCTGATATCCGGACATCTTTTGAGCCAGGGACCACTAATAGATTTTCATTATCTGACCATAATGATCTTTTGGGAACATAGTGGGAAAGACAGTCCCGCAGGTTTATTGGCCCTAGACCATTAAGGGCTTTGTGCATCCGTACTAGCACCTTCAACTTGAACTGGTACTACACTTGGAACCAGTCAGCTGGCAGAGCACCAGTTGGGTATGTGTCTGCTACTTGGTTCTGGTAAGGATTTTAGCTTCTGCATTTTGAAACAACTGGAGTTTCTGGAGCATGCCCAAGGGCAGCCCTGAATAAGGCAAGTGACAGTAATCAAGCCTAGGGATGAACATTGCATTGATCACTATAACTAAGTTGACTTGGGGTAGATGAGGTTCCAACTGCTTCACCTGGCCCAGTTGATAGAATGCCGTGCGAGTTAAAACCTTCATTGTCAGGAAGTAATCAAGGAACATACCTAGACTCCTGACAGTTGGTACCACACACCATCAAGGGTTGGCGATTGGCCTTCTCCAACCCTCCCTCCTCAACCCAACCACAGGACCTCTGTGTTGGCTGAATTGAGCTTCAGCTAACTCTCCTTCATACATTCCACCACAGCCCCCAGACAACTGTTAAGAACTTCTGGGGTGATATTTGGATAACCATCCATCAGAAGGTATAACTGAGTGTCATCAGCATATTGATGATAACCAGTCCAAACCTCTGAATCAACCCGTCAAGAAGGCGAGGATAGATGTTCAATAATATTGGTGAAAGAGTTGCATACCAATGCATGGTAGGCAGAAGTACCCTCACCAGTTGAAACCCTCTGTCCTTAGCTTTGGAGAAATGAGCGCAGCCACTGTAAGGCTGTCCCATGAATCCCAGCACAGGCAAGGTGGTTAATGAAGAGATCATAACTAACCAAGCCGAATGCTGATTTTAAGTTAAGCAACAACAGTATTGACCTGGCTCTGTCTAGGTGTCTCCAAAGGTCATCCATGAGGGCAGCCAAAGCCATCTCCACTCCATGGTCAGTGTGGAAACTGGAAAGGGTCAAGGGCCAATGTTTCCTCCAGAAAAGCCTGTTGCTGTTCAGCCACCGCACTCAAGAAGGAACTGGAACTATCCAAAGGATCCAAGGATGGCTTTTTAAAGAGCGACCTCACCACAGCCTCTTTTTGGACCCTGGGGAAGGTACTTAGGGATAGATTGATAGTATTCTCCAAAGAGGCCTGTACTGCCTCCCTGCTACGTTTTACCAGTCAGGATGGGCATGGGTCCAGGAGGCACATGATGGACTTCACAACTGTCAGGTTTCGGTCAACATCATCCTGCGATAATCAGTTGAAATGGTTCAATGAGTGGCCAAAGATGGCTAAGGGGCCTCTATTTACCACATCAAAGTTGGCAGGAAGGTCCTGGTGGAGTGACAAGATCTTATTTGCAAAAAACCCTTGCAAAACTGTCCCATCTAAGAGCCAAATTGCTACTATTTGGGGCACCATTAAGGCCATTAATTGCTACATCCTAAACAATTGGGCTGGACATGAGCTTGCATGTGAAATAACCCCCTTTTTACAGCTTTCACCACCATCTCATAGGCCTTCATAAGTGTCCTATAAGATGTTCTTGCTACTTCTTCATGAGTTTTCCGCCAAACTCACTTTAGCCATCTTAGCTCTGGCTTCTTCTTCATCCACTCTGGGTTGTACGATGGAGCTGATTTGAGGCAAGAACACAGAGGGCATCATGGCATGAGTTCATTGATAGCTTCAGAGAGCTGGCTATGCCTGTTCCCTATCAACTCATCCGTGGAGTTGATGGGAGGCATCAGATCCTGCAGAACATTATGGAATTTTATTGGAATGAGTCTTTGCGAGTGGGCATAAATCTGCTCACCACCTGTGCAAGGAATAAGAGGCATGTTCAAACAGACCTTTAGAGCATAATGGTCCAACCATGATACCTGAATTTTAATAATTGGATCTATCACTAAACCCACCCCTAAAATTAAGTCCAGGAAGTGGCCTGCTTTGTGTGTGGAACCTGAAACAAATTAGGAGAGTCCCAGTGTGCCATGGATGACACCATTTTCATGAGTGTTGAAGTCCTCCAGAACTGATAGTGTGGGGAACTCCACAACCTCCAGCGTACACTGACCAGATAGCCAAAGACTCCCCAGTGTTCCACACCAGGCCTATACATTCAGTACCTGGAATTTCTGGAGTGGGACGAGCCCTATAGGAGAAAGCCTCCTGAGTCAATATTGCCACTCCCCTTGCCCTTTGTCTATGATTGATGGAGGACCGAGAAACCTGAGGAGGGGGCAGTTATTTCAAGGTGACTGTTTCGCCATCCCTCATCCAGGTCTTGGTCACACATGCCAGGTCCAACTTATGCTTGGCAAAGAAGTCCTGCAGAGTCTTGGTCTTATTGTTGATGGACTTAGCATAATTCCCTAGCCTGTCCACCAGCATGCCTTTAGGATGAGATGGAGATTGGAAGAGTACTAAGCAGAACCATATCTCTGAGTTCTTCCTTTGTTAAATCTCCTCCCACCATCATACTTCCTGCACCGCCTATAGGTGTGATCGCTGACCATTTGTTGGCTTCCCCAATAACTATCAAGCCCTTCACTGTTAAATAGCTTACAACTTCCAAGTATTACACCATTCTAATCCTTGTTTCTTCCTGCTACACTTCCTGCTACACTTCAAAGGACCTCATTTAAAAATAACCCCAACAACCAATATTAATCCTAACCAACTTCTCCCAGGCTCTTCCCCCCGCCCACCCTCTATGGTGCTTAATACAGGGGCTCCACAGAATTAAACACTCCACTCAATGGAATTAAACCAATTAAACCTGCTCCACCACCCTATTTGAGGACTGCAGGGATTAAAAAAAAGGCTTAATGGAGACATTCATGACATATTGATGATACGATGCAGGATATTAATGCATGTTATGGAGTTGAGAAAGGGAACTGGAAAGAGAGATGCATTTGTGATATTTTGTATGTTTGGTTCAGCACTAAGCTCAAGCAAATTGTATCTGGTAGGTCATCCCCATTAACTTACTGTGTGGACTTTGGTGGCAGTCATGGATATCACCCAAACCATAATATTGTATCACACTCCAAAGATACCCCTGCACAGAGAAAACATCAGTGAACATTTTCAGAATAAAGATGTTTGTGGAATACCTTTTTGTTCCACGCTAGGCAATGTAGTCTGTGGGGTGGGTTGGCATACTGTTCCCAGTTACTGTTGCGCCATTTGTATTTCTTGACAGGTAGTGGTATTTATTTTCATTAAGTCACTTTTAGATTCAAGGGACTGCCAGTACCAACATTAGCCCCACCTCTGGTATCCTGGGATTCTCCATCCAAGGGCATCTTTCCCATGAGTGTTGCCATCTGTCACTGTCAGTTGGGGTAACCAAACATTTCTGTATCTCCGGTAGTTATATCTGATCTTTTTTAATTGACAAGGATCATTTTGCCACATTTTGAAACTTGTTCATAGCTTCAGATATTGACATACATACAGTAGCATCCTGATATGTATACTTGGAACAACAAAAACTTTTGTTCTGTCATTTATTCATTGAGGTTTATAGGACTTTGGGACATGGTGATTTGTCTTTCAGGAAAGCATATAAAATTACCTCAAAGTGGAATGGGGGAGGAGGAGCTCAGGCTATTACTTTTTCCATGCTGCTACTAAAATTTATCCTGTCCTTGGACTGTTAGCAGCATAGGAATCCAAACTTTTGTTTCCTTATTGGCTGCTCTTCCTGTGCTGAATTTCTTCCTGGAAATGCTCCATTTATAATAGAACTTGAGGTCACCTAGTTTTATTTATTTATTTATTTATTCATTCATTCATTCATTCATTCATTCATTCATTCATTCATTCAATTCATTCAATTAATTAATTAAACTTATAGGCCGCCTCATCCCTGAAGGGCTCGAGGCGGCTCACAACATGGCTGTTCCAACAAACAGCAAATCAACAAATCAAATCAACGAATCAACGAATCAGCCTATAAAACTTAATCCCTTAAAACCTATGCAGCAAATAGATTAAATAACTAAGTATTTTAAAATGAAAATTATTTAAAACAGGCACCCAAACCAAGGCCAAGGAAGGGAGGAGAAAGGTAGGGCCCGCGATGTTATCAATGGATCAGGCCCAACCAAAGATAAAAAAGATGGAGACAGGCAGCCAGTTAGAAGTGAAACAACTACATCATCACAAAAAGATTATGTAACTCATTTGATAGTTTGTAATTTGATAGTCTGTAATTTGATGGTTTTAAAAGGAGATCAGCTGTGGAAGATAGATCTGTCCACAAGTGTTGGCCATTATGGCAAAAGGCAATTTTTATCTTTCAGAGAGTTATGGCCCTGGATACCAGTTGCTAGGGGCCAGTGATGGAGGCAGTGCTGCCATTTCCTTCATGTTCTATTTTTTTGGCTGGTCACTATAGGAAACAGACTAGAAGGAAATTTGAAGGCTGCTCTTATATTTTGGGAAGTATGCAATATCTGGGTAATGAGGAGCCCTGTTTGTCCCTTCTGGTCACCTCTTTAAGTACCTAGAGCCAAGTTTAGAAAGATCTGTGTATTCCACACACCCCTTCCCAAACAATAGAATGGTCAGAATTCTTCTTTTGTTGTGTTACTTTTCTGTTCCCACAGTGTTTAAACTTTGAAAGTCTGTTTTTTTTCCTTTCTTTCACTGCAGTTACAATAGAGCCCCATACATTATAAAGCGAGGCCCTTTGACAGGAAAACGTCATGCTGCTTTCCTGAACTTAGTTTGGACTTTTCCACCTTTCCCGTTGGAAAATAATACGTTGGCATGGAACATGGGAATTTAAAGTCAAAGATAATAGAGCAAAGCTATGAAAATTTCTTTGATCTGCCTGCTGCTTACCAGCCTGACTCCTGAAAATGTACTTTATATATTAAATTGATATTGTTCTTTCCAGTAGAACTCTTGATTATAAAATATTCCTAAACCCATCCTTACAGCAAAGCAATTTAAAATGGCAGGCAAGGATTTTAGTTTATGCCTTAGAGAATGAATAATTTATCACCTTGTCTGGTGGTTAAAAATCTGTTTAGAAGTTCAGTCTTGGCTGCTTTCCTAAATAGCAGGTGAAGTAGCTGTATGAACTTCCCAAGTCATAGAACTCCAAGAGCTTTGGTATTGCAACAGAGAAGGACTTGCATCTTGTTGCCACCCACTGAACCTCAGATTGGGGCAGAAATTAAGGTTTCCTTTGAAGCTTTAAAGAGCATGGGCTGTGGGTGAGGAACAAACCTGCTCAAAAATTAAAGGTTAGTGTTGTTGCTTCAGTTGTGACCAGAAATTCATTGGTAGCCAATGGAGTTGGTTCAAGACCAGTGTAATGTAGCCTGTTTAGATAGGTCTTGTCAACAGTTTGATTGTATGGCACATCAGATGTCTGTCTTCCCTGACACAAAGTGGATGTGAGGGTGAGAGCCAGTGTGATACAGTGGTTCGAGTGGGGACTGAGGAGACCTAGGTTCAAATTCCTATTGCCATTTTTGGAGGAAAGCCATGTTGGTCTGCAGTACAACAGCTACAATTGAGTTCAGTAGCACCTTAGAGACCAACAAGATGTTGGGAGTATAAGCTTTTGACACTTATTACACCACTAAAATCTTGTCAGTCCCTAAGGTGCTGCTGGACTCCATTCTAGCTGTTCTGTTAAATTATGAAACTAATTATGTGACGTTGGGATGGTCTCTTTTCTGTCAGATTTACGAACTTCATAGGGTTGTTGAAAGGATCATTTGCAGGACTGAACCATATATGATGTCATGAAGGGTAAAATAATAAATAGTTCCATGTGTATGTATTCACAGGCTTTCTTCAGATTGTGAACCTGTAAGCACAGCACTCTGTGTATGAAAGAAAGCTGATGTGGTACGAGTTGTAAGAGAAGTGAGGCTAGTAGTAATCTACTTGCCAGGTCAAGGAACAGTTACTCCTGTTGGGTGAGGGATTAACTATGGTAAGATACTGCATAGTGCTGTGGTGGTGAACCTTTGACACTCCAGATGTTATGGACTACAACTCCAATCAGCCAATTGGCCATGCTTTGGACTACAACTCCCATCAGCCAATTGGCCATGCTGGCAGGGGCTGATGGGAATTGTAGCCCATAACATCAGGAGTGCCAAAGGTTCACCACCACTGACATAGTGCATTTCCTATAACAGTTATGGCGAACCTTTTAGAGATCAAGTGCCCAAATTGCAACCCAAAACCCACTTATTTATCGCAAAACACTTGGCTCCAAGGCGCACATTACTTGGGAGTAAACTTCAGGAAGTAAACTGTGCAACACCTCTCGAATAAGTGAATCGGGGCCACAACCTTGTGGAGGGTTTACTCTGTAAAGCAAGCCCCCACTGCTGTGCAACTGAGTTTACTCCCAGGAAAAGGATCGTGCCCAAGCCAGCCTAGATTGTGTGTGTGTGTGTGTGTGTGTGTGTGTGTGTAGGTGATTTTCTGACTTCCCCACATGACTAACTCTGTGCACGTGTGCCCACAGAAAGGGCTCTGAGTGCCGCCCCTGGCACCCGTGCCATAGGTTCGCCACCGCTGTCCTATAGCAATTACTATGGTTTTCTGCTATTGTTGCTTTATGCCTTGTGAGAATCTGACTCTTTTTCAATTAGATAAACATTTTGTTCAGATTCTTTTCTGCTAAGTTTGTTCCCCAAGTCAAAGTTTAAGAATAGATGCTTAGATGAGAATTTTTCATGGAACAGAAGACTGAGCTTGAATTTTTTATAAGATGGAGGCTGGGATGAGGAGATTTTTAAATGACCGACATATATAAGAGCAATTAGCAGGCTAGATGTCGTTTTCCACAAGATGGGAAGGGAGTTTTTGAAATTTGTTTTGTTAGTAGAACTTTGGGAGGATACCAGGGTAAGTATATGTGACTTTTTCAGATAATTACCATGTCTGTGCTGCTGGACCTGGCTTATACATATAAGTGTTGCTGGACTTCACCCTTTCAGAATATTTTGGGGAAGAGATTGTATTCTGAGTATGTATTGCTCCTAAAATAAAATATTGACAAATATAATATTAGTAATAGTTTTTTATGTACCAGGAGCTTCCCCCCGTTTTGGCTGGGAAGTATTCAGATTGTCGTCACCTATCCGGCAAGCTGAAGTGGTACAGTCTTACAGGTCCTGGACCACCTTATTTTGCTGATTGCATCAAGTTGTGCTCAGATTTCCCTTTTCATCCTTGAATGAATGGTGGTGCATCCAGAAAGCATGATTGTTTTACAAACTGGGCAAGTGCCTTCTTCTGTGTATGGGGGAATTTTTCATATCGTAAACGAGAGTCTGATTTGGGTGTTGACTGAGTGGCTGGAGCTCAGTTCTCTGCAGGGCTAGCTGAGTGGGCACTATAAATGTGACAACAAGCCTTATTTCATTTTACTTTTTACATTGATGGACATATGCTTGTGTCCCTTGGCTAATCAGAGCATTGCCTCTCATGTCCTCCAAGACGTGATGGAGTCTTGGATTCTTCTTGCGGCTGCCAGATTGCATTGTCTGAGATGATTGCAGAGAGCAAGACTCTGGGGACAGTTGGGAGTGGGAAGTGTGAAGCTTGTTGCTGTCTCCTGAAGCGGTTGCTTGAGTTAATATATGCAGGGATTTCTCCCCATTGGGGTATTTTTTTATTTGCAAGGAAAAAAAAGGCTTAATTGTTTCTCAAAACGTTTGTCTTCTTTCTTTCAGGGCGGTTTGATGAAAGTGTAATTGAAGAGAGACGGCAGTGTGCAGAAGATTTGCTGCAGTTTTCTGCCAATATCCCCGCACTCTATAATAGCAAGCAACTTGAAGATTTCTTTAAGGTTAATGCTTCTGAGCTCATTTCTCATCTTTTCCATGATCCCACTTGGCAGGCAGAGTTTGCTTGTTTTTAATTTCACTACTCTAGGACTGTGCAAACCGTTGGCAAAAACCTTGAGAAAATTAAAGCTTTTTCCTGTTCATCTGTGAACTATTAAGGCTTGATCCATATCTGAAGAAGTGAGCTAGACTTCATGAATGCCTGCTACATGGAAACTGGACCCTGTTATTCTTCAAGCAGGCACCTGACTAGCTTCTTTGTTACCGTAGGCTAATGCACTGTCTCCCTTTTGGACCTTATTTATACATACTGCACCCTCAGTATCCATGGTACCCTGCAGACTTGCAGAGATGGGTCCTGGTTATTTTCCACATGTGGATGCAAAGCATCTAATATTAAAAATTGCAGTATTGTATTACTTTATTTAGCTTTGAAGTGAGATATTATAAAGCCTTAAATCATGTTGTCTGAGTTTCAGTCTCTGGGTCACATTACATGGCTTTTTTTGGTCATTGAAATAAAAAATTGTAATAAATCATAGTGAATATGAGATGTACTAATTAATTTCTGTCTCTGAAGGATGGAGAGGTGCATGATGGGTCTGAATTGATTGGACCTGCAGACCCTTCATGGGATTCCTTGACTGACAGTGTGTCTGTCTGCAGTTCTGAAGGTTGGTGTCTGCCTGGTTACTTTTTGTAATCTGCCTTGTTGAGGAATTAAGTTGACTGATGTGTAGTGTATTTAAGAAATTCCAAACAGTTCATATTTTTATATCCTCTAGATGGCAGCATTAGCATTTCAGCTGTCCATGGCAAGCGCATAAACCTTCTTCCAATCTGGCATTGCTGTTGCACGTAAAGCTCTTCAGATTCTTTGCTCTGCCTGTATGGGATAAAGCCGGTTATGCTATGGCTTGCAACTTATTTGATAGCTCTTTGTTCTAAGTCTGTAGTTTGACACACAAAGGTGTGGATGCTTGTTTGTAAAGAGGAATATTTTTCTTTAGTTAAATGTTTTTTTCTTAAGTTTATATTGCAAGGTTGTCTTTACTTGCTGCTCCTAGGTTTGAAAGTTCTCTGTCACAGGGAGGAAAGTCTATTTGATACTGCTTGCAGAGAAGGTTTAGCAGCTAGATGCTGCAGGATGTTTGTTAACTCTAATTCTGTGATCCAGTAATATCTTGTGTTCCAATACACCTTGTGATGATTAATGTCCTCTAATGCTTCCCCATCAGAGCTAATGGAGGAGACTTCTTGGTGGATGGATGAAGGAGAAACCTCCCAGAAGCCTCTTGGGTCATAGCTGGGGCCCTAGTTCAGTCTTAGATATTTACTGATAAGAACCACAAAAAAGTACAAGGGACACTTCCAGGTTCCTTTGTAGTTTTAAGCTTATTTTGTGGTGACTGTGCAAACCAATGGTCTGGTTTCATTGCCTGTAAATAAAATACCTTGTTAACAACTTCTCAAGATATGATAAAAGTTATTATAGATGTTCAAGTTCAGTCTCTTGGTGCTTTGGAGTAGGACATTTTAATTTTATTTGAAATATTTATGCCCCCCTTCCATAGATCACAGTGGCTTACAAACAGCTTCACTCACCAAAGAAACTGTAGCAGGGAAAGACTTTTTTTTGCCGAAGTAGGGGTTTCTAAAGCTGAAAGCTTGGTTGTCTCTTGATTTATATAAGGCTTGTAGGAACCTGTCCTACCCATGAGATATGTGTGTGTGTGTAATGTGCAATACAGTAATATGTAATACTTATATACATAGGACTGTTCTTGTTTTTATTTTATTTGGTAGTTATTTGTACTGTGCTTTCAAAAAAGATCACCAACTCTCCTTCTGTGTATTCTTTTCTTTTTAAAAAAAGCTCACAGAGATGTCAGTGGCATTGATGACGTAACATTTAGCCAATCAGAATGTGGAGGTAAGAATGATTTGTCATTAATTTGGCAATGCTTTAATATTTCTTTTCTCCTAAGCTGACTCTCAAGCCCACCAATTCCTGCATGTATTGTGTCTACGGTGAGCTAAAATCTTGAAGTGACCATATACAAGTTTCTTTTGGCTGTAAGTACATGTACGGTGCCAGCCTTGTAAATGACAGGAGATTAATGGAAGGGGTATTAGTTGCAGGCAAGTGTCAGTTCTTGAAATCATAGCATTGGGGGACTGGGCATTCAGTAAGAGCAGCATCTGGTAAGCAGCATTTGAAGAAAGGGTGGCTATAAATGTGTGGCTTGGTGAGGCAGGTTGTGAATGTTGATGTTATCTTAATTCAATAACAATGAGAAAGGATTCTTTTTTAAACATGAGCTGTCTCCTATGGTGTCAGGTCCCTAAAAGCTAGTTTTTTTTAGAGCTGTTGCTTTGTAGTTTGAATACTCTGACCAGTGATCTTTTCACTTGCATTTCAAGAACCAAAATAATATGTGGCATGTATATGGAGTGTTCAAAACAGGCACATTATCTCAGTGATCATGTCGTGATTTTATGATATTTTAAAAAATAATTTAAGCCTTTTTGAGCATTAATAGTGGCAAGATGGGATTGAGGCATTTTAAAATTAATTTATTTTATTTATTATAATATTTCTGTTCTGCCTTATATTCAGGAAAGGAAGCCACAACCCTCAGTTTGCAAGACTTGAGCAATGCTGTTAACAATAGGACATTTGGGAGGATGTTAGTTCATACAGTCACCATAAATCAGAAGAGACTTGATAGCACTTAACAGACAGGCATGCTGTTTTTCCCACCAACCGTGGTTCATTAAGATAGCTTAACAAAGGGACAAACAGTTAAAGCCAGTCAACAATTACCTCTCTTACCTTCAGTATAAACATGTGTGTAAAGTGCATTAAGCTGCAGCCGACTTATGGTGACACCATAAGACAAGAGACATTCAGAGATGGTTGTCATTGCCTTCCTGTGCATAGTGACCCTGGAATTCCTTGGTGGGTTTCCATCAAAATATTAACCAGAGCCAACCCTGCTATCGTCAGAGATCTGAGAGATCAGGCTGGTCTGGGTCATCTAACTCACCGTACATGAGCCAGATCAATTATCTATCAGACACTTGTCTAAAAAGGGCTGCTTTGTGTCTTCTGGAAGAAGGCTAACAAAGGATCCTCCCACACATCATCATGGAGGGCATTCCATAAAGCTGCGACCCACTTCCAAGAATGACTGAACCCAAGCAGTGGCAGACTTTATAACTGTGAGGGCAGGCTCATTCAGAGAGTGGGAGAATCTGATGTGTTTCATGGCCTCTTAATGGGAGAGGTGACCCTCTAAGTAGAGGCATCCTGTGAAGCAGGTCAGTGATTCACTCTTGCCTTGCAGATGTGGGATTGGAAAAAGGCTGACTTGCTTAAGACGCCACGCTCATGGCAGAGGGAGGGTCTGAGCTGATTCACATCTCAGCCATAAGTTTTAGTTATGATTTACACTGTTTTGGAGGAGCAGGTTTAGATCTGCTACGGGTCCCCTCTGAGGCCATCTTTCCATTGTATTGCAGGTTTCTCCAGTGACAGCGACCTGATCCCTTTGACAGTTGATGTGGACTCTCTTGCTGGACTAGATGATGGAATGGCATCTAATCAGAATTCCCCCAATAGATTGTTTGCCCTCAGCTTTGCTGCTGAACTTTCAGCCCAGTCCTCTGCTGCTTCAGATCATGAATGGAGCAAACCCGATGGTGAGAGAGAGAGCCGGGGCCTGTTTACTGGGAGCTTAAAGGCCAAACTTGGCAGGCGAGATTACCTGGAGAAAGCTGGGGAGCTGATCAAGTTGGCTTTGAAGAAGGAGGAAGAGGAAGATTATGAAGCTGCTTATGGTTTTTATAGAAAAGGGGTTGATCTGCTCTTGGAAGGAGTTCAAGGTAGGTTTGATTATGGCCGAATCCAAAACTTGTTCTTAATTATCTCAAAAGTTTATCTTGAGGAAGCAACTTAGGAGCATTAAGTATCCCCCTTCCCCCACAAATATGTGCCCATTCTTCTACTGAAATTATGCTTTGTACTGCATACAGGGATGGTCTTAGTGATTCTTGGGTCCTGAGCAGAAGGCCAGGACAGTGCCCTAGAATCACTAACATGCCTCCCCACCCTTTCTGGGTCACCTTAGGCTCAAGCAGAGTGGGTGATTCTGCAGATAAGCATCTACTGTTGGAGCCTTTGGGAGGGCTGTATGCAAAAAGCTGCTGCTGCCCAACCCTCTCACGTATGTGAGGTGTCTGCTGAGATAACTGGCTGCTGCCTGAGTCCCTGAGGGGTAAGTGAGTGCCTGTGCCAGCTGCTGCTCCCTCAGCCATCCTAGGGTAATTGCCTTGAATCCCCCATGACTAAGACACCCCTGACTTCATAGCTAATCCCCCATAACTGGACTCCTGTTCTTTGCTTGATCCATTCCATCATGTGAAGTCCAACTTAGTATCCTCTGCTTCTTTGCTTAAGTTTGTGTATGCCTTTAATTTAATTGTAGCTCAAGAGCACACACAGGTGATTTGGTTTGACACAGGGGAGGAAACACCAATTAAATACATAAAAGTAGTCCTGCTGGGTTGAACCAAGGATTTTTCTCATTGAACCAAGGATTTCTCAGTAGCCAGTGACGTGCCACTGGGGCTCACAAATAATTCACTAAAGGCGGCACATGTCCTGGTGGGTTTGTCCCTAATATCAGCTTTTCAGAAATGTCCTTCCTCTCTACATGGTGGTTCAGTTTAGCTGCCATAGCCTGTAGCTGTTGATTGAACTAATTATTGACATTGTTGCGAGGTTACTGTGGCAGTGTGATTCCTAAGGGTGCATATTGACATATACATAGATCCAGAGTTCCTGTAGCCTGTCCTGGCTACCTTCCCACTGGACAGGTACACTGGCTTGTGGATCAGGCGCTTGATCAGTAGCCAGTGTTGCCCCTCCTTCACATTTCAAGCAAGCATTCGCATTTTAAAAGTGTCTACACTACTGTAACACATTTATTGAATTAAATATGTATTCATCCCCTCCATTTTTTTAAAAAAAAGTTCTTTTCCATTTATATTGTTGGAAAACTGGTTTGGGCAGATTTGGATGGGGGCAGATAAGATTGGATTGCTTCCCTCGCATGGCTCCTGCCAGTTAAAATGGTGCATAGCAGGTTTGGCTACAAAGAGCAAGAGCAGGTTTCTTGTGCAAGGGAAACTTCACTGTATTAATAATACGAAGCTGCAACTTGTATTAATAATAATAATTAGGAATCTCCCTGGGTTGAAGACCTGTCCTAGGAGTCTTCAGATGTATTCATCCATAACATTTTCTACGGGCTTGTTTCGGAAGAAAGATGTCTTCCAGTGTTCTTCTGTATTCTTATTCTCTCTCTCCCCGCCTCCTTCCTTTCTAAAGATAAGTAAGAATTCCCTCTTTCTCCTTATACTGCTATTTCACAGCTTTGACTTGAGAAAGAGTGGAATATTGGTTCAAATGCCAATGACTTCAAATGGGGAAGGGGTTCGTGTGTTCCAGTTTGCGATGAATATAAAGTGCTGATACATATTATAACCACTTGGTGGCACCAAGGAAGTAGTTTTTGAGGTCCTTCCACATCAGTTGCGATCTACGGAACGAGAAGCAAAAGAAACATTACCCAATGTGTGTCTTTGCTTTAAATGAATTAATATTTTTCCATAATGAGCTTTGCTTTCTGGGTTTGCTGTGTAAAACTCTTTCCTTTCTCCCTCCATCACTGCCCTCCTTCTGTTGCATTGCCAATACTTCTGAATGCTAATTGATCTAGTAATAATATCCTCCAGAAAACAGTTCACAGGTTTTAAAGCTGGTCATTCAAAAGGCCCAATTTTCATGTTCTCCTGGAAGAATCTCCTGATGGTGATGTGTGCGATGAAGCGTGGGGATAGATAGTGGCTTAAAAAAAACTACATTCTCAGTGACAGTCTACTGTTGGAACTACTGTTTGACTTTACACCTCTTTCACTAGAGTATACATGTAGTTCATTTGGTATTGTATTTTTCGTCATAGTGACACTTTGTAATTTAGTTTTAAAATTATATACCCCAGCATCTGGTCATTTCTCAATAGCTGAAAAATAGTGGCTTACTCTTAGGACAGCTATAAGTTTTTGAAAGGACTGTTTGAGCACGTTGGGATCCGGCTTCCCCTCCATCAGTTGTTACTGGGTGTGAGCTGTCAGTTCCCCTCTGTCTTAGTGAAATTCAAAATTACATGAAAAACAAACGTGAGAACATTTTTAAGCTCTGTCCTTTTTTTGGATCCTGCCAGCCGTTGTGTTAGCGATCTATTTATTGGATAAGAAAAATGCTTGAAGGTCACTTAGTGTTTTATTATTAGTAAGTATTGAGAAATGTAGATAGTACTAGTTTCAGAGAATCTGTAACAGAACAGAGAGATTCGAGTCGCACCTTAGAGAACCACAAGCTTTTTGGAGTGTAAGCTTTCAAGAGTCAAAGTTTCCTTTGTCATATAGTTAGTTCTGTGTCTGTTGCATATGCATATTCTGGTGTATAACCATTGTAATTTTAAAAATAAAACAAAGACTACAGAACATTGCAGTGCTAACCCCCCCCCCTCCCCGATGAGATGCTTGGAATGTGAACACATCTGTGATAGACTATGATTATTTCTATCCTTCTGTGTAGAATACCTTTTCCTGAGACACCTTCCTCTAAACCTGCAATCCTGAGCAGATCTTTAGTTTAACTGCTTAGGACTGAACTGCAAACTCTTTGGTTCAGTGCAGGATACGATGGCTATGGCTTTTCAACCTTATGCCTTTGAGTTCTTTTTCCATAGGGATGTCTCCCAACAAAATCTCAACATGTTAAAGCAGAGCACTGGCTAAGATTGGGTGGTCTCACTGTTGTGTTGTGTGAATCGCAAGCGTTCCCAAGAATATACTGAACAGTTCAGTGTGCTGCATGTTGCTGGAAAAGATTGGTATCAGTGAGCAAAATGTCTTTTAGGGAAACCTGTGTGTGGCCAAAATAGTAATTTTAACATAATTGCTTTTGGTGAGCTTCCTGTGCAAACCTGATTTTTTTGTGTTGTAAGACCTACATACCTACATATATACATATATAACACAATACAAATAAGCATTGTGCACCATAATTGATCTTCTCACTGTGGAAAACCATAAATTTCCCAAATCCCACGGTTTCCCAGATCATAGTTAGAAAACCATAAACTTCCCAAATCTCAGAGTTTCCCAGATCATAGGCCGTTTCCGCCATACGAGGCGAGAAATATGGCGGTCGTGGGGGGAAGCGGTAAAAAGAACCGCCATAGCGAAAGAGCGTTTCGCATCGCCGCGCAGCGCTGTACGGAGGCGCGCATTCAGCGCCCGTCAGCGGAAACGCTAAACCGGCGCGCTGAGCGCCCGATTTATTCAGAAAACGCTTTTAAACCACTCTTTTCCCCATGCTTGACGCATCGACGCCTTTTCGATCGCAAGCGTAACAGTTTCCGCACGCAAGGACGCCAGTCTTCTAAAATGGCGACTGCCAGACGGCCATAGCTGGGTCACCTTTTCCCCCACACACACACACGTTTGTCCCTGGTGCTTTCCCTGCATGGCCAAGCACCTTTCCCAGACCCATGCACTGGGACTGACTTGGTAGCTGGGAGGGGAGGTACGCACTGACAGATGGGGGGACGGGCAGGACATCAGGGCGAGTCACGCTTGTCCGCATCGCGCACCTGCTGCAGTGGGCATGGCGGTCGAGGCCTGCAACGGCTTCGCAAGTTTCGCGCCAGAGCGCATAGCGTCAGCTTGAGGCATACGCCACTTCATGGCAGCGGCTTCGAGTCGCGAACCGTCACATTTCTCTTGGGACTCGCGGACACCCGCAGCGCCGCCTGTCTGTGTGAACGCTTTTTTTCGTATGCGTCGCAATTTCCGACGTCATCGCGTCGCTGCTTTTGGCCGTGCGGAAACGGCCATAGTTAGAAAACCGCTATATTAAGGAATATTTACCTTTTGCATCTCAGCATGGGAGCAAGCAAGGAGGGGTGGAAATAGAATAATTTCCACTGGACTGTCATTCTAGAAAGTAAAGTTCTTTAATGTTAATGTTGAAATAAATGAGTGCTTGGACAATTCCATTATGTAAGGATGAATGTATCTTGTATCAATATCTTATCCTGGAGTGTTTTTGCACAGTTGTTTAAAACTATTAGTCACATTATTACTCATCCTGCAGGTCTTAAATTATTTAATCCACGTGACCCATTTCTGTATACTGTAATGCCGAGGTGCCCAAACTTTTGAGTCTGTGAGCACCTTAGGAATTCTGACACAGGATAATGAGTGCAGCCACAAAATGGCTGCCATGGGAGGAAGAATCAGTCACAAAATGGTTGCCACAGGAGGCAGAACCACCCACACATAAGAACCCCAAGTGCCTGTGGGCACTTTTGTAATTCTGACACAGGGTAAAGGGTGCAACTGCAAAATGGCTGCCACATATAGTTGCCAGTCTTCAGGTGGTGCCTGAAATTTCCTGAGATTACAACTGATCTCCAGGTAACAGAGATCCATTCACCTGAAGAAAATGGCCACTTTGGAAGGTGAATTCTTATATTCCATTGAAATTTCTCATCAAATCCTGTTCTTCAACACCCCCACCCCCAAATCTTCAACTTGGAATTGGCAACACTACTGTCACATGAAGTGGAGACACACCGAAGAAGCCCAAGTGCTGGGGAGAAAAGGGCTAATTAAAAATACACTGGGGGAAAGGGCTGAGATGGAATAAAACAAACATTGTGGTGGTAGCTGTTGTTGAAACAAATGATTTAATCTATACAACCAATCAGATTTCCTATAGCCAATCAGAAGTTCTGCTGTGTAATTGTCCCACCTAACCCTTCCTACTTTCCAAAATTACTTGATGAGCACCAAGAAAGGTGTTGGGCACTACACATGTGACTAGTAGTGTAATGCATGCTCAAGTTTCTGGTTCTGAGTGGCAGCAGCATAGCTGCTTTTTGCAACTCCCCTGCTTATTCCAAGCTATGAATGTATTTGTCATAGCTGGATGTGGTGTGTAGTACAGATATGAATTTTGAAGACTGTGCAGGTAAAAGCACTCTCCCTCAGTGATGGGGAGCTGAATTTCACAACTTGCATTTAAAATGTTTGTTCTGCTTAGAAAGCAGACCCCAAATACTGTAATTTTTTTTAAAAAAATAAAAAACCCCATCAAACAATCAGTTGAGGTTAAATGTCAGAAAGTGTTGGATCTTCATCACAAAACTATTTGCACAAAATATCCAGGACCGTTGTACAAACTATTGTTGTGTCAGCTGTATAACGTCTAGACAGAGCTTCTGTTTCCCTTTCTAATTAACCTCAGTAGTGACCAGAGCAGCAGACCTTTGGCTACATCCAAGGGTCATTTGGCCCTTAGTGCATAGCTCTTACCCCATTGGCTTGATTCTGCTGGCCTGGTGGATCCAGGATGGTTTATTTGTTTATACATGCCCCACTTTTCTCCCCCATGGAAACTCAGAATGGCTCAGCATTGCTCTCCCCTCTTCCATTTTATCCTCACAACAATAACACTGTGAGGTTGGTCAGGCTGAGAGTGTATCACCAGCCTAAGGGCACTCAGTGAGTTTCCATGTCAATGTAGGGATTCAAACCTTCTAGATCTTACTCAACTCTCCAGCTGTTTCACCATACTAGTTCTCAAAAGAAATATTTTAAATGCAGCACAAATATTTAAAAGGACTAGCCCACAATGTAGATTTGTGGGATTTTTTCTTGTTCATTCTATTAAAAAATATTTTGTAACTGTTGGGGGGAAAAGTCAGAAAAATATATACATAAAATAACAGTGCATTTAGACTGAGGAAAAGTAAGTGGCACAAAATCAAGCTTTATATCAGATTTGAATCAGATTTGAACTTGCTTCTCCTCTGCTCTAGTCTGGTGCTGTAAGCACTTTTCTACACTGGCTCTTCACAGCTACAGTCCACATGGTATTCATGAAGGCCATGAAAACACATTGTCCAGGATGTGTGCCAGTTTTTCCCAGGTAGAAAGGTAGAGTGGAAAATGTGGTATTCTTTATTAACAGTAGAGCCATCTGGGCAAAGTGTATTGTTTGCGTGCCATAAAATGAGAAGTGAATGCTCATTGACTGGATAAAGCCCATCGTGATCAAAGCATCTTCATCATATGGACACAGTGCCTGTCACTGGAAGCAAACTTATGATGGCTTTGGATCTTTATGTTCATGTGCATCTTTTTGCATTTGCACAATCTCCAAAGTAAAGAAACATACTTTTAAAAATTGCCTATTTCTTTTGATTTATTTTGTCCAGAATTTAGTGGTGCCAACCAAAATTTTTTATTATGCCAGATTACTGAAGGTTGCTTGATATTTTAGGGCATAGAACAGTTACTTGTGACTCACGGAAAATTGCGTAGGCTTATTGGACAATGTTAAATCCTTCATAAGACTTTGTTTTGATGGGCCCTTGTTGCTCTTTGAATAGCATGTTTCCTTCGCACAAGTCTTTTTAAAAAAACGCTGATCTGCCTATCGCTTTGGAGAGAAAGGGGTCATGTGCCAGCTTCTGATTTGGAGGCTCAAAATCTGCTGTCTGATGGCTGCCCAGGGCATCGGAACAAGAAACATCTTGGCCCGGATTTTCTTCTTTGTGTAGAGTCCAAGTAAAAGAGCAGTGTCCAGTGGTGTAAATGAAAAGCAGGGCCAGACAATACAACTCTGCCTCAATGTGAAAATGGTCCAGTATAATGTTAGAAATATTTTGAACCTGCTCCAACTCCAAGGCACAGGACGAGTGTTCATAACTTTTTTTTTAAAAAAAGACAAGCCTTTTGAAAGACTCAAGCATGACAGCTTAAAACTGTTTACTGAGAAGCTACACAGATGGACTCTTCCTTGTTCTGTACCACAGTGCCATGCATAAGAGTATCAGAACATACTACTGCTTGGACCAAGAGCTGTGTGATATTATATGCAGACTGATGCCTTTGGGAAGACCCATGCATTTGTCTTGTATGAAAGGAACTTGTGTTACCCTGGGTCAGGGACACAGGTAAAGGTTTTTTTCCTTGGGTTCAAACCCCTCCCATTACATGTCTGGCTTGCTTGAAACAAGCACATGCAGAATAATGCACTTTCAAACTGCTTTCAGTGCTCTTTGAAGCTGTGCTGAATAGCAAAATCCACTTGCAAACAGTTGTGAAAGTGGTTTGAAAACGCATTATTTTGCATGTGCAGAAGGGGCCTTAGTTAGATGGAAGTTACTTTTACTCATCCAAGGGAGCCAGGCAAGAAGCTGCTTTTTACATCTGATTTATTAGTGAAGCTTTCATCCCACTTCCTCCAAGAAATTAAAGAGAGGCACTTTAGATTCAAATTACGTCATTATGTTACTGCTTTCCTGCCCTCTCCCCCACGCCTAATAAATCAGTGGAGGCAGAGAGTAAGGGAATGCTAAAACAGTGGGTTGGATCCAGCTGCTTTTCAATAGGTGATAAAGGGGAAAAAAGCTGAAGAAGTCCCCTTTGAACACCAAAAATGTATGCTGAGATTCATGGGACCTGCATGGATAAGAACTGTATTAAGGAGGGAATTACCAGTAGGTGAGACTGAATGAAAAGGCTAGATAGGCTTGACCTGACAATTTTCCTCAAGGAGTGTTTTAACTGTGTGTGACCAGTAGGATGTTAGTCAGAGGCGGATTTTGCATGGGCCAAAAACAGTGGAGTGAAAATGGTGTATAATGGTGTAAAAGAGTTTACACTGTTTTCACACTGCTGTTTTTGGCCCATGCAGAATCTGCCAGAGTATTAGCAGTGCTTCTTACTGTAATGTGTGAGATGGGCTGCTGTCTGCACTGTCCTGGTGATCTGGATTAGGCTGAGGGCTTTTTGTCACTCAGAGGTTGTCCTAGTCGATCGAGAGCCCGAACCTGTGTTTCTGACAGGTTTCCTCAATGCTGTAGCAACTTCCCCTCTTCTCTTTTAGAACAGGGTCTCGGCAGCCAATTAAAACTCTTGAATACTTTAAAGGAGTCACTTGTGAAGGCGACAGTGTAGGCAAGAATACTGTTTGAATAGAATCCAGTTTAGCTCCTGCAGTTGTGTATCCCCAACTTCTGGCTCACTGCATGCCTCCTTCCACTTGATGCAGTAGAGCCAGATTGACTCTGCTGTGCTTTCAACTGTAGTAGATGGGCATGCTTGGTACTTTGGGTGAAGCTGATCCTATCACTTCTGTCTTTAATCAGCCAGCAGAGCAGTCTGAGGTCAGTACACTCCCTGGAGGCCCATTGATTGCCCTCTGTTTTACTGAACAGTCTCCTTCTTAATTGACCCTTATGTCAGTCCTTGGATGAACTGTCTCCCACACAAATACATTGTTCTTCCCTGTCTTTACAGGGAAGCTGCATTTCATGGAAGCCATTAGAGGCCGTTCTGAGTAAGGAATGCCTAATAAGTTTGAGAGTTTCCTGGAACACAGATTAAAAATCACTGTACTAAAAGAATGAGAGTTTGTTGAACATTTATTTTTATCTATTCATTCGTTGGTTGGGTGTATTATTTTTGCACGGTGAAGAACAATTTCCTCCCGTGTCTGAAAGTGTTCTGAGAATGCCCCTTATCTCCTGGTGGACAATATGATTACTTTCAGTAGTACTTACTTCTAAGTGAGCATGCTTAGGATGTACCTTTGTCAACAAAATGGGACTTGAAAGAACACATAAAGCTGCCTAGCTTGAGTCAGGCCATTTGTCTATGAAGCATTGCCCATGTTGCCTACTTGGAGTGGCAGCAGCTCTCCAGTGGCTCAAACAGAGGTCTTTCCCATTAGTTAACTCCCAGTTTTTTTTTTTGTTGGAGATGCCAGAGTCTGAACTTTTGCATGCAAAGTAGGTGCTCCGGCGCAGGTCCAAGGCCTGTCCCTCAGAATGCAAGAATGTATGGCAGTAAGCAAGTTTAATAAATTGTAATGAAGGCCCAAAATACTACAACTGCTTGTTATCTTAGTCTGACTCTGTGTCATGGTTCAAGCATAACACCGAATGTTGGCAGGTGCTGCATGAGTTAGCCCTGCACTTACATATTTTCCATCCTTCCCATTTCTTCTCACATAAATAGGATCAGGGTGGTCCTAGTGTTTCTGGGGCCCTGGGCAAAGGTCCAGAATGAACCCCCTGAAATGCTGCACCTCCACCTGAGGCTCAATGAAGGGGCAACCCTTCCTTGTGTAAAGCAGGTGCATGCAGTGGCTACAGAACTGAATGCTGCCCTCTCTCTAGTAGTAGCAGTGAGCTGGCTACTGCCATTGAGCACCAGAGAGGTCAGCAGTGGGCATACATTGAGCCGCTGGCTGCTCCCCAAGTCCCAGAGGAGGCAGGCCTCCATGGCCATTTCTGGCTCTCTTTCTGTGGCAGTGAGGGATCAGCCTTCACCCTGGTAGCCCAGGACCCAGAGCAGCTGTCCCAGATGTCCTTTGGTGAAGACCACTCTTGGGTGGAATTGATTTTATGGGTTTTGCTCACCTCCAAATAAGGACTGCAAACTACACCCAAATTACAGCTTGCATTCCTGCTGTGCAAGGGAGACTGAGCCACAGCTTAGCTGGTAGAGATGTAAACTTACCTATGGTTTGTGGTAAAGTGGGGTGGGGAGAAAAGAGGAGAACAATAGGGGATGTATAACCATGGGCTGCATCTAAACCATGTCTGTCTGTATGAATGCATATTGTGTAGGAGATGTTTGTTGAGACCACAACTGGCACATCTTGAAAGCCCTGTGTTTTGGAAATTGGTGGTGCATTTTAAGGTGCAACAGTCTGATTATTTTACACTTGTAACTCTCACCAGCACTTCTACTGAGACTACCTGTGTGAATTCCTTTCTCCATCTTTTATAGGGTCACTTAACATATGCAGTGAGAAACAAGCATTTTTCCATTTTAACTCCATACCAGTCTTTGTTTCCTGACATGTTTCACATATAATCTCCATGCAAAGTGTGTATTTTGTAACTTTAAAAAAAGATTATGTATATGTACATGTTGCATGTTCTAATTTCACATTTTCTGGTGTACACACACACACACACACACACACACACACACACACACACACACACACACACACAATTAAAAACATTATATGTAAGACCATCCAGTGTGCTGACTTCTTTGCTCATTGCTTATTGTTTCCTTCGTGGTAGCACCTTGCACATAGGGATTAATAAGATGTGAGGAAGCCCTGAGTCTGAAGTCAGACACAAAACACTGTTCTCTTAATTTTTACTTTACAGATTTCTTTGTAACCAAAAGCAATTTGCAAAAATATAGAAAGATCAGACACTTGGTCATCTTCCAGGAGACGTGCAATACAAATATTTTTCCTACAGCCCCTGTATCTAACTTGTACTTTCAATTCAAGCTGCTGTCGTAGGTTTCCCAGGATCAGGCGTCTGCTAGGTTCTTCTTTGTTGTCTAACAAGTTCCTTTCGTGCTACTCTGATTCTTTGCCATCTCTCACAGCTAACTGGAGATCTCTTCCAGAACAGAATGCAGCCAGGACTAGAATCCCTCACACGTTTCTCACTCCTTCTCCCCCACTGTTCTGAGGTGGTTTCTCAACAACCTTAGAACATGGGTACAAAGCAAGTCTCCTCCTGTTTCTGTGGTGCCTATTTTGGAAGACACAGTGCTGTTAGCACTGTTGGGTTTCTTGACAGAACCAGGAGGCTTGTTGTTGATCAGAATCCCAGATTAAAAAATAATAATGATGGTTTTAATATCACTGCAGTGAAAAGGCTCTGAACATATCAGTCATTAATAAAAGAGAATTTTTTGGGGGGGAAGGGAGAGTGGAGATGTATAAATGGCTAACATATTTACAGGGAAGATAGTGCCATTTTCTCACTGTTTATGCTAGAACTTGTCAGCAAATGAAATCTTTGCTGCTCTTTTGTTTTGAAAAACTTAAGAATATGCATGTATAGATTTGGAAGTTATTTTAATGAGACAGAATCTGCTGAAGCATCCTTTAGGAGCTGTTGATTGATCCTTGCCTACCAGGAGTGTAGTCTGGAGCCATGGCCCATGTTTCCTTCACATCTGCTCAGGAAGAACATTAATTACTACCACTTTGATTGGTGTTAAAAGTTTTTTGTAACACTGAATAGATGTATCAGTAGGACATTTATCTAAGCCATGATCGATGGGGAGTCTGCTCCTGATACCAGAAAGCTAGATACTTGCTTTGTTCGGAATACTGTGGAAATCATAGAATATTCACTATTACGGCTGCTGAAAACCATGGAGTGTTCACCCATAAGGCTGCTGAAGAAGACTCTGATCAAACTTTATTGTGCCTTAAAAACCATGATGATGCTTTGAGCCTATCAGATGTGAGTTTGATTTTGCCAAGCTGATTTTGTTGTGAATGTGACCTTCAGAAATTTGCTGTTGGTATGTGGTGGCATTATCTAACCGGTGTTGTTTTTTCTTGCTGCCGTTTTATTCTAGAATCAGGTTTTGATGTTAGGGAAATCTTGCCAAACTATAGCTTAATTCACTGTTACCACCAAGGAAACACACTGTGAGAAACCTGGGAAAGTGGGAAATGGCACCTGCTGCAGTGTGAAGATGTATCTGAGCTGAAATTTATATCCAGTGATCAGAGCAATTGGGGGGGGGGGGCACACAGAACCTATAATATAGTTGAGGTGGCCAGCCTTTATTACAGGATTGGCATTTATTGATTCACAACCAATCCCACTTTCCTCAAATGGCCTCTCCTGCATAAATGATTTCTACACTGAGGGTGCCCTGTCCCATTCTTGCCATTGTCGAGCCCTAAAGCCTTGCTGTGAAATTAACAAGCTGAGCTCTTTATTGATGTAACAAATTGATTATTTCAGTTGCTTTTGAAGCATATTAAGGAAAGTAGTTGACATGTACAAAAATACAGTTCTCATCAAGGTTTCAATTATTGTGCTTTATTGCTTTTTGGCTAGCTGTGGAGCAGTTTTAAAAATTAATATCTCATAAATTAATACTTCCACAGAGACTGAGTGACACAGTATTTTTTTTTACAAAACTTGCTAAAGAAAATGTTTGCATGTGTTTGTTAGATGCACACACACGTGTATAAGTGGGTGTAGAATCATAAATAAATGTTTTACCTTTAGACAATATTTACATGCAATTTTTAATGTTATAGTTATCACGTGCTGCTTACTATAAATCAGGTGATCAAATAGGTACACATAGCAGGAGTGTCAGAACATGTGTTTAGATGGGCAAATCTAAATGACAGCTGGACCCTCCTTCTAGCAGGTGCCGTGTGCATAATTAGGACTGAGTGCACAACATGTACCGTGTGCAAAACCAGATAAGGTAAGGGCACCTGATTGGTACCACTTTTGTATATAGATAGCACAGACAACAGAGTGACGTGTGCCTGAAAACACCTGTGGTCTGGCGAAGCACTTTGTCAGTAGATAGCAATGAATAGAACTGCACTGGTGACTGTGTGTCTGTCAGTTCTTGTCTACATTGCATCCTGCAAGGTGGTCTACTCTGAGTAAATCCGCTGCTTCAACAAGGAGTGTATCAGGGACATTTGCTCTGTCTGTGACAACTCCCAAAGCTGTATTGAGTGATGAAATATCTAAAACAAGTGTTCATTTAACGAAAATAAGTGTTCATTTAACTAAATACGTTTTGTACACAATAGCTACAAATTCATACACAAAAAACATTTCTCTGTAGAATTCAGGGCATTTTTGCACATGCTGAATAATGCACTTTCAGTGCACTTTCAATGCACTTTGCTGCTGAATTTTATTATGTGAAAACAACTGTGAAAATGCATTGAAAGTGCATTATTCCACAGGTGCAAAAGTGCCCTCTGTATATAACCTATGTACATCCAGGTCATTACCTTTCACAGTTTCAGAAGTGCATGATTCACTGCTTGTACACACAGACTTGATGCCTATACCTTCTCTGCGGGCAGTGGTGGGATTCAGCAGGTTCACAACACTTCGGCAGAACTGGTTATTAAAATGGTTCTTGTATACAACCAGTTGTTAAATTATTTGAATCCCACCACTGGAACCGGTTGCTAAATTATTTGAATCCCACCACTGACTGCGGGCCTTGCTTCCTCTCATGCCAGATGCTTTGGGGCTCATTGAAAGACATTGGAATTGCACTAGCAGAAAATGCCAGAGGAAGGGATCTCTGCAACGGAGGCTGCCACAACATTACCCACAGAGAAGCCTGCACAGAGCTAAGCTACAGGATCTAAACCAGAGTGAGAACTCTGCAAATATAAATATAATGACTAACCCTCTCTATGGCTAGATTTCCCAGTAATTTAACTTTCCAAATGGACGAGTGAGATCTGTGGAATATCTCCCTTTTTAAACCGCTAGTCAGAAGCTTCATGCGGTCCCCTTCCCAGTCTTTGGTGCAGCAGCACAGGGCTGCTAATTAGCTTTTAAAAAGAAGAAGAAGAGAGATTCTTATCACCGATCTCTCACATTTATTTTGATGGTAAGATTGTTTGGAGCTAGCTTGTAGTAATGATTTAGTTGAAAGGCCAAGTATCAATATGAGATAATCACTAGGTTGTGATCTATACAAATAGTGGTCATACATGGAGATATGACTGCATTGTGAGGTTTCCATATGTTAAGTATTTTCTGTATAATCCTACCATTTTTTATGGGATTTATTGATGAGTAAATGCATGTGGGCTTCCAGGCCTGAGCTCTGATCTGTGAGAGCAGCATTGATGATGCATCTTTCCCTAGATGGGGAAAAGGGAGCATCTAAATGGCAGAAAGGGTCTGCACTTAAATTGACTCTTCTCATTAGAACAAACTGGCCACTGTTCATCATGGTGGTTTTTATTGAGTCCTTGAGGTGATTGTGGGGCTTCTGCATTTCAACAGTCAGAACTGTTTTGCTGTTTATGGCATATCTAGGATTTGTTGTTGCAGTAACGCCTAGATTATGAAGGACCCACACCCTGGTTCCAAAACACTCCCGGGGCTTGTGCTGTGCGGCTGTGATGGGCTATATGACCTTGGTGGGTATCAACTGTAACAGTTACTGAAAACACAACATTGTGAGGCAGTTCTTGGAAATGGGGCAAGTGAGGTCTACAGTGATCTGCTTGCTGTGCTTCCTCTTCAGTGGTCAAGGAGAGTTCATTTTATCTGGATTAATTCAGATGGTGATGCAAATAGAAATGCTATTTCTTTAACAGAATAAGGTTGGTTTGCAACAGAGGAGGCAAGCACTTCCATGTGGATAGAAGCCTACAGTGTAGTAGCTGTTGCAGAGTTGTTGTTTCCTTCCCTTTTTTAATATTCTGTTTGCAGTAACGGTGAACAGAGCATCTAAAATAACCACTTTCACATTGCAACAAACACATCATCATTTGCTTAAAAAGAGTTATAATTACAGTTGACGAAGCATGGCCACCATAAAAATGCATTAGTTTAGCTTGACACATTAATTACCTGTTTTTGCAGATGTTTTTATATATTGTTGTGCGAACAGTTTACAAAATAATTACAGGAAAGTCATATGGAAAACAAGCTAAGGGGGTGGATTCTCGTCTAAATATTTTCATTCATGTGAATTTGTGCGAAGCGCAGCTGCTGTATAGCAAATGGGGAGAGAGAGAGAGAGAGAGAGAGAGAGAGAATGAGAGAGAGGAAGAATCTCGAAGGGTTTTTATTTGAAGGTCTGTCATCAACATTACTGCACTTTTTATATCTTTCTTCAGAGGAGGGTAGTTTTTAAACATTTTAAATGACATTGCTCTTTGAAAAATCTGATTTAAGTGGAAAGCTTTGTTCTTTATCAAAATAAACACAAATATCTTCTGGTATCTAGGAAAACATCTAACTAGAAAATAAATATTTTTCTTGAAGTAGAATGACCTTGGGTGATTTACTATGAAGAATAATTAAGTTCTTTAATTGGGTTAATACTGGTATTCCTTTTTTTAAAAAAAAATTCTCCAAGTTTGAAAATCTCAAAATGTGTATTTAGAGGTATTGCACGATCTCATGTGTTGGAAGTATGGATTTAAAAATTGGGAATTGTTAACAATTTCTGTGTCTGTAGTGTTTCATATTTATGTAGAGATAGAGCATTTTCCCAATTTTACAAGCAATAGTTATGAGTACATGAGTTCTGTAGTTTTCCCCTCATTGTCTTGAACACAGGAAAAACGATATATAGAATTAAAACCTTGACTTCTTAATACAAATGTTTTATATATTTTGTTTGTAATATTCAAATATACCACTGGGAAATGTTACTAAATAAGCTATTACAGTGTGAGGTGTGTGTATAGTAATAGAAATGTCAAAAGGGAATGTCCAAAATTTGGTGAGATAAATTCTGATAATCCTGGATGATGTTTGTAAATGCTGGAAAATAAAAGCATGCATGAACACATGAAGCTGTCTTATACCGAGACGGCTATTTAGACTGGCAGTAGCTTCCCACGGTATCAGGCAAACATCTACTTTCACCACTCCCTGATCTTCTCAACAGAAGATGCCAAAGATCAGATCTTCTTCATGCAAAGCAGGTGCTCTGCTGCCACAGCTCCATCCCTCATTTATGTATTTCAAAATTTAGAAATCATTTAAAATGTCTGTGTTGCTTTGTAGTGGTTGATACGTATGTAGTAATAGAATGGGAGACATTTCTTTGTTCCAATGATATTATGTGCCATAGTTACAGGCTCTCTGTCTGGATTTTGCTTAAGACTGCCTTGATTGCTGGAAGAGTGATACTCATTTACATCTGAATGGTGGGCAATAGATATCTATTTTCCTCAGGACCCCCAATCCCCCAGGATCAGCATTTTTGCAGAGATCGATGGGAGGAGGCAGGTTAGAAGGTTCCATTCTGCCACTGAAAATTTTTTCTTTTGGACCCAACCCATAGAGAGGACTTTACTGTTATGATTAAATGGCATTAGCTTTATGAAAATGTGAGACTTGCCTTGGGTTTGTTGGTGATGACTTATATTGAACACCAGTTTGTCCCTAGGCAGTAGCCACATTTCAGAGTGCAGATGTTGATGTACTCCTTTGACTATCTGATATGGAATTGGTGTTCATCAAGATCTAGGTATTGCTGCCTTTTGAGGTGTGTAAAAATGTGGGGAATAGATATCTAATGGCTGGGTATCTGTCATTTCATTCTGTTTAGGTTTGAGTTGTAGTTCAGGTTTTTTTTTACTGATCACATCTTTGTTGTTCTGTTCTTGGGTTGTGTGGAGATGGATCAGAATGTGTATAAATTTGTGTATTTAATCAAGGAAGATTAATCCAAATGAACCAGAGATTGCAATGAATCAAAATGGAGCTTCTGTGTAGGAGACCAGCAGAAACCTGCATGTTTTAGCAAAAGGTCAAAAAGCCAGTTTCTCAGTGAATATGCAGGCCAGCAAGATAACATCTTGGCACTGAGGCCACGTGACAGAAGACAAGATGCAATTTTATTACCTTGTTTTCTTGGTTAGGTTTTGGGTTAGAACTAGCTAAACCAATGTGATTAATTAAATAAGAGTTCTTCTATATAGTTAAATGAACACATAAATGATAATGAAAATGATTCATATTCACATGTATTAGTATTTCACTATAATTCTATTGTTTTAGAATCATCGTATGAATTATTGGGAATCATTTCAAGAAGCTGTTGGGAGGCGTTTTTATGATCGAAGGATATCAAGCTTATGGCTGTAGGCCATAGCTTTCTCTGAGGAAGCCAACCAAGATAACAGGTTTTCCTTAGAAGACAGTAGGCTAAGCTTTTATGAAGTAGTCCCTTTGCATATGGGCAAGGACGGCTATAAGCTGACAGCGTGCAGTTTGGTCACAAGCGTGTGGCCGTAGAATAAAGGAGTTTGTCTTATTATGACCAGAGACAGATCGGTAATGCAGAAGGATTCTTAAAGGGGAATGGATCATAATATATAGAGTAGAGGATGGACTGTGTGTGCAGCTACGAAACTCAGGTTTTCCTATGCAGGTGCCTCTCGCCAGAGCACCAAGGCCCTTCAGGAGAGGTCATCTCCTGTAACATTCTAAACATTAGGTTAGGGTGTGCCTCCTTGAGGAGAGGTCACCTTTGTAATATCTTTGTATTCTGCTTAGATTCTGAATTCTGGGTCCTATCCTTTCGGGAGGCACTGAGGTATTTCACATTCTATAACTTACTATATGTATTCTGCTAAGTAAAGCTGTCTAACATTTTTCTAAATTTCAGATGCCTTTGTATTTCCTTGGTTTTAGGCAACCCCAGCTGTAGGACCCCAGGAGAAGCCTGGCACAGTTAGTTCCTGCTCCTTTATGCTCTTCCCACCCCCCTCCCCATGAAAATTGTTACTTCATTAGGTGAGCAACCTCAAAGTGGAGTCTGGAGTTCTCCCTAAATTACAACTGATCTCTAGACTACAGAGATCAGTTCTCATGGATAAAATGGCAGCTTTGGAGGATGCACTGTATTTTTTATTAATTCATAGTTATATTTATGGACTACCCTTCCCCTGAACAATAGGGCTCCGGGCAGGTAACAACAATTTAAAATACACTGCATAAATACATAGCTTAATAACTAAATTTATAATAGTACAGTATAGATGGCACTGAAAAAGACAGTGGTATGCAAATAGCACCCCTAACCCAATTACATCATCCTGCCTAATTGTATCACATTTCCCTTAAGCTTACTGACCCCCACCCCCCCATCCCACTCTCCTCAGTCACTCCCCCCCATCTCCAGGAATTTCCCCAAGTGATCCTATTTTGCTACATATAATTTATCAATAACATTAAAGTTGCTGATATACATTCTGTCTTAATGGTCAAAGTTTTAATTTAATTGAATGGTTAATAATAAAGTCTGTTATGGGTGTTTAAGGTTAGGAAAAGTGGGATGAAAATAATTTTACAGAATTTATGTTATTCATTTATTTACACACACTGTCTAGAGGGAACATTTTCCTTGTAGTCTTACCTGCCAGTGGAACCATTGTGTATTCTGTGGGATTCAGGGGCATGTGATTAATTTGTGTTGGACATGGGTCAGGCTTGTTGAGTATCATCATTGTGCCATGTGAATTGTGAATACATACTACCCTATAAGTACTTCCCTATAAGTACACATTGGAAGGGATGATGGGCAAATTCAAGGAAAGTTTGCCTCTGCGGAATCCCTAATAAGATTCCAGTGTACCCTTGCATTCTCTGGAGCACATGTCTAAGCCTCTGAATTAAACTAAGGTACGCCTAGAAGGGAAAAGGTTGACCATCACTCATTAACAATACTTTCTCATGCCATGTAGGGGAGTCGAGTCCAACCCGCCGTGAAGCAGTGAAGAGAAAGACCTCGGAATATCTCATGAGAGCAGAAAAAATTTCCAGCCTTTATTGTAGACCCGTATCAGAAGATGGATCAGTTTGTGGGGTAGGTTCCTAAAATAATTAGCGCTTTCTGAGATTGCCTGTGTGTCTATGTGTATTCCCTCAGCAGGAAATTCGAGCAGCTGAGGATTAACAAAAGCAGAATAGATTTTGCAGATTAAGCAAATATGTACAAATATGGGTCAAGGGTCCCCATATTGCACTTCCATTCAGGTTTATGCTCCACTACCATGATAAAAGAATCATGGGTACTTTTTCTGTAAAAAGGATGGATATCAGATCATAGACCTCCTTATGTCTGTCTAGCTTTGGCATAGTTAATCATTTATGAAACTGGAATTTTTTGTGCTTGGAATTCAGACTGAAGATAGCCTTTAACAAATCTTGCCTTTGCCCTTCCCCAACAAAACATTCCCTGAGGACCTTTCTGTTCTTAGCTTAGATGTCTTTTGCTGTAGTCACACAAAACTGTGTGTGATTGTCAATGACTGCTCTCATGTAACAAACATTAAAAGTTCCAAACTTCCTGTCTGTCTACATTTGTATCACAGAAGGACACAAAAGGGCAAATGAGTCTTTCATCTTACTTTGAACAACCCTAAGAATAGTTGAAGGCAGCTAGTTGCTGCGAATTGGGAAAAGGGAAAAATTAATTCTCATGACTGAATAGCAGTTACTCCCCCCACACTTCAATTTTCAGGTGGAAAAAAAAGAAAAAAAGAAACACCTTATCCAAAAGTCTTCTGATAAGATTTTGAGATAAGACCATTTTTGTAAGGTGGCTCTTTTTGGGTTGACACATTTCTGGGCACTACAGTGCACTTGTGTGGGAAGGGGAGCCTTTTTTGCCATTTTAATAACCTCCTCCACCCCCGAGTCTTTGAGCTTTGGAGGTGGAATGAGGAAGGGTGTGCAAATAGGATTGAGAAAGGTTTGGCCTGTTTTCTGATGTAGTTTGGGGAGAAGTAAAATAACTACAGCCTTTGAAATGGGAGACAGGTTTAACCTCCTCTGAATTTTCCTTTCAGGGCCCATGTTATGCAAATCCCACACTTTCAGATAATTTGTTTTTGGCAAACTCCTTGGACTTCAGGAATGCAAAGGCATTTGGGTGTTCATACTGTCCAGCAAAGAGTTTTATACTGTATGAATGAAGCACATTCTTAGGGACTTTTATGTGCTGCTAAGTGAAAGAGGACCAATGTGGTGTAGTGAGGAGTCTTCAAACTATGGCCCCCCAGATGTTCATGGACTACAATTCCCATCAGCCCCTGCCAGCATGGCCAAGTGGCAGGGCTGATGGGAATTGTAGTCCATGAACATCTGGGGGGGCATAGTTTGAAGACCCATGGATTAAGATGTCTGACTAGAACCTGGGAAATCCAGGTTTGCATCCCTATTTTGCTGTAAAAGCTTGCTGGGTGACCATCCACTCTCAGCCCTGACCATTTGAATGGGAGGCCTCCAAGAAATACCAGGGTTGCGACATGGAGTCAGGCAGTGGCAAACCACCTCCGTATGTTTCTTGCCTTGAAAACCCTGTGAGGTTGCCCTTAGCAGTCACTTGATGACAAAAAAGTGAAAGTACATTCAGCAGTACTGTTTATATTAAAACTCACTAAAGAATATGAAGTCAGAAGATTCCATGTCTTGTAAAAAAATTTTAGTGTTACCTTTTTTGGCACTTTGCTACTTGCAGAGAGCGTTTGCCTTTTTTTAGGAACATTGTTCTTGCTCCCAGCTGGCTTCATTTACAGTCAGTGACGATAGCATGTAATGAAATTTGGCTACATAGCATCATGCTATCAACAAAATCACTGTGTGTTCCCTGATTGTGTTGGCCTGTGTGAATAATTGGGGTTGGAGAAAGAAGCCCTGCATAGGAAAATAAATGGTGCAGGTGAAGGAGAAAAGAATGGCAACACAAGCAAGCCTGAAGCAAGTGAATATTCTCAAATTGAAGCACTTCTTTTGAATAATTTCAGCCCTTCTCACTACTTCTGTTCTGCAACATAAAATTTGAAAGTGTTTAACTCACTTTTACATTAGACCACTAATCATTTGACATATATGCTGAGTTGCAGTTTGCCAGCTTTACTGCATGATCATGCCTAATTCTCCTGTTCACTAAAGCTCACATATCTTTTCTTCCACATGGATCCCATTATCTCAAGCATACCCCTTTCAGTGATCAAATGGAACCCCCTCTCTCACTTTTGCCAGTGAAGAAACTGATAGAGAAAACTTAGAACATTGTATCCTAACATGTTTTCAATCTTGCATATCATCCAGTGCTAAACTTTAACCTAAAGGGCTTGCTGTTTTGGTATGTTACAGCAAAAATAAGCAGGGGTCTTGAGGTATCTTAAAGTCTAAAATAATATGGATGCACCAAAAAAAAAGTTAGTATTTAAGGTGCTACAAGATGCCTTTTTATTTTTGAACACATATTTCTATTTTTATAACATGTGCTGCAAAATTTTACAATGCACTTTATTCTTTTTTGCATTTTCAAGAAATGGAACCCATATTTAGTACTGAAGGTTTTGTCATAGTGTTGCTATGCATTCTTCCTGCTTCTGCCTAAAAAAACCAGTGTGGTAGAGTGGTTAAGAGCAGTGGACTGTAATATGGAGAACCATGATTTCTCACTCCTCTGCATGAGCAGTGGACTCTAATCTGGTGAACCAAATTTGTTCCCCCACTCCTACCCATGAAGCCTGCTGGGTGACCTCAGGTTAGTCACAGTTCTCTCTGAACTCTCTCAGCCCTACCAACCTCACAAGGAGTCAGTTGTGAGGAGAGGAAGGGAAGAAGTTTGTAAGCCGCTTTGAGACTCCTTACCGTTGAGGATGATGGCTCATAAATCCAAACTCTTCTTCTTCCATATAGCTGTATTCCAATAAATAATTAGAGTATACCCCCCATGACCTTTAATTGGTAACAAATAACAAGGTCAAATAAGTTGTGTATATTTGGTCTTGAATATAATGATCATTACCCATCCCTCTTTTGGGCATCCTTATGATATGTAGAGAGTGTACTAATGGTCTCTTCTGCCCACTTCTACAGTGTCTTGTGCAATGGTGTCCCCGCGGGCGGGGGGGCGGGCGGGCACAGAGGGGATGGATGCCCCGGGCACCACATTAAAGTGTCACATGAGGTGGCACATTTGGCTGGTCTCCTCCCAGGAGCAAATAACTGTATTTGGCTGCAGAAGTTTGAGTGGGCAGTGAACAGACGATGGGCTCAGAGGTGCGCCTACAGCCCCACCACTGAAGCCTGACTCACTGCTGCGCCCTGCCTTCTCCTGCAACTCTACTCACCAGCCTCTGCCCAACCCTCTTCCCCATTTTAAGGATGGATTGTACTTCCTTGTAAAAGTAGTTATAGTCAGAAATCTACAGTGTCATTTCTTTTTGATTTTATAATGCACATTGTTAAGTAACTCTGAAGGTCACATTGTTCTTTTCCCCCTTTTGCATAAGTATTTATGGTATATGTAACCTAAGGAAATACATAGAACACTGCATACTATAGCCTTAAACCTTTTGTCATTCTATTTTTATTTTTCTTTGTTCAAAACCTAAGCAAAGGGTATGGATGGAGTGTTTGGGAATGGTCCCAAGTTTCTCTGTCTGCACAAAGAGATGGGAAATTGTCTAAACAGTTCTTAAATATTAATATTCCTTTTGCTATATTTCTGCTTTCAGTGTCCCTGCAATTTATTTACTATCAACTTCTCTTTTATTTTTCATTTTTTTGCATTAAGGACAAACAGCAAACTTCTTTCATCTTCTCTCTCTCTGATTTATGATAAATTTAGTTTCCTTCAGCCTGGCATTTGCTTCAGCAGGCAGTCTTCCTTCAAGTACCACCCTGATTGATGTTGTAATCTTTGATATCTTCCATTAGCCTCCAGGATCACTAAGTTCAAGGCCCTCTTGGAACCTAAGGAGCCCTGCCGAGGAACTGAAGGCCTTTAGAGTCCTTGGGGTGATTGACAAGGTAAGTCTTCAGTGTCTCTTCAAGAGTTCCGTCATAAATCGACTGCATGCTGACATTCTGTCTTTGAAGCTGCGGATCTTAAGGATATGAAACAAAGGGGGAAAATGACTCAAATGCATCTGCACTTTAAAATAACAAAAGTAGAAGGGAAAAAAAGGCTTTTATCTAAGCAATTCATGTAAGGTCATGCAAAATATATTTGAGTTAAGGAAATAAGGCTCATGTTTGGTGCCATTCTGCGAGAAAGGGCCTGGTTTTTAAAAATAAGTGTCCCAATTACAGCAATGTAGCTAAAGTGTGTGGGTAAGTTTCCAAGGATAGATGGTCATTTCAAAATAATGCAAGATAGGAAATGATGCAGTGTCCCACTGGCTCCTTAGCAAGGGTTATTGCAAATAATAGTAAGTTCTTAACAGTGAACTGTCCTAACCAGAATTATACTCTTCTAGGTCCACTGAAGTCATTGGGTTTAGAAGGGTGTAACTTTGCTTCAGATCACACTGTAAGTGTTCGTCTTGTGTGATCTTTGGACCTTGGATTTGTCTGTGGCTTGAGGGATTGTTAGGGATTTTTCATAATATTGAACCATGAGTTCCTTTCTCCTCACCCCTTTTAAAGCTATGCTGACATTTTATATCTTTTTATCAAGGGCATCTACAGTGTAATTTTCTTGTTAGGTCAATGCCAAAGTATTAAATCAGTTGGGCAGGTGGGTGCTCAGGTTTTGAGGGCTAAAAGTAGGCAAGAAAGAAGTATGACCATTAGTTTGATAGCTTCTCACTTGCCTTCCCCTTCATATTGATGACCAGTTATGACATTTTTCACGTGTGAGATTCCATAACACATAATTCTTTAAGGGCTCCTATGGAGATTGTGTTACACAAAAAGAAGCCCCAAGTGACTGCACACTTTTAGTGTGTTAATTCACTCTGCCTCTATGCGGGTAAGTTTCAGTGGCTACGAGATAACTACCCTTCATAAATGCATTGAATAGGATTTTATGATGTGCCGGAGGATAGCTTGTGATTTTGCTCTTTCAACTCGAAGCAAGAAGACAACATACTAGAAAGACAAATATTCAAGTTTTGTGGTGTTGGTAGGGTAAGAAGAAATATTTGAGAAACAAATATATATGGGGGTATGTGTTTTCTCTCAACACCCACCCTAAGAAATTAAAGAAAGGGCGAGATAGCCACTCTTCCCTCCTCCCTTTTTTTGCAGGCTTATGGAAAATGCTTGCAAATCCCAAGATAATTTCTGATTACCATGAGTAAACAATAATGAACCAGATGTGGCTCTTGTAAGTCTAATTGAGAGACCAAAAGAAATGCTCCTGTTAAAGTGAGTGTTCTGACTTAATAGTGTCAATTAGTTATTAACTATTAAGTAAAATTTAGAAGGCATACTAATGAACCAATGGCAGCGGAAACTGTAAAGCTCATGTATTCATTTGGAATTTAATTCCCTAAATTTTTGGAGCTCCCTTGGTGACTGGGGAAGGCAATGGCAAACCACACTGAAAACATAGTTTGCCTAGAAAATGTCATGATGTGACGTCACCCCATGGGTCATTAATGACCCAGTGCTTGCGCAAGAGACTACCTTTACCAAATTGTTTACCCACATAAGAAAGTGAGCTGCTACATGTTACACTAGCTGAAGTATGCAAATTGTCTTCAAAGGCAGTCCCATGAAGGGCAGATTGCGGTAATGCGGACTGGAAGTTACTGCTATTAAGTAAAGTGACCAGATCTGCCAAGTCTAGAGTAGTAGAGCCAGCATGGTAATGTAGCTAAGAGCAGTAGACTCTAATCTGGAGAACTGAATTTGATTCCCCACTCCTACACATGAAGCCTGCTGGGTGACCTTAGGCTAGTCACAGTTCTCTCGGAACTCTCTCAGCCCTACCAGTTGTGTGGAGAGGAAAGGAAGGAGTTTGTAAGCTGCATTGAGACTACTTATGGTTGAGCGAAACGGCGTATAAATCCAAACACTAGATGTAAATAATGTAAAATATGAAAATGTGAGATGCTTATCTCTATATAAACCCATTTCCAACAAGGTATGTCAGAATTTAGGCTGATCTGTCTAGGGACTTAAAAAAAATTCCATTGAGTTGCAGAAAAAAATTGTAGTTGACTGTGTACTCTTCTTCCATGCAGAGTTCCTGGGCTTGGCCATTGGGAGTCTGTTGGCTGTGTGACTGGTGTTCATTTATTACAATTGGAATTAGCCATTACCAAGAAGGAGTTGTGTAGGCTAGGCTGAGAAAGATGGAAAGAATAGGTGGCTACTTGTTTTTCCTCTTAACTGTAGTCCCACTGTCTGTTTGGAGGTTTGTCAGATCAGCACTCCACAATCAACTTCTTTGCTGGAAGGAGTGTTCGTTGTCAGGAAGCTGAAGTATATCCAGGGCTCTCCTGTGAACAGAGGGGCACATCTGGGTTAACATATATGACAGTTCTCATGCCATGAATTTGTGATTCTGAGAATAACTTGCAAAATCTTTTTCTGCTGTGATGCGTGAACTACATTTCCAGTACCAAGAGACCTTTCATTAATATCTGGCTTTCTGATTGACAAACTTCTTGAGCCCGAACACTTAGATTTGAGTCAATTTAGGTCCATTTTCTTCAGTGGCACTAGGTCAGGCTTATACGTCAGCATCTTCTCTTTCATCTGCCACTATCTGCTACTAAGGGTCTCTTATGTGTTTTGGTGTTTCTTTCTTTGCATATTTATGAAAAAAGCCTAGATGGAAAGAGCAACTTGATTGGCTGATGATAGCTTTCAGCTGTTTATATTATATAAATCTGTAAGATTATGGGACAGTCTAGGAACTACTTAACCTTCTGAGCAGCTGTGGCGTAGGAGGTTAAGAGCTCGTGTATCTAATCTGGAGGAACCGGGTTTGATTCCCAGCTCTGCCGCCTGAGCTGTGGAGGCTTATCTGGGGAATTCAGATTAGCCTGTACACTCCCACACACGCCAGCTGGGTGATCTTGGGCTAGTCACAGCTTCTTGGAGCTCTCTCAGCCCCACCTACCTCACAGGGTGTTTGTTGTGAGGGGGGAAGGGCAAGGAGATTGTAAGCCCCTTTGAGTCTCCTGCAGGAGAGAAAGGGGGGATATAAATCCAAACTCTTCTTCTTCTGATCTGTGACCAGGAGGAATGGAACAGAGAGCTCTAAATCTTAGGGTTCATCCACAGCTGGAACACAAAGCAGAAATATTTAGATTTAGATATTTAGGACTGTTTCTGCTGATGAGTTTGAGAAGCTGTCTGTTCGCAAACCTGAGGCAACACTCACAGCCCTCTAGGCCCTCCTTACCAGCTAAACGAACAAACAAATTAATACCACCCCCCCATTGGCAAATTCCCAGTTGAGCAAACAAAGAGGAGTGTACTAGGCTTTTCCTGCCATTCTCTTCTTGTTGGCAAGTAGAAGAGCAAAGAAAGATGGCAGACAGTGTGCAAGGACACTTGTGAGTGCCCCTCTTTCTTCTGGAGACCCGGCATGTAGTCTAGGCCACAGATGACAGCTAGTGACATACAGTCTGTAACTGTTTCATTTGATCCCATACTACTGAAATTTAAAATACTTGGTAAAAAAGATTATCATGGTTTCATTTACAATGAAAATGGTGGCTAGAGAGAAGAGGAGATGAATTCCAAATTGTGTATAAAAGTCAGTCTGCTTTTAATATTCTGATTTTGGATTTACCATACAATTTCCTGGCATAATGTTTGTGGGTGACAAGTTTATATGGCAAAGTATGGTTATGAACATGATTTTCTGTGAGAACTAAGTGGTCTCCAAGAATACATGAAATGAGTCATCCTTTTCCCAGACCAGCATTTCTTTAAAGAACAAACTTTTGTGTGTGCCATGCCTTTACTCAAAGAGTATTAAGAAGTGAAATCTAGTGTAGATGTTGAAAATTCTATGCTGCTGACCCCATTCCCTAATCTCCCTCACAGTCGTTGCACTCTTAACATTCATCATTGAGTATAACACAGCAAAAGATAGTGACTGCAGTTCTGAGAAAAGGCTTCTCATTGGTGACCCCGGCAGTTGTTGGGCTGTGTGTTTTCTAGGGCTTTCCCCATCAGCTCCCAAAGCCTTTTTTAAAAACTTGGGAAATAGGTCGATGTATAAAAAGCATCTTGGGAGTCCAAGAGAATAAAACAGCAAGAGGTGAGGATAAAGGGAAACCTATGAATGAAGCATAAGTTGTTGAGCTGAAATTATTAGTGTCTCCTGTTGATGTAAACTTAATTGTGCATTTCAAATATTGATTGTTCTTGCAAATAACCTTCCCTTTACACACTGGTGTGCTGCCAGCCCATGTACGGTCTTCACCTCCAATTAAACAACTGTTCTCCTTTTGTGTCCTCAGTAGCTCTAGTGTGATGCCATGAAGCACTTTTTCCTCTAAATGTTAAGTAGCTGTCAGTACAATCCTGCACAGAGTTGCTGCATTCGAAATTCATCAAAATCACTGGCCTTTGACTGGAGTAAGTCTACATAGAATTATACTTTACATCTCATAAAATCTTGATATCTCCATATGCAGGCTGGCATATGAACACACAGAACTGCCTTATATTGAATCATACTAAGGTTCCTCCAGACCAGTAACATCTATGGTAAGGATGGCCAACTTATGGTGCTCCAGATGTTCAGGGACTACAATTCCCATCAGCCCCTAACAGAATGGCCAATTGGCCATGCTGGCAGGGGCTGATGGGAATTATTATTATTATTATTATTATTATTATTATTATTATTATTATTATTATTACTACTACTACTACTACTACTACTACTACTACTACTACTACTACTACTACTACTACTACTACTACTACTACTACTACTACTACTACTACTTCAATTTGGTAAACCGCCTTACCCCCAAAGGGCTCAGGGCGGTGCTCAACAAACAACAATACACAATAAAACAAATTGAATAACCCCAGTTAAAATGCAAAGCCTTAAAACTATAAAACTATAGCAGCAGTAATAACCTTCAATAAATAATTGATTAATAATAGAAGACGTCTGGCACCCAACCCCGGTGATCAAACCCTGGGAAGGGAGGGGATTGGCAGGTGGTCCAATAAATAGCCAGTGTGCAGGACAAGACGAGGGCGGACTCAGCGGCCGGCTCCCCAAAAGCCCGGGTGGAACAGAACCAGTTTTACAGGCCCTCGCAGGAACTCTCCAAGGTCCTGCAGGGCCCTAACTGCTGGAGAGGAAGAGGCTGCTCCACCAGGCAGGGCCAGGGAGCAGTAAACTCTGGCCCGCATGGAGGCCAAAGGCCGCAAGATCACAGGGCCAGGGACCACCAGTGCCTCGGCCTCCTCAAGAGAGTGGGAGTGGCACGCACTCAGGATGCAGGTGAGACGGTCCTGTAGGTATGAGGGCCCCAGGCCGTAAAGGGCCTTAGAGGTCAAAACCAGCACCTTGAAGACGATCCAGAATTCCACTGGTAGCCAGTGCAGGCGGCACAACACGAGGGTGATATGATCTCTAACTGAGACCCCCGTGAGAAGACGAGCCGCCGCGTTTTGGACCAGTAATCCATGAACATCTGGAGCACCATAGGTTGGCCACCCCTGATCTATGACCAGCAGCAGTTTCTCAAGGTTTCAGGTGGAGTCTTTCCCAGCCCTGGGTCTGCTGGGATTTGAACCTGTGATCACCTGCGTACAAAATATGTGCCGTACCACTTTATGTTCTCTCTCCAATGCAGTTTAAGATTATGCAAAAATTAAAATGAAAAATTATGATATCCTTGCATAAAAGTTGCAGGGTTGTTTATAATTCACACAGATTATTACAAAGACGATAATATATGTGACCTTAATTTACAATATCTTGCTCTGGGAATTCTGAAATACCATTTGTAAAGGAATTGAGGACTAATTTAAACAGATAGTTTCTGTGTTTTGTTTTTTATAATTTCCTTTAAGATTCTTTTAAAAATGCTTTTCTACTTCTTAGAGATGAAAGTCTCTTCCTATGGTAGCTCTACATTTCCATTAAAAAAGAGGTTTTGTCTAGTTCAGTCAAAAATCAGTATAATTATTTCCACTAACTTTAACAAGAGCTATATGATAGTATTATAATTTAATTATAGTATTAGTTATACTCTTGTGTATTATGGTAAATGCAACTATTAATCTGCCTTTTTAAAAGTATACATTTAACCTTTCTAAACTGCCAGTTAATTACCCTGCTTCCAGGGTATTCTGTGGAATCTTTCAGTCTTTTGACTCATTTCCAATACTGATATTAAAAACTAAAATGTCATTTTTTAAGCTAATTCTGTGTATCACTTATGTTGTCCCTCATTACTTTGTGCTCCAGAGCCATAAAATGTTCCTGTGTAACAAGAAGATGAGGAAAAACTTATACTGAAACTCAGGGATGTAGGTATAGATTTTTAATGGGGGTTAGGAGGCCACACCCCACCGGCCTCTCTAGGACATGGCCACTCTCCCACTCTCTGGCTCTCCAAGGCTGAGGATAGCAGACTCCCCCGCCCTGGCCTCCCCTGCCCCCCATCAGCTGGGCTCTCAGCTGGCAGCTGGCAGTTCCTTCTGCCCTCCCCTCTGGGCAGAGGCATAGAGGGAAAATGGAGCCCAGTGCAAAATCTGAGTTTTCGCCTCGCAGTCGCTGTGATGCTGGAATTCAACCCCAAACAGCATCACTTTCAATGGTGTTTGGGGTCCAGAGCCCACCCTCCTTTAAATCCACCTTAAAGGGAGAATCTGGGGTCCCAATAACATTGAAAGTGATGCTACTTTAGAGGATTATCCCCACCGTGAAACAGCATCGCTTTCAATGTGGCATAGTGGCTAAGAGCAGGTGCATTCTAATCTGGAGGAACTGGGTTTGATTCCCCGCTCTGCCGCTTGAGCTGTGGAGGCTTATCTGAATTCAGATTAGCCTGTGCACTCCCACACAGGCCAGCTGGGTGACCTTGAGCTACTCACAGCTGTTTCTTCCTCTCAGCTCCCACCCACCACAGGGTGTTTGTTGTGAGGGGGAAGGTCAAGGAGATTGTAAGCTCCTTTGGAGTCTCCTACAGGAGGGAAAGGAGATAAATCCAAACTCTTCTTTCTAGTTCGAGGGATTCCTCAGATTCTCCCTTTAAACCCATGCTGAAGGGGTGGATTTAAAAGGAGAATCTGAGGAAATTTGGGGGTGCCTGCTGTCAGGCAATTGTTAAGCTAGCAGCACCAAACTTTTAGGGTATATCTTTTAGGAGACTCTCCAAAGTTAGGGACCTTCAAAGGTGTAGCCCCATCTCCCATTACCTTCCATTGGAAACAATGGGGATGGGGCACCCCTTTGAAGTCCATAGCTTTGGACCCCTGACCAAACTTCACAAAACCTGGGTGGTATCAATACAAGACTCTCCTGACGATACCTCCCAGGTTTGTCTGTGGGTGTCCAAAGTTAAGGGACCCCTCAAAAGTGTAGCCCCCATCTTCTATTAGCTCCCCACAATGGAGGATGGGTTCCCCCCTTTGGGAGGCCATAACTTTGGACCCCTGAACCAACCTCACCAAACCTGTAGTACCATCAGAGAGTCCCCCCAAACAATCCCTGAAAGTTTGGTGCTGCTTAGCCTAAACAATAATGCACCCCCCTGCAGGCCAAAACCAAAAAAACACTAAAAATATTTTAAACCCCACAACGTAGGATGAGCTCGACATGAATGTGGGGTCTGAACCCCGAGAACCCCCACGTCCTTGCTGAAAATTATTTAAATATTTTATTTGGGGTTCCTCCCATACTAGAGAGTCTAAGCAGCTTAGAAAAAAAAAATAACAACTTGAACAAAATAATAACATGCCACCAGTAGTATTTTATATAGAGAAATTCTAATGCTGGTTCTAATGAATCACAGAAAAATCCTCAACTGGTTTCAAATGCTTTGGCTGTCACAGGGCCACAGGTTACGCATCCAAGGGCCAAGATTCCTTTTGTTGTGACCCATTGGCTCAAGACATCTAGTTAGACCCAGACTAGAAGAACCTGCAAAAGGAAACCAATGGCAGATACTCTCAGCCCAGGTCTTGCTCAGATGTTTCCCATTTTCTCTTTTCCAGCAGTCTAAGGTGAGACAGATTAGAATTTTACGATCTCTGCTTTACCATGGTGAGGTTGCCAGGATTAATTCTTATAGCAATACCTGATCACTTCAGGCCCCTTTCTACCAGGAAGCTCACTGGCTGGCCTTGCACTGGTCACTTTCCTCAGCTTGACTCGGGTTGTCCTGAAGCTAACATGTTAGAGAGAAGTGAACTATGCACACCTCCTGAGCTTTGTGGAGTAAGGGGTGAAAAAAAATCAAAGAAAGTAAGATTTGTGGGAGGAGGAGAAAGAGAGCAGAGAGAGGGGAGTCATACAAGCCTTTAAATGAGTTGTGAAGGGCAATGGATACTTGAAACCGCTGTTGCCTGAGGTGAAAATGACTTTCTGTTTTAGATCATGCCAATATGAATTTCAATGACAGTGAGAGGGAAGCTCCCTTAAGCAGAAAGGGAGCCTCTATGAAATGTAAGTTATTAGCTGACATTGCAGGCTGGTTCCTAATACGCATGATTGTGGGTCACTTGTGAATGTGGGGGATGAGAGCCCCTTCCCTGCCAGATGTGGAACCCTAAGGAAAAGGGAACTCGGATTTTCCCCACACTCTGTCCCAGCACTTCTGGGTCTGTTCATACCCTTTGTCAATCATCCTGACATCTCAAGGAAGGAGGAGGAGTTATTCTGTCACATCAACCTGACTTAAAGTAGCCATGGTACAAAATTATCTAAGCAAGTGACACCCTTCTAAGCCCAATGAATCTCAATCCCCTCCCCTCCCGGCAGCCGCTGTGATGCTGGAATCCACCCCAAAACAGCATCACTTTCAATGGTGTTTAAACTAGAGAGCCCAAATTCTCCTTTTAAATCCACCTTAAAGGGAGAATCTGGGGTCCCCAGTTAAACAACATTGAAAGTGATGCTGTTTTGGAGTGGATTATCCCCCACCGTGAAACAGCATCGCTTTCAATGTGGCATAGTGGTTAAGAGCAGGTGCATTCTAATCTGGAGGAACTGGGTTTGATTCCCTGCTCTGCCGCTTGAGCTGTGGAGGCTTATCTGGGGAATTCAGATTAGCCTGTGCACTCCCACACAGGCCAGCTGGGTGACCTTGAGCTACTCACAGCTGTTCGGAGCTCTCTCAGCCCCACCCACCTCACAGGGTGTTTGTTGTGAGGGGGGAAGGTCAAGGAGATTGTAAGCTCCTTTGAGTCTCCTACAGGAGAGAAAGGGAGGATATAAATCCAAACTCTTCTTCTAAACTGAGGACCTCAGATTCTCCCTTTAAATCCATGCTGAAGGGGGTGGATTTAAAAGGAGAATCTGAGGAAATTTGGGGGGTGCCTGCTGTCAGGGGTGCAATTGTTAAGCTAGCAGCACCAAACTTTTAGGGTATCTTTAGGAGACTCTCCAAAGTTAGGGACCTTCAAAGGTGTAGCCCCATCTCCTATTACCTTCCATTGGAAACAATGGGGGATGGGGGCACCCCCTTTGGAAGTCCATAGCTTTGGACCCCCTGGACCAAACTTCACAAAACCTGGGTGGTATCAATACAAGACTCTCCTGACGATACCTCCCAGGTTTGGTGAAGTTTGGTTCAGGGTGTCCAAAGTTATGGACCCTCAAAAGTGTAGCCCCCATCTTCTATTAGCTCCCATTGGAAACAATGGAGGATGGGCACCCCCTTTGGGAGGCCATAACTTTGGACCCCCTGAACCAAACCTCACCAAACCTGGGTAGTACCATCAGGAGAGTCCCCCAAACAATCCCTGAAAGTTTGGTGCTGCTAGCCTAAACAATGCACCCCCTGCAGGCCAAAAACCAAAAAACACTAAAAATATTTTTAAACCCCACAAACGGGTGGGCGGAGCTTCGGACATGAATGTGGGGGTCTGAACCCGAGAACCCCCCCTTACCTACGTCCTTGCTGAAAATTATTTAAATATTTTATTTGGGGTTCCTCCCATACTAGAGAGTCTAAGCAGCTTAGAAAATAAAAAATACAACTTGAACAAAAATACATAACATGCCACCAGTAGTATTTTATAGAGAAAATTCTAATGCTGGTTCTAATGAATCACAGAAAAAATCCTCAACTGGTTTCAATGCTTTGGCTGTCACAGGGCCACAGGTTACGATCCAAGGGCCAAGATTCCTTTTGTTGTGACCCATTGGCTCGCACATCTAGTTAGACCCAGACTAGAAGAACCTGCAAGAAAACCAATGGCAGATACTCAGCCCAGGTCTTGCTCAGATGTTTCCCATTTTCTTCTCTTTTCCAGCAGTCTAAGGTGAGACAGATTAGAATTTTACGATCTCTGTTTACCACAGAGGTTGCCAGATTAATTTATACCTGATCACTTCAGGCCCCCTTTCTACCAGGAAGCTCACTGGCTGGCCTTGCACTGGTCACTTTCTCTCAGCTTGACTGGGTTGTCCTGAAGCTAACATGTTAGAGAAGTGAACTATGCACACTCTCCTGAGCTTTGTGGAGTAAGGGTGAAAAAAAAATCAAAAGTAAGATTTGTGGGAGGAGGAGAAGAGAGCAGAGAGGGGGGAGTCATACAAGCCTTTAAATGAGTTGTGAAGGGCAATGGATACTTGAAACTGCTGTTGCCTGAGGTGAAAATGACTTTCTGTTTTAGATCATGCCAATATGAATTTCAATGACAGTGAGAGGGAAGCTCCCTTAAGCAGAAAGGGAGCTCTATGAAATGTAAGTTATTAGCTGACATTGCAGGCTGGTTCATACATGATTGTGGGTCACTTGTGAATGTGGGGATGAGAGCCCCTTCCCTGCCAGTGTGGAACCCTAAGGAAAGGAACTGGATTTTCCCCACACTCTGTCAGCACTGCTGGGTCTGTCATACCCTTTTGTCATCCTGACATCTCAAGGAAGGAGGAGGAGTTATTCTGTCACATCAACCTGACTTAAGTAGCCATCGGTACCATCCTAAGCAAAGTGACACCCTTCTAAGCCCAATGAATTCAATGGATTTAGAAGGGTGTAGCTCTGCTTAGAATCATAGAGTTGGAAGAGACCCTAAGGGTCATCGAGTCCAATCCCCTGCCATGACGGAATGCACAATCAAAGCACTCCTGACAGATGCCCATCCAGCCTCTGTTTAAAAACCTCCAGAGACTCCACCACATTCTGAAGCAGTGTATTCCACTGTCGAACAGTCCTTGCCATCAGGAAGTTCTTCCTAACATTTAGATGGAATCTGCTTTTCTGTACCTTGAATCCATAACTCCTTGTCCTACTCTCTGGAGCAGTAGAATCAAGCTTGCTCCCTCTTCAACATGACATCCCTTCAAATATTTAAACATGGCTATCATGTCGCCCCTTCTCTTATTCAGGCTAAACATACCCAGCTCCCTAAGCCACTCCTCATAGGTGATGGAATCCAGACTTTTTCCTACATTGGTCGACCTCCTCTGGACCCATTCCAGCTTGACAATATTCTTCTGGAATTGCAGTACCCAGAACTGGACATCACACTGCTGACTCATGTTTGTCAAGCCAGGTGTCACCCATCCTATATCTGTGCATTTCAATTTTTTCCTAAGTGTAGTATCTTACATTTATTACTGTTGAAATTCATTTTGCTAGTTTTAGCCCAACTCTCTGATCTGTCCAGGTCATTTTGAATACCGACCCTGGGGTATTAGCTACCCCTCCTGATTTGGTGTCATCTGCAGATTTGATTAGTATGACCTCTATTCCACCAACCAAGTCACTGATAAAAATATTGAATAGTAATAGGCCCAGAACAGAGCCCCATGGCACTCCACTAGCCACTGCTCTCCAGGATGAAGATGAGCTATTGGCAAGCACCCTTTGGTAAATTAATTTTCATTTGGTAAATGTAAATGAATGACACTGCAAAAACCTTATCTTTAAAATAGCCATTCCTTGTTTGCTGTGGCAATGATTGCTTTATCCAGACAGAGAAATATGCTGCTGATGCAAAGGAAGGACTATAAGTATAAAAAAGATAGCTCCTTTTTATATTGATAAAGAAGGTTAAATAAAAACTATGGCCTTAAAATACAGTGGGTAACTTTTGTTGAAGTTGTTAGGGTTTACTCTGTTTACTTTAAAATAATCAGAGATTGGTTCATTTTTTCCTCACTCGTCGTTCCATACACTCACGTCCCCTGTGACCTTGGTAGGGAGTTGCATAAGGTGACTAATGGCTCGCCATATTCACTCTTTCTGGTGGCTTGCCTGTTGCCCGCCTCTGGGCTTGTGAATCCCCTTCTGCTGACTTCTGCTGCATCCTTCCATCTCTTATCTTGGCACTTTGATGCATATGTTCTGAAGGTGGCCACCGTGACTTGGGGTGGCGGCAGATGGTAAACCTTCAGGCTGCCACCAGCTATGCTGGTGTTAAGTTGGTAACTTTGCGTTTGATGAAGAGTCAGCAGTGCATATGAAAGAGCTCTTGCTGCAGAAGTATCTTTTAATTAAAAAATTAGCATACTGAATCAGTTGCTAATTTCTCTGTGTTTTAAAGGTTTCTGAAAACAACTCTTTTCTTTAGGCTACATGGTGGTTATCTACCAACCAGTTTTGTCTTTAGTTATGAATGCATTTATTTATTGTGTACAAGCCAGCCCATTCTTTTCCTTTTGGTAAACTGAATTGTAGGCACCTGTTTACAATAAATTTTGCTGCCCTGAGTTGGATTCAGGGGAGAGAAGGAATTTTGATTCAATTAGCACCCTTCCTCACCTAAACCTGCTAACATGGAACCAAGGTTGCAGTTGTATATATTTATACAAGGTAGTAAACATCCATTTGGATTGCACCTCTTTTGATGTTTTTCAGGCATTTCTTGGTATCATGCCGTTAATTTCATAATGTAAGTGGCAATTCTAACTTTACATATTTTTAAAAGATATTTTTTACATTCTTTGCAGCCTTTCTCCAAAAGAAGTATTTTACTGCCATAGATATTATTGACATACTCCTGCAGTACCGTTTATAATAATTTGGCCTGAATTACATTCATTTGGCAGTTTTAGATTGCTGATTTGGTGAGTAAAGCTACCGTCAAAAGCACAGAGACTCTGCTGAAGTCTTGTTTTTTTCTGGCTGTACTTTTCGATATTATCTGTGTATTTATCTTTTAAGCATTGTGAGTGCTTTGCCGTCATCTTTTTTATTACTGAAGAAGAAAAGAAGAGACGTTTTGGCTACAAAATATTTAAAATAAGAGGCTTCAACTGTCGGTCCTGCAGCTAAATGCAGCCCCAGTATACAGACTAGCATCGAGGCAGAAGATGGTATTTGTGGCAGTAAACCTTGAGAGGATTGGGTGATGGGGTTGATGTGCTGCCCTACCCCCCCAGATGGCTCACTTAGATGTCACTTGGATACTTGGGTTGCAAACTTGCATGGATATGTAGGCGGCATCACATTGTTTAAGAAAAGCTGCAAAGGTATGTGGTGAGGGAACAGCTTAAAAGACCCTATAAGCCATAAAAATATGAAGTGTCTATTGGCATTATAGGTGGAAGTAATGTAAAAATATATGCAGGGCAGGGGAGAGAAGGTGGCATAATATGGTCTGATCTTGTCAGATTTTGGAAACTCAGCAGAGTCTGTATTTGGAAAAGAGATCACCAAGAAAGACTGCAGAGGAGGGAAATGGTGAACCACTTCTTCTTCTCAGTTGCCTTGAAAATCCCTTGCTGAAGTTGCCATAAGTTGACTGCGACTCGACAGAACTTTACACACTCTGGCAAGCACATCCACACACATGGTCCCTTGATGATTACTTCAAGCCCTAAAGGTAACTGTAAATGTTGTCCCCTGTGCAAGCCCAGGCCATTGCTGACTTATAAGGTGATGTCACATCCAAATGGTAACAGGGTAGTTTGCCCTTGTCTTCCTCAGTCATCTTCACTTTACCCCCAGCAAGCTGGGTACTCACTTTACTGACTTTGGAAGGATGGAAGGCTGAGACAATCTTGATCTGGCTACCTGAACCCGAATTCTGTTGGGATTAAACTCAGCGACTCGTCGCGATGCCGCCTCCGCATGGATGCGGAACGACGTTCCGAGCGAAATCAAACCGGGACGGGTCCCAGAAAGAACCGCATGGACGGTCCCAGAAAGAACCGGGAAGACGGCGCGCCGCTTAAGCCGGTGATTTTGCCGGTCCCCTAGGCTTCATACAACGCCTGGGTAAGGCGGAAAGGGCCAGAGTTTTGACTGCAGTACTGTAGCTTACCACACTGCTCTTACTTCAAACCCTAGTAAGGTAAAAATATCCTTGTAATTAGTCTGAACTAACATCTTCTGATGTGTCTCTTCACGGTCAATTTCCAGTTTTCTCCTTTCCAAAATCAAATGTGTTTTTCTTCAATTTCTTCTTATAAGGTGATATTTTACAAATGTTCCATTTCCTGTTAGAGACCTTCCTAATTTGTTTGGTTCACGGCTGTCTCTTAGCTAGCCCAGTTCAGGCTACCCTTTGCTCCTCCCTTGAAGAATTCTCACATCTGCAATCAGACTGTATTGCAGATTGGTAGCGGTTGGAATTATAGAAGAGCTCAGTGTTGGTTTAGAAAAGTTCTGTGTCTTCAAAAACTGTAGAAATAACGTAATGTGACTAACGCTGGTTGAGACACACCCTAATTTTGTTAGTTCTGGAATCTGGCAAACATTTGAGATGATGTGGGCTGATTGGGCACGGTAATCATTTGATGAAATGCTGTGACACGTCACAGCTGCTTTCCTGTGCCAAAACGGTGGTTCATCATCACCTGGAAATTTGTTGGTATTTGCCAGTAAGTGGTGAGCTGTCTTCTCATTACACAAAGGAGTGATGTAGCCCAGCAGTTATACAAATGGGCTCTGTGCAGTGGTTTTATTTTGCATTTGCTTTACATACTGAATAAAGTCACAAAGAAAAGAAATACCTCTGCTAAACAGAACGGAAGCAGCAGAATTGGTTTTCTTCTTTTGGCCACTGCATCCAACAATTAAAAAGATGTGTTTGCTTCTGCTTTCATTAAGAACTGAAATGGGTGGTTGGAGAGACATGGGACTGAACCTACACATGTACATATGGAATAATGAGAAGATACTGCTCTCCTAATAAAATATGCACATTTCATGTCAACATTTGCATGTCACTTAAATTGGCCTCATCAGAGGGTTAGAAAATAACCAACATAACACCAATTTTTATAAGGGGAACAGAAAATGCGAACAAGTGACAACTACTAATGTAGTTACATTTGCCTTCAGAAAGGGAAATTTCTCAAAGATGAGGGGGATAGTGCGCAGGAAGCTGAAAGGGAAAATCAAGAGAGTCAAAAATGTCCAAGATGCTTGGAGGTTATTTAAAAACACAGTCACAAAAGCTCAGCTGGAATGTGCTCCTGCAGGTTAGGAAAGGCAGCCTCAGTCCAAAAGAAAGCCACCATGGTTAATAAGGGACGTGCTTGAGGAAATTATTAGGGAAAAAGATGTCTTTTTAGAAAATGGAAGTCCAACTTAACCGATAGAAGAATACCAGAGAGAAATCACAAATGGTGGCAAAAGAGAAGCAAGTTAGCTGTAAAGGGAGGCAAAAAAAGGATTATGAGGAAACACATGGCTGTGAACATCAAAACCAGCAACAAACAAGTTCTTTCAAGTACATCGCGCTATGAAGCCAAAGCAAGGGAAGCTGTAGGTCCAAGCTAGGATGACAAAGGAACAAAGGGTAAAAGCAAAGACGACAGGGAGATTGTAGAAAAGTTGAATGAATTCTTTTGCATCTGTCTTCACCTAAGAGGAGGTGAGGCACCTTCCCGCACCTTGTCCAAGCTCTTAGGAGGCTTAACTGAGGAACTAACAAAAAGATAGTGGTAGACAAGGAAGAAGTTCTGGCAGCTTTCATTGAGCAAAACTAAATGTTACTAAATCCCCTGGCCCAGATTGTATTCACCCAAGCGTTCTTAAAGATGCTCTAGCAGGAAATTGCTGGATCTTCTCACTTTAATATGCAACTTTATCCTTGAAATCAGGTTCCATCCCTGAAGACTGAAGATGGCCAAATGTCACACCAATCTTTAAGAAAGGATCTTAGGGGGACCCGGAAATTACAGGCCAGTCAGTTTTGACATCCGTTCCTGGTAAATTAGTATAATCTGGTCATTAAAGATAAAATTATAAACATGGTGAAAAGCAAGACCTGCTGAGAAAGAGTCAGCATGGCTTTTGCAGAGGCAAATCCTGTCTTGGCTAAACTTACTAGAGTTCTTTGAGGATGTAAACAGGCATGATGGATAAGGGGAACCAGTGCGGACATTGTTCACTTGGATTTCCAAAGAAGTGCTTTTTGACAAAGTTCCTCACTCAGAGACTATGCCGCTGAGAAAAACTCAGCAATGAAGGAATAAGAGGGGAAGTTCTCCTATGGATTAAAAACTGGTAGAGAAACAGGAAGCAAAGAGCGGGTGTAAAATCGAAAATTCTCACAAATGAGAGATGTAGGGAGTAGTGTCCCCTAAGGATCCAGATTGGGACCAGTGCTCTTTGAATCTATTCATAAATGACATTCAAAGTAGGGTGGGTAGCGTGGTGGCCAAGTTTGTAGATGATACTAGCTCATGTAGTGGTGCGAGGAACCATAAAGGATTGCTAGGAGCTCCAAGCCGGACCTTGATAAATTGTGGTGAGTGGGCTAAGAAATGGCAATGCCCAACAAAACATGCACCATAAAGTAAGTCCAAAACTCTGACAGAAAGTTTGTGTCGCGCCATCAGCCCGAACGTGGTGATTTGGGGCGGCCCATTGATAAGGTTCCATGTAATGTTTCCAACTCCCAAATGCAGCTGCAAAAAAGGCAAACTCCTTATGCTGGGGATAATTAGGAAAGGAATTGGAGAATAAACTGCAAAGATTGTCATGCCCTTTATATAGCTGTGGTGCGACCGCGACTTGAGTACTGTGTTCAGTTCTGGTCAGCCATCTCAAAAAAGGATATTGAAGAGATAGAAAAAGTGCAGAGAAGGGCGACGAGGATGATTGAGGGACTGCAGCATCCTTCCTTATGAGGAAAGGCTGTACGCTTTGGGACTTTTAGTTTGGAGGAGTGAGACGCCTGAGGATACATGGATTGAAGTCTATAAAATTATGCATGGGTAGAAAATGCTGACAGAGAGAAATTTTTTCCTTTCTCACAAATACTCAGAACCAGGGCATTCATTGAAATGCTGGGGAAGAATTGTGAACTACTGTGCTGATACACTCTTCACTTAACGCAGGATTGGTGTTTGAATATGCCGCCACAGGAGGTGGTGATGGCCACTAACCCGGATAGCTTTAAAAGGGGCTTGGACAGATTTATGGAGGAGAAGTCGATTTATGGCTACCAATCTTGATCCTCTTTGGCACTGAGATTGCAATGTCTTATCAACAGTCCAGGTGCTCGAGCAACAGCCACAGAAGGCTACTGGCTTTTCAATATTATCCTACATGTGAACTCCCAAAGGCACCTGGTGGGCCACTGCGAGTAGCAGAGAGCTGGACTAGATGGACTCTGGTCTGATCCAGCTGGCTTGTTCTTATGTTCTTATGTTCTTAAAATTACAGAGAAATTAGCCTCTGTGTATACTAGTGGGAAACCTTTTTAAAGATTAAGCCTTGTTAAGGGAGATTCAACATCACTTCTGCAAAAAAAGCCTTTGTCAAACTAACCTTTTGGATTTTTCTGAGAATTCAGTAAGCATGTGAGTAGTAGTTGATCAGTTAAGCAAGTTAGTTCAAAAGCTGCCCACCAGTTGTAGTCAATATGATGGAACGTCTGGCATACCGTTGGTCTGTATTTGGTCTGTATTTCATATATTTTCCTCAGTTGTCTGTATTCATTCTCATACCACTTTTCTGTGGGTTCCTCCCATTCACTGCTGCCATAAGTCACCCCATCTTCTGTTAGCTTCTGCTGGGTTTGAAAGAGCTATCCTACAAATCACCTGTTTCATGGTATTCAAGCATCTCTGATCAGCAGTTTCTTGGTTGCCAGTCAAAATGCTGCCACTGAGAAGATGCAAAATTGTTTACAGCAAATCAGAAGACAGATTTGAAAAAAGAAAACTCGAACTAGGCTATTGATTGTAATGGGAAGGGTTCTCAGTACCTTTGGTGTGTCAGTGTTTATCTTCCTAAATTTTGTCAAGTCAGGCATTAGCACCAAAGTGGTCAAGTTTGTGGATGACTTCAGATTATTCAGAATAGTAAAATCCTAAACTCAAATTTCTCAAAACTGAGCAAAAATGAAGAATGAGAATAACTACAAGAAAGTGTGAAGTGGGACAATGGGGCAATAAAAACACGTTTTTAAACATATCAATTGGCAGTGTGACTGGATGGCATTGATTATGCAAGGAAGACATCTGTGTTGTGTGAATAGCTCAATGTGTATGGTTAGAGAGCTTGGGGACAATAAATAAGCAAAATCCATATTAGGAATTGTTAGGAAAGGGATTTCAATAAAATTACAACATGATTGCTTTATATTAATATATGTTATGGATCACAGTAAATGCTGCATTCAGGTCTGGCCACCCTTTGCAAACATATTCTGGTGCTGGAAAAGGCACAGAAAGCAGTGGTCAAGGAAATGCTTTCCCTTTGAGCAAAGGCCACAGCATTTAGTGAGGAAAAAGTTATGCAATTGGGTAGAGAAAGTGGACAAATTTGTGTTTCTCCTTTCCCAAACACTAGAATTAAGAGTCACCTGTGAAACTGAGCAGCAGTAACATTCAAGATGGACAAAAAAAATCTAATACAATATATGGGGAATTCATTGGAGTGATGATAGCTATTAGATTAAATAGGCATATTGATGTAGGATAGATCTGTTAGCATATATTAGCTGTTATAAGTAAATGGATCTTCCATATTAAGAAGCTATATGCCATTGGAAACTGCTTGCTGGGGGGCAGTGACATTCATGCCCTTCTTGCAGGCTTCCCAGGGGTACCTGGGTGGCTGCTCGGGAAAACAGAACCTTGGACTAAATGCTTCTTAAGGAAATTGTGTGGACTTTTCAGTTTGCTCATGAATTATATTGCATTTATTTATTTCATGTGTAGTCTGCCTTTTCTCACTAAGTGTCAAGCTAATAAAACAAGACTCGGATGAGCAGTGCCCTCAATTGTTAGGTATGTGTGTGATTCTGTCATTCCGCTATTCACTTTTTGTGGTCAGGACATCCCATTTTGCTTGTCTGTGATATCACTGAAAAACAGGGCCTGACCACAGATTGTCAAACCTTAACAAAAACAAAAACAACCAACAACAGTTGTCAAGAATTGGATGTGTGGCCTGCACTGAAGGTCATACAGGTTAAATTTGTGGAGAGCTGAGGAAAAGGGGCCTGTAGGTGATATGTTAGCTGCTCCTGATGCGATGGTGTGAGCATACGTTAGTTGCACACTGCCTAGATATAGATGAGCAAATATGAGGAGAGGAAGGAACTCTACTGTTAATTGTATTCATTCAATAATGATATGCTATCAAAGGTAATTATTTCATGGGGGTTTGGTTACAGCAGTTGTTTTATCCTGAAATGAAAGTCTGTTTGGGGTGCTTTTGATTGGGAAGACAATCATACCAAATTAGTCCAAATTAGATTTTTGTCTTTAGAAAGGTGAGTGAAGCCATGAGCAGTGTTGTTAAATTGGTGTCTTCTTGTCTACAAATGAACCAGCCCTCTTGAGGGTTAAAGAAGCTATTTACTCTGTCCTTTATGCTGAGAGCTTCACTGCCGATTAGTCTAGTGTTGGTATTTTTTAAAATGCTTGGCTCCTTATGATCTTCGCGTATGCTATGATAATATTAATATAGAGTCGTAGGTCCATTCATTAAGAAATGACTCTAAAATGAGGTTGCTGCACGTAAATTTGGAAAGCTGCAGATGTTGTGGGCAGACGTTTCTTTTTCGGAATTAGCCGTATGGCTAATAATTTCCAAGTGGCTAAAGCTCTTGTTAGCAAGAGTGCTCGGGTGTTAAGAATTGCCCTATAAATAACTTGAAGAAGGGAAGTTGAAGGTGCTTCTTTTTAAAGACTATTGTTAACTAAACATTATTGCCAAACAGATGGAAAGCATTCACCAGCCTGATGTTTTTACTCTAATTATATTATCTCCAGTCCTGTACGGCTCAGTTGAAGAGGTGCATCCAGGGGCCAATTTATAATCATTTAACCAACACCTGTTTGGGAGAAATTGACAGTCAAAGGGCACATTTAAAAAAAATCGCATATGTTCTTGTATTTACTGCCTCAATGTGAATGTTAGCTAACTGCAAACAAACTTGGTTGAAAAGACAAAGTCCCTGGAAAATTGATGCATCACTTTTTAACCATTTTTATCTCTTAATCTGCCTCATTCTCCAGCTATACAGGAAGAGCTAAACCCAATTTTCCTGCTATGATTTATCCCATCAATTCCTACTCTGTTTTTAAATAGCCCTGATTTGTAGTCATGTAAAATTTTGATAGAAAATTCACCAACCTAGCAGCATAAAATCAGCACTTGAGCCCAAGTAAATAAATTTCCAAGCCCCCAAAGCAGTCCACTGTATATATAGATACCACAACTATTGAAAGGTCATTAAGCGTCCACACGTTCATATGAATGAAATTCTGAATAGATTTTACTCCATTAATTTGGAGATAGATTTTTTCGAGCAAAATTAAAAATTCAATCTATTGCAGTTCTGTGCTTGCAGTAAGTAGATTGTTTTCTCTGATAATTAAGAAAGCTGTTACAATTAGTTCTACAATCATACAAGTTTATGCTGTGGAAATTCATTAAGTGTATGGAGGAGGAGAAGGAATTTGGATTTATACCCTGCTTTTTTCAACCATACAGAGTCTCAAAATGGCTCACAAACTCCTTCCCTTCTTCTCCTCACAACAGACAGGCTGGCCTATTATACACTGGTTCTGTGCCCCGCACTGAGGGTATGTCCCCTTTGGGGCAGAGTTTTGGTTGCAGACACGCTCAGGCTTGCGGTGTGGCAAATTCCAGAAGCCCCACTGTTTTTGAGAGTGGGGAAACCTCAGTGTTTTCCCTGGCTTTGGGGTTGCTGCTCCTTCTGGTCTCCCCCTCCCCACTCCTCACTCTCTGTCAGAGGGAGGGAGAGAGAAAGAGAGGAGGGGGAGGCGATGGCAGCAGCAGCAAAGGAAGAGCCAGGCAAAACCGCTGTTCTCTGGCACCAGTGGAGCATGCCTGGCAGCCAACTTCCCTGCTGGATAGAACGGGGAAAAGGATCCCATCAGGGGCGCACGCAGCCCACCAGCACTTCACCAAGGCAAGTCCACCTCCCTCAGACAATAGCTGGATCTGCTTCTTTTGTTTGTGACTTCTTTCTAAGTGGCTCGAAATCATTAGAAAAATCTTTCCTTGGACAGAGAAGAAGAACACACATGTGTTTACCCCCTTTCAACTTCTTGCCTTTCTATCGACTTTTGTGAAAAACACGATATTATTGCACAGAAATAATGATACAAACATTTAAAGAGCTTTGAAAGCAAAGCTGGCAATCTTGCAATGACTGGGAGTGACCCAGAAGTGGGGCAAGCAAGCCGCGCAGCAGACTTTATTCACCTTTTGGTATATAAACAGAAATGCAAGGAGAACCCTCTGTGGAGCAAACAGCCTCGGGGAAAGCGCTTCATGCATTATGGGCTGCTGTGAAGTAGGGCTGAGAGAGTTCTGGGAGAACTGATGCCCAGCCCAAGGTTATCCAACAGGCTTCATATGTAAGAGTGGGGAATCAAACCTGGTTCTCTAAATTAAAGTTCTGTTCACCTGCCCTTAATCACTACACCATGCTAATATAGGATTTTGTTACCTTTCCACAGCCTCCCTCACCACTCATTCGTTATTATCTTTCTGTATATTAAACTAGGTAGTTGGATCTAGGCTAATGTTCCATTGGGCCTCTCTGGTGATATTCTTGATTGTGTTGCAGTTTAAACATAGTGGATTTATTTTATTTTATTTTAAATTTGAAATAATGTTGAGCTAGGAAAATCCTATTCAAAAGCGCTAGAGCAGACCAATTTGAACAACTAATAAAATATCTAATAAGGTTGCTTACTTCTGTACCTGGTTTGCTATTATTCTATTTATTTTTTAAAAACAACAACCCCAGACTCTTATTTTTCTTGCACATATACCAGCAAACAAGTATAGGGATCACCAAGTACATAGCTGGCTGGAACTTGTCCCTCCCACAACCCGTTCTTCATTTATTTTAAACAGTTTTGTGCTAGTGCAAAGAAGCGGATGCCTGTCCTCCATTGAGCACATTTGGATCCAGTGTCTCTTTCAGTGTTGGTTGACCCACTCACAAGGTGCTCAGACGAGACTTCCTGCTCATTAGGTGGAGATTGCCCTGGGGTGCCAGAAGGCAGGGTGGGGGGTCGCCAGGGGAGTCAAAAGAGTCTTACATGTGGCAAGAAACAGCCCTGAGCAGAGCCTGGAGCTCAATAGCCACTTCCTAAATGGTAGGCAGAGGCAGGGGCATTGGTTGCCAGGGTTTGGTTGCCCAGCTTACCTTCCCTGCTGCTATTTCCCACCCTGCCCTGTGAAGGATAGAGGAAGGGTAGGTGACTGCCACTGCTCCTCAGCTACTGCTACTAATCTACAAAGCAGCCTAGCTTGTGGAGTGGTGGCAGGCAGCGCCTTGCCGGCTTGGGGCTGCACACGCCTGGGCTGCAGCAGCTTCAGGAGTAGGAACTCATCCTGTTACTCAGCCTGCTTCCCCCCTTCCTGCCACTCTCCTGCAAAGGAGGAAGGGAGGAAAAGCAGTCAACCGACAACTCCTGTACTGTTGCAGAGTGTCACACCCATCCAAGTCAGAGGGTGGCTCCTTGTCCACCTATATCCATATGTTCCCAGATAAGCGGGGCAGGTAGGTGCTAGGCCAGCAGTGTGTGTGTGTGTGTGTGTGTGTGTGTGTGTGTGTGTGTGTGTGTGTGTGGTTGGTTGGTTGGTTGGTTGGTTGGTTGGTTGGTTGGTTGGTTGGTTGGTTGGTTGGTTGGTTGGTTGGTTGGTTGGTTGGTTGGTTGGTTGGTTGGTTGCCAGGCTAGTGAGTGGCCTAGGGATCCAAAAGCCAACCTGTGCTCAAAGTGTGGAGTTGGCATTTGTGTGGTGCTCTGCCTGTGGTTGGGAGGATATGACAATCTAGAGCTTATTTTTGCTCTTTCTGCATGTATAGTCTACGTTCCAGGGCTATTTGTGAAGGGCATGTACACATTGTAATTCTGTAAAGGTATATCTCTTAAGATGGTCACCTAACCAAACATATTAGTTGATTAATAATATGTGGCTTGATAAATGTGCAGCCTGCATAAAGTTGCATGTGAATAAAACAATGATTCTAAGAAATAAATGTGTCAGAACAAACAACATCTTAAAAGTGGAATTACCTCTGAACAGTAGGGAGGATCCTTCTAATGTGACTCCTGTTGCTTTGTGTATTGGCGTTGTTCTAATGTCTGGTTAATCAACCCAGTGCTACAGCTCTAGTATCTGCATAAAAATATAATAAACTATTGTACATATTAGTGGGGTTTCATAAGTGACATTAGTCTGTAGGGGGAAGTCTTAATGGCTGATCAGTTAAAGCTCTTCATATTTATTGGACGCCTTTTTAAAAATGTGTTTCATTTAGGTATTACTGGTAATGGACACTAGAACACAGCAGACATTTATACTGAAGGTAAGTTAAATCATTATTCTCCTCAAATCACTTGGCATGCTGATGCAGTCATATTTTTAGAGTTATTGCTGTGTTGGTTCAAAGAAGGCAGAAGTAGCACATAAATTGGAGAGGCAAGCCATTCGTTCTGTCTCACTCATTGCTTTAGAACAAAACTATCAATTGTCCTCCTTAGTTCAGCCCTCTTCACTCTACCAATGTGTTAACAAGCAGGGTTTACGGAAATGAAAGTGATAATGTTGCTTACCCTGAATTTTAATCAGCACACTTGGCCAGCAGTTTCTACTTTTTACTCTTTTCCGTGTGTTCCATAATGTATTGCTATCTCCCCCCCACCCCCGCATTTTTCACTATTAGATAGAAAATCAGGGGGAAATTGCAGCCAAAGTTTTCATCATCTTTGAAATCTTTGTGATTGAGGGATCCTCAGTCCCAACAAAATAAGAGGTGCTAATTTGATGGGGGGAAGATCTGACCCAGGAACTGGATGTTTCCTGTTCTGGATGGGTTTGTACTCCTCCAAATGAGCAAGCTTATAGCTTGGGCTTGCTATTGGACCTAAGTCTATTATTATATAGACATGTATCAGTAGCAACAGTAGCGAAGTAAAGATCAAGGAAAGAATGCCTCAGAGGGCAGCGGTAACATAAAACAGGCTGGTCACGTATATCTTGTAGCAGCATTGATATATAGTTGCAAGCAGTTACATTGAATTAGGAGTGCATCTCAATCACTTAGATAGCATTCCCCCTGACGTTCAGTATATGTAACCAGCCTGCTTTATGTTACCACGGCCACCTGGGACATTCTTTCCTTGATATTTACTTTATGGCTTCACACGCTCTGTAGATAACTAGTCTTCCCCCTGACACCCTGGTCTCATGAGATACGGTGTTGTTGTTGTTGTTGCTCGTGGGGGCAGGATGCCAGGTGGCTCTCGATCACTATTTGTCACCGACCTTGGGGTGCCTCGGCTCCGCAAACTCTTTCAAACTTCTTGAGAAAATAGGAAGGGGACTGACAACGACGATAAAGGGGATGGCAAAGGCCAGGTTTGCCAGAACTGGCTTTGCCAAGCTTTAGTGCTCTGAGCTTATCAATAAACACTACTGATCAACAACACAGAGTCCATTTATTGGCTTAAGGTTCGAGACCTAACACCATATTACTGAGGAAGCATAGAGGTACAAGGAACTGAATGGGTTATCTAATCCACCCCTCTGTACAAGTCGGGAAATTCACAACTATTTTTCTCTGCCCCCCCCCCCCCGCAATACTCTCCCAGCAACTTTTTCTCCCCCCCCCCTCGCAATACTCTCCCAGCAACTTTTTCTCCCCCCCCCCCCGCAATACTCTCCCAGCAACTTTTTCCCCCCCCCCCCTCGCAATACTCTCCCAGCAACTTATTCTCTATGGCCAGAGGAAAGCTAAAACACTCCAGGATACCTGGTCAGTGTGGCCAGAAGGAGAATTCTTTCCTGGCCCCAAAGTGGCCATTGGCATGTAAGAAAGGACCATGAGAGCTGTGCACTGACTCATCCCTTCCCACCCTCTATCTCATAAAATCATAGAGGTGGAAGAGACCATAAAGTCTATCAAGTCCAACCCCCTGCCATGCAGGAACACATAATCAAAGCATCCTGACAGATGACCATCCAGCTCTGTTTAAAAACCTCCAAAGAAGGTGACTCCACCACACTCTGAGGTAGTGCATTCCACTGTCAAACAACCCTAACTGTCAGGAAGTTCCTCCTAATGTTTAGATAGAATCTCTTTTCCTGCACCTTGAACCCATGACTCCTGGTCCTAGTCTCTGGAGCAGCAAAAAAGAACCTTGCTCCCTCTTCAACATGACATCCCTTCAAATATTTATATATGGCTATCATGTCACCCCTTAACCTTCTCTTTGCCAAAGTAAACATACCCAACTCCCTAAATCTCTCATGATCTGCTCAAGTTCACAGAATTAGCATTGCTATCAGATGGCCATCTAGCTTGTGCTTAAAAAGCTCCAATGAAGGAGTGCCAACCACCTCCCGAGAAAGTCTGTTTCTCCGAGGAACCCCTCTGTTAGGAAGTTCTCCCTAATATTTATCCAAAAACTATTTTAATTTAATTTCACCTCATTGATTCTGGTCTGACCTTGTGGAACAACAAAAAGCAACTTTGCTCCATCCTCTATATGACAGCCCTTAACATACCTGAAGAGGACTATTGTGTCACCTCTCAGTCATCTCTTCTCTAGGCTAAATAGACCAAGCTCCTTCAACCTTTCCTCATAGGACTTAGTCTTCAGGTCCCTCACCACCTTCATTGCCCTCCTCTATGTTCCAGCTTGTCAACATCCTTCTTAAATGGTGGTGCCCAAAACTGAACACAGTACTCCAAGGCAGGTTTAACCAGTGCAGAATAAAGTTATATCTTCATTTCACGTGACCTGGACACTATGGGTGTTTCTGTACAGCCACGGAAACGAACCTCCACCAGCATAAATTATTTAAAAGTGGCGCCTTCACGCCGCTTGGGGGGAGCCAGGACGGTGCTGCTGCGATGCAGCAGTGCCTCCTGTGCGAACAGCAGCCCAGGGACCGTTTTTTTCCCGTCTCTGAGGCGATGTTTTTTGGCTGTGCGGAAACGGCCTATATTTCTGTTGATGGAGCTCAAAATTGCATTTGCTTTTTTAGCTGCTCTATCACCCTGGTGTGTGGTCATATTCAGTGTATGATCTACTTGGATATATAGGTCTTTGCCGCACATGCCTAATAGAGACAATTTATAACTGCAGAGAAGTGACACTTTGCAATATCAGTATTTTTTCCCCTTTTGAAATTCGTCCTTCCATGAAAACTTCCCTGTTAACAGAATTATTTTTAAATTGGTAGCCTAATTGTGTTTTTCTGGGGCTAGATATTAAGAGAAAGACCTGGCTGCCACGGAAAACAGCAGTCCCACTTCTCCTCCTTTCCCTCCTGGCAATATCTAATAAAGCAAAATGCACAACACAAACTCACCATGTTTTAAATTTTCCTGTCTGCACTACAGAAGTGAAGGGAAGGTGTGGAAACTTGCAAAACTTGCTCTGCATGTTTAGTTTTAGTAGACACTACTAGGAGGAGGAGGAGACAAAGGACTGCTGTTTTTGGCAACAGCCATGAAACGGTTAATGTCTACAACCTTAGAGAACTGAAACATGTTTTGTTTGTGTTTTTACCACAGCATTGCTCCCCTCATACTTCATGTATGTACCACCTTTAGAAATCCTAACCTTTTCAGGAAACAATCCATGTTCCCCACTTCATTTTATCTTCCTTTTTTTGGAAACTTATGTTTAACTGAACTCTATAAAAACGGGAATATTTTGTGTTAGCCTCTGGAATGTGAGCAGGTTTAACAATGGCAGTTGACTTTTAAACTAAAGCACAGCACCCCGAAAAAGATTTTTTTCTTTTTTTAAAAAAAGGTCACAAGGAAAACAAAACGGAGTGTCATCCTGATGACTTGGTTTGTGAGAGATTCTAATGAAAACATTGACCCATGTAATTGATTTTAATGGCAGCTTTGTGCCATCTTCTGTTCTCTGGATTTGCGCCAGATGCCATCAGCAGGGCCTCAGGGGACTGAGGGGCATAGAGCAGCAGATGAGTGGTTTCTCTGAAGCCTAGAGTAACTCGGATAGATTAGTTTGGTTGATAAGCACAGAGCACAACAGGCACCAAAGGCAACTGAGGGTACAACTGACCTTTTTGTTCTCTGTCAGGGTCTAAGGAAAAGTAGCGAGTACAGCAGGAAGAGAAAGACCATCATCCCCCGCTGTGTGCCCAACATGGTGGCTCTGCACAAGTACATCATCTCTGAGGAATCGGTATTCCTTGTGCTACACCATGCAGAAGGTGGGTCTGTGAATTAAGATGCATTCCAGGCTGGGGGTGAGGGGGAGGGTGTCAAGTTTTTTTCCAGTCAGTGACATCCAGATGTTACCTAGACTGACCTTAAAGCCTGTGTTATTGTCGCTCTTTAGAGCACAGCATAAACACATGGTCTTTGTTTTGAAGCATTTCCTTGCCTCAGAACCTCATTTTATTATGCACAGTTTCCACTGTGCTTTTTGAAAAGTTATTGACATGTTTCTAATGGGATTGGCACCACAGAGCAAGAAAGGCAAAGAGCAAGAGATAACGTGCCTTTTAGCTGGATTCTAACAATTTTTGTGGTACTCAAACCTCTTCCTCAGCCTGATGGTTTTTGCCAGTGAAGTGAGGACATTACACTCCCACCTTTGCCTTTTGTGCAAGTTGTTCACCTCTTCACTGCTGTTTGCCATCTTCATGTAACTCCTCAATCCTGTGCCCTCCAAGTGCACCTCTGTAAACTGTGGTTGCAGCTCAGCTGGCAGAGAAGGAGGACCACTGCTATTAAAATCCTTGCTGAGTGGACACAGGAAGATGTAAATGGGTGCATGAGTGTGCATGTGTGTGCACGTGAAGAAGGGAGAGTTAAACCTTTCTTCTTCCCATACTGCCTTGCGCTATTCTGTTCGTTTCATCCTGGAGGAATTCCTATCCAGGCTAGTGTTCAGTAGTGTAACCTGCCCAGAAGAAAATGTTCCAAACAGTGAAGCTCAGTAAGGTAAGTGGGAGGGAGACAGGATGAGGTCCCCTTTGTCCAAACACTCCTTATGTTTAATAATGCTGCTTCAGCTGTGAACAGGCAGGCATGACTATTTTTAAATACAGTAAAAATGCCCGGGAGGTTCCTGCCTCTGAATTTGACCTCTTGCATCACCCAAATTGTTTCGTGTTTTTGCTCTTTTTTATTGAGGGGGGGAAGCTTTATGCCTCTACCCTCCCTCTCCAGTGGACAAGGCAGGTGGGGCTGCCTGTTGTGTGTGGCAGGGAGCAGCCATAGCCCATTCTTCTATTTCCTCTGCCCTTCAGGCTGCCTTGCCTGCCTCCTTTCAAGTGCCAGGGAAATCTAACCCCAACTAGCAAGAATAGCCCCAGGGAACAGAACAGCTCACACAGATGCGTGGCCTGCATGTATCAGAAAGCCTTGCTCGTTCAGTGAGACGGTGCAGTGATTGGCAACAGTGTGAACCTTTTGGTTGGGCAAAATGTCCCTGTCAGGTGCGTGTCGCATATTCACTCCCTCTCCTGTCTCTCCTCCTATCCAGGGAAATTAGACCAGACAGTGAAGCACCAGAATAACTGTTTGAAAGGTTTCTAACTGCCTCCTGATGTGAAAATTAATTCAGCTTGAATTCAGAGCATTGGCTCCATGAATGGGTATGGTTTGTGTCACATCTGCATTAATAAAATGCTAACTGTACATTCCTTATACGATCTAGCCTTGAATCCCATAACAGAGCACACTGGATGAGGGTTCAAGGTACACAAAAGCTTTCCTGAGTCTTCCTTTGGTTGATTGTTATACTGGACAGTCAGTTAAATTGTCAGAAAGCTCTGCTGGGTTAGAGTTCCTGAAACCCCACAAGTAAGACCTAAAGAGTCCCCTGTTGTGTTCCTGGCATCCAGAGCTCAGTGGCACATTATCTTTGAACATGAAATCTTCCTCTGTTCTCTTACCTCACCTTTTATTTTTTATTATCCAGCCACAGAGACTGCTCTGTGTAACTCAAAAGGTTGCATACTTTAATTTGAACAATGGTTGGTACAAATAAATACGTAATTCACACTCTCTCTGTTCTACAGCCATAGTAAAGAGATTTATTTGCCACCCAGGACAGAGGTAGATTAAATGGAATAATGAAATTGCAAGTGTGTTTTAAGGAGGGAGAGGGGTTATCTTGGGGAAAAAGGTGCTTTCTGTTGTGTGGCATGCCCAATATCCTCACAAGAATAACCACAACCTCTTTGAATGCTTAAAAAAGAATTTTCACTGAGTTTCTACAATTTCATTGCTCTGACCTAGGCATTTTAAGAACATAGCCAGTGGCATTACATAGGAGTTCAAAGTGGAACTACACAGTTGTGCTTCCCAATGTCTTTTGGAAATTGCTGGTATGAACAAGTGGCAAATAATAATTACTTTTTGACTACCTCAACTCAACAATGCTCGGATTTAAGTAGTCTCAAAATTTACTTACACAGAGCTTGCTAAGTGTAACACAGAGTTTGCTAAGATATTTGTACTTGTGGAGCTCAGTGTGGGAGAATGCAACAGAACTCGCATTGTACCCTTTTCTTAGTACATCTTAGACATCATGCCAGGCAGCAAATCAGTAAGAGCAGGGCGTGAATGGTTTGGGGCCCATATTATCCTGCCGGACACTTTAAGTTACCAGAGGTGCCTTCCCTAAATCTAATCACCTAGTACTGTCATTGTTATCTTTTAGATGTCAGCCTAAATCAGTCCTATTCGCTTTAGTGACAGTACAGATTTGCTATTCACTGCCGTCCAGTTCCTCATTTATTTGCTGTGTAATTTAATTTGATGTGTTGTTTTAAATGTGTCTTATTGTAGGTATCTTATGCCATGGTTAGGTTATGCTTCTTACTTTAGGTCTTATTTTAGGTATCTCATGCCATGTAAATGGCCTTGAAGACTCAAATGGTAGAAAGAAGAAGAAGAAGAGTTTGGATTTATATCTCCCCTTTCTCTCCTACAGGAGACTCAAAGGGGCTTACAATCTCCTTGCCCTTCCCCCCTCACAACAAACACCCTGTGAGGTAGGTGGGGCTGAGAGAGCTCCGAGAAGCTGTGACTAGCCCAAGGTCACCCAGCTGGCATGTGTAGGAGTGCACAGGCTAATCTGAATTCCCCAGATAAGTCTCCACAGCTCAGGCGGCAGAGCTGGGAATCAAACCCGGTTCTTCCAGATTAGATACACAAGCTCTTAACCTCCTACGCCACTTCCAAGTTCTTCATGGTACCTCCTTTGAATGCAGATGGGCATAGGGTTGGCATTTCTGCCTGTCCACCATATTATCAATGTTTTTCTTGTTCATTTGTGCAGATGTGTCCTGCTATTGTATTTATGTGACTTCTTGTGCCACGGAGAGTGGAAAGATATCAGAGAGAGGGAACCCTGTTCTCATTTGACCTTCGTTTTTGTTCTGTATTGCAAGTAGTCTGAGAAAATGCTTGGAACAGAGGAAATGACTTGATGTTTCTCATACCAATCTAAGGAAGATCATTCAATTCATTGTAAAGCGCTTTAATATCCTTATCTCTTTGGAATGAGTGGGGAATAGAACAGGCCATGGTCAAATGGATGATGGGAAGAAGCTGACATTAAATCCAGACAAGATGGAAATGATGCTAGGTGGGAAAGTTGATGTGATTGAGAGATTGGACTCATTCAGTAATGATGGGATCAAACTTATCTTGTCAGATTAAGTAGAGAGGCTAGATTGCTCCTGGACCTCATCCTTATTTTTTGAGAAAAAGTTTGAGGTCGTTGCTAAGAATGCTTTTTACCCATCTGTGTTTAATGCAAACACTTTTCACCCTCTTGGACACCTGTACTGATTCATGCTTCTATAACCACCTGATCGGACATCTTTAGCACACTGTAGATGGAGCCCCTTTTTAAGCAGGTCTTCAGGCAAGCTTTTCGGCTGATTTGTCTCTTTGTTTATATGAATCAAAATTGTCTCTCTTGTATTGAGCAAGCAGATTTTTGATGGCCTGCTTTCATTTAGGTTTAGACATTGTACATGGCCTTGAGGTGCAATGTTTTTGTTTAGTACTAAAATACTATGATAGTTTAGCTTCCTTATACATGGTACATTTGGGGTAGAATAAAATTCATCTGATCAGGTCTTTAAATCTAATCTTGGATGCTGCAGAGTGAATTCAAAACATTCTTTTAAATGAGAATTTTGAGTTGCCTTGAGAAAGGTCTCAGTCAGGTACGAACCTCATACATCAATCGAGCAGAGCCCTTTTCCTCTTGGTCACAATATATTAAATGTCTTGTTAAAAGCAAGAACATCCATAAAGTATCTGTTAGCTCTGTCACAAAGCACTTGGCAAGATGTAATATGATGAAAAGCCAATCTGAGGCCTCACTACTCCTTAGTCTTATCAGTGCCAGAAATTTTAGAACCAGATGCTTCTAAAACAGTTAGGGTAAAGAGAGGAGAGGGGAGGGTTTTGACATCTACCAAAGTTTAAGTGACTGTTGGGAAGTGTCAGATTTTTTTAAAAATAAATGGTATGAAGTTCATATCAATTTGGCAAGTGCTCAAGAATCTTCAGAATGAAGATATGTCTCCTGTTAACAGACACATACTGTAATAGGATGATACTGTAGAAGTTTCATTTCTTTCCAGGCAAAGGTCTTCAGAGTTAGATGAACTGACTGCAGACAAGGGCTTGGATCATGTGGTGAGGCTGGCAGCTCCTGCTGCAGCCCAAAATGCTCTCCAAAATGTAGCTTTTGAGTGACAGAGGACCTCCAGGAACAGCATGAGGGAGTGCAGTGGAAGGGATTCAGCAAAAATCAACTTCTCCCCTTTTTAGTAGAAATTTATTATGGGATTTAAGACAAAAGGTCTCCTCCTACCCCAACCCGAACATTGTCCAGTATATAAACCTATCTTGATCTACAAACGGAGCTTTTAGGTGAAGGTGTGTTAACCCTTATGTGGTTTATACTCTAGAACTTCTGGCCTGTGAATTGGTGATGACAGCAGTGTCCCGTTTTCATTGAAGAAGCCTCTGGAAGTATGAAGTGAACCTTAGCAAGGCCTGGAAATGTTCCTGGTATCACATGCCTAAAATGCAGGCCATGATGTCACTGGGCTCAAAATCTTTGCTTGGGTTATAGACACTTGATTTGGGTGAGGAGCCACAGCTTAGGGATAAAGTGTCTGCTTGGCATGCAGAAGATCCCAGGTTCAATACCTGTCATCTCCAGTTAAAAAGAACAACTACCAAGTGATGTAGAAGACGTCAACCTGAGGCCCCAGAGAGCCACTGTCAATTCTGACCTTAATTAACCAGTGGTCTGATTTAGTGTGTAACTGAAGTGTGTGAACCTCAGTGGCCTATCTCCGAAATGGGAATAAAATGTGCATTTCTTAGAGGGTTATTGTGAGGCTAAATGGAAATAAAGGGAAGTGTGTTGTAGGGGGGGAATGCTACAAATTGCAAACCACAAAAAAGAGAGGCATGGCTCAAGCCGCTACTCATTTATAAGGTATATTCTTTCAGAATAAAAGTGATCGGTAGCTTACTGTGTTTTAATAAACAACAGTAATTGGGCAACTGTAAAATATTAATATGTTTAAATGTATTATTAAATGTAATATTAAATGTATAACACATTTATTTTATCAGATAAATGCTCTGTAGATTCTTTAAAAACTGAAATGTGTGTCATCCATCTCTTTCCCCATCATATGTAAATATTTAAAACTGCAAAGCTAATGGTAGAATCATAGAATTAGAATTGACCACCAGGGCCATCGAGTCTGACCCCTGGCCATGCAGGAATACACAGTCAAAGCACTCTTGATGGATGGCCATCCAGCCTCTGTTTAAAAACTATCAAAAGGAGACTCCACCAAACTGTGCTTTTCCAAAAGTTGTATGCTTTCAGTGTGTACAACTGTACAATTACCAATGTATTTTCAGCCAAGCAAAGCAACAATGCTCGTACACTAATCTCTTTTCATGTGTTTTCTTTTGCCAATACATTTGATGCATTTGTATTGTGTTGTCCAGAGATATGAAAAAGGAGATTCCGTGGTCAGTTTCACTTGCTCAGCCTTTGCTCCCAAATTGCAGTGGGGATGATAATACTGGCCTGTCTTACAGGTTATGAGGTTAGCTTGAATGTTGGTCAAGGTCACCTAGTAAACTTCATGATGGAGTGGTAATTTTAATGTGTGTCTCCCTCATCCTAATCCAACTCTAATCACTACCGTTTCTGGCTCTCTTCTCTGAATCTTAGGCAGATTCTGCATGGGCCAAAAACAGTAAAAACGGTATAAAATGGTTTTAAACGGTATAAAAGGGTGATAAGTTTTAGCAGGTGCACAACACATATTTGTATCACATTGCAATTTGGATGTGCAGAAACCTCTGTTCATGAGAAGGAAAACCAAGCAACCTTCACAATTCCACACCACATCCTTTTCAGTTTTGGCAATCTTTAAAAAGTCAGGCAAAGGCACTCCTAAGAAAGAGAGCCAGGATTTTCATCTGACCACCACAGACCTATAACGAGTCTTCAAGTTGATGCTTGTTACGTACTGTCCCTTAAATACACAGAAAAACATCCAAATGAAGAGTCTCAGAATGAATTAAAATTTTGATGAACTCTTTTAACAGTACCATACTTATCTTAATGCAATGCTAATACAGTTCATTATTGCTTTAGTACTTGGCCAATAGAAGGCAAAATTGAAAACTTACAGAAACTCCTTTGCATCCATTGATTTTTTCCCCACATAATTTTACATGTTATGGATGGTCAATAGTGTATTTGCTTCATTTGCTCATGCAGTTACTTGATCTTATCCATCACACAGCAAGATGGGAAAGATTATTAGTGTGTGTCATTCATAAAGACATAATTATATACCAGGAAGGAAATATTGCTCCTGTATGACTTTAGTTTGAGTATATTTTTTGAAAAGGCGTAAAATTGTTGATTCTGTTTAAATGCACACAGTTCCCCTCTGATGCCATTCTCAACACATTTATACATGGATTAGGACATAATCAAATGTTTTACATTGGTTTCATCAAAATGTGTGGTAAACTTTCCCCGAGTCTCATTGTTTATTTCTGCAAGCTTTTGCATGATGTTTGTCGAACTGGGAGAACATGATTAAGCAATGTCACATTGGAAAGCAACTGAAATCAAGAGATCAAAATTCATTTCAGATTATGACAATTTATTAATGTAGGGTCATCAGAGGAGACCAAAATAAAGGCCTCTGGGAATTTAAATTTAGAAGGGGGAGTAGCAAAAAAGTAAAGTGGGGAAAGAAAGGAAAGGGAAGAGAAGAGATTTGTTTGTTTGTTTGTTTATTGGATTTTTACCCCATCCTACAGTCCTGCTTTGGGCAGGAATGTACATTACATGGGAGGCCCATGGTCAGATTTCCCAAGGTTTTCTTTAACATCAAAAAGCAACCAGGGTGACATTCAGTGTAGATTGGGGCCTCTTCCGCACTGGCCAACAAAGCCAGGTTGGGGGCGGTGTAAACACTGTTTGGGAACTTCGCACGGTTCCTGCCCTGCAGTGACTCTAAACCATCCCTAACCTGTGCCAGTGGCCTCCAAGTGGGTTATACGAGAATTGCTCTATGAACGATTCTTTTGTTCTACAGCGGAGCACAGCCATGGCCGAGCAAACGGCCACGGCTGTCAGCCATGGTAAAAAGACGAATCGCTCATGGAGCAATTCTCTCACAACTTTCTCCCCGGCTCCCATTCACAGAGCCACCGGGGGAAAAGGGGCCGTCACATGGCCCAGGGGGTCGGTCTATCCTGCCTGCCTGCGAAGCACAAGCAGGGATGAGTAGGGACGTGGAGGGAGGCGGTGGGGAAGGGAACCATGGACGCACCTCCATGCGAAGGCACGTCTGTGGTCCCCAGCAGCCCCAAGGCTGCTCGCATGAGCATGTGCTAACGGTCCCAGGGCTCGACTGGAGTCAAGTACACTAGTGTGAGCCCGCCTCCCCGACCTGTGCGGAAGGGGCCTGGGTCTCTGGGGTCAATTCCTCCACATGCAAGTTTATCCCTTCTTCCCTCATCATTGTTGTGCATTCAATTTGCCATTCTTAAGCATGATCACAACAAACTCAGAGTTGCTGTGAGCTTAACTTTTAGAACCGAGAGTGCGTGGCTATTTGAGAGAGGTCTCAAAGCAAAACAGAATTCATTTTGATTAGTTTCTTTTCTGTGTTGTAGGTGGCAAACTCTGGTCTTACATCAGTAAATTCCTGAACAGAAGCCCTGAGGAAAGCTTTGAAGCTGCTAAATCCAGACGATCCAGTTCTACCAAAATACATTTGCATCAGGCAACTCCTAGTGTTCAAGACCATAGTAGCAGCATTGACTCCAGAGGAAGCAGCGGAGGGAATTTGCTTCAAGTTGTGCCGCTGAAGACCAGTCTCAGTCCAAGTTCTCATAGTAGTAATCTGGAAGATGGTCAGGAAAGTTCTCCCAAATGGATTGATTCGGTGTCTAGTTCAGATGAAGAATGCACTACAAGTTATCTAACGTTATGCAACGAGTATGGTCAAGAAAAGGTTGATCCTGGGTCATTAAATGAGGAGGCTGTGAAAGCAGATGATGATCTCCTTATCTGTGAACAAGGAGACTTTCAGGAACATGATGTGGTTGCCAGTAGGAACTTGGGATCCCCATTTACATCGCAGGAAGTCAAGCTTTTTGCTGATGATGCTGAGCCAGAAATAACCAGTCCCACTAGGATCTCAGAATCACTGAATAAATCCAAGAACAGTCCCATGGAATTATTCCGAATTGACAGCAAAGACAGCACCAGTGAACTTTTGGGTCTTGACTTTGGAGATAAACTTTACAGCTTAAAATCAGAACCTTTGAAACAGTTTTTCCCCATGCCTAGTTGGGATAGGAGTCTTGATGCCATAGAAAACAAACTGGGCCCTACATCTCAGGATAACATAAGTAGGGGTTCCAATGACTCTGTGCCAGTGATTTCTTTCAAGGATGTTGCATTTGATGATGTAAGTAGTGTTGATGAGGGGAGGCCTGACCTTTTGGTAAACTTGCCGGGCATCACTGAGCAAATGACGGAAGCAACAGCAGATGGGCCTGTGAACCTTACCAAGCCAAACGGAGATGTTGTGGAGAGTAAACTGTTGGAAACCCCTGACGTTTTGCAATTACATAATAGTACGGATCCATGCAGAGCACTAGAGCAAAAGGTAAACTCTTTCGGGGCAGAAGGCCCAAAAGCACAGTGCAGTGATACTCAAGAAGTTGTCAGGGCATTCCATATGTCTGAGAGTAACTCTGGGGATGGGGCACTGTCTGAAGGGCTTGGAGCAGCATCTTCATCACTAGATGCGTGCAGGACGAGAGAAACTTTGTTGATTCCTAACAAGCAAGCCGGTGCTGAGGAGCAGAGCTTCAATGTGGACAAGGAAGCCGTGCTGCTCTTTTCTGATGAAACTGAAGACTTGAGCAATGAGGGAACAGCCCCCACTTTGTTGACTAGAACAGAAAGCAAAGAGTTGGGTGCGAGGGGCAGAGGCGAGAATGAGATCCACCAAATGTTTCAGGACCTTGATGAGAGATTAGCGCTAACCTCCCGGTTTTACATCCCCGAGGGCTGCGTTCAGAGATGGGCAGCTGAATTGGTGGTAGCCCTCGATGCTTTGCATCAAGAAGGAATTGTGTGCCGTGATTTGAACCCAAACAACATCTTATTGAATGATCGAGGTCAGGAACTTCTGCAAATGCATTTCTTTTTATTCGCTGTTGCTTCCAATTAACTGAGTAGGCGTTTTATCTTGTAATTAGTATCTTCATTTCCTGTCTAGAGCTTCATTATCAGTGCAGCAAATTCACCCCCAGTAATAGCTTCTAGTACTTAATGATGCCATTATTCTTAATGATACTGTTTTTAGCTACAAAAGGAGTAATTACAGTTCACTTCTGCAGAAAATGGAAGGGAAAAATGTTTTGATTTCTCCTGTCGTTTTGTTTTTAGGACACATTCAGCTAACGTATTTTAGCAGGTGGAGTGAGGTTGAAGATTCCTGTGACAACGATGCCATAGAGAGAATGTACTGTGCCCCAGGTTAGAGCATTCACCTCAAATGTTTCACTTCGAAAAACAGATTAGCAGCTTTCATTTTTTTCTCATGGAGCTTTCATCACAATCCTAGCATCAGTCCCTTGGGAATACAAGCTGTTCACTATCTGCTAATGCTTCTTAATTTTTTAAAAAACATATATTACTTTTGGAAGCTGAGAATGCCAACAGCTTAACAGTATGTAGCAGGTGAATCATGCTATAAAACAGGAAAATTGACAGTTTTTTTAAAAAAATATGATACCGCAAGTTATACTCAATAGAAAGAGCACCAACCACGGGTAACTCCTGTAAATACCACTGAAATTAATGGAGGCAAGAATGTTTGGTGCATCTCTGGTTTTTCCTGGTGTGTTTGGTGGACTGTAAGTTGTGTTTGGGGCTCTTATAATGTATTGTGGAGCGGCAGGACAGGTAACTTTAGTTTAACGAGAAGTAGTAGCAATCACTAGCAGCATGCTCTCCTGACCTTGGAAGTTTTGAAGGAAAAAATTGTAGGTCAGTTTTTCAGGGTTGTATGAATTACGCTTGAGAAGGATAAGGCTTTAAAAAATCATGATAGCCCTTTCAGGCATGATGCAGTTATGGAGGGCATAGAAAGTGGGTTTCTAGTCCCAACAGGGGAAGAGAGGATACCTGGCCCTGGCCCACAAAGATCATTTGGATCTGTGAAACCTCAGGTGGATGGAATGTTAAGCCCCCAACCTGCTCAGTAACCCTGATCCAAACTGGAGCTGCTTATGACCACTGCTTCCCTATAAAAACAGCTGCTGTTGCTGCAGGGATCAGTTTGTGTATTTCCGAAGTATTCTGAGCTGTACTGGTTCAGCTTGCGGGTGGTAGCTCATATGCTATGAAACCTTCCATATGGAAAAGTGCCTTGCCCATAGAAAACTTGTGTCAGGGAAAAGTCTGGGCTGAAACCCTTCTCCTTGCTGGCTTTTTGCATGCAGGGATTTTTCTCATATGGAGGTACATTCAGTTGTGTGTACTCTTCCTTGTAATATGTCATGGAACAGCACAGATAAATGTTGATCAGATGATGTGGGAGTGAAGTTCAAGATTCCCTTGCAATAGAATCCCCCCTGGGCACCATACAGGTTCCCAGTAATGGGACAATATGCATCTAACAGGTGGGTGAGTCTGCTCCTCAGCACCCACAGCTGCTCTTAAAGGATGGCAACAGTGCCTCAGCAGCTGACTGGAGACATTTAAATGAAGTGAAGCCTAAATGTTTGCCTGGGATAGCTAGATTTGAATCCAGTAGCACCTTAGAGGCCAACAAGAGTTTTGGCATATAAGCTTTCAAGAGGGTCTGACAAAGGGAACTCTGACTCTTGAAAGCTTACACTCTAAAACTCTTGTTTTCTAAGGAGCTCCTGGATTCAAGTCTAACAGCAGACCAACATGGCTGCCATTTGAAGCTACCTGGCATAGCTGCAATTCAGAGGAAGGGTTGTATTTAGAATCTTTGGAGTCTTGCGCCAGGATGGTTCAGGCAGCGCATTGGTCACCCAAAACTTTAAAAGCTCTGTGAATCACAGAGTATAATGTCTAATGTTACAGTGGGATCATATTGCCCAAGGCCACTGGAACGTTAGAGCTAGGCTTCAAAACATTTTCAGGAATTATAAAAAGGTTAGCTTCTGTCTGTGTTAGAAAGGCAGTACAGAAGAACCTCCTTCTGCAAGCCTGATTGTAGTTAAATGTCCTTCACTGTATCTCCTCTGTAGTAAATGTGACAGTTAAAGGAATTTCACTACTCGGAGTCCTAGCGTGCATACTTCTGAAGCGTTCATTCTAACTGCTGATGCACAGTTTACATTTACAAACATTCAGTGCTTGAAGTTGTATACACTGATGTTCCTTCTAAGTAATTTTTCCCTGAAAAATTAGATTTTAATGACACTTGCTAAAGTCATACTGTTCCATTCCTGTTGTTTCCAGAGAAAGTGGATCCCTTTTCCATTTCTGTACTTCCTTTCTAATAATAAGGTTTCTGTACTGCCTTCCTAATAACGTAGGTGGCCCCTTGTGTGGAAGTTGAACACCATGATTCTTCTGATGGTTGTTGCCTCATCAAGATGGAATTGCCTGTGGTGAGAGAAGGGGAGGGGGTGTATGAAGAAAGGAGAGAACTTGCCAGAGGGCATTTCTAAATCATGACTTCTGTTTCTTAATTTGGTGTTTGGCAGCAACTCCTGTTACATTACTGAACAGACTATTTAAAAACAACTGTATTCTTGGAGCCTCTAAACACTGTGGTAGAATCAGGATGCATTAAGCAGAGTGGTCTTCAGTAGTGATTTGTTGCTGGCTTAGGCATCGCTTTGGAAGTCACTAGTCTTCCAGGTGGACTTTGAGTTAGTAAGATGAAGAGGACAACCTATGATTATTACATTTATCATTCAAAGGTGGTTTAAATGTGATGGAGAACAGAGGCTAGCTGCCAAAACTAACAAGCTCGTGTTCCACTTTTCCATTCCTGTAACATATAATAATGAAAAAGTCTTGCCTGTTGTGCATTTACCTGTCACCTAATGCCAACCAGTGATACGGAGCTGTAGTAAAGTAATGCAGAAAGTGATGATGTCTTGTTTTATGTCTCCATGAATACACTTACCAAATGGAGAGAAGGAAGAAGAATTTGAAATGGGGCTGCCATTTTTGGCAGCAGCTTCATATTCTTGGCATAATAGTTCCACCTTCAGGTAACAGACAAGAATGATTTAGAAAGTGTGACTAGTTTTTTACCATGTGGAGTCATACGTAGCAGGATGACTCAAGGGAGTGAAGCAGTAGCAAACAATTACTCAGCACATATGTGGACTGGCTGTTTACTAAAAAAACCTCTTCAGTTTCATGCTTGGCAGATTCTTCAAGTTAAGCAAAGATGATGATAGAGAAACAGATAGGTAGTGGTAATGGAAAGGGTATGCATTGCTTCTTAACTAGTCTGTGCAGTCCAACGGTAACCCTTCACAGCTTTCTCAGGGGAAAGTTCCAGATTACCAAAAGAGAACTGCTGCAGTGTTTTGAGGTAAATGGTATACAGACAACAGTCAGCTGTAATATAATTATATTACAGTCCTTAGTGACCAAACACTTGTTTCAGTGGATACCTCTACAATAAACTTAGTGACATATATAAATCAAAATATAGACTCCAGGTCTTATCCTCAGAATCTAGATATTCAAGGGGCAGAGAGAAGTTGAGCAAGGTAGAGGAGGACGGAGGTCAGTGGCTGGAACAAATTAATGGGATTTAAATCTCGTAGAGCCAGGCTGGCCTTCCTTTGCCTTCATTTTTAGATTATGTTATTCAGTGGTTGGGGCCAGATTATCCTTTCATTTGCTGTGTTATGATGGGAGATTAATTTATTTCAATATTTATACCCCAGTTTTCTCCCTGAAGGGTTCCAAAACAGTTTCCAACAGTAAAGAATGTAGTGTATAAATAGACCAATCAACAAACAAAACAAAAATAGCCAGAATATTTTCTGCTAGAAAGGAAGAAGCAATCTTCCTATCAGGGGCAGGGTGTTGCTCACTTGCTGGAAGCCTTGTGTAGGATTATGTTCTGAAAAAAATCATTTCAAATTCAGTTCTTTTTTGTGGGTTTGGGGAGGGGGAAATACAATTTTATTTCAGATATGCAAGACTCCTCAGTTTTGACTTTATGGAATGGAACCAGCTAGGGCATATTCTCCTGTTGGTTGCTCAAGTTCTTGGTTGTGTATTAAAGCACAGAACCAGAATTGCAGAAGGAGGCCTAGTGAATATCACCAGATGCGATGACAGCTGACTCAGCTTGGAAAAAAAAAGAATTAGACAAATTCTTAAAGGATTAGTCTGTCAATGGCTAGTAAATGTGATAGTTAAAATGGAGGCACAGTGTACAGCAACAGTCTTCTTCTTAATAGCATGTTCTGAGAAAAACAGTAAGGGAAAACTATCACTTTCTAGTCCTTCTTGTGAGCATTCAAAGGCAACTGGTATTCCACTTTCAGAAACAGGATGTTGGGCTTTGGTCTGGTCCAGCAAGACTTATTTCTACTGTCTAAAAAGTCACGGAAAGAGTCTCTAACACAAGCAGGGACAGCTTTGTAGATTGTACACTTCACCCTGGATCTTCAGTTGTCCCCTGGAGGAGCATTGTAGTTGAAGCTCCACTGTATGTATTCTGCAGAGATCAAATCTTCTGGACCGATCATGTCTCTGAAGTTCATTTGCCTGTTTGTATGCACCATTCTCTCAGTAAGAGGGATGGCTTTTCCAGGAAGCAAACAGACCACTCCTGTGTTATTCCAACTCATGTTAAAAATACTCATAAATATTTTTGGTTCAGAGAACTTTTCCTCAGACAAAAATGGGTCAGAGAGATTTTCAACATGAAAATTAAGCTCTACATAGCTCAACATTTTGCACTGAACACAACTCATGGTAATTGTCTGAAGTTGTATTCCTTGGGTGAAAATGTAGTCTAAGAGAGATGGAAGGTAAGGTGACAGATCTGTGTGCAAACAAACATGTGCCACTGTCTTATAACCCAACTGGTGAGTGAGGGACAGTGTAACAGAGTGGGCTGATGTACCTACCTGGCATAAATAATAGCTCATTACTCCGGCATTTGACTTGTTGATAGGTAGATCTGTGTGGGGTTACACAATATAGGGGATCTCTCACAGTAATAGAAAGTATTTCCTTTTGCATCCACTATGCAGGTTAGGAGTCCTAAAATTGCCCAATTTCACAACCTCTCTATGGAACAATGTATTTCCCCTTCTTGTTAATAGAATACCATAATACCATTGCAGTAGCTGAGAGTTGGCGCAATATGAAATGCAAAAATGATGAGCAAGTAAATGTTATTCAGTCTCTTGCAGCTCTATATTGTGGCTGTTTCATGGTTTGTACAATTATTTGTAACATCTAGGCTCTAAAACACATTTTGGAAGGGTGACTTTTCCAGGGCAGTTGCTTCTCATAATTGGCCAGTAGGTGGCAACCTACCATTAAGTGATCTGTGTTAATCGGACCAGGTTGGTTTCCTTTATTGCACGACCATTCCAAATGTTGAAGAGCTTTGCTGTAATTATTCACGTTCATCTGCTGTTTAGGAAACTGGAGCTGTTTTCTAGTATTATCATGTATCTGGCCATTCCCTTAATTCCTAGGACTTGTTACTTAATAAAGTTTAAAGTTTATAACTAACAGTGGCATTAATCGTACAAGATCCTCAAGTTTAGTGCTAGCCAAAACAGCATGGAACTTTCGACTTCATAAAGCCTTAGCAGAAGGGATTGATTCCAAAATCTTCCCATAATAATCATTATATCCGTTTTTAAAAAGTATGCTTTGCAGTAAAAAATTTAAAAATCTGGTCCTGTACCCAGAATTACAGTCTAGGAACAGAAGTGCATGTCGTAAGAAATGCAAGGCTACTGGCAAAAAAGCTGCCTTCTGCCAAGTTCTTCTCTTCTGTTATATGAAGTGCAGCTTTTTCAGTATCCTGACATCATTATACTCTGCCCTGGCAATGGTGGCCAGTAATGTGCAGCAGAGAGTGGTGGTGATGGGACTCAAGAGATGACTGCCATTTTCAGCAGCAGCCCTGGGTTGCTTAGTGCTTGTAGTTCTCCCCTAAGTAGTCAAGTGTATTAGGTCAGAGAAAGATGAGAAGGATCGTAAGAAAAAGCAGAAAGAACTTCCCAGCCCAATTGTTGTTGATGACTAGAGAAAATGTGTCATTTGAAGCTAAATTCTTGGTTAATAATAATTCTATAGCATTTTAATAGCAGTTTATTAGCCAACAATGTGAGAGTGTAAAGAACATCAATAGCTGTGAAGTGCTTGATTCATTTTTTTAAAAAAAATATACATACAAACACAACTTTTTTTGTTTTAATATTTTAAGCATATCTGAGCACGTGATGTTTGGATAAAAGGGCAAAGTTGTCCTGAACTCATGATGCGAATGTTTCACTTCTGTTTAAATATCCCTTTGCTCCCGCTGTCCCCCTGGGAATCCTTATCACATATTTGTGCTAAAAAAACATTAACCACCTGCCCTGTGCTTTGTAGTATCAGCGACGGATCTTTTTATCTCTTGGTTAATGTGCCTTGGTATTTTGAAAGGGGGAGGTAGGCAGTGGGGGAGGGGAGGGAAAAGGAGTGCAGAGGGAAAAATTCCAGTAACAGATTCGATTTACAGGGACAGAAAATTTGAGCAAATGCCAAGCTAGCAGGGGGGCCATTATTTTGTTCTATAAATAAGTTTGAAAAAGAAACACACCGTACACACACACAAACCTTTTGCATCAACATGTTTTGGTCTAATTGAGGGGAAAGCAAGAAAAATAAATTTTGAAATGCAAATGATCACCTTCTGTTATTGACATACTTTTTTTTCTTTGCCAACTTTATGATCTTGGATTTTAAAGAACCGTTGTCGGAAAGATAAGAGAAAGCATAAGGTGCTGTTATCCATGTTTCTAGCACATGGATAACCTAAACTTTTTAAAAAAAAACCTTGCAACTTTTAGAAACTTTGTGTGGGTGTACCAAAATGGCTGTCAGGTGGCTAACAAGCATCTGAATCAGTGGAAATGAATTTGGTCCAAGGCAGAATCATGCTGCCATCCATTACCTGGCCACACATTTAATATTTCACTAATATCATATGATTAACTAGGACTTCTGTCCCTGTTCAGCTAGAATGATGAACTGGGGCTCTCCTGATCAGAGGGCTTCCCTTGTGTCACAAAGCAGTCCATTGGGTGGGTTAACTCTTCTTGGTCCTTACTAGAGGTAGGTGATTCTGTTAAATCATCCAACCCCCCCCCCCTTTTTTTGATCAGTTTTTGTTGTTGTTTTTAAACCCAGTCTATTTGACAGAGCCAAATTAGTCTGGTGCTGAAAATGTCAAAAAGGTTTTGGCTTCTTTGGCTTTGGCTTGCAGGGAGTGGAGCTCTCCGCTCCCTGTAAGTACCCCCTCCCAGTTGCAAAGCTGGATTCTAGCTTTGCAACTGGGGAGGAAGCCAAGTTGCCTGCAGAGAGCAGAGCATTCACTTGAACCTGTCTCTCAACCTGCCACAGGAGGGGAAAACTTCTGCCCACCATTGCTTCTCAAATCCAAATTTCAGTGAAAAGCCAAATAAAGCCAAAGGGTATCAGCTCTATTTAATCTGACCGAAAATTCCTGGGTTTTAAAAACTGAAACCCAAAATGTACTGAGCACAACTGTTTGTGCTCAGCCCTTGTCCGTACCTTTCAGTGCTTTTGGAAAGCCAGGGAAGAGACGCCATGTGCTAAATTGTTAGGGATTCTTTCTGCAGCTCAGTAAATTTCCATTGTGCTTCACATTCTGCTGGTAATTTCAGCTATTGGCATTTCAGAGGAGAAGGAAAGCAGTAATATTTGCAACATAAGTTTCAGAAATGAATGTTGGGTTGAGCCCTTTGTACACATGGAGCTTCAATGAAGGAGGGTGGTTCTCAGTGTATGGCCTTTTGAATATTGGAAATTGACCTTCCTTCCATAGCATCAAAGCTAGGTGGCCTGTGTTGATCACTGAGGCACCCAAATGATGCTGCCTATAAGCAAGAGGGAGGTTTTCAGCATAACTAAGAGAAATCCCAGTTATGCAGAAAGGTGTAACATTTCCAATTCATGCTAGAGGGTCCCCACCCCACAAAGAATCTTCTGTGGTACTATGGAACCCTGGTGATGCATGGGCCTGAGTCCTGTGTCCTCAGCAGCTGTTGGGATGAACAGAATTTAATTCTATAACCCATTGATTGGTGAAAGTTGGAGAATATCAGGTGCTATCACAGGTGAATCCCCCACTAAGTTTCTTCAGGCTGCTGGGGTGCAAAGTTTCTCCTTTTTGCAGTATAACACTGGTTTATGAAGGACTAAGACTGGTGTTGTTTCCTTCTGTCCTCCTAATGAGTAGCTTCCAAACCAGTATTGAAGTTGTGGAGGGGGTAAGCATCTCTCCTGACAGCTTAAAGGAACATAATGGGGAGGGGGTGAAAATATGGGGTGAGGCCAGAGGTGTATTGGGGACAAATGGCGCCCAGGGACAACACGTGCACTGCCCTGCACCCCTGCACCCCTCCCGTGCTTGGGGCGAGGCTCAGGGGAGAGGGCAGTTCGGATGGGCTCTTCAGCAGCTGGCCTGCTGCTGTGACACCCATCCAAACTCCCCCTGCCTCCCTGCAAGCCGCCTCTTGCCCTCCCCCAGGCCATGGGGAGGGCAGAAGCTGGCCTGCAGGGAGGTGGATGGGTAGGGCGCTGCAGCAGGCGGCCCAGGAGCCAGCCTGTCACCGTGGTGCCTGTCCTAGCTGCCCCCGTGGCCCTGGGGAGGGAAGGAGGCAGCTCAGATGGGCGCCGCAAAGACAGAGCCAGCTCCTGGCAGCAGCGAGCTCAGCGGCTCCTCATCCGGGCCTGGGTGTTCCCCCCCCCCCCCATGGTTGCTACCACCGGCGCCTGGCAGCTCTCTCTGTGAAGGCAACAGCAACCAAGGCCACCAGCAGCCGGAAGTCAGCGAGTGCCAGCTGGGTCCTTGCGCCTGGCTTCTCCTGTGGTGCTGTGCCTGGCAGCTCTCTTTGTGAAGGCAGCAGCAACTGTGCCTGCCAGCAGATCTGCAGTGGGCCTGAAGCTGACGAACATGGTTCCAGCATGGAGGGAGCAGCTGGTCACCACACCACACGAAAAGCCGGGTGCAGGGACCCAACTGGCGCCTGCAGCTCTCTCCATGCCCGGGCCGTGCTCGCCGACTTTGGGCCCGCCAGCCTGTAATTGCTGCTGTCTTCACAGAGAGAGCCACAGGGCATCGGCAGCAGCAACTGGGGTGGGGTGGGGGGAGAGACTGACTGGCAGGTTGGCTCCCCGGCTGGCTGGTAAGTGCCTGGGCCCGGCCAAGAAGCTGCTAAGCCACCTCAGCAATCAATTAGAGGGCGCCCAGGCTTCCCTGCATCGCCATGCGCCACTGCTACTGACATCAAGGGCTGCTATTGTCTGAGGGGCTATTTTGTGCCCCCTCAAATGATAGGATGGCATTCGCCTGGGACATGTGACCCCACATGCCTCCATGGGTGGTACGCCCCTGGGTGAGGCTCCATAGGGTGGTACCTGTGCTGTTTAAAACCAGAGAATTTTCTTGCCTGTTCCATTTGATGTGGATGTGGCTGCTGAAGTGCTTGTTGGTCGTGTAGCTCACCCACAGCATGGGCAACATTTCTATGTGCTAAATGGGCTCCTTGAAGCATGCAAAAACAAACAAACTGGTTTTCAATGTAAATAAGGAGGAAAAGTAATCCAAAAAATTAATTGAAGACTAAGTATTTGTTGAACAATGTTTCTCTGCTGCTTTTTCACGTAGTTCAGGGTCCCCAGTGTAGCAAACATTAAAACACTTCAAATATTTAAAAGCATTTAAAATGTATGTACAAAATACATTATGTAGTTAAATAAAGCATAATAAAAGCACATAAAGCTTAGCATGTCTGTTTACCCATTGGGGGCACAGAGTGATGCAGTCAATTGCATGTCAGTTTACTATATCTTGCAGTAGAAGATTTGGTGAGGGGGTAGTAGATTTCTCAACAGTCCCACCTCCACCCTAGCACCTCTTTATGAGCTCCAGACTAGTTGATCCGACATGAGAAAGCCCTGATTTGCCAGCAGGGTTGGCTTGGCGTGTCCTTTGTACCCATTCTATATTGTGGTTTCCTTGAATGAGCAAATGCATTTGAGCACTTTGTTTTTGAGTGTTGTTGACAGCCTCCCCCCGCCCCGCCCCCCCATCACCGGCTCCAGGAACAAAGTCCAGTTCGGAATTGACCAGTGAAACCATAATTCTCAGCAGAGTCATTTGCATTAGATTGGCCACAAGGATGTGAGCTTAGTTCTACATGTGTGGAAAAAAAATAATTTGCTCTCCAACATAATTGGAAGTAGTTAAAGGGCAGGCTGGGAGTGACTGTTTGCCATCTTTGATAACACAGAACTAAACAACTTTGTCCTTTCATACTGCCAGATGGCATTAGAGGAAGTTTTAAATCCATCCTAGGGCAACTGATGGGAAGAAAAAGAAGAATCCCTTCCAGTTGATGTTAATCTTTGTTTTAAAGGACACGGGAAACTGTTTTTTTCTTTTCCCAAACCAGAATATAGATACTTTAAATATAACTTCCATAGGTTACTTGTATTTTGGACTGCAATTGATTTTGTCAGGAGTTCCTTGCTTGCCTTAAACACTCACACAACCAATATATAAGGTTTGCTGTAAACCTGTCGTGTTTAGTAGTGTTGTGAACTGAAAAGGCCCAACATTGTTTGACCAGTGCAGGACACGGGAGGAGCTTGCCAAAACGGCAGCTCGTTGGAGACAAAGTCCAAAGAGAGTTTGGGATCAGGAAAATGCCTGGCACAGTGGCTTAGCCTCAGTTTCTGGACACTGTGATGTCAGGGTGTGCAGAGTGAAATTCAGTCCAGACTCAAGGCCAGCGAAGAACTCCAGGTTGGCAGTCCACAGGTCAAGGCTAGCAAGGAATGGAAAACCAGATTCACACTGGAAATGGAAAGGAGATGTGCATGTAATCAGTGGGAGGAAATGCAAAAGCCAATCGCAGAGAATCAAGTCTGATGAAGAAGGAAGGTTTATTCCTATCTTGTCTATGTGAACTGAATGTGAGGGGTGGGGTAAAAGAAAGTGATTATTTGGGGCCTGGGAAATGTTTGTGATGTCTCTATGAGTGGGTCAGGCCATTGCTGGAAGCTTTGACAATGGAGTGGATGATGATCTCCCTTCTATCACTGCTTTGGATCTGAACTGAGGAGGAGAGATGGAACCGAATGAGATGAGAAAGACTTGAACAGGGCACTCCCAAACTCACTTGTTCAAGAGAAGGAACGAGAAAGGAATAGGACAACTCTGGTCCCAGCTAAATCTTTAAATGGATGTTTCATTGTATTGTCAAAGGCTTTAATGGCCAGAGTCAACTGGCTGTTGTGGGTGTGGTCTGGTAGTTTTTCACCTAATGTTTTGTCCACATCAATGGCTGACATCTTCAGAGGCACGTCACGGTAAGAATGCCACAGAGAGAAACCTGTCTTACCATGACATGCCTCCGAAGATGCCACCCATAGATGCAGGAAAAAATTAGGTGCAAAAACTACCAGACCATGTTCACACAGCCTGGAAAACCCACAACAGCCAGGATCTTTCACTCTTTGTTATGCTGCAAATGTTTGTTCTGATCAGGTCAGTGATACAGGAAGGTGAGCAAACCTTTCTGCCCAAGCAAAATGGGCAGTCCCATTTAAGTGGCCAGGCGCATGGAGGCTTCCTGGTGGCATAGGGAGGCTTGCAAAGTGAGAAAGCCTTCTTGCCGCCAAGAAGCCCCCACTGGGCTTGATAGACTTACACCACCTTTTGGGTGGCATAAATCTAATGTTTCAGCTGCCGGCGTAACTCAGCTAATGGCCAGGAGGAAGATGACTAACATTGGCTCCTCCCCCAGCCCACCCCCACCACACTGGTAGGGATGCTGGGACATTGGCATGGTGTCCCAGTGCCGGGGAGGGCCACGGTGGCTGCACGCCGGCAGATAAGCCCCTCCCCCAGTGCCTCGGGGAGGGCAAATCAACCAGCCTGGCCATGCGCCACTCCGATGGATGGATTTTCCCCTCCTTTCGATGGAGCCATTAATTTCCATCATATTTTCTCCTTCCCTTGGAGCTGCTATGTGCCCCATTGGAAAAACACTACCTATACTTCCCTGCAGAACGAATAGCATTAGTCCCTTTTTCCTATTGTGCCACATCCTAATCTTAATCAGATACAACCTCACTCATGTCTGTTATTTATAATTTGAAAGCCAGAAGATCTGTGCCTGGATCTCCCATTGCCACATCCAGGTTGGCTCTTAACCTTTCGTTGCCAGCAGAGTGATTAGCCTGATATATGGAAGCCATTTTCTGTTAGCTGCCTGTTCCCCACCAGCTTGCTGGATGAAGCACTTCTTTTACGTGCAGAAGATCACTAGTTCAGCCCTGGGGAAGCAGGTCTAGGGGATACCTGTTCTGTACACCACAGAGAGCATGTATCGGATTAGACAGCGCTGGGCTAGATGGAGCTTTGGTCAGAATTTATATACCTGCTTCGGTATGGATATGTGTGTATACATATACACATACAGGGTTGGCTTTTTTGCCAATGCCATATTCTTGCAAAGGGTGAATGAGCAACAAGTGATGGTATTTTTCATAATGGAAATATTCCAACCAGAACTCCATTGAGTTATGCCTGGGTGATGCCAGGCACTTCCATTGCATATACAGCACAAATCAGTTTCTGTAGCAGGCATCGTGCAAAGAACTGATCCAGAACCCAACTCCTTTCCACTACATAATGCAGAATTGCCATGATAGAAAAGCAGCTAGTCGCTTAGGCTTAGGGGTCACTGCCATTGTATTGTGTAAATGACTAGGCTGATGGATACAAATGAAATGGCTTCGTTATTGAGAGTGGGTATTTGGGTTCAGATTGACTGCAATATTAATGTCTTTGGAGGAGGGTTGGAGGGAAGAGAGCATTTTTCCACCATGTGACATTACATTAGCTGGCTGGACTGTGTACCACTTGAAAGCACTTCATAATGTATAGTTCTTAATTTTTTTTCCCCTGGGATGTATTGTGGAGCTCAGAGGTAGCCTTATTGATGTGACATCTTGAGCCTTATTTCTGTCAATAGGTTGCAAAGAGACCCATTCCAAGGGAAGGCAGAATAGACAGCAAAATATTTACATGCAGCTTTTTTCTTCATTAAGGAAAACCTCTCTGAAAAGCAAAACAGGAGAAGGAGGGGATATTGGAGAGTGGACAGGAAAATGAAAAGTCATTTGGTCAAAGCCGTTTCTAGGCTGCAATCCTATGCATACCCATTTGAAAGTAAGCTTTGTTGAACAATGGCATTTGTTTCTAAGTAAACAAGCATTGGACTAGGCTGTTAGCAGAACTTATGTTCTGGTGAACAGTGGCTTTTGGCTCTTTAGAAATTGAAGCTCTGAATAAAGTAGCCATTTGTACAGAGAAACTTACATTTGAACACAGCTTTCTTTGCTCACAAAGGACAACAAAGCAACACATCGTGAACTGGACCATGTGTTTTTTTTTATGGGACTGACTGTGCTTTAAAATGTATGGGAGGAAACTTCTGAGTGGTGCAGAACTCTTGGTTTGTTCCAGCGTAGAAGCCTTTCGAGGGAGATGCTGCCCTAATTAGGCCTGTGGTCATTTAGAAGAAAAGTTGCAAGTGACCATCGGTGTAGCTATAATGGGACGGGGTGGAGACAAACACCACAGGCGGATTGCCGTTGGGTCACGTGGGGGCGGAAAATCGTCCTGACACTGCTCTTCCTTCCCCGCTCAGCCCGCCCCTGCCCCACCAGACTGCTCCTGAAGGAGCAGCCTGGCGGCGCTGCTATCTGGCACCCCTTGGCCCTGCCAGGCCCCTCGGTCCCGCCAGGCTGCCTGAGACTGCCACCACGCCGCCTAAGGTAAGTAGGTAAGTGGGGCAGGGTGGGGTGGGGGGGTGCCTTCCCTCCCCCCCACGCCACCCCAAAAGGCCTCTGTTGGGCCTGCGGGGGCCTGGCAGAGGCCTTCCCTCCCCCCACACCACCCCATGAGGCTGTCTCCCCATGCCACCTTCCCCCACTCCTAGCGTGGCTTGCGTGATTCTTGTGTTCAGACATGTGGCCAGGGGCTTCAGCTGTGATGTGCTGGTGATTTTGGTGTGACAATGCAAAAATAATGAGTATCCATGTTTTCCAAGCAGGTTTTTGTGCCCTGGAGCATGGGATGTGTGATCATTGTGTTCAGACATGTGTTGCAGTTATGCCGCTCTCTTGCCCCATGCTTAGGGAAGCCTACCCCCCCCCCCCTTGAATTCACTTCTGTTCCATTTCTAATCGGGATGGTTCTTCCTCCAAGATGGGGTGGGAATTGTATTTTGTTTAAATGGCTTCTCTGCAAAAATAACTTGTCAGTGAGACAGTGTGAGTGCGTTTTGCCCAAATTTCTGTTCAGGAGTATGGCACAGGATCGGGGCAGAGAGGAGCAAATACTAAGCACTGAGAAAGTCTCTGTTGTCATTCCAAATTTTGAATCTGGTGATGTGCAGCTCCATGGAAAAAAGGCGACCTGAACTAGAGTGGGCCGAAGGGTGTAATAGCTCCAGATATGTGCCGTCAGCATTAAAGAGTCTCCTTGTAAAAAGGCAGGTTTCAAGGTGTATCTGACCTTTGAATTTTAATTGCAAATGTCATTCATTCAGAAGTAGGAGCTGTCTTTGAAGAATCAGAAGCCTGCGATTGGTGGAGTCTGGGCGCCCTTCTCTTTGAACTCCTTTCAGGGAAGGTAGGTATTGCTGATGTGTAGTGAGAGAGGGAAGGCTAAACATGGGGAGAAACTCTCAGTGACTTTTTATTTTGAATACTTGTATTTAAACATACAGAATGCAAACCACCATGACATTCTGGGCTCTTCAGCCAGTGGAAGGCATTCAGAGACGCAGGTGTTGCATCCTTCACCAGTTATCTCATATGACTATTCTTACAGCAAAGAAGTAGGACTTGGATTAATTCAGACAATGTTAAATCAGTTTCAAGATAGACCATACTGGTTCAATCTACAAATTCAATCTACAAAACATATTGCTTAGGGCAATGTACGGTTAAGATCTGTTCCCTTTGAAAATGTGGTATATAGGGTCAATTTATTTTATTTTATTTATTATTTCATTTTTATACCGCCCTCCCCCGGAGGGCTCAGGGTGGTGTACAACACTGACAAACAAATAGAAGCAAAATAAATACAAAATTAAGAATTAAAATGCAGCATTCAATTATCAAACCCAATTAAAATAGATGGCATCCGACTATTAAAACTCCCCTTGAGAGAGGGACAGTGGGTCTTAGAGTGTTTCGGGCACCCACATCAGCAGCTGGTCTCCCCAAAGGCCCGGTGGAATAGCTCAGTCTTGCAGGCCCTGCAGAACTTGTTAAGGTCCCACAGGGCCCGGACAGCTGGAGGGAGAGCATTCCACCAGGCAGGGGCCAGGGCCGTAAAAGCCCTGGCCCTAGTGGAGGCCAGCCGCATCATAGAGGGGGCGGGGATCACCAGCAAATTGGCCTCTGCTGAACACAGGGACTGGCGTGGGACATATGGGGCCAGACGGTCTCGTAGGTACGAGGGTCCCAGGCCGCGTAAGGCCTTGAAGATATATTTAACTCTTTGCTATATGGCACTTTGGGAAGGGACTTTCACCTCAATGCCCTGCGTGTGGAATTTCTACAGGCTGTTGGCTACCTGTCGCTAGAGATAGTGTGGTGGACCAGGTGAACCTCTAGTCTGATCCAGAAAGGCTGCTCTTTTTTTGCATTCTTAACTTCTCTTTTGGGGTTCTACAGAATTCCACAAAAGCAGAGAACAGGCAGATCAAAATTTGCAGCAGCAAAAATTGATTAATTTTGAAAGTCACTTGGAGGGTCTATTTGGATTATCAAATCTGATAGTTGAAGTTCTGCCTTTTCATTATTAATAGAATCCTTCCTCGCTGGCACTTGTTCCGGGACCTTTGCAAATCTGGCTGGTTGGGAAGAGATATTGGGGCACATTAGCAGAAGTAGGACCAGGGAGACCTGAGTTCAAATGCACATTTAGCCATGAAGCATACTGAAAGTTTAGCCTGCCTCATATGATTGTTGTGAAAGTACAGTGGGTAAGGGAGAACCATCTATACCATACTGAGATCCTTGGAGGAACAGCAGGATAACAGTTTGCTAGTGAGAGAGAGTGTTTTCAGTGGTACCCAAAGTCTGCTGTTTAAAGAAGAGCATCATCTCCCCCATGGCAGTAAATTAGCAAGGTCTGCCGCTGATTTGGCCCTCCAGATGATCATGGACTGGAAGGGGCTGATGGGAATTGTAGTCCATGAAAATATGGAGGGCCACAGTTGAAAACCCCTGGTTTAGAATATTTGCTGTCAAAACCAAAAGAAAAATAACCAACCCCAAATTCCCCCTCCCCTGTTGAAAGATGCCTGCCATTAAGAACCCCTTGAAAGCCCAGTCAAATAGCCAGGTCTTGCAGCAGCTCTAGAAGATTTTGAAGGAGGGGGCACTCTTCACCTCTTCAGGGAGCCTATTCCATGATGTGAAAGGCCTTGTCTCTGGTTGATGCCAGATGGGCCATCCTAAATGATATAATAGCCAACAGATGGCTGCCAGATATCCATAGTTGGTTCACAGGGATTTATAGATGGAGATGGTCCTTCAAATATTGGCACATGCCAAGCCCATACCTGTAAAAAAGGAATCACAGAAGGCTCCAGGAGTCCCTACTTCCTTGTACAAAAAAGTGAGATGATGCCTATAAAATGCCCAGTGCCAAAGGAATCCTGAGATGGAGATAGAACTTTACAGTTGGAGATAGAACTTTACAGTTGGTTGAATAGCCAGTAGGAAGTTGCACAAGTGAGTATTTCTATTGGAACTTGTGACCATGGCAATTTAATTGCTACAAATGGTGCTAAATTATGACTAGTTTCAGGATAATGCAGTAATATTTATTTATTTATTTATTTATTTATTTATTTATTTATTTATTTATTTATTTATTTATTTATTATTTGGATTTTTATACCGCCCAATCCCCGAGGGGCTCTGGGCGGTGTACAACATAAAACATAATTAAAACACCAGTTAAAACAATTTAAGGCAGCAATAATAACAAGAGGCGTCCAGCAACCCCACTTTTAAAAACCCTCCCTAAGAGGGAGGGACGGTGAGTCCCATTTGTTGGAGCAGGGGGGGGGGGCGCCATCAGCAGCTGGTCTCTCCAAAGGCCCGGCGGAACAACTCCGTCTTACAGGCCCTGCGGAACTCACCAAGGTCCCACAGGGCCCGGACAGTTGGAGGGAGAGTGTTCCCACCAGGCCGAGGCCAAGGGGCCGGTAAAGGCGCCTGGCCTCGCGTGGAGGCCAGCCGCGATCATCGAGGGGCCAGGGACTTCACCAACAGATTGGCTCTCCACAGCCGCGGAGAGGCCGCGTAGGGACATATGGGGTGATGCGGTCTCTGAAGGTAACGAAGGGGTCCCAGGCCGCTGTAAGGCCTTTGAAAGGTCCAACACCCAGCACCTTGAAAAATGATTCGAAACTCCACCGAGCCAGGTGCAGCTGGCGTAGCACAGGCTGGATATGGTCCCAACTGGAAAACGCTGCCACGTGAAGCAAACCCGCTTGCTGCATGCTGGACCAGTTTGGAGTCTCCAGATCAAGTGCAAGGGAAGGCCCGCTGTGAGCGAAGCTGGTTACAATCAGTCCAATCTGGAGGTGACCGTTGCATGGATCAAGGCAGTGGCCAGGTCCGCTTGGGAGAGGAAGGGAGCTTCAGCCGCCCGGGCCTGGCGAAGATGGAAAAAAGCAACCCAGGTTACATGGGCCACCTGGGTCTCCATAGAGAGAGACAAATCCAGGTGGACCCCCCAGGTTGCGCCGAGACGGAAGGGGTTGGCTTACCAATGTGATCCCCTTCCCACACCGGGCGGCTGGAAAGTCTCCACCCCCTCCTTCGCGGCCAAGCCAGAGGATCTCCGTCTTCGATGGATTCATAGTTTTAACCTGTCCGCTCTGCCGCGAACCAACCAGCCGCACCGCCTTCCAAACAGTGCTGTAGAGCCGCTTGGGAAGGCGGTGACCGCTCCCCTCCATCAACATCAGAATGAGCTGCGTGTCATCCGCATATTGGTGGCACGCCAGCCCAAAACTCCGCACTCAGCTGAGCAAGGGGTCGCATATAGATATTAAATAACAAAGCGGGGATAACGAAGCCCCTGGGGTACACCGCAATAAAGTGGGCACTCTCGGGAGGCTTGATCCCCGCGACCTCACTCTGTTGACCTCCGGCCCCGGAGGAATCGGAGACAACCCATTGAAGCTGACAGTGCCCCGTACTCGAGGCTTAATTGACCTTCAGGCGGGTGCGGGTCAAAGGTCGTGGTCGCACTACTATCAAACGCTCGCGTGTAAGATCTAACAATACCAGCAGCGCCGATCCGGGCCGGGTCAAGCTGAATACGGAGTGTATCTGTGACGGCGACGAGAACAGTCTCCGTCCCATGCCCAGCACGGAAGCCGGACTGGAAGGGATCAAAGGCCGATGCGTCATCCAGGAAACCTTGAAGCTGCTCCAGCACCACTCTCTCAATTACCTTCCCCAGGAACGAAAGATTCGAAACGGGGCGGTAATTGGCCAGATCACTTGGATCTAACGGTGGTCTTTTTAAGAGTGGGTGGACCACTGCCTCCTTCAACCCATCCGGGAAAACTCCTTGCTCAAGGGAGCCATTGATGATACTCAACAGTGTGGGTATTGATTCCTGTTGTATTATAAATATGTATTAATAGCTGTTGTATTATAAATATGGCTGTGCTGCCTTAGAAGAAAGGCAAGATTAAAAAATGCATAGATTAGTGAGACAGAAATGAAGGGACACCATTTCATAGTATTTATTTTATGGATTGATTTGGTTTCTATACTGGCTTTCCCCATTAGCCTGAAAAATAAATGCAGTAATGTAGACATCCTACTTCTATATATCTGTATGTCTTAATAACACAAGTTGTTTCTGATTCGGTTGCTGTAGACTCTGATGGAGTGCCATCCAGCAGGAATCAATACCCACACCACCTTGAACGTACCAGATCACATATCAGAAGAAGCAAGATCACTCCTTCAGCAGGTATATTCCTGGAGAATGAGTATTTATGACTTGTACATACATGCCTGACTCTATACTGCTGGTACCCTAGACTAGTGTGTTGTGGAGATCTGCATTTTCAGTTACACTTCATGGAGGTTTGAAACTTACCCATACCTTTGGTGGCAGATGTTCTGGATTGGAGTTATCTGCCAATCACAGGCCTTACCAGGCAAGGGTCTTGCTTACTTTCCTGACATGCTGGGCATGTCCTGCATTTGGGAACAGTGCTCCCAAGAGCAATAGGTGATGTGCTGACAAGTAAGTGAATTCTAGATCAAATCAAGCCTGAGCTGTCCCTAGAAGCTAAAATACTAAGCTGAGACTAGCATACTTTGGTGACATTATAAGAAGACAAGAGTCATAGGAAAGGACAACAATGCTAGGAAAAGTGGAAGGCAACAGGAAAAAAAGGAAGACCCAACAGGAGATGGATTTACTCTATAAATGGCCTTTAGTTTGCATGAACTGAGCAAGACTTTTAATGGTAGGACATTTTGGAGGTCATTAGTACACAAGGTCATTAGTCACCATCAGTCAGATGACTTGACAGCACAACACAGACAGACACATACACACAGGCTGTTGGCAGGTGCTGCAATTCCTGACTCACTTCCATATGACTTCAGACTTGGGAAGAGCAGTTGAACCTTTCCTCTCCAATGTAAACAGATACTTGAGCTGCAGTTTCCCAGTGTCTTTGCTTGTGGTAAAAAACACATACAAGAGATTGCATAAATGTTTGGAGGAGGTGGTCATTTGCTCATATATTAATTTTTTGAAGATTATTAATCTGGAATAATGATGAATATTTCCAGGAGATTATTTATTTATTTTAAATATATTTACCACTGTGATTACCAAAAAGACAAATCAGTGGGTTCTACATCAAATCTAGCCTGAAATGTCCCCAGAAGCTAAAATGATCAGACTGAGGCTATCATACTTTGGTCACCTTATTAGAAGATGAGAGTCACTGGAAAAGACAGTAATGCTAGGAAAGGATGAAGGCCGCACGAAAAGAGGAAGACCCAGCATGAAATGGACTGACTCTATAAAGGAAGCCACAACCCTCAGTTTCCAAGACCTGAGCAAGGCTGTTAACAATAGGACATTTGGGAGGACATCAATTCATAGGGTTGGCATCAGTCAGAAGTGACTTGACAGCACTTAATACACATACATATGCCTCTTTTAAGACATTTGAGCTGGCTTACAATCTATAAACAAGGTAGGAACATTTTAAGCAGCAACAGAAGGGAACAGCACTAAAAGCAGCAGTCGAACCAATGACTGCAGTGCCAGAGAAGAGCAAAAAAATTGAGGTACTAAAAGCTGGTTAACAAGACAGCCATTTCCTGGCACCTAAAAGATATTTATTTATTTATTTATTTATTCATTCCACTTTTATACCGCCCTCCCCCAAAGGGCTCAGATAGCAAAATGCTTGGCAAACGTTTCCAGAAAATTTCATGACTTCATTATTCACCTAGCTTCTCAACTGCTCAAGTACTTAGAGAAGGGCTTCCTGTGATTACTTCAATTGACAAGCACATTCATGTGGAAGAATCCTGGTTCAGTAGCCTGTTTCCAGATCATTTAGGACTTGAAAAGTTAAATACCAGATCCTTGAATTGTGCCTTGAAAAATGGAGCCAATTGAGGCCTTGATGTAAGAAAACTTCTTTAGATCAAGCTGCCAGACCAGTAAGAGTAGTGAATGGAGTCTAAAGATGCTGCAGATAGAAGAATGGCTCTTCTTCTCAGCACAGTAAGGTCTTCAACCTAGCCCCCAATGCATGTGATGCAACTCCAAAGGCCTGCTTGTTGTACCAGAGCATAATAACTTGCAGTCATGTGCTTTCAGGATCATGAGACAAATTTTGTCTGGAATTTAATCTCACAGAAGGCAGATTGTGTGTGTTATGTGTTTTTTTCCCTCAAAGGGGTTGAATATGAATGGAATTTTACCACAGTCATCTCAGAGAATTTTAGTATAGCAACAATGAACCCTCTTAACTCTCCTGAGATCCCATTTGCTGTTTCCCTCCTTCCTAGTTCAAAGGCACCCGTGTCCAAAAGGAAGCGTTCCAGTCCTGGGCTGCACGTGGGCCACTTTCAGGTTGAAGGGTCTGCCCCCATTGGCTAGTAAATCAACCTTCTGTTGTGTGTCTAGCCAAGGAAACTACCATTCATTGTTGAGGAAGCTTTGTCAGGAAAAGGAAAAGGGGGCTCTTGGCATGGTTAGTCATTTGTCATTATGATTTTCCTCTTCCACCTAGGGTCAGCCCATCACTAAATGCCTAGGAGAGGAACAGTGTGCAGATGTATGCCAAATGTGTCTTGTGACACGGCTTCCAAACTAGTGACCTCATTTTAAATCTTTCCCCCACCCCCTTGAAACACCTAACTGACTGAGTCTTCCATAATTCAGAGGCTTTTATTATTTATTTTTGATTGTCAAAGGATTAGATGAAGTTCTTAAGGCTTCCTTCACTGCCATTGTGTCTACACTCTCTTTTTCAAAGGTTGTCCCAGCTAGCATAATAATCCAGCATGTTTTCTAACAATGTAGATCTACTGCAATTTATTCTGCATTTGCTTCTGGAGATTAAAGTTCTTTTTCTTGCAAAGGGGGAAACCTTCAGAACATAAATTTCTTTGCACTTAACTTCCCCACCTGCTGTCACTTGTTATATTTCCAGAGGACTGCAGAGCGACAGTCTCTCTGACTGCTTATTTGCTGGCTCATGTATATTCAGAAGAAGTTTGCTTTGCTATTTGAGTTATCGTTACCTAGTGAGATTTTAAGTGGCGGAGCCAACTTAAGATGTGCAAATGAATACATTTTATGGGGAATTTCTCACTTTGATTATTGGGTGTAGGCATTTGAACACATGTGCCAAAGGAGAATATAGAGTACTCCTAAATGACAATTGGATGTCGGTAGCTGTATTATGCTGGAGTCAGTAGAGGAAACCTAGAAATGGAATTATTCTTTTGAACTGTATATTTAGAATGTGACAGTCTCATAAGATGGCAGAATGTAAACTTGGTCTCTTTATCTTTGGTAAATATTTTCATACCTCTTTGCTGGTTACCCCCTTTCAAGTAGTCATTCTTCATCCAAATCCATAGATGTGGAGATGCTGCTTCGCTTTCTGCTTGTATCCAGCTCTTTTTTGAAGAGAGATTGTAGATTTTTTCAGTGCAAAGTAAACAAGCTAGTTAGTTTTAATAAGTGGCAACAGGCTGTTCCAGTGTTTTTGTTACAGCTACTTTTGGTCACAATGAAAATCTCCAAAGCCCAAAACCCAAAAAAGACTTTAGAGGTGAGATAAGGTATAAATAAGGTTTTATTCCACTGCAGAAAGGAATAAAAATAATCTTTTGCTAGATTCTGGAGATTAGAAGCAATTTACAGAAGTGAGATGCAGGCATTCCTATAAGTTCACAAGTTGTAAGATGTGCATCATTGATACCACATTGCAAATTGCAAAAGGTGCATCACTGTTACCTTACTGATGACATTGTTTTTGTCCACAGAATCATAAACTGTACACTCTATATTGTTATTCTTCTGTTATCAAAAGACTCATTAGAACATAAGAAAGAGCCTGCTGGATCAGACCAGAGTCCATCTAGTCCAGCACTCTGCTACTCGCAGTGGCCCACCAGATAACTTTGGGAGCTCTTTTGTCCTCCTATAAACATGAGGAAAGATTTCCCCAATCTTTTATAACTTATGTGTTCTATAGGCTCATGTGGAAGTTCTGCTGCTCTTTGTAGCATTGGTGCTCAGCTGCAAAGAGTGCAACTCTGGTTGCCATGCATGTTTGGTACATTTGATACATGTTTGTTCCCTAAACAGTCCTCCTTACTAACTGTATTTTTGTCTTAAGCTTTTGCAGTTTAATGCTGTGGAGCGTCTTGGTGCTGGAGTTGCTGGAGTTGAAGACATCAAGTCTCATCCCTTTTTTGTCTCTATTGATTGGGCAGAGCTAATAAAGTGAGTGGTCCCAGCAAGTCATCTGCCCATGTTCAGGCTTTTTGATGGACACCATTTCTGGCTTGCCACCATTTTAAACAGCAGTCGAGTCCTCAGGCAACGATTCACAAAGGTCAAAACTTGAAAGACAGTGTCAAAAGAAAACAGTTTTGGTCAAAAATGCTGACTGGATAAGTTTACTTTCTGTGGCAAGAAGCTGCTAGGTGTAATTAAGATATGATCTAGATTGAACTTTATGAGGTACTGATTTCATTACTTGGCCAGACTAGACATATTGGTGATCACAGTTACCAGTAAAAACAAATGCCTGTCATCTTTCTAGTGAATGCATGACAACTCATCATGGAGTCATATTACTGGCAGCCATTTGGGGTCAGAGAGTGCCAAGCGAAATGCACCATGACTTTTGGGTGGCAAACATTCCCATGTATCTCTGATCTGGGAAAGTATGTAAACAGCAATGCCCTTTTTAAAAGGGATGATAGCAGTGTAAAACTCTTGTTGTACATATCAGTTCCTGCCATACATGCCAGCTGCAAATAGCTCCTTAATATAGTCGGGGAATACATTTCTTTCCTAAGCGATGTAAAATTGAATAAGCAATGGAGATGGACGAGGAATGGGGAGAAAAATAACTTATTAATAACATATACTAAAATACTATGATGCTTCGGCCAAACTTGCCATGTAATGCATATATCTTCTTGTGGGGAAAACGGAAAGTTTTCTTATAATATTGTGTCATGTGGCTTTCAAATGGCTGCATATCATTTATCAAAAGATGGAACAGGGCATCCAGAATACTGTTATCTTGCGCTTGCTGGTTAGCAATATCTGTTTTAAAGCACTAACTCAAGTGAATTAGTTTTGTCACTACAATGAAATAAGTCTTTTCCCCCTTCCCAATTAATATTGCTTTAGAAATTTAATATGGACCAAGTAAACAGAATGCTAAGTAAATGTGTGGATATCAATATTTTTTTAAAAAATTGCCACATTTCTGTGTAGGGAATTTTAGTGTGGATCACACAGGGAGGTAAACCCTGGACTATTGCAGCTTGCAGGTCTTGCATGTCAAAACCTCCCCGCTCGTGAAAAACTAGCAAATCAAGCAGAGATTCTAGTCCAATTTTCTATCTGCTATTCTAATATTCTACGTGCTGAGAACTGCATTTTTAAATGTGGGAAGCATTCATCCATGCAGTACTTCACATGCAGTCTGAAATGGTGCTGGTTTAGGAACTCAGTACCATGTGACTTGGTTGTATGTGGTAGACAGATTTTTAGTTCTAAGATGTTCTTTTGAATGTTGCTAGATTTCACAGCCACCTATGTTTTCTTTCAGAAATGGTGTGTGTGTGTGTGTGTGTGTGTGTGTGTGTGTCTGTGTGTCTGTGGTGTTTGTATTACTGATGCGAATCCCTCCTAAGGAGGAGCGAGTCTCCCAATAAGCATTTTCATAGGGCTTATTGGGGGGCAGGAGATGGGGGATCTTAATTTAAATTGCTCTTATCAAGAGACACAGAGTAACCTGGACAAAGAGGAGTGCTTCATCATTTGAATTCCGTTGTGCTTCTCATGAGCAAGCCCCAACTGAAACAAATGGGTTGTCTGCAAGAGGATGGATGTACTTTTGAAAGAGGCTTGCCACAGAGGCATTTCAGATGGATTCTTCCTCATACACGCCCATATACCACTTCAGCTGTCGTTGACCTAGCCTACTGAGTGGTAGTTGTGCCATTGGTTCTTAATGTGTTGGGAATAAAGAAACTTAGCAGAGCTGATGTTGAAAAAAAACAGGATCCCCAAATTGATATTTACTGTAAAATAAAGAGCTTTTTTAAAAAAAAATGTTTTCGCTCTGTTAAGTTTATAACTTGCTATGAGTTTGTGTTAAAGGTAATAATTCAGATATAAAGTCTCTATACTAAACTATCTCTGCACTGGGACCCCATGGTAGACCACCTGCACAGGTCCCAGATTCAGACTCTGGTGTTGCCAGTTAAATGATCTCAGGTGGCAGGTTTGGGGAAAGACCTTTCTGTCCAGGGTATCTGGACAGTGACACTACCAGCAATAGAAGACAATAATGAGTTAGATGACCCAGTGGCCTGATTTAAGATGCTTCATATGTTTCTTCCCTGACTACTACATTCCTGCCCAAATACAGGTATTTTAATCATTTCTGAGGAATGTTCTGGTTTTAAAAGGAAATCAAATAAAGGAGATCAGGAGCTAAGGAGTTATTACAACACAGGAGCAGCAGTGGTGTAGAGGCTAAGAGCAGGTGCACTCTGATCTGGAGGAACCGGGTTTGATTCCCAGCTCTGCTGCTTGAGTTGTGGAGGCTTATCTGGGGAATTCAGATTAGCCTGTGCCAGTGGTGGCGAACCTTTGGCACTCCAGATGTTATGGACTACAATTCCCATCAGCCCCTGCTAGCATGGCCAATTGGCCATGCTGGCAGAGGCTGATGGGAATTGTAGTCCATAACATCTGGAGTGCCAAAGGTTCGCCACCATGGGCCTATGCACTCCCACACACGCCAGCTGGGTGACCTTGGGCTAGTCACAGTTCATCTGAGTTCTCTCAGACCCACCTACCTCACAGGGTGTTTGTTGTGGTAAGCCTGTCCTGCTTAGAACTTGGGTGGGAGACCACCAAGAAAGTCCAAGGGTAGCTACACAGAGACATGGAATGGCAAATACCTCCATTCATCTGTTGCCTTGAAAACCCTCCAGGGTCACCATACGTCACCTGCAGCTTGACGGCACTTTCCATAACCATCTCTTGTTTTGTCTTTCTTCTTCCCAGCTTTATCCGGAGGACAAAAGGCCAAATTCCTTTGGTAAGGGAACCTTTGGTGTATTAGGCATTCTAGTTCATATTTCAACCTTAGATTTTTATGAGCCACCCTCTGTGTGCATCCGAACAGATTGCATCTGTTAGATACCAGAACTGCATATTAATGCAAAATGGAAAAGGAAAAGACTTCATTTAACCAAAGGAAATCTGGAAGCTTTTTTCCCCCTTTTGAAATTATTCTACTCCCCTCTTTCTTTTTTCCCCTCTCTCCTTGTGATTAAAAAATGCAAACCAGGGGACTATAATAACACCATAAGGTGCTACCAGGTCACCAGTAGAATTACTACTGTGAAGGGGTGTCCAAGATTACCTCATTCTCTAAAACTGTATTTGAACAAAGCCATTCTATAGCTACATAACAGGAACTTCCTCAGGTGAGCCACAGCAACCACTTCCTGTGCTGACAGGTGAGGAAATCTCTGAAACAGAGAAAGATTCAGAACTTCCTTCCATCCATGCCTTTACTAGGGCTTTGGGAGAGAATCTTATTTTGAACAGCAACTCTATCTGTGTGTGTGTGTGTGTGGGGGGGGGGGGGTTGCATGTCATGGGAACATTAATATTAACTCACTGTTGCTGATGCTTTGTAAATCTGTCTCTTGATAGAAGATCACTACTGGCTTATTTAAAATTTAGCTAAACCTTTCGGAAGTCCTCATTTAGCATGAGAAGTGATTGCTGCAGCAAACACTTCACATGGATTGTCCCCATAAACTTTCAGCTGTAAACCATCTTCACTGCAATTGTGTCTGTTGAATAAGTGACTCGAAGCTTGACTGTCCTGGGTTACAGTCTATGGGGAATTCTAGATTGTGAACATTCCCCTTATTCACAAATAACCTGCCAAAGCTGTCACTATACCAATTGAAAAGGTTTTGTGAATTGCACCTTGGATCCTAATGAGAGTCAGTGCTTAACCCTTGTTACCTGTATCTGGAATATATGAAGATAATTATTATTAATGATAATGATAGGGTAGTAAGGATAATGCCTTGAGTATGTGCAGAGTGCTCACCTCTCTTGGTAACCACAAGCAGTTCACAGCTCTTGGGTTAGGAGGATGGTAAAAGGGCATGAACCCTGGCAGATGTGAGTCCTAGCACCTCTCTTTTTAGGTAGTAAAGTCAGATTGTTCTATTAAAGGACTTCACTGTGCTAATCAGTTCCTGTTGGTCCTGATGGGACTTGACATTGTAAACGGTGAGTAATTTAGCCTTTGACGGCACAATTCACCCATCATTCGCAGCTAGTGACATAATTGCTATCTATATATTAATATACCATGCTTTGGAAGTGGCAGAAGTGATGAAGCAGGTTGGGTAGGCATAAGGGCTTCCTGCTGCCATTGCTTGAACTGCCCTGAGAGCAGAGAGCCTACAGAGAGCCTACACATTGGCCCGGAGAAAGCAGGAGCAACAGAGAGGCAAGGCTGGTTAGATTGGAAGAAGGGGGCAGATCAGGAGGTGGGGAAGGGAGAGTGAAGACAACCTTGGGAAGAAAAATAATAGGCATGGTAAGAGCTGGAAAAGAAAAATTCACATTTTGCTTGGAAATAACTAAAATTTCTGAGTTTTTTAGCTGGTTTTGCTGGGTGGAATAAGTGGTCTTTGACAGCGATTGGCTGAGCTAAATATCACAGAGAGAAAGGGCAGGCAGGCCCCCACCTCTGCATAGCAAGACTTCAAACTAAAAGTAGATCTCTAAAATACTTTGTTCCTATACAATTGAGTTGTATAAAACACAAAAGGTCGCTTACCCTGAAGACTAATGTTTTTTCTTTAATGTCTGATACATTGGCGCAAGACTTTTGCATACAAGTCATGGTACCTATGGTGGAGCAGCACATCCTTCTGAAAAGTGGTTCAGCAACAAATCACACCAAAATATTCGAGGACCAGCCAGTTTGGCTCATATCCTACTTGTTACTCATGAGTGGGAACTGTTTGTATCCAAACAGTTTGTGTGCTCTAGCTGCTGCTGCTTTCTCACATCATTACAGTCCTTTTCTTCTCAGCAACACTATCTGTTACTTGTTTGCCATTGCCATCAACTTTAAAAGGTACAGTTAAAAGAAAAATGGATTTAATTGAAGTTTACCACTAGTTGGGCCATGAACCCAATCTTGTGAATTGATTCCCCTGCTTCGTAGTCACAAAAAGCAGGCAATGGCATCTAGCCAGTCATTATCATCTTAAAAGATGTATCCAACAGAGGAGGTGCAGAGGGGACGAACCACAAACCAATTCCTGCACTGCTATACAGTTTAGTATATACAATTTAATGAGCCAGTCCTGACTCTGAGATATGTTTCCTAATGGTCCATTGTGAACATTTAGTTCTTCCACTGGGCAAAAGGGGCCACAAGCTGCACTGACTGAGTCTTGCAGGCTGCAGAGCAAAGCTGAGTCTTGCAGGCTGCAGAGCAAAGACTTCAGATGAACTTTAACAATGGCCATCAAGGTGATCTGATCGGGAGCTTACTTTACAGGTAATCCAGGAAGCCAATCATAGTAAATTCATCTGCCAATTTCATATCAAATCTCGTAGTAAGATAACTATGTACCTGAACATCTTAGAGGAAGGAAGGAAGGAAGGGTAAGAATTTGGTACTTCACTTTTGTAGTCTGCCTTTCTCATTGAGACTCAAGGTATATTACAACAAAAAACAGTGCAGTTTGAAGAGTATAATGCCTAAAATCTGCAACATTAGGGCAGTCTGCAGTAAAGACACAGCATAACACATGCAGTAAATCAGGAACTGCAAGACTATACAACAGTACCATGAAACATATGGCTCTGGCCCCAGCCTGGTGGAACACTCTCCCTCCAGCTGTCCGGGCCCTGCGGGACCTTGGTGAGTTCTGCAGGCCCTGTAAGACGGAGCTGTTCTGCCGGGCCTTTGGAGTAACCGGCCGCTGATGGTGCCCCCCCTTTAGGCCCCTTACATCTGGGCCGTTTGTCACCTAATGGGACTCGCTGTCCCTCCCTCTTGGGGAGAGGACTTTGAAAATGGAGCTGCCGGACGCCACTTATATTTATACTTATATTTATTACATTTAGTATACTTAGCTTTTACTTTTCCTATCGCTGCTTTTAAAGGTTTTTAGCTATCTTATGATTGTATCACTGAGAGCATATGATTGTATCACTGAGAGCATATGCACCGGAGACAAATTCCTTGTGTGTCCAATCACACTTGGCCAATAAAGATTCTATTCTATTCTATTCTACACCGCCCGGAGCCCCCCCGGGGATAGGGCGGTATAAAAGTCTAAAGAATAAATAAAATAAATAAATAAACAAGAAATTAAACTGGAGTACAAATTAAAGAACAGTGTGATAAACTCAGAATGTATATACTATGAAGGCTATCTTAAATTCCACAGGAATTAATTATAGCTTCGTCAATTTTCTATAGAACTTGCTTAGTTACACAATTGCTTAGAGCCATGAAAAAACACCATTGGGGCAAGGACAGTGTAACCAATTTGCAGGGTGGCACCTTCAGAAGCTGCCACAGCAGACTATATACCCTGTTTTCCCGAAAATAAGAACTACCCTGAAAATAAGTCCTAGCATGATTTTTTGGGATTTTTGGAGGATGCTTGAAATATAAGCCCTACTTAAAAAATAAGCCCTAGATACAGATTCCACGGCGCAGCTGATCTGGTCACATGGGGGGCACAAAGTCATGGGGAAAAATAAGACATCTCCTGAAAATAAGCCTAAATGCATCTTTGGGAGCAAAAATTAATATAAGACCCTGTCTTATTTTCGAGGAAACATGGTAAGGAAAGGCAGCCCTTGAAAACCAATGAAGTGACTGCAGAATAGGTTTAATATGAATATTTGAAGGAACCAAGCAAAAATATTCTTACTCTGCCTACCCCTTGGTAGTAAGTAAGCAGTGGTCTGTCCCAGCTGGAGTTTCCAAGTTTTTTTCAGGGGGGTGATGGTGATGGTGAAAGTCATTAGGTAGATACTTCATTCAAGAGGGGGTGAAAGATAGAGCATAAGAGAAGGCAAAGGTTACTATAGCTACCTAACCAAACAGGTCCCAGAAAAGAGCAAAGGTTCAGATTCTAAAGCAAAGGCCTAAGCATCTTGGCAGCAAATAACACAAAAGTCAAGAAGCAAAAAATATTTATATTTTCTCCCCAGTGGCGACCCAAAGCATCTTACATCAAGACTGGTCCAAGGTCACACAGCTAGCTTCCATGGCAGAGTGAGGGTTGAACCTGGATTTTCCAAGATACTAGTCTGACACGCCACCTGAAGTCATGGTAGATTAGGACTTAAGCAGCTATGTAAAGATATGTGGTTGGATGTTAATCAAAAGTTCATATTAGGGACAGATTGTAGTACAAACAGTCACATCTGTAAAAAGATATTTTTTCAAGCTTGAATAGAACTTAAGAGACAAGGTAGGTGACTAGGTGTATAACTTGACTGGTTGAAGGAGAGGAATTAATGTTTCAGGGACCTCAGAAAATCTTAAGATAAAAGAGGGAGAGTATCCAGGTGAGGAAGGTGTATAGGTGTTTTGAGGTGGTAAAGCTTTGACAGGTATTTTAACCTAAACTGGATCACAGGGACAATGAGTCAAATGCAAAGAAACCTTTTGGTAGAAAATTCCAGGTGGTGGTGGTAGTAGTAGTATTAAAGAAAATACTGATGTATGTGTGATGATGGTGGTGGTGGTTGTGGGGAAATGGCTAATGCTAATGAGACTAAAGGTAAGCTGATTAATTAATTGGATGGCCAAATAGTGAGGCCTCATTCTGTTCTGTTTAGTGTGGTGTGATTAGGCACAGTCCAGCTCGGCTCTGTCTTTTGCCCAAAAATGCCCAGCAATTCTGCCTACTGGCCTGGAAAGACATAAAGAGAGGACCTCTTCTAGATGGGAGAGAGAAGGATGGGAAACATGAACCAAAATGGAGGTGAACTGGCAAAAGCTTTCTTTAAATGGCTATGCTACCATTCAATCAATGATGCTGTTTGGTCCAGTTGACCATAACGTTTCTTCACCCAGTTTCAAATATAAGTACACAAGCCATTAGCCTTAGCCCCTAGCTGAATCAAGGCAATGATTGGGATGAAATTTTTTCATGTTGTATTGATTAAACAATTCTTCGTTTGCTTTGTAAAATTATGCATCCTTTCAAATTTCCCTTCAGAGAGGCCCCTGCTGGCAGACAGCAGGGCCTACAGGTTCTCCCCCCAGCAATGATCCAGACTAAACATGCCACAAGGGAGTGAGTGGGAAGTAGAAGGATGGAGAGGTCTCCTGACTGTTGTGTCATTTGTTTTCTCAAGGACACCAAATGGGAAGCTGAAGAAACAGCAACTTCCTATTTGGCAAGATTTATGATAGTGATTTAAGTAATAAAACGAGAGTTTATTTGCCTTCATAGCCATCTATACTTTGAAAAAAAAAAGAGATTACAATATCAGTTGAATCCTGCTGTTTAGAAGACGGTGGTGGGAGTGTAATCTCTACCACAGGAGTATTTAATCAGGAAATGCGTCTAATCGAAATGAGAAGTGTTTAATGCTTGTTTTCTCACCATTCCTATGCACATCCAACACTGAATAAATCAAGTGAGCTCCAAGATAAAATTCAACCTTCTCAGAGTTCCAAGGATTGTAAAGATTGAATACCTTGCATGTTGTTTACAGATCCCACAGCTACTTGTCTTCCATCCCTTTGTCCCAAATATTCTTTTTCGCTAGCTTTTCCCAAGGTGCACCAGCAACTTAATTCTTGCACAAATCCTTTGTAATTTACTTGGGAGTAGATCGCAGTGATGGATGATTTCCCTCCATCCTAACCAATGTTTTAATTGAGATTTTTATGTTTTCTATGTATTTTAACTTTCGGGATTCAACTTGATGATGAAAGTAAAAGGCAAAATTGTTGTCATAAGATTTTTGTCCCACACTCCTCCCATGGCCCTTTACAGTCCTATAAAGAGAGAACAAATGAAAACAAGCTAAACCAATGGAAAAGAGGATTGTTTGTGCATGCAAGCAAGTGCCAGTTATCAACAGGATAAAGAACCACTGCAGTAGATGGCTTATTTTTTCCTGTTAGATGATGGCTGCAGTCATTTTGAGGGGGTTTACACATGAGCACTTGAAACTTCCTTATAGTGAATTGGACTCTTGGTCAGTACTGTCTATTCAGACTGGCAACGACTCTCTAGGATCTTAGGCCCTACCTGACTGGAGATACCATGGACTCCGGGACCTTCTGCAGGCCTAGCAGATGTTTTACCAATGAGCCACAGCCATTTATAATCTAAGATTTGACTGCACAAGATTAGTTTGTGTTTTGTTCTAACATTCTACCCTATGGTAGATATAGTTGCTCACTTTGCAGCAGGAGTTGGGCTCCTGTGTCTTTAGATACTGCAGGACAAAAATTCCACAGATGGGGTGTTGCCCATAACTGCATATTGATTCTTGAAAAGGTTCTATTGAAAAAAATCCTGACAAGTCTGATTGTATATACCTATATATTGATGAAGGTATGTGAGAAGTTGTGGGAGATAGGATCTGGAATAGATGGACCACTGGTCTGATCCTACAGGGGTCTTCTTATGTTCTCATGGTCTTATCTGCATGATATTAAAGATATAGGGAGGATGTTTTTCCCTGTCCAGTCCACATTTAGTACCAGATTGAAAACATAGGTGATATTCTTTTGAAAAACAACTATCAAGTGTCCCAACAACATTTCATGTCAGGTTTGTGCATAGGGTTGTGGGGCTGGTGGATCTGGCCTTAAAGTTCTAGACTAAGAAGTCAACCAATGTTCACTTGTATTGTTGAAGGCTTCCACGGCTAGAATCAACTGACTATTGTGGGTTTTCTGGGCTGTGTGGCTGTGGTCTAGTAGTTTTTGCTCCTAATGTTTTGCCCACACCTATGGCTGAGATCTTCAGAGGTATGTCACAGCGAGATGCATTTCTCTATGTGTCATGGAGAGAAACACACCTTGCTGGGAGATACCGCTAAAGATGCCAGCCATAGAAGCAGGCGAAACATTAGGAGCAAAAACTACCAGACCACAACCACACAGCCTGGAAAAACCAAAACAGCCACCTGATGCTGAGTTCTTAGTATGTGAATTTTTGGTGAGAATGAATGCATGCAAAGAAACCTTTGCTGCCATATCCTTAGATATCCCACTTCAATGTATGTTTCACTGCATATACCCCACCACACAATTGCTCCACATTGTCCCACAAAGAGAAACACATCTTACTGTAACATTCTTCTGAAGATAACAGCCATAGATACAGGTGAAATTTTAGGAGCAAAGACTAACAGACCACAGCCACACAGCCTGGAAAACCCACAACAGCCAATTAATTCCAGAAGTGAAAGCCTGTGACAATACATTTTCACTGCAGAACTGATTGGGGGACACTAAAAATGGCAATGCATTCCTGCTGCTGCCATTGGTTGATTTGGATGCAACCCATCAAGGATCTGTGTAGCACAAGGTTTTGAAGATGCGATAAGCTGAGAGCACATAACATCGTAGAGGACAGGAACCACAGTTTCCTAAGAATGAGAACAAATAATTCAATGGTAGAAGCAGCCAGTCTGTTGCCTTACCCTCTGCAGGATGAACTAAATTCCTAGTGTCCTTGCAGCTGCGCCAACAAGGATGAATATGAGAACAGAAGGGATAATGCTCCAAAGCTTCTGTGGATGGGTGATGGCTTAAGGCAGTGCTCCAGATGTGGGACCAAAGGCAGTAAATCTCCAGAGGCTGTTCTACCTCCATCTTCTTGCCCAGTAAAGTGCCTCGTGAGGATTAAAGCTCTTCTGCTGGAGGGTTGATCTGGCCTTGTACTGGGCACTGGTGAAAAGACAGAATGATGGAAAGGAAGGGCAGACCCCCCAATTCTTCTGCAGCTGTAAACCCAAGATCCTAGGTTTGGCTGATCTGGGAAAAGCCCTTCTGGGGGAAGTAAACCACACTGGCCAGCTGGCAAATGATCTGGCTAGGGAAGCCTAAAACTGAATTAAGGGAGGGCCAGCCAAGAAAACAACAGATGTCGTGATGGTCAGAGGCTCTTTCAAAAAATAGCAAAGCAAACCACTTTCAAATTTGACTGGGGGTTAATAAGTGGCGTATTTCTGGATAGTCTTGCTTTGGCACCATGTGAACTTCTGAGCAATTCTCTTTCCCCAAATATGATGGAAAGGCAAATTAATTGAATTATAGGCACTAATTTGCAGGAAACTGCTTAGTTTATCATTTTGTCCGGTAAGATTTGATACAGCAAAGGCAGGAACCAATCGTTCTGTTGACTGTTCTGTTTGTCATTTATATTACACTTTTTATTTGACCAAGAGCTTTATGATCTTGGAGATTTGTTCTCATGGAAATCCTGGGGAGATATAATTCTCCATTTGTATTTCCACCATTTGGAATGGGTGCTCATGAAGGGGATTACAGAGATGTTACCATCAGCTGTTCCTTAACCAGTTTATGGGAAAGAAGGTGATGTAAGTGAATTCCACACAGCAAAAATAAACCGTCTTTAGGACATTTTAAAAACCATTTGGGGGAAGAAGTTCACACAGCTCTCTTCCCTGAAATGTCTTCAAAACATTCTATTTCTCTCAACCCAAGTTTTTCAAAAATTGAAGCAAGCAATCTTTTTCCCCCAGCCCAGGTTGAAGAAGTTTCCTGCCTGCAGAGTGAACAAAAGCAGGCAGGAAATACTTTATTTCTCCCACCCAAACCTCTTACTTTAATTTTCACTGCTAATGCCCGCCATTTTGTGTGTTGCAGCAATGATTCCCTGAAGGTTCCCCATGGAGGTTTTCTCTGCTTGCAGTTCATCTGTGCACAATTTCCATGTAAAAATTAGATGAATAAAGTTTGTTTTGCCTAGCAATCCTGTTCACCTGTCATAGCAGGATTCAAAAAAAAAAAACTGTTTGGGAGAAATACCACAGGACAGACTTGCTTTAGGGGCGGGATCTGTGCAAAGTGCCTCCCCAAAACTGATTTTTCCCCCGTTCTAAACCTGTGTTTAATGGCCTGTGTGGAGTGGGCCTAGGTTTGGCAGATATTTGAGGAAACAGTTCTTTGTGGCCTAGTGTATACAATGAAAAAGAACGGCTGATGAATTCTCTTTAATTGTTTAATCTATGTGGTTCAAAATCTAATTGGTAAGGCTGCAAGATGAGGGCATACTTGTCTTGATTCTTTTTAGACTCTTGGTTTGCTGTGTTTATTAATAAGAGAAAAAGTTCATCTTTAAAAATCTGGGGTAACTTTGTAAAGTGTTGCGTTACCCTAAGACCGTGGTGGCGAACCTTTGGCACTCCAGATGTTATGGACTACAATTCCCATCAGCCCCTGCCAGCATGGTCAATTGGCCATGCTGGCAGGGGACCTGATGAATTAATCCACTGTATCTGGAGTGCCAAGAGTCCTCCTACTAAGAATACAGAGCTGATACTAGTCCAAGGCAAGGATCAACACAAGCAAAGGCTCACTCATCCTCAAATAATGTTGCTGCCATGCTGCAGCCTTCTTCCTACAAACTTATATACAGGATGGCATTCCCAGAATGGCCAACCTCCCCCCGCCCCGCCCCGCCCTGCCCCAGCTGTGCTCCCTTAGCCTGGCTCCTGCAAGGGCTCCCTGTTTCTCCTTGCTCCAAAGCTGCCAACCTGCTGCTGCAAGTCCGCTCCTGTAGGTGGTTCCACAGCTGCCTTCATTGCTGTTCCCAGGGTTCAGGTGACCCTGGGGGTGCAGGAGCTGAAGGGCTGGCCTCTGACTGAACAACTGAGTACTGTGGAAGGACAGAGCTGGGGACTGGCAGTAGCTTTGGGTAGCAGTTTCCATCCCAGGGGCTGCTTCCTCAGGTGTTGCTTGAGCCCCTGGCCCCGATCCTGTGCCCACTACTCAGGCTCTTGTTCTAAGTCTGCCTGAGTTGGCTGGACCTCTGATGACCCAGTCACAGCCTCCTCTACTCCAGACTCCATATCTGAGGCTTTTGCCATGCTGTAGGTCTCTGATGGCCCAGCTATGACCTCCTCATCTGCAGATGTAACCCCTATGTTCAGAATGGGATGACCCAGAAAGGGGTGGAGACTGAAAGCAGCAGAAGGTTGCAAAGCTCATGAAGATGGAGGAAGCAAGGCTACCAGGCTGGGACCCTGACTGGTTTCTGTAAGCCCTTAACACCTTGTTTAAGGTAACTGCAATGTAGTTGGGAACTAGTGGGAAGGGAGTTGTTTATTTTTGCTATATTGTAAATGTTAGAATTTATTGTTTCAGGGTTTTTGTGTATGTAATGGGTGAGAGTTCTTTTGGAAATCCAGTTCACCAAGCCTCTGGAGCAGTGGTGGGATCCAAAAATTTTAGTAACAGGTTCCCATGGTGGTGGGATTCAAACTGTGGCTGGGCCAATGGGGCTGGGCGGGGCACGACGGGGGCATGGCTGGGCATTCCAGGGGTGGGGCATTCCTGGGCGTGGCTGTGGCAAGGGAGTTACAGCAGCTGTGCTGAGTCCTTAGGCAAGGGAAAGCTGAGATGCACTTGCATGGCGCAGGCTGCCATGCATGCCGGTGCACACCTCCTGCTAGGGACTGCTTCAAGCTTCTCTAGAGTTCCTGGCTACTGCTGGGGAGGGAGAGGCATAACTAAGGGGCAAAAAATCGCAGTGGCTTAAGAATCACCAATTAGTAAACCCCTCTGCGGCACAACACAAATAATTAGTAACTCTACTCTCGGGAACCTGTGAGGAACCCTTGCTGGGATCCACACCTCTGCTCCTGGAGTCTTCATGGAGCCAACCACCAGCTTAGAAAAGAATGGACTTGGCATTATCAGACTGTAATTAGAAGGACTTGGAATGAAACTTGAACAGGACCTTGGGGTGTTAAGTTAAATGTTAATGTTTGATAATTGTCATATGTTAAGAAAAGTAAACCAATTTATTTAAAATGTTAGTTGTTGTAAACTCCTTCCAAGTTCTGCCCCACAGAACCCACAAGCTGAGGTTACACAGACTCACTATCTGAGGCTTCTGCCATGGTGTGCAGGGACCTGACAGGAATGCTGACTCAAATTTGGTTCCTGGCATCTTCTGCAAAACACAGGATTGGATTCTGTTGTTCCACTGGCAGAAGTGCTTTTCTCCAGCAGAAGAAGTCTTCCCCTGTCGCAGGACAGTCTTGCAAGCATCCTGTATCACGGGAGGACTCCGGCTAGATCCGTCAAGGAAAATTCCTCTACTATTAGAATGGATCTATAGGATCCAGCCCACAACCACACTGTATAGGTAGATAACAAAGGGATAGTGAAGGCTTAAGGTCAACTGTATGGTCCCTCCTGTTTCAATTCACATTTCTCAGGCAGTGACAGTTCACAGTGGAGGAACCATGTGAATGCATCTCCCTTTCACCACTCAGCCAAAATAATTTACAATGTGTGCACTCCAGAGGAAGAGAACTTGCAAATACAGGGTCTCACATATAGGGTTCTACCTCAGCACTTGTATCATGTGACCTTAGATGCGTGACAGACATGAAGGACACCTGCAGCACGCTCAAATGGAGTAACACCTGCTGACCTCCTAAACACTGAGCAGAACGCAAAGAAAATAAAGGAAATAAAAGGTAAGCCAGTTTTTGAATACAAATTGTTCTCTGCTGTCAAGAAAGAGAAAAAGATTTTTTTATACCTTAGAAAGGAAATTTAGTTTTAAACATGGCAAGGTGAAAAGCAAACTAATCAAAAGGAATCTGTGGGATATATGGCTTCTTCAATCAAAGGAGATGGAGAGTCCATCCTGAGTGGATGACAAGACTTGTGACCTGAAAACTCCAGACCTGCTTATTTTGAAAGGTTAAGAGGCTGGGTAAGAATACCCAGCAAATGCTTTAAATAGGTTAAATCCTACATCATCACAACGGATTGTCAGAGATTATTCATCTAGGTCTACATCTCTCACTCCCTCTCCCCCTCCCCCATGCCCACATGAGTAAAATCACAACCTACCTCATGGATGATGTGGAAGTTGACATTTAAATAAAACTGGCAGTTCTTACCTGAATACAATATGTGACACATACATCACTTGTCAATGTGAAATCAGACCAGGAAAAACACCCAATTTTCCATTGTAGCTTGCATTCTCTATTCAAACATATCACCTCAGCTCCAGTAATTCCATATTGGTTTCTTAGGGCCTAACTATATAGTTCATCATATCTGGGCCAAGGCAACAGACATGGTTTGTGAGTTCTTTGCTCAGACCATAATTTCCAGTGATGGGGAGGGGGAGGTACTTGGATTGGGAATGTGGCACAATGGTTAATGCCTCTCCCCACATCATTTTCTGAACCTGGCTTTCTGGGAGCATTTCAGGTTGGGAAAATGACATGGGGAAAAGCTTGAGCCCCCTCTTCCCACATGCCATAATCTCAGTTTAAATTGGGTCAATTAGGTTCCATACAAGGTACTCACAGGTCATGTCTGTTGACTAGACCTGGGAACAGATCCAGAAGTAGTATATTGTGTAATTAGGCCTGTAGGGAGTGTCTCTCTCTACAATGCCTCCTGCTTCCAGCTTAGGATCACAGAGAAAAGACTGAGCCCTCTGGGGGTAGGGCGGTTTATCAAATCGAATTTTAAATAAATTAAATAAAAAATAGTAGTGAGACTAAAGTGGAAATCTGGAAGAAGATCCATATTTTTTTAAAAGGTGCTCTGTTGCACTAGAGAATTTTATGCCAGCCTCTTTCTCTGTACCATGTTTTCTTGTGGAGGCCATAGTGTGATCCCCCTTGCTGGTGAAGCTTGAGGCGCATAGGGAGAAAATAATAAATGGTAACGGGGAATTGCCACTTACCACCCTGCTGATGATGTGGGGTCATTCTGTCACCCTCCTATTGGTCTCCCTGGTTTTCCTCTGTATCATCCGATTGGCCCCCTGACCGAGGAAAAAGTACCACATGAATACCAAGAAAAATAGGTGTACATTGAACTCTCTGCAATGTGAGGATCAGTGGGGATGCCAGGGGATCTCCAGCCACGCCCTGGAAGATGGCATCCTTGAGTATATGCTCTTCAAAGTGACCCAAGGGGGTTGTTCTTTGTGGGCCAAGTTTTCCTTTAATTCCCTGAGCCCCTGTTGTGTGCGACCACTCTTTTATACTCAAGGTGCATTGCCTTAGTTTTGATTCTGCATTCCTGGACATTTCAGATGTAACCCAGTTTTCTCATTTCAGCAGCCATCTTCTCAAAAATCTCAAGGTTTCAGTGGCTCTTTGTCAGAGCTCTCTAAATGGAGTGTTCCTCCCATATCCCTAAGAGATCTTGAGTTTCCCTGTCCCTCCATGCCACCCCTCAACCTGGAGTCTTGCCACTACCACTGCTCCTTCCACTAGTGCTTGCCATTTCCTTCCACACTAAATCCATAAATAGCTACATAATCTCAACAATACCCTCACCACCCAAAACTAACTCCATAAGCAGCAATACAGCCACAACTTAACCATCCAAAACTAACTTCTTAAGCAGCAGTGCAATCACAACAATTACCTCCTCTGGGGATCTCCACAACCAGCAAAACAATCCTCATTACAATCTCCTCCAAAGCAACCCACACAAAATGGCTGATTCTCTGGGGCATGGGTCCTCCGGCTGCACAGTCCTCCCTCAGATGAGAGAAGACTTCCATTGGTGGTGACTTTCTACAGCGGACCTGACTGGACAAAACAATACCTTCCCCTCCTTTTTCTCCAATATAGTACAGCATTTTAACAATGGAAAGAGTTTCCCACCCCATCCTTCTTAAAATTACTGATATAATAAATAAAAAATATGATGTTAATAAATGCAAGATTATTCCCTCTCCCCTCATAAACATACCATCATGGCAACACTCATATGCATCTTGGTAGCTTCATATTTTCAATATACATTTTTTTTAAAGGGAAAGGGGTGCTTTCGTTAAATAGTCATGCTATAATGATTGTGTCACATCCTTTGCTGAAAGAAATGGTGGGCAATATTGCTGACAGGGCAGAAAACATCCTAGGGGAATTTCACAAAATGGCTGGAAGGCACAGAATCTACCTAAAATGGTGGGTGGCAGTACAATCATAAGCAGCAGAATGGAAGGGGGTGGGGGTGGGGGGAGCTTCAAATTCGGGTGGGAAGAATTGCACAGGAGAAAAAGAATGTTTTCTGTATTGTCGAAGGCTTTCATGGCCCGATGTAACTGGTTCTGGAGGGTTTTCTGGACTGCGTGGCCGTGGTCTGGTGGATTTTGTTCCTAACGTTTCGCCTGCACCTGTGGCTGGCATCTTCAGAGGTGTATCTCACAGACTTTTCTCTGTGATACACCTCTGAAGATGCCAGCCACAGATGCAGGCGAAACGTTAGGAACAAAATCCACCAGACCATGGCCACACAGCCCCGAAAACCCTCCAGAACCAGAATGTTTTCTGCTTGATTGGCTCACACAGGGCAAACAGGAAATGTTTTCAACCCGTTTTCAGGAAAAAAGATTGCTAGTTTACTGATTTTCAAAAAACCTGTGTTTAGAAAAATAAAACAAAAACTAAAAATGTTTTTTGGGGGGAGAACTATGCCAAATCCCCCTAAGCTTTTTATAACATCCTCGAGATGTTATAATTGCACTGTGTGGAACAGACCACTGTGATTTAGCCTTGTTCCTGACAACCCCATGGTCTTTTCTAATTTAATGTGTGCTTTGAAATATATGTGCAAAGAATGAGTGCTTCTGAACTCCAAAGAAAACCCTCTTTGAAAGCAGTGTTTTTCTATGCACATATGCAAACTTTATAGAACAATGTGGAGGGCTAAAGGGCTATATGAATTGAAACTTCTCCCCAGTGAAACTATCTTTAGGTGTCTTCCCATTTCCCTCCCTTCTCTTCTTTCATTGTCTCCTTCAGCAGTCAGGATCAGAATCCCCAGCCAAAATGGAGAGTGCGTGGTTGCTGTTCCAGACCCCAGATGCCAATATGTGGCGGCATCTGGCTCATTGGCAGGCATCACAGGCAGTTGTGCTGGCTGCTCTTGAGCCTGTCATGTGGCTTATTTTGCTGTTAGGCGTACTGATTCTTTGAGAATATGGTCCCAACCGAGGGAACAAAGAAGGGGGGGGGGGGTTTACATGAATTAAAGATGGAAGTTACAAGGTAAGGTGACTGTTGTTGGATGCGCTGCCTGTTCTTGCTCTACTGAATGTCCTGTCCTGATGCATCTTCTGTTAACTGCATCTTCTTGTGCAGTTACTGTTTTCAGGTGCCTTAAGGCATGGAGCTCCTTGAAAGAGAAACACAAATAGCTTAAATGTAGAGATAAAATCCTCTCCTTAGAGGCCATGTGTTTGGCATGGGAAACACACGATAACAGCTTGCTTTAGAAAGGTGACATTTCTACTGAAAAGCTGAATAATGATAATAATAATAAAAAAAGAATGCAGCTATAAACGCAGCTCGTCCGTGTCTTCAGATAGAGATGAGACTTTTGTGATGAAGACAACCTCTTTGTTGGATGAAATAAACTTTTCCCTTGAACTGTGGGCATTTAAATTTCTGTGACCTAGCTGGATCTGTACAAGCTGTGTGTGTATATATAACAGTAGATAAATGTCACCCATTTTCATGACACAAATCAGAAATGCTATTCGTTCAGGCTTTTTTTTTTTTAGGGGGGGAGTGATTTTGTTTTAAGTCATTTCTGAAGAGTTTCTCTTAATAAAATAACAAGGATTCCTCTAAGGTATTTTTTGAACACTTGTTTGCAGGACAGTGAATGGAACGCTAGTTTGCTTGACAAGATTCATGAGACAAGGGTTTGCTTTGTCAGTGCCCTGTGTGGAATGTCATCTCACAGACAGATGACCCCAGTTATCATCGTGGGCTATATCCAGCAGAAATTTATTAATGTGGAATATAACGAGTCCACACAGCTTGTCAACTGCCAAACTGAACACAGTCCACCAGCTGTGAGCTCATATAGCCGGTCAATATACTGGTTTGTGAGCTATTTCTTGATTTGAATTCACAATGACATCCCCTTAGGGACCCTTCAAGTGTCTGACTTGTAGAACAGCACCATATAATTAGGAACTCCTATCTTATCTACCAGTTGGAGGCTGCCAGCTGGCAGAGATTTAACCACTGGCATCCATATGAGGGCAGTGGGGTTGGATTTGTCAGGCCACATCTAAAGGCAAGGCAAATTCTGAGAATAACTATGACATACTAAAAGCAAATAAGGGAGGGTTGGGAAAACCAGACAAAGCTGGGGATTTCTAGCTTGAAGACTTGAAGTTGCTGACAAAATGTCCAGATGTGAACATGGGCAGTAGAATATTAACTAATAATTTTTTATTACAGAAAATATAATAAAATAATATAAAACATAATTATTCAGTAATCATTGGATCTTGCCATTATTCTAGTATTTCACTGTATTTCACTGTCCATGGGCATCAGAGAAGGAGCAAGGGGAAATAGTGATCGAGAAGTTTGTGATGGGTGGGATTTATAAGTCTGTGAGTTATTTCCATACTGAGGCAGTGACCACTATACACAAGTGTAGACAGGCAGGGCTAGACCATTGGGGAGAGTGAATGGAGATAGAGGCCCAGTGGTTCAAAGTGTCTCTTGACTTCATGGGAAAGGCAAATGCATTGTTTGTATTAATTGGAAAGCAGACAGATCTGCAGACAGTTGGCAGTAATATAGGCAGAGGTTCTGCCTTCCTCCTCCGCCGGTAATATACCTGCTTTGCAGAAGTGGGGAGAACAGTGATAAAAGCTTAACAGTACAATCCTATGCAGAGTTACTCCCCCTTAAAACTACTGAAATCAATGGGCTACCAATGGAGTAACTTTGCTTAGGATCATCCCCATGATACATGCCTATTTAGGTGATACAAGAAATCTATGATAAAGAAAGGATGTGAAATCATGAGAGATCTGATTATTGAGGATCCATGATTTCCTAAAGTTTCTAGTGTGATTTAGGAGCAACTATGATGAAGCTCAATGTGTATGAGTCTGCTTGTTTACATGCAAAATAGGGACTGAGCTATGTCTATATATTTACAAAAGTTAATGTGCCTTTAAGCTTTTCCTTAGCTTGTTGGCACAACTGTTTGAAGTGAGACCCATCAGCTGTTTAAGACCTGCATAATAAAGCTGAAGGAAAAATCAAAACAAAAAACCCCAGAAGTGTACAGAGAATTGAAGTCACCAGCTGATATCTTTCGAATAAGGTTTTCTGGGAGGAGGATAGGAAACTTTCACATGAGATTTTGGAGAACCTCTGTTAGAATGGACAGAACAGGGCTGGTAGGATGATAAGAAGAGCCCTGCTGAACCAGATCAGCAGGATGGCCAAAAGGCCCACAGTAGGGTTCAGGGACCAAAGCCTCTTGTGGTTGTTGCCCAAGAACTAGTGATATTCAGAGGAATGCTTCATCTGAAATGGCTAAACAATGATTTGTCCTTTGCCCAATTCCCCTTAAAAGCCATCTGAACTAGCATCTTGTGGCAATACATTCCACAAATTTATTATCTATTGCATGAAAAAAATCATTCTTTTTCTTTGCCTTCATCTTCATTTTTCTTTGTCTATCATCTTCACTACTGAGGATGCCCTTAGTAGTATGGAAGAGAGAGGGAAAAAAAGATTTCTATACATTTTTTTTCAACAAGACATATGGTTTTATGCCACTTTCGCCCCAAAAAACTAAAACTCCCCTGACTTTTTACCCTTTCCTCAGTGGCCTGGCAGTATAATGTAGTTGCTTCACTTAGTGAGTAAAGTTGTAAGAAGCCCTTTGCCTAGCCAGTCAGTTACTACTGTTGGTGTCATGTTCTGACTGCACTTCCCTCTGTGTATGTCTGTAAATCAATCAGCTAACAAACTTTATTTTTTGTTCATGAAACCAAGATCAGCTTTGATACCTGGCAGCCTCCATGCTGTCTGTTTGAGATAAGCTAACAAGAGTAGTGAATGGCCCCTTTAGGAGTTCCACCCATTACAGTGCGTGGGCTCACGTGAGCTTTTTGTATGTTTTGGTTTAGTTTTTTGGCACTGTGCATGGAATCTCTGGACTGCCTCGTGGCCATAATTCCGGGGAAGGCTTTCTGACCTCTCTGTCATTTCACAACACCATCAGCTACAGTGCCAGCACATACACACACACATACACACAGTCATACACACTCAATCACATTGTTGGCACAGCCCCTGGAAATGTAGTATCTAAAATTAAAGATTTGTATCTGTTTTGGAAAAACTGAACTGACCTTTGTCCCTCAAATGAGGAGAGGGTGGTTTCAGAGAAGAACTTGGCTCTACCCAGGCAATTAGGAAAAATACAATTTGGAGAAGGCAGCAGATGCTTCGTGCTGTTACCAGACCGACCCTTGGTGGGTGGGTGGGGGCTCTGTTGTAAGACAACAATGTCTTTACCTATCCTGCCAACACTTGGGGTGCCTAGGAGTGCTGTGGCAAAATGGGGAGCCCATTCTCTACATTAGCTAGTGTACCCACAAAGACAGTAAAATATTGACTTACCCTCACTGATATCTGCCTTGTAAAATAACTCCTCACACTCTTTCTAAAGGGATTAAGAGAAAAAATGCCTCTGCATTGGAAAGCACTTCCAACTCCAGCCCTGGACTATCTGCCCTGTGAAGACAAAGGGCTTGTTAATACATTTGCCCCCAAGTTTTTCTGCCAGTTTTGCATTTATTTATTTGTTTGTTTGTTTGTTAAACTTATTATACCACCCACCCCTGAAGGGCTCTGGGCGGTGTACAGAAAATAAGATACTATTAAAATACCATATAATTACAATCAGGTAGTTAAAACCGTAGATAATTAAAACACAACATTATAACAAAAACCTGACATTTACCCAAAACTTCTTCCTTGGACTAATTTCTTCCTTGGACCACCATATTTACATTGCCATTGTTTTACATCTATGATCGACTAAGGCCTCTGCCCACCTCCGGGCACTCCCAACTTGGCCCATCAGGCTAAGTACTCAAAACATTAGCTTAACGACTCAACACTTAAAATTGATGTCTTCCTCTGACCTTTTCCAGGAAAGCAAAGCTCCCCTTTGTCCTGGGAGATTAAGGGTCACTCTGCATAACCTTTTTCCCTATAAGAAGCCCCCTCTCTCAATACCCTATGTTCAATATCTCTGGACCCCTCTCTGTCTGTTGATATTATTCCCAATGCATGGTTTTTCCCATCTTGTGATGACTGGTTGAAAAATGCTCCTGCCAAAAAGCTTCTGGCTAGACACAGATCTCCCTCCAGTCCTGAAACCTGCCATCATAAATCGGAGTGGGTATGCTCCCTAATGAATGAAGAAGCCTCCATCCATAAGAAGATAGCTATGCAGTTAGGCTCTGCTCAGCAGTCCGTGCATAGGAAGTTGGGCTGGGTCAGAAACCCCTGGGAATGGGAGGTAGGAGAGCCAGTCACATACAGGAAGTTCTTAGAGAAGGAGCACACACTGGCAGCAAAATGGCAAGGGCCAGTTCACATGACTCAAAAGATCGGCCTGGCTGATCCCCTAGAGCGGGGAGGGGTCTGGAAAAAGTACTTTCAAGTGTCTCAGCTAAAGGAATGAAAGAACAAGCCACCAACACTTTGGCTGCTGCTTCCTTCTCACCATCTGTTAACTCAGAACCAGTCCCAGCCAGTTGAGTAAAGCAGGTCTCCCTGGACTCCTGACCTGCACTTCCTATAATAAATCTAGCTGAAACTTTTGTAGCTCTGTAAAAGAATAGGCATAATGGCATGCATTTTCAGGATTTTCATCATTTATTGGATACTTATCATTACCTCTTCAGGAAAATGGTGAGAATGTTCCCTTTTTCATTCTGGATATATATCTGTGTGTCTTTCAGGGTGATGAGCTAGCTCCCCTGGAAGGAACCATTTTTGTTTCCTATTGGAGCTGCACTACCAAGCAGTCGCCATCCTAGGATCTCAGCTTTATTGATTCCGCAAGTGGGAAACTACCACTGACTGTCCCCTGAATTTTTTGGATCATTGTTTCCACAAAATATCAGGTGAATTGGAATCCTTTTGCTAAACTTGGAAGGACATGCCTTCCCTTTATATCTCCCCTTTTTGTAAGCTGCAGCAGGGCCAAGCCACTGACCAGTCCAAAGGCGACTTTCCCCAGGATGAAGTTCGCCAGCATTGCAAATTGGCACTAATGTCAGCTGCAGTCTGGAATGCAGGGGACCCCCTCCAGATTGTAATTGTCATGGGTCATTTTGAGCAACACACTGAGGGAGATCTGCTAGCTGTTTCCCTGACTCTTCCCTCAGGCCCTGTTCACAACTTATCTCTTGCAAATTGGCAGTCCATTTCATGGTCTCTTTCTGGCAAAGATCTTTTTAGACAGGGTCCTCCTGACTGGGTGGTTGTCATGGTTGGCTCCTCAAGTAATGAATGGTCACTGACAATCTCCTTTTGTTCCCCAGGTGTCATCTTTAATTCCACACACCAAGATGACAGCTACACTCTCTCCTTTGACCTTCATAACTCTACTTTCGACCCTCTTTTCTTAAGTGTGGAGTCCCGCTGCAAAGCTGCTTATCTGGTGGTGGACTTTCATGTACTTAAAACCAATAGCCAAGAAACATCCTGATACAGCCCCAAATGTCCATGAAAGAGGTACGAGTCAGTCTCACTGGACTTAACACTTCCCTCATGATACCTGAGTGTGCCCTCTATCTGTGTTCTAGTAAAAGAGGATAGGTAGAATGGGTTCAAAATTTTCTGTTACACTAATGATTAATGATAAAGAGATACACTAATGATTTTTTAAAAAAAATTCTGATGTCACCCAAGTTGGGAATTTTGTTAACTGGATTAATGAATTGCATCCTACTATAAACTTTTCCTTTAGAACGGATAAAGAGTCATCATTTTAGATGCTATGTTTCTTCTAACCAATAGGGGCATTTGCCTTTAAACTTTACAAGAAACTGGTTGATAAGACTATCTTGTTACATTATACATCTTACCACCCTAGACCCCTAAAAAATAGTTCCCCAAATTCACAGCTGTTGAGATTGAAAAGAAATTCTACATTCAAGATGATTTCAAAAAAGGACATAATTTTGCAAAAAGAGGCTATCCCTTATGAGATATGGTGTTTGGCTTAGGGCAGGGGTAGGGAACCTGCGGCTCTCCAGATGTTCAGGAACTACAATTCCCATCAGCCTCTGTCAGCATGGCCAATTGGCCATGCTGGTAGGGGCTGATGGGAATTGTAGTTCCTGAACATCTGGAGAGCCGCAGGTTCCCTACCCCTGGCTTAGGGCAAGAGAGAAAGGTAGAAGGACTCTCTTTAAATGTGAATCTGCCCAAATGCCAACCAGACTTACATGTGTGCTTGATTATACTCCTTGTACTAACAGATCAAATATACTAATAAATGGTTTTTAAACATTGGCATGCCATTCCTGATATTCCTGGTTGCTCACCTTACCCATGATTTGGGCTTTGCACACACACAAAAACAATCTTAGGGACTTTCTTGTTAAATATGAGGTCCCACTTTCCTCTTTTCCTATTGAAGGGCATTACACATGTGGGTACTGCAGCATCTGTCATCTTTCCAAGGAGGGTTTTATGAACACAAAAGGTCACCTTAGTCAAGTGGAGTCACAACAAACGTCCAAGTTCAGTATTTTAACAGCTTCACCACACTGACTACTGCAGCTTCATTGAAAAACATGCTAATATTATCCATCCATCCATCCATCCATCCATCCATCCATCCATCCATCCATCCATCCATCCATCCATCCATCCATCCATCCATCCATCCATCCATCCATCCATCCATCCATCCATCCATCCATCCATCCATCCATCCATCCGACTTCTATACTGCCCACCCCTGGAGGGCTCTGGGTGGTGTACAACAACTGATATAATATAAAATAACAAGAAGAGCACATTCAATAAATACATACAATATAATAAAATTAGGGCTCTAAATTTCATATTAAAACCATTGAAAACAGCACACAAGACATCATGTCCAGCAATCTAAAAGTCCCTCTGAGGAGGGAATGGAAAGGCCCAAGATGTAAAAGGCCGCAGATGATAAAAAGGGAAGGAGGGGGCACCATCAGCGGCTGGCTTCTCCAAAGCCTGGTGGAACAGCTCGGTCTAACACAGGGGTAGGGAACCTGCGGCTCTCCAGATGTTCAGGAACTACAATTCCCATCAGCCCCTACCAGCATGGCCAATTGGCCATGCTGACAGAGGCTGATGGGAATTGTAGTTCCTGAACATCTGGAGAGCCGCAGGTTCCCTACCCCTGGTCTAACAGGCCCTGCAGAACTCTCCAAGGTCCCTCAGGGCCTGAACAGTTGGAGGAAGAGCATTTCACCAGGCAGGGGCCAGGGCTGTAAAGGCCCTGACCCTAGTGGAGACCAGCCGCATCATTGAAGGGCCGGGGACCACTAGAAGATTGGCCTTTGCTGAATGCAGAGGCTGAACTGGGACATATGGGGTCACACGGTCCCGAAGGTACGAGGGTCCCAGGCCACGTAAGGCCTTAAAGGTTAGCACCAACACCTTGAAGACAATTCGGAACTCAACTGGGAGCCAATGCAGACGAGGCAACACGGGCAAGATATGATCTCTAATGGCACCACCAGTGAGCAGCTGGGCCGCAGCATTTTGGACCAGTTTCAGCTTCCGAATCAGACGCAAGGGCAGGCCCGCGTGGAGCGAGTTACAATAGTCAAACCTGGAGATGACCGTTGCATGGATCACAGTGGCTAGGTCCACCTGGGAGAGGTAGGGGGCCAGCCGCTGGGCCTGACGCAGATGGAAAAACGCAATCCGGGTTACATGGGCCACCTGGGCCTCCATTGAAAGAGATGGATCCAGGTGGACCCCCCGACTGCGGGCGGAGGAGGCGGTGCCAATTTTGCCCCCTCCCACACCAGCGGTTGGAAATCCCCAGCCCCCCCTTTGCGGCCCAGCCAGAGGATCTCCGTCTTCGATGGATTTTGCTTCAACCTGCTCTGCTGTAACCAACCAGTGACCAACCTGCTCTGCTGTAACCAACCAGCGACCATCTCCAAACACTGCTGTAGAGCCGCAGGGGCAGTGACCGTTCCCCCCTCCGTCAACAGAATGAGCTGAGTGTCATTGGCATATTGATGGCAGATCATCCCAAAGCTCCGTACCAAATGAGCAAGGGGTCGGATATAGACATTAAATAACAGCGGGGATAACAGTGCCCCCTGGGGTACACCGCAATAAAGCGGGCACTTCCGGGAGGCTTGGTCCCCGCACCACACTTGCTGACTCCGGTCCCTGAGAAACAAGACAATCCACTGAAGGACAGTGCCCTGTACCCCAGAAACAGCCAGGCGGTGGGCCAAAAGATTGTGGTCAACCACATATTTCTATTGTGTGTGTCAATATGGCCTACCCCTGCAGCTTATGCAACCCAGCCTCATCAGAACTTGGAAGCTAAGCAGGTTCAGCCATAGTTAGCACTTGGATGGGAGACCACTGAGAAAGGTGAGGGTTGCTGCACAGAGGAAGGCAATGGCAAACCACCTTTACTCTTATCTTGCCTTGTAAACCCCAGGATTGGATCACCATAAATCAATTGAACTTAATGGCACATCCTCACCCCCTTACAAAATGATGAAGGTTTCTTTATCAGTGTTCGGAAAGAAGTGATAAAAGAGGAGAGGGTGATCACCAAATATGCAGCAACGAGGTAGCTTTACCAACTCCACGTGTTGGAAGTAAAGCCTATCTGCAGTATCCTTTGTTGGATCTAGCAAAAAAGTTTGCAGAAGCAGTTGGTGGAAAAAAATATTTCCCGTCCTTTCCCATCCCAAAAACTGACCCTAAGGGTCAGGAGAGCATCACAAACAAAATTCACTGGAGAGATAATGAATGAAGCAATGAATGGGCATTGGGTAAAAGTGCCACCTTCTGCTTCTTTGGTTAGTTGCAGCTTGCACAAGTGGAGAGAGAAGGAAGTGATTTTCCCTGAGTCTACCTTGTCACTGCAGTGCCTGTTGTGCATTTTTGAGAGGCTCTCCTGATCCTCAGATGTCATTTTGGAACAAGTAGCGGGCTGCTTAGAGAAGGGAAGGCAGTGGAAGATCCATTCCTCTAGCTCATTTTGCAAGTTTCACCACTGGATTGAACTCTCTGAGTGAGAATTCTTTCAATTTCAGGACATGGCAGCTTTGCATGCAGCACATCACTTCCATGGAAAGGTTAAATGGGGGCCAGAATCAAATTGCTTGAAGCTTACTTTAAATAAACAGGTAGGAATTGCATAGGTCTTCTTTGCTCGGCCTAAGCATATGCCTTCCCCTGTTGCCCAGGCTACAAGGCTGCCATCTTGTCATGATCCTTGTGCCTTTCAGAATCAACAGGTGAAGCCCCTTTTTCCTTCATGCTTTCACACAGAGTATAAAGCACAGGAACTTTAGTAGAAAAAAATGCCAAGTTTAAGTTATACATATATCTCCTGTATCTAATCCTGAACTGGGACCTTAGCAGGTAAACTGTTAAATCCAGACATTGGGGTCAGGTACTTCAATGTACAGATTTAATGATTTACCTATTAAGGTCCCAAAATTGGGTCAGTGACCAGGTTTGTACAACAATCCCCCAAAGGAAAAATATATAGGTGGAAAAAAACTGAAATATTGCAATGTAGCATTGTGAGATCTCAGGCACCATTTTGAGAGAGAAAAATTGAGGAGGAGGAGCTGCTTGAGCCAGGTGGGGGGTGCCAGTGCTGGGAGGAGGAGGAGGAGGAGGAGAAGAAGAGTTGGATTTATATCCTCCCTTACAGGAGACTCAAAGGGGCTCACAATCTCCTTTCCCTTCCCCTCCCACAACAAACACCCCATGAGGTAGGTCCGTGGTGGCGAACCTTTGGCACTCCAGATGTTATGGACTACAATTCCCATCAGCCCCTACCAGCATGGCCAATTGGCCATGCTGGCAGGGGCTGATGGGAATTGTAGTCCATAACAATTGGCCATGCTGGCAGGGGCTGATGGGAATTGTAGTCCATAACATCTGGAGTGCCAAAGGTTTGCCACCACTGAGGTAGGTGGAACTGAGAGAACTCAGGTGAACTGTGACTAGTCCAAGGTCCCCCAGCTGGCATGTGTTGGAGTACACAGGCTAATATGAATTCCCCAGATAAGCCTCCACAGCTCAAGTGGCAGAGCAGGGAATCAAACCAGGTTCCTCCAGATTAGAGCACACCTGCTCTTAATCACTACACCACTGCTAGAAGCAGGAGCCATCCTGTGGAGAAGTGGGGAAACAAACCTAATTCTCCAGGTTAGAGTCAGCTGTTTTTAACCACTACACCAAGGGGGTGCAACTCTGCTTAAGACTGGACTTTCTCCCCAAATAGGGATTTTGTGTGGTTAAGAGAGGAGCTCTCTGACAGGCATTTTTAAAAGTTTGCTTCAGGTTGAAGTATTTTTGAACCTACCACTTTCTTTTTGTTTGACAGACTTGACAGCCCATCCTCATTATTATGGAAAATACAGGGTTGGTAGTAATTACTATCTGAATTTGAATGGGTGCAGTAGTGGGCACAGCCTGCTCTGGCCTTTCTTTGACAAGGCATAACTTTCTTCTGAATTTCTGTGTTAATTAATGCTTATTTAAAAACCATTTTAATTGGCAGTAAACACCTCAACTTTTTGTACTCATTAAAATGCAGCCATTGATGTGTGATGGATTTTTTTAAAGCTTAATTAACTTTTCTTTCTGTATATATAACCTATAATAATGACAAACATTGGAAACCGCTCCCCCCCACTCTGTATTGCTATCACTTCAAGAAAGGCTATAGAACCAGAAAACACATCCTGACTTGGTTAGGATCAGATGGCATTTGGAAGATTAGTGCGGAGCAGCACATCAATGCTAAGTGAGACATTAATAGATCACATACAGTCTGTGTATGTGTGATTCCTGCTGCATGAGGTAGCAAGTGAGGGACCTCCACATTTCAAAGCATTAATCTCTATGCTTGAGCAGAAGTCTGGAGATGGCTATTATAAAAAAAAAAGGTACTTACACTAATAATTTTCAAGTTACAATGCAGGCATTCTGTGACAGGTATGGAACAGTCGCAGAGGGAGGCACCAGCCCTTCCTTTACTTCTTCCATTTGTTTTGTGTGTGTCTCTGGTGTGCCTTCAATGGTTTGGAAAGAAGTGGGAGCATCTTAAAAATGAATGGCATGGGACCTGTATCAGGAGATGATCATTCATCGTTTCCAACCATCTGACCAAGTCTTCTGCAGCTGCTCAGAATTATGGGGAGACATTTATTCCACAATAGGCAACCCTGCAGACTCAAGGCAGTTAAGGAAACAACAGAAGTTGCAGGACACAGATGTCACAAATGTCCAAGTTAAAACCAATAAAGAATTAAAACACAGACTTAAAAGTCAGTTCAGCTTGAACATGGTTAAAACTTCTTGTCCACCAAATGATATCTGGAACAGAACACTCCTGCATGCCTTCCTTAATGCAGCAAGTGAAGGCACCCTCATACCCACTCTGGTAGACCATTCCAGAGAAATGGACCTATCATATAGTATGCCCTTGACTATATGGATCATCCTAGGTGAGGTACCACAAGGAAAATGCTGTCTAAATAATGCAATAAGCACATGGGAATATACCTGGAGATGTTTGAGAGATATGAAATTCCCAGGCTGGGACTGGAAGTAAATAGGCAACCATTGCAGTTGATGCAGCACTGGCATTATATGTATGAAGAACTTGCCCCCAGATAGAAATCTCATTGGCACCTTCCTTAGCAACTGAAGCTTCTGAGACACCTTCAGAGGACACTCAACATACAGCAAATGACATTATATTGAGCATATGCTGGATACTAGAGCACCTTTTAAAATAAAGCCATTAATTGTTGGTTCTGTAATTTACAAGACACATTTCTTAAACGTATGCTTTGGGCCTGTCCAGCATGAAGGAAAAAGATAAAGAAATATGGACTAGACTTAGGGCCGTGGTGGCAGTATTGATAGGGTGCAGCAACTGGGAAGATCTTGAACTCACCTTGCTCTGTATTGGCTCATCCTTGTCATGGGCACTGACTTGAGGTCCTGACATCAGGTGGAAGTCTGCTGCTCTGGCTGCTCTAGGTTGGTGTGTCTGGGGAGAACACTTGGGGTGCACCTGGAAGGTGGCTAGGGGCATTCTCTATTGGGGGAATCAGGCATTCAGGGCTCCGATGGTCTTCTGCAAATCACCCCAGCTCTATTCTGTCAGTTAGTTGTTTTCCATTTGGCTTACCTGAGTGTGTGTTTGAGCTACCATTGTGGTGTGAGATGCTAAATTCTACAGCCATGGGGCCACCTGATGGAACTCCATGCTGCACAACTTTGCACTTCAGAATTCAGTGATTATGGCTTATAGTGACCACCAGGAGCTGACATTGGCCACAGCAATGGGGGCAGCTCTTTGGATAGGTACCAATGGGTGTGAGCTATGGTGTCTGTTGATATCCTGTAGTCCTCAGGGCACAGGTGGTGTGGCAGTTGCTGGGGGGTGGGTGGGTTACACGTGCGTTTCTGTAGTCAGATGAGATGAGCATGAGGAAGACTCAGGTCATTTCCCCGCTTTTAAAATGACGTCGATACTCACCTATTTCGTTTGCTCCAGGATCTTTTTAGCGCGGGGTCATGTTCCCCACTGCAGCTTCCGCCCCTTCATCCAATGAGTGCGGCAGCCACGCAGCAGCCAGGCAGGATTCCCCACGATCTGCTCAGGGGGTGTCCTGATTGGCTGCTGCGTTGTGCTGTGGCGGGAATTTTTTAAAATTTTCAACTGGACGAAACAACGTCCCAACAAACCCACGACTATTTATGGACACATCTATGCCTATGTGTACTAAAAACAGTGTGAATGTGGATCCCTTGTGTTAAAAATGCCCTGATTGGACAGGAGGGTCCACGTTACCAAGCGGCGGGAAAATGGAAAGCCGGGGTTATCACCTGGGCTTCCCCAAAAGGTGCTGTTCCGAACATGATGAGCGTTGAAGGGGAGTGAGAGCAGCAGAGTTGGGGCGGCTGCGTTGTCACCGCCCCTGTAGTGGGGAGTCCTGCTGGACCCCACGTTACTTGGCGAGAGTAGCGCGCAACAAACGGTGAGTGGGGAAACGGCATCAAATGAGTTCAGATGAGCATGTTAAGTTAATCTCTTTTTTTGGTAAGGATATGTGAGCAGGAGTCTTTTTGAGGTTCACAAGGAACTTTCAACTGAACCTTCAATGAACCCTTACTTGGTTGTGTGAGGAGCCTGAGCAGTCTGCTTTCTTCCCATAGTCAAACATCTGATTGTCCTCGCAGCTGACTTTGGTGACACACCATGCTTTCTTTCTTTGTCAAACCATCACATTGGGATAGGCTCCTTTGTATTAAATATTGTCATTCATGCTCAGCTGGCTAGGTGACTCACGGGGATGGAGAGAGAGGAAATCTGTGGTCTTTTTTTGTTTTCTAGAAGGCTGCCATTGTATTACTGTCCGTGCTAGAAACATTACTATATCTCACCCCAGATCTGGATGAAGGAGTTTGCTTTTGTCATTGTGACGGACATAAATCTGTGTATTCATTGCAATTCTGCAAAGTGCTTGGCTAAGAAAAGGACCTGTGCATAAATCAATATCCATACCTTGATTCACAACTGGTCTTGTTCACCAAAATGTGTCAGCATCTATTACATACGACTGAAGTCTGCATTAATAACAGAATACGTTAAGTGTACTGTCACCTTGACCTGCCTGATACTACCCTGTTTGTCTTCTGCCAGCCTGTGTCTTGTCATCCTCCTAGATTGACACCATTTAGGACAAGGACTAAATCTTGCTTATAGGAGCTATCTATGTGCAGGACAATTTTAATGCTGTAGGACCCTAGTCAACCATGGGCCTTGGATTAGGGCCACTTGTGATTAATGTACTACAAACAATAAACTACCATGAGAATCTGGAATCCTTTCACAGGAGCCAGGAATTCAAATGCAGCATACTAGGATGCAAAGAGACATCCATTTTCTTTCAACAAAATGCTTAAGAGCCCCTTAAATCTTGTGTTCCACACACCCATCTATTATTAAGTATACATTTAAAGTTATTAAACTCGTGCCGCAGTATTCACTTATCAGAATCCACTTCATAAAGTAAGCATGATCATGATTAACAAAACAATATGGTGCGGCTTTTCCTACTTTGAACTCAGATTTCACGTTAAATATATTTGACAATCAAACTGAGCAAGTGCAACAATCAGATGTGAATTGATTGCCAGATCTGTTTGGTTCAGCTCTGAAAGACTCGACTGCCTGTCAAAATCTCCTATTTGGGTATTTGGACTAGCATGGCTCAGTTGAGCAGCAAACAGGTGAATCTTCTTCCCTCACTGTGCATTAAGCAATATCAGCAAAAGGATCATCCAGTTTGGTACTGTTAGACATCACAAAACAGATGGATTTGAAATTAGAAAATGAAGTTGTAAAGAAGTTTTTAGCAGCAAAGACAAATGAATATGTTTTAGTAATATATAATTGTTCAATGGTTCCATTTTATTCTGCTTTATTTTTATTCTATTTTATTCTATAAGTCTGAGTTCGACCCGTATTCAAATAGATGTTATTGATTGATGCAGCATCTTTCACTGTCTTGCATCCCTATTTTTTAAAAAAATGCCATTCCCTCTTAATTTGATATTATTCACAAATAAAAAATACTCTCAATTCCAGTGTATGAGCCTAATTAGTTTTTGATGACTCTGTTGTCCTAAAGAGCCCATCAATGCCCCATGCTCCTGACAATCTGAGTCTCTTGAGTTCAACAATGCATAATGCACTGATGCACAACATGTAACACCTGTTGATGTGCTAAACATATTTTGTCCTGGCAGTGTGCCACTGTATCATCTGTTAGTTCAATGGTTCTGCTGAACATAAGCTGCAGTTTTTGGAATTGGGTTTTCAGCTAACCGAGTGCTCATCTTAAAGGAACACACATCAAACCTGACACCTTTATTTATTTAGATATTTATACCTTGCTTTATCTTGGGCTGGTCCAGGGTCTCTTGAGCTGGCTTATCCAAGACCACAGGTTGTGAGATGTGGACAGGGTAAGAACTTGTACCTCAGGCCAAACACCAGCTTTGTTCCTGTAACACAAAGGGTAAACAAAAGCTCAGCTTAAGATATATTCAGACTACAAAGATGTTCCCCAAGTTCCTCTCCCTGCTATTTTTGGAGAACCTTCTGGTAAAATGGACAAACGCAGCTACCACTTTCAGTTTTGTATATTTTCCTCGAGTTTTCCATTACTATTATAATGTAACATTAAAAACACATAAAGTTAGCATGTTTTCACTAGGGTTTATCACATTTTTGGATTGCAAATGTTGGAGATGGTTGAAACACCATCCCTTCAACTCTGGCTCACATTTCTCCTATCTTATACAGATGTTTTTATATCTGCTGCTGCTCTAAGAACAATTTTCTTTGACTTGAACACCTTTCTTCATTGCAAGATCCCAGTCATAGAAGGACCACATAGTAAGCATGATGAGGAGTCAGATTCTGCACAGGGAATCAGATCTGCCTCTTTAATGACAGGCATCCAAAGCTCTCCCATTCCAATGAATGAGGAGGAGGAAGAGGAAGAGGAAGAAACAGAGCTTCTCCATTACTCAAAGGCAGCACTCCTATTTTGTTGCAATACAATGGGGTGGATTTGTAGCTTGCTAGTGCTGTATAGCAAGACCTTTGCCCAGTTTACATCTAATCATTCATATATTACTATTCAGGAACAATATAGACAGGGATGTGCATTCCAATGAAATAAATGTATTGCAGACTGGCAATATTCACAATCACAAGCGTGCCTGTTTGTGCTACCAGATTTGAAGGTCAACAATGCTCAACATATTATTTTTAATGTAAAACCAGATGAGTACTCAAATGTGAATGTATTTTTTATCCACATTCTGCTTTGACATATCAGTTACTTCCAACTAGACTAAGGCAAATTGGTGCATTGCTTTTGCAACTGGGACACTTCCCTTCTTCTCTTCCTTCATCAGATGAATCCTTCCAAACAGTTTCACATACTTTATTTTACAAAAATATGTGTGAAAATTTCCCCAAAGTTAGTGGTGAGAGATTTTGACGATTAGGATTCTGCTTTTCCACACAAACACAAACATGCATATAAATATATAGGTCTGGCCATGGTTATGCATGCTCTGGTCAGATTACTGTAATGGATCCTATTCCTATCTGAGGCTGCCATTTGAAGATGGTCCAGAAGTTTCAGTCAGTGCAGGATGTGGCAGTTAGATTGTGTCATGATCAGTCCATTTCTGGTTTTATCCTGCAATCTTTTTTCTCCTCATTCCCCCTCCCTCCTAATTACTGTGGTTGTACTTTCTCATTCTTTGTACTTTTTCTTCCCAAGCAATGCTTTATGAGCTTGTTGGACATCTGCTGTTGTAGTTCTGTCAGTAGTGTGGAATGTAGGTTGCTTTGACCCCATGGGGGCTACATTGTGTCTGGACTGTGGGACTGGAGGTGTGCTATCCCCCCTTGGGAACTGGTAGTCAGGGGTGGTGTGGTGTGGTGTGATGTGCGGTATAATGGAATGCTGCTTATGCTTTAGTTCTGGCAATAAAAGTCTAAATGCTTATCCCTGATGTTTCATGATAAAGAAATCATTTGAACACAGAGTCTAGTTATTGAGCAGTCCGGGGCAAAACAGATTACTGGCTGGTGCAAGTTATGGGAAAATCCATATTTTGCCTGTTTTACAGTGCAATCCAGAACAGAATTACTACAGTTTGATCCCATTGAAGTCAATGGGCTTAGACTGGAGTAACTGTTGTGGACTGCCCTGTTAAAATAGCTACCCTGGTGGTTGCTTTGCTTCTAGGCAGTTTGAAGTGCTTCAAAGACCTCTGAAAACTTAAAAGGTGTGGGCCTGGGGTCATGTGCTCCCTAAAGAGAAGTCCATCAGTTAAAGTCACTTTCAGAGGTCCAGCTAGCTAGAAACAGAGCTCTTACTGTTATGGTGCCCTGACTTTGGAACTCTCTTCTGACAATGATTTGCCTGGTGCCAAGCTTGCTAACATTTTTTTTTTGCCCAGCCTTTTTGTTGAGAGTCTCCCTATAGTTTCTGGCTGGGAAATCACATCCCTCAGAGTCTTGTACAATATATTAAATAGGGAAACTGTGCCTCCCAATCCATCCTTTAGGCCTCTCTCGGTGAAGACTTTTGCCTCCCAACTAGGGATGTCAGTCTCCAGGTGGGACCTGGGGATCCCCCAGAATTACAGTTCATCATCAGACTACAGAGATTATTTCCCCTGGAGAAAATGGGTGCTTCAGAGGGTGGACTCAGTGGCCCTGTCTTCCCAAGGCTCCATCACCAAATCTCCAGGAGTTTCCCAACCTGGATCTGGCAACCCAACCCCTCACCCCCTACTGGTGGCCAGGGTGGACCTGGTAACCCTTCCAGCAGCAACACAATTAAAAATGACAGAAATGATGTGAATTAATTTATCAATCACTTTACAGTTTTTATTCTTGTAATGACACCATCTTCTTGCTCTGTTCATATTTCCAGAAGCCAGTAGATTCAATTGAAAAAGAACTAGGTCCTAAAACTCCATGAAGATTGCATGTGTTTGTACTACAGTCTATTCCCAGAATTCCCTGCTGGTGAACTTCCTGAACTGAGGCTGTGAGCAGCAGTCTGGGGCAGGAGGAAGGACTTGTCTCTAATCCTGAGTTCTTGAAGAGCTTATTAGCCCATTCCAAGCAGGTGAATTGGAGTGTTTAGTGCTTTGAGTGAAACTATATATTGGAACAAAGACTCTGTATATGTGCAGAGATAGTCAAATGGAAATCCATTTCTTGTCTCTGAAACAATAGTTCTACAGTGAGGATGGCATGACCAAAAGTTTTAGAATATGTTCCTAGCTTTTACATGGGTACTGTCATTTTGCTTTACGATGTTTTGGATCCTGTGACTCCTTTAAGCTAAATGAACAGTGAAATTCTAAGGACAGTTACTCCAGTCTAAGCCCATTCATTTGGCTGGAGTAACTTTGCCTAGGATTGCACTGGAAGTGTATTCTGTCTATGGAAGGACTCTTCCTCCATCAGAGGAAATATTTCCCCAACAGAGATAATCTACTTCCATCACAAGGAAACTACTCAGCAGTACCGAGTTGCTGGATCTGACCCAGTCTGTTGAATTGTTATAGCAACTAAGGTGTCTTGCATGCTAGTTTAGGAAATATATGAATCTCAAAATACAGGATAAGATCAGCTGCTTGTGGTTTTTTTTGTCCCGGTGGTTTAAATCAGTGCTTTAAATTGCCTTGATTTTAATAAATCTACCTTGAGGAATGCTTAAACAATGTTTATGATGAGATAAGTAGTCTGAGGAGAGCAAAATCTTTTTTGGTTTGCATCCCCCAGACGATTGGTAGAAATACACTCATACTGCCACAATAAACATTCCAATATAGAAACATAAATTGCATTACAATGGCATATTTCTAAACTACCTTATGTGTTTTATAGGAAGAAGATCACCCATGACTGATTTTCTGTTTCTGGACCCAGCTGATCTGGTAATGCAGATCCATGCTATGGTAACCTCAAGACTAGACTGTCGTAATGTGCTTTACATGGGGACTGGGAAGGACTCTGCCCTGTGCCCTGGCAGATATACTCTCTGCACTGCAGCTAGTATTGTCACAAAGCTGCCATTTCCTCTTGGGGATTATCTTTGTGATCTGGAGATCATTCATAATTGTAGGAGAACTCCAGTTCCAAACTAAGTGCCACTTACAGTTTTTACCACTGCAACCTATTCTGTCTTTGCTGTCAACTTTAATTTATATTTCTGTGCATCTGTTTTGCATTTCAAAACATGTGAGATGTTGGGCATTGGATACTGAACTTAACTTGGTTTTAAAGCTGAGCTAGGGCAATCCAATCCTTTCACCTTGAACCACCAATTATCTGTCATCCCTCAACAGGGCAGTGGAGGAAAAATGGTGGTATAGCATAATTTAGTTTCATGTTAAACACCATTTGCAACATGTACTAGAGATGACATTCTAAAGTCACCATGTCACTCTAGGATTCACCACCCAAAACCTTACAGTTAAACCATAGACTATTTGGTGAATCCTGGAGTTTCAGACTGACAGAATGATGCCACTTCTGGTTTGTGCCAGAAGTGATGTCATGACATCAGTGTGATGCCTATCAGGTAGAATCCCCCACAATTTCCCACCAGGTGCCAGCACTGACCTGGTAACCCTAAGCTGGGCTTCAACAGTATGTTTAAAAAAAGCTCTTATCACCCAGCCCAGTTATAAACTCATTTTAACAGTGCTCTTTCTTTCTTAGGATGATTCTAATGTTGTAATCCTTACAGATGAGGGTCACCATTACTGGGTTTAGTTGAAGCATTGATTATCAGTACTTATTACTTTATGGTTTTATTATTGACCTTTTAATATGGTTAATTATGTTAAATGTTTCTAATTATTGAAAATTGAACACACTGTGATAATGGGTTACAAATATTTTAAAGAAATAAGAATAAGATAATCTCTTACTATTTTCAGAACTGTACCATTTATCAATATTACCACTGGGCAGCTCTCCAGGGCAGTGATGAATCCAGGATTTTGGAGGCTTTGGAAGCATCTTCTTGTAACTTGGGAAAAGTAGGAGGACATGCAGACTAAGAGTTTTCCCACACTATCCTTATCATTCTTGGGTGCCCAGTACAAAACGAGAATATCTGCACTACTGGAGTGGGGAACCCTTTGTTATTTCAAGACCCTGACAAAATGTCTAACTTGATAACCCTGGAGCCCTTGCTTAGTGCAGTATTTGATTAGTGTTATTTCTACAGATGGCAGCCTCCTTCCATTTCTCCTTCATTTCACATTTCTAAAAAGCAACATTTCCCCCACAGATCTCAGTGGCCACAACACAGGATGGTGGTATATATACCAACTGGGAATTACCAGGACATGACTGTGAAAAAAAATAGAGGTAGTGAAGGAAACTCTGCTGCATTCATCAAGACAAGGTAGTTCAGTCAACTGTTTTATTGCACCCATTCTGTATGGATTTGAAGAACTCTGAAACTAGGGGACTCCTTGATACATTACTTGGGAGGATGACCCACAGTTTGACAGTCTTCCATATTTTGTCAGTTGACTAGGAAGTCCTCCTGCATGAGTCCTTTTGAAACGAAAGGAAGCAGCCCACCTCACAGTGATTTCAGTGGGGTTGGGAAGCAGAACTTCCCAGGCATAGAAAAGTGTGGCTGTGCACTGATGAGCCAAATGCTGAGTGAAGTCCAAAATACGATAATATACTCCATTTGTCATTGGGGAAATGTACATCTGGAGCAACATTTGTAGGTATTTCCTAGTGTTTGGAAAATGGTGGTTTAGAAAAGCAAAATGCTGACCCTATGCAAACCCCTGGGGCACAAACAGGCTGCTCGAATATTGAGCTGTTGTTGTTGAATTTTCCTTCTAATGCAAAATGAAGGAGAGCTTTCCACTTTTTGCAAATTTCTCTCATGATTGAGTGATGAGCGAGCCCAGTAACTGCGATATCCTATGGCTTCAGCGATTCAAGGATATGATGACGGGGTAATAATGCCCAATTTTACACACTTCAGATCCATTAGTAGCAATTACCTTCCCTGAGGTGTTTTGAGTTAGTTTTAGTGCAACATTCTTGCAGTTGGTGGATAATGAGGGTAATAATGTATACAGCATTTTCAAGTCTCTGTTTTTAGCTGCAATAATGCCATTAGGATGGCTATTTAACAAATGTATTTCAGAGTCAAAGTTAAGATTTTTGTTCACAGTTCTTCCCTCCCCACTCCCAGTCTTGCCGCATAAGTTTCACAACAGCTTGGTTTTTCTTTAAAAATGCAAATAAACTTTACATGTTGAAATCAGAGGCATTTTGATTGCTCTGGGCATTTGTTTCCTGTTGCACAGAATCTATCCTGGCACCATAGGTAGTTTTATATTTATCTGCACAGCTGTGTGAAGAAGTTGTGCTAGCCCCTGAAAATACATTAAACAATCAAAGTAATTCTAATCCCAACCTCATTGATTACCAGATTGGCATTATAGAAACCAGGCATCCAATATCAGACTTTGGATATGGGTCTTTGAATTAAATTCACTATCACATTGAGATCAGAACATAAGAAAAGCTACATGTCAGACTGAATAAGCAGTCAAGTTTCAAGCAGCAGTGAGCCAGATATCTCTGGAAAGCTCACAAATGGGGCATAAAGGGGAATAAACCCTTCACTATTTACTCCTAGTATCTGACATTCTGAGGTATACTGTCCCTGAGCATGGCAATTCCATTTTACTACCATGATTTATGGCTGAGTTACAGGTTTTCAAGAGCCAGGCCCCTTCCGCACATGCAGAATAATGCACTTTCAATCCACTTCCACAGCTGTTTGCAACTGGATTTTGCTATTCCGCACAGTAAAATCCAGCTGCAAAGTGCACTGAAAGAGCATTATTCTGCATGTGCGGAAGGGGCCCCAGAGTGACATAGTGGTAAAGGTATTTGATTAAGATAAGACTAGGAAACCTAGGTTCAAATTCCCACTCTGCTTGCTGAAGTACCTTGGGCCAGTCGAACAGTCTGAACCCTGGCAAGTACTTGGATGGGAGATCTCCAAGGAATCCTGGGGACATGACATGGAGCCAGGCCATGGCAAACTACCTCCAATTATCTCTTGCCTTGAAAACCCTACGTTGCTGTATGTTAGATGTGATTTGACAAGGGGGAAAAGGAATTGAGCTATATTTCATGAATTTGTCTAATTTCTTTTTAAAGTGACCTAAATTACTGACTAAAATCACATTTGTAATTTAAATGTTTGTAGACAGGTTCATCTTGGTGAACATGTCCAAAAATTAAACCATTCTGGGGGGAAAGACTGCAATTCTAAGTGACCTTAAAATTGGGTTCCTTAAAGATTTAGTTCAAGATTGAACTCTTTTAGTAACAGTGGCTATGTTGATTACCATAATATGGGTAGAGATTAATTCCAGGTAGAACTATCAAATATGAACTAAAGTGGAATTATTGTGGAAAATGTGGAAACTAATGCAGTTCTTTTTAAGAACTATATCATACTGTTTGTGCTTGTCAGTTATCAGAATAATATTGTTGGATAGCAAAGTATCTTTTTCAGATTATTGTCTTTTGTGCTGTACCAGTATTTTGATAACTGCAGTAATATATGAATGTTCCATCTCCCTATGAGGACTCTAATCCCGTGATTTGCAAATGTTAGTTTCCTGCAACAAAACACATGTGTGTGTTCAGATTCCACTAAGCACCTGTAAATTCTTATGCCCTAATCCAGCACAGAAGATCCAGATGGGCAAGTAATAGGGGACGAACAGAGGATTGTTATAAGTAGGCCTTCCTGTTCTGCACTGGCAAATGCCAGATGATTTCTGTCATGTTGTCCGGGGAGGACAGAATTTCAGGAGAATATGATACCATTTCTGGTTGATGGTTTAGGAATTTCCCCCTAACCTATACAGTAAAGACCATCGATACTAGTGGAAATTTCTGGAGTGTCACGATTGACACAAAGCTCCTCCCTTTCTCATGGTCCTCAAATTATTGAAGGCAGGGGATTAATGGCAAGGGTTAGGGATTGCCTGCTGCCAGTGCACAAATAGCAAGTCTAGTTATAAGGGTAAAAGGTTGTGGTTGTGATGAGAGGCCTTCTACATTGTCCCTGGAGAAAATAAGGATTAAATCTGTAATAAGAAAAGCAGGCAGTTCAGAGGAACTGTGTGTTTCCAGGTCTCTTCTGAGACAGAAAGGGATACAGGCCCTGTGATTAGAAGGGAGCCTCTAGCTTGATCAGGCCAAGTGTAACATCATGAAGGCAGCACAGTGAACTAGAGTTTGCCCTCACGTATTCAGTACTAACTCTCATCCCACGGGGGCATTCAGATGTGGTATTTCTCATAGAAATCTGAAATTGTAAACTTGTGGTTATTTGAGCACAACAAAAAGTGTATTAATTCCTGGAGTACAATATAAATTAAAATGAGTACAAGCTCTAACATTCAATCTGCTAAACAAAGCAACATTGCACTGGGTTTTTAACAATATAATGTGGAAGTCTTTGAAATGGGACAGTGAGACAAGTGGTTAGCATGTCCTAGGAACTTATGGAAGTTGGAGAGTTTTTGCTAACCCACTCAAATATCCTGGAGAGACCAAAGCCTTGGTGTTCTAGAAGGCCTTTTAGTTGGTCACCTAAGGGAATCTGCTTACAGTTCTATTACCTGGCAAATTAACAGAGTGATTTAGTCAGGTATATTTATCATGAAGAGAACGGAAGATAATTAATGCACTGCATTGAATGCAAATTGCACCCACAGCACTTATCTCATTTTCAATTAGTGCAAACGTTACAGCACTGCAGGCTTGTTATGGTTTTACCAGGAGCTGGGTAATTAATTTCTGTGAGCTACATATCAGACACCTGATAATGCTGTTTATTAATAAATGTCACCCCAGGTATCTGTTAGGAGAGGTAAATAAATTAAATGTTCAGTTGTCTGCCCTGTGCAAATCTATTCTTACACCTCATTGCATCTTTCCCCCTGTTTGTTTATCAGCCAGAATGACTGCAGAGATTATTGTTGAAAACAAAAGGGGTATGACCAGTGGTAATCTGTAGGGCTGCCACCACTTCTCTGGCTGGGTTCCTGTGCCTGTAATAGCTGCAGGGTGTGCAGAACAGCAGCAGACAGGGGCTGAGTCTAGAAGGAGGGTCTTGCAATAAGGAAATCCTTCAGTTGTTGAATTTCTGTACACCCTAAAGAGGCAGGAGTCCTGTCAAAAATACTTAAGTAATCCGTATTTATTTATTTATTTAAAATGTGCATTTCTAAATTTATTTATTTATATTCTGCTTTTCCTTCCACAGAGTCAAAGCAGCTTCGAACATTGGTCTCCTTGCTTTCATTTTTTCCACAATAACCCCGTGAGGTAGGCCAGGCTGAGAGATTGTAATAGGCCTAAGGTCACCAAGAGAGCTTCCATGGTAGAAATGGGGAATCTAACTCAGGTTGGCCAGGGTCTTAATCAGAGGTGGGATCCAACCAGTTCTCACCACTTCTCTAGAAGTGGTTACTAATTTTTTCTGAGTGCCGAGAAGGGGCTACTAAAGCAACCTCCCTGCCCAATAGGGACTGGAGGTGCGTGTGTGCGGCGCCGCCACTGTTTGAATCCCACCACCATCAGAACCTGTTATTAAAATTTTTGAATCCCACCACTGGTTTTAATCCCTTACTTTATTCACTCCATGACGCTGGCTCTCAAATAGCTAATATTCAATGTATTGTCGAAGGCTTTCACGACTGGAATCATTGGGGTGCTGTGTGGTTTCTGGGCTGTATGGCCGTGTTCTAGCAGCATTCTCTCCTGACATTTTGCCTGCATCTGTGGCTGGTATCATCAGAGGATCTGTTACACACTGTTACACAGACTTCCCTCTGTGATACACCTCTGAAGATGCCAGCCACAGATGCAGGTGAAACGTTTGGAACAAGATCTACCAGACTACGGCCACACAGCTCGGAAAACCCACCACAACCAATTTCAGGTTCATTTGTGTGTTTTTTGTATTTTTAGTGTTTTTCAGTTTTCAGCCTTCAGGGGGTGCATTTTTTAGGCTTGCAGTACCAAAATTTCAGGGATTTTTCAGGAGACTCTCCTGATAATACCACCCAAGTTAGGTGAGGTTTGGTTCAGGGGGTCCAAAGTTATGGACTCCCAAATGGGGTGTCCACATCCCCCATTGTTTCCAATGGGAGCTAATAGGAGATGGGGGCTACACTTTTGAGGGTCCATAACTTTGGACCCCCTGAACCAAACTGCACCAGACCTGGGTGGTATCATCAGGAGAGTCTCCTAAAGATACCCTGAAATTTTGGTGTTTCTAGCTTAACAATTGCACCCCTGACAGCAGGCACACTCCAAATGTCCCCAGATTCTCCTTTTAAATCCACCCCCTTTGGCATGGACTTAAAGGGAGAATATGAGGCCCACAGTTTAAACATTGAAAGTGATGCTGTTTCAGGGTGGGGGAGAATCCACCCCCAAACAGCATCATTTTCAATGTTGTTTTAACTGGGGACCCCAGATTCTCCCTTTAAGGTGGATTTAAAAGAAGAATCTGGACTCCCTAATTTAAACACAATTGAAAGTGATGCTGTTTGGGAGTGGATTCCACTGGAGGTGTTTTGTGAGAGATGATGCTGACATTTGTTTTTGCTAGGGGTGATCTGTGAGAGATTTACATGCTTAATACCTACTTGCACTGGCTTGGAGCTGTTTCTCAGGCTAACAATCTACCTCATAGGGTTGGTGTGAGGACAAAATTAGGAAAGAGAGTTGGTGGGGAGAGAGCCATGTATGTTTTGTTGTGGGTGGGAGGTGTTTTGTGAGCTTGTGCAAAAAATCATTGTTTGGTCATGGTGGGGGAGGGTGGCCGCCCATACGGGGGGAGGGGGGCGCCAAACTTAGGTTTTGTCCCCAGGCTCCAGTTTGCCTAGATACACCTATGCTAATATTGCCTACCTTTATGGCTCAAAAAAGAACTGATCTGGAGGAATATGTGTCTACATACCTCCTGCCAAATCACAGGAATCTCTGTAAGCTTTTTGTGGGGGGAGGGAGGCGACTGGAAAAGTCAGCATGGTGTACTGGTTATAATGTTGAACTAAGACTTGGCTCAGATCCCCACTTGTGCCATGGAAACTTGCTGGATGACCTTGAGCCAGTCATACATTCTCAACCCCATCCCTGGCTATATGGGATGTATGGCAAACCACCTCCAATTGTCTCTTGCCTTGAAAACCCCATGGGGCCACCATAAGTCAGCTGTGACTTGTCAGCTAAATAAATAAAAAGGTCATTGAGCTAAAGCCTGTAATTTGGTTTCCAATGGCCCCAAATGGCCTTGTCATGCCTCAAAGACCAAGTAATTCATCTGCCTCCAAGGCAACTTGAATTTCTGTGAGTTGGCAGTGAGTCCCACCTCTAGAGCTGCTGTGTCATCTGAGGCAGATGGTTTAGGTGAGTGTCCCATAACTATGAAAGGTGATTATGTCATCAACGTAGACTACGATGAACTTTTCAAACCTGACTGACACCTGGTACATCTGCAGCTGGAATGATGTGGCAACATTGTGAGTCCTGAAGGGCATGTGAGTGAACTGAAAAAGGCCCTAGGAAGCTGGGAAGGTATCTTTTCATTATCCTGTGCCCAAAAAGGAATCTATAGAAAAAGAAGAGTTTGCATTTATACCACACATTTCTCAACTGTGAGTCTTAAACAGGCTTACAAATTCCTTTCCTTCTTCTCCCCACAGCACTACATGTGGCTTCTGAGAGAATTAGCACAAAATACCCAGGTACAGTTAGAAGGGGCCTGAAGTACCAGAGCTGCAACAGAGCTACCACACTCTATATGTTCACCCCCTGTCCTCCCATTGCTCTCATATTAGATCCAAAATTTATTAGCGGGGGTGGCGGGGAGGGTTCCTCTATAACAGCAATAAAAGGGGAGAAGCCCACTAAAGCCTGAAACACATCTCATGGTGTCCAGAAGTACTTGGTAATGTATGAATCACAGTACCAGGTGTTGGGAAAAAATATTTCACTACATAAGATCCTTTCAGTTTTAGTAGATAGCATTGAGCGAAGTGGACCAACAGTCTGACTCATGATAAGACAACTTCATGTGAGAGCCAGCATAGTCTAGCGGTTAAGAGCAGGTGGACTCTAATCTGGAGAACTGGGTTTGATTCCACATTTCTCCCCATGAGTAGTGAATTCTTATCTGGTGAATCAGATTTTTTGCTCACTCTTCCATTCTTGCTAGGTGACCTTGGGCTCGTCACAGTTCGTTCAGCCCTCTCTCAGTCCTACCTATCCCACAAGGTGTCCGTTGCAGGGAGAAGAAGGGAAAGGAGTTTGTAAGCCGCTTTGAGTGTCCTTACAGAAGAGAAAGGTGAGGTATAAATCCAAGCTCTTTTTCTTCTTAATCCAATTTTTATTTTATTTTTAAATGCAGACACAATTTCTTACAGATATTTTTCAGCCTTTAATGTTATTTTTTACAGCCCAAGGAAAATGTTGATCTTAAATGATTCCTCATGAGGAAGTAAACACTTGTGATCTATGTCTAATAGCTCGTTTCATTTTATGACACCCCGCTTCATCCATGTTCATCAACAAAACTCAGTTTGTGACCTCTGGTAAGCCATCATCTATACATCTCTTATGACACGGACTGTTGCAGCAATAACTGAAGGTCAGCTAAATATAAAGGGAGCAATCAGTGATTAGGATCTTTCTTTTTGAGGGGGGAAATCTAATTAGTAGACCCACCCTTCAACTAGATGCTTCAGGAGGAGTAAAATCTATTTAACCCTTTCTTACGAGCCACGTCAGTGATTTAAATCATTTAATCAAAGTTGCAATTGGGTTCACAAATGAAAAATAATAATAACAGGCAATAGATTTTCACCCCCTCTCCCTTAATTGGAGTTTAGAGAGTGAGGGACATGGATACGAAGTGTCCAGTTTAAATGACTGAAAAACTTTTTGGAGGAAAGGATTAGGAACTCCCTCCCACAGCAGCCCTTTCTTGATTTTCATGCGAGGTAACCCCTGAAAACTCCAAATCTCAGAAAGTTCACACTGACCTTCACCTAAGGCATAGAGAACCTCCAGACTGTGATGGGTACAAATATTCAACTTCAGAACACCCAGAAAATAAGCTTTTTCTAGGTTTGCCAACTGGCCTGGAGAAAAATGCCCTGTTCCTTTAACAGAGTATTAATCCGATGTTATTTACCTCCACACCATGAAAAGCTTCAGTTGTTCATTCACATTAAGCTTCTAATAAAAGCACAGGATATCTTTCTCCAGGTCAACTGGCAACTCTACTTGTAACAGGAGATTGAGTATGATGATCTAACTAAATGTGGGATCCTGTAGAGGAGGGACAAATGTATGATGTCCCGTATCACCCTTATTTGTCTCCCCTGCCTGTATCTTAGAACAGAAATGAGTGATGGAGTTATACAGTATTTACCATTCACCTGGCTTAGCAACCAGTGGGAGACAGGATGCGGATGGGGATGGGGATGGGGGGGGCAGCATGGGGACATGGGCATGTTGATAGTGGTGACTATAGAGTTTTCAGGAATGCCTACAGAGGCAGGATGTTGTTTCTGAGTTTTCTCAGAAGGAACATCACACAATCAGCTCAAACAGCATTTTTTTCCTGCCACTGCTCAGAATGGCAGCAGGAAGAAAGAGGCAGTGACAGGAGCAGGGGGACTGGCAACATTATCATTCCAATTTGTTGGCTGTTATAGACAGGGAAACAGGGAAATACAGAACATGAGGACATCACATGAAAAGGGCTTTTGTTACTAAGCAGATAGTACAAATGAAGGGTGTATGTGATAGTCATAGTATCCACTTAGGCTCTAAGATTCTGCTGTTACTATTTGGAAAAATGCATGGTGTAGAATTGTAGTAGGAATGGCAGTTCACACTCTTCCAGTTGGTACTCCGTCAGGCCTTCGACCTTCTGCTCTTACAGTCTAGAAGCTTAGCAAGCCTGCTTGGCTTGGTATTTGGATATAGGATTTGCAGTTAAGTGCTTCTTTAGAAAGATAAAGTCAGTGCTTGAAGGATCAGTTCTAAAAATGCCTTAGTTGGATTAGTGATCCCTCTCTAGACAAGTCTATGCATTTTCAAAAGCCAAATGGTTTGTGAGTACCCTTTAAGAGTAATTTACTTCACGATGGATGATGTATAAAACCAGCATTTAAGTAACAACATAACTCTCATGTTAAAAAACTGGAAAACATGAATAGTATATGGATTTCTCCTTCTCTCCCAGACATCCCGGATTCTGTGGCCAAGGAACTCCCAAATTCATAATAAAATACATGAGAGTACCACCAGGAAATTATCCCTCTTTTTATTAGTGAGCAGTTACTTATGGCACATAATGCAGGACTCTATACCATGGTCTCCTATCTGGCATGAAGCCCAACCACACTAACATTGGCTCTGATTCTTCCAGTATGACCAGACTGTGAGCCAAGAAGGTTTTAGCCAGTCATCAAAGAGACCCACTTTCCTGCTAAGAAGATCACTGAATCTAGTAAGGCTCTTTACTGCAGAATAATGTGTCTTTATATCTCCCATCCAAAATATGGTTTTCAGCTGGAGTGGAAGTGGCCATATTTTTAATGAGAAATATCTTTGCTGAGCACCAGTGTAATTGTCAGGATGCTCTTATTGGGAGGGGGGAATGTCTGGGACTGCTTTCGCTTTTGCAGGTGCATCACTATCTACTGGCTCTGGCCTTGGAGCTCTGCGGCTGGGAAGCGCCTCCAGGCTGGACACTTCTGCCTCTCTCTGTTCCCATGTGCGGGTGGGGATTATGCTATCCATATTATCAACTGCTTGGCGCCTTTTCACCATAGCTGTCTTCTTCTGTCCCTCATATGACTTCAATAAAATCCTTGCAAACCTACAAGCGTTTTATTGTCTGAGCGGGGGGGCTGACAGTGGTGCAGTAGTTAAGGTGTCAGACTAGGACCTAGAAAACCTGGGTTTGAGTCCCCACTTATGCCATGGAAGCTTGCAGGGTGACCTTGGGCCAGTCACACATTCTCAACCCTGACCCTGGCTAGTATTTGGATGGGAGACCTAGGAATACCAGGGTCATGACATGGAAACAGGCAATGGCAAACCATCTCCACATGTTTCTTGTCTTGAAAACCCTATGGGGTTGCCATAAATCAGCTCTGACCTGACAGCAAAAATCAAAAACAAAACAAAAACCTGCCGCTAGTTGCATACCAAACATAAAATAGGTCGAATCCCCACTATCATCTTAGCCAGGTTTCAGAACACAAACTAACAAGGTTTGAGGGACGACCTCCCCATTGCTTGCATGGCAGATTCCGTTTCTTCCCGTTAATCCATGTTCCGGCAGGACTTGGTTGCAAGTGGCATAGACCCCATTGACATGGTTCAGAGCTGATCCGAGGGGATGGATGAGGGTTGCAACCCTGACACGTTTCCCTCCCTGGAGTGTGATGCGGAATTCGGGCAACCAATCAGCGCTGCGATGCACACACAGCCTTTCTTTGGTTTCATTTCCGCTTTTGCGATTGGCCAGCAGAAGGCGACACAAACGTTAAACAGTCAAACATGTAACTTTTAATCGTTAATGGTTTACATAGATAATGATTAACAGGCTGCACAGTTAAACAGTTAAACGTTAAACTTTTTCACGCTGGTTTTTTTTATCACGCCCAGTGGGTGGGATCCAAAAATTTTAGTAACAGGTTCCCATGGTGGTGGGATTCAAACTGTGGCGTAGCGCCAATGGGGCTGGGCGTAGCACGATGGGGGTATGGCCGGGCATTCTGGGGGTGGGGCATTCCTGGGCGGGGCTTTGGCAAGGACGCAGCTGCTGCGCCGGTCCTTGGGCGGGAAACGAATGCACACAGGCGCAGGCTGCCACGCATGCTGGTGCACCTCCTGCTAGACTGCTTCAAGTTCTGCACGCTACTGCTGAGAGGAGGGGCGTAACTAAGGCAAAAATCACGGGGCAAAATCACCAATTAGTAACACCCTCTCGGCACACACAAATAATTAGTAACCTACTCTCGGGAACCTGTGAGAATCTGCTGGATCCCACCTCTGATCACACCCCTACAATGTACGTTTCCACAGTGGGAAAAGGTCCTGCCCCATCAAGGCACGCCAGCCAATCAGGGGAGACCGGCGAAGCGAGCTCACCTGGTAGTGGGGATTGCTAAGAGTTCTGCAACTGGGTGTGTCTGCTGTGTGCTCGCTGAGGTGGGGAGGGAGAAACTCCGATGAAGAGGACACGGTTTCACAATGAACAGGTTTGGATCTGCGTGCAAATTTCAAGTGGGGATTCGACCATAATGTGACCAAAACATGATAGCCTCAGTTTAATCATTTGAGCTGTCATGAAAGGTTCAGACTTGAATTCAGAAGTAACAATTTTCTGTCAGCTTTCTTCATTGTTAATCTTTGTTTAATAAAAGTATGATCTTGTTACACTTGTGATTTGCTGAGTATCAACAGGAACAAGAGTGTCCTGCAGTGAAACCCTGGACACATTTATTCAGACATGATGGGCCATACTGCTTAATCAGTGCACCTAGGATTACAATCTTAATTAGGACTGGTGTAAATTGAAGTGTCACAACTAAATTATGGTAAGGAAACTGGTTGTGGCATTATATTTCCCATTTAACCAAAACTCCATCAAATACATGGAGTGTTCAAATGATTTCAAGAAAAATCCATAGGAAAAGTTATGTTTAAAAAATAAATGGGAGATAGGCCTGTTATTTCTGAAGTTAAAATCAAATTCATTTTGACTACAACAGAAATATTTTCAAGTCACTGATAAAAGACATAAAAGAGTGATCAATTCCTGTGATGCAGACCATCCATTATGATTTGCTAACATTTTTGTTATTTATCTATCTGTAAACTCTAGAACGGTTTCATCTTTCCAGGTAGATTTCTTATCTAAAATGTTTTAATATATATTGTTTGTTCTATTACAACAGAAACATGGTGGTACTGTGTGTGTGTGGGATTTGCATCAGTAACTGACCCCAGCAAAATAAAGAAAGGTTACATGTTTGTTTGTCAACAACATGGAATAAAGAATAATAAAGAAAAAAACCTTCTGAGATACCAGTCAAAAGCAATCAAATATGTATTTAATTAAAGCAAACATAAAAATTAAAGTTACATGTTGAATCAATAAACGCTACTTTTTTGTACATGCATTTTGAACAAGACAGATCAGAATCTTGCATGATGAAGACATAACGTGTCATAATAATTAGGAGCACAGACAAAGGAACAGCTAATCAACATGCAAATATATGCAGTTCTGGCGATTCAGATGAGGCAGATTTCTACCTTTTTTTTTGCTTGATTCATCTTCATTGCTAATCATCTGAAGGCTGCCAAATGTTCACTGACACTAATGTATTATAGGTCAAGAGAGGCAGGTCTTCACCTATTACCCCCACAAACAATATGCTTTCCTTCCCTGTTTCCTCTTCAGGATTTTCAGCAATTACTGCCAGATGCAATCAGACTCCTTGAATAGGAGCAACTGGGGCTTGTTTGTGGCTTGGATTCATTAGAATCAGGAGGACGAAGAAAGGAATAAATTACTTAATTGCACAAAAAAGTTGCAGCCAAAGTGATGGCGAGAGAAGCTGATTGTGTGGATGTGTATGAGGCCACTCTTGGAATGGAAGATCTTAGAATAGCTGGTAGTTTGGCCCGGCAGATTCAGACAGACTTGGGTGTCCTCCAAAACAGATGGCTCCACATACCATCTATTCTTCCCTTTGTCAGGTTTTACCATTTATTTGATCTTATTCGTCTATGATGCTGGTTGTATTAGATGTAGCACAAATATGCATTCAGATCATACCCATTTACTCTTGCCTCCCAACTTTCATTCTTTCTTTCTTTCTCTCTCTCTTTTTTGTCTTGTTTGATGAGATGATCAAGTTGAACAAAGCCCTTGTTGTCTTGTTCCCAAGAGGCACCCAAAAGAAAGCCTCGCAAAATGCGACTACTGCAAACACACGCACACAGGGAGCGTCGCCTGATGGTTTTAAGGATTTGCTGCTGCTTCTTTGTTATGACTACTTTGGTTATCATCATCATTATTGCTATTATTATTCTTTCCTTAAGGCTGCAGTATTTGGAATTGCAAAATGAAGGAATAATCAGACCAAGCAAATAATTGTTTCTAGGGTCGAAGTGAAAACGAACAGTTGCATCTATACAAGTAAGAATGCTCCTCTCCCCGTTGCTATATTGAGCTCCCTCCTCAGATATTCTCTTCAGGTTTCAGTCCATGTGTGAAGCTTGCGGGTGGTCTTAAGATCTTAATAAACGATAAAAAACCCTCCATGCTGTGAAGTTATGTAGCCTTGAATATAACAAGGCTTTTGTTGCTGTTTCTGCAAGACCTCTCTTAGTGTTCTGTAATTACTTTTTAAAAAAAGAATTATCAGGACATAGAACATATACACACGTAATATACAGGCAGTGTTTCAAACCTTCATTTTGTTAGTTCTCATTTATGATTAGGACTTCTTTTTTCTAGTCCTAACAGAAACAAACAAAAACACACTTTGTATCACAGCAGATCATAATGCTGAATGGCATGATTTTGGTATTTTCTTATTTAGTATTTCCTTGCTATTTTCTGAAATATTGGTTGGAGTCTATGGACTTTCTGCAGATCTTTCCTCTTTGTCCTCTTCCCTCTATGGCCCTCTATAAATCTTGAAAAATTGGTGTTTGGAGAAGATTTGCAGACAACTTGCCTCAAGTAAGGTCAAATTGCCTATCCTTATGTGCAAGCAGAAAGTTACCGTACATCCCTATGTGTGTGTGTCTGGCAGAATTTCTGTGGCTGGTGTAGGCCATGAGAGAAAAAGTTCCAGTTTTGTTCTCTGCAGATGTTTGATGTAGTTCTTTTCCCGGGAGGCAGGGGATGCAAATTATGGTTGTATCTTGCTAGCAGCAAATTAACTTTGCATTCTGTTAACAAGCTACGTTCCTTGTTATAACTGGGAGTAGACTTGCCCCCAAATTTAACTCTGCAGAAACAGAAACAGCTCCAACAGCCCCATGTGGAGCTTTGACAGGCATGTAACTTACTAAAAGCTCCTGGGGTGAGCTTGGGGTGCTGCGCCCCATGGAGCTAGCTGCACCACCCCCATTTCCACGTGGAGTTCAAAGTGGCCCTTTTGATGCTGGCCAGGACCAGCTTTAAACTGTGGGCTAGCAGTCTGCCATTTAAAGCTGCCCCAAGCCTTGGTCTGGCCAGCAGCAAACTGAGCATGGAAGGCTGACCAGCTCCAGTTTTATACTGTTGGCTCCACCCCCAAGCTCCACCTCCAACCAGAACACAAGCACAAGTGAAGGGAGAAGATCTGGTATATTACTTCAGATTCTGAAGAGACTGAGAGAGAGAGAGAGAGAGAGAGAGAGAGAGAGAGAGAGATCCTTCCCCCCAAGGCAGTGACAAAGGGAGGGGGAACTGTGCCCAGGGCATGAGCTGCCCACTATGAGCTGTGCATTCAGAAAAAGTCAATTTTTGCTGGACAGTGATTGTGCATTAAATGTGTAATTTGCAGTCTCGTGCAATTTATAAGTGGTCATGTAAACTGCACATTTTTTTTAAAAGTAACTCGTATGCCTAATCTATAATAAAATACTCTTACTTTGAGACAATGATCCATTCTACACGGCACAAAAAAGACGTCTGGAGGATGTCTTAAGAGGCAACTTCTTTTCACTCCACATACTCCAAATAAGATGTCCTGGAGACATCTTTAAAAAACCCACTTGCCATGTTTATTCCAGACAGCACAGGCATCAGAGGAGAAAAGAGGCTATTTCCCACCAACTGGCAAGCTCTCTGGTCAGTTTCACCCTCATCTTGCACCCAACATTTTGAGTGCTGCTGAGGGAATTCTCCCTGTCATGATTTGCTGAAGGTTGCCCTGGTGCATTTGCTCTGCAGGCTCTGATCCTGGGTGCCTTTTCAGCCCAGAGAGGACACAGTTGTGCTCAGTTCTTTCACTGATTCCAGCAATATATAGTTTTCCCTTTTAATTTTTTTTTATGAGCTGGCTTCATAGCTATGCAGACATGACTACAGAAATCTTAGCCTCTTGGTAGATTGGTCTATCACCCGTTGAAAAACATTGGGTTGACCTGCCCTCTATGGACCAACTTTTTTTCCCTTACTGAACAGAAAAAATGTTGGTCCACAGAGGGCAGGTCAACCCAATGCTTTTCAATGCACAGCAGACCCGTCTTCCAGGAGGCTAGGATTCTCTTATGCATGTCTGCATAGCTATGGAGATAGCTCATCAACAATGAAAAAAATAGAAAAACCATATATTGCAGGAACTGGCAGGACCAGCTGAGTATAACTATGTACTTTTTGGGCTGAAAAGACACCCAGCATTGGTGCCTGTACATCAAACATCCTGGGGCAACCTTCAGTAAATGGAGGCAGGGAGGATCCCTTCAGCAGCACTCAAAATGTCAGGCACAAGCTGACGGAGAAATTGACCAGAGTTTACCAGTCAGGCAGGTCACATAAAATGCCTCTTGAGCTCATGCACTCTGCACAGCTAGGCAGGATATGTCTTGCAGGCAGCTTAAGAAAAAAAGGTGCACATTTAAGTGTTTTCAAAAAAAAGACACCTTGAGCTGAAATAAGGCATCCTGAGGATGTCTTGGGGGAAAAGCTGTATAGAGTTCTTCCTCAAGATGCCTTTTTATGTGTCCTCAGGATGATTTATTTGTGCTGTGCAGAACAAACCAATGTTTTGTCAACATAGGTTATGCTTACAAAATAGCTATATTAGAGCCAAATTAACATGATGGTGACTTTGTGGCTGCCATGAGAATGGTGCTGCCATTTTAAAGCAAATCCTGCAACCTGGCAGGTTGAGATGCTCTTGTTCCATCTCCCCATACATTATCAAGTACTGAAACAGCTGCACCCTCCCTTCCCCGCCCTGTGAGTGTTTTGGAACTTGAAAAGGCATGGGGAGAGAAACCCCATCCTACAGCATTTTTAGATGCCTTTAAGTGGGCAGCAGTGCCCTCATGCCCCTTAGTTTAATCAGCACCACTGAATTTTGTAATGCTGTTCTAACAGTTTTCAGTTGACACAACTAAATTGTTCAGTTGAGACAAGAGTTGTTTTACGTATATGGAAAGATAGCTGTGTTGAAGAAACAAAGGGGGTTAAAAAGGTTACCAATATCTCTTTTTGTGTGGGAGGTGGTAGTCAAGAGCAGACATCACCTCACTAGTCTCTGAAGATTCCTCAGGAACCTCTGCTGGTGGATGAACTTGTTCACCCAAGCTGAATCTATTGCCTTCTTTGTTTTGACACATTTAATGTTTCCTGTTATCAAGAATCTTCCCCTTCAACTGTACTTTCCTGTATGTGTTTTGTCTCCCAGATGTCCAATGGTTGCCTATTTTGGTAACACATGAATATAATTTTTTTAAGTCTGTGATGGAAAAATTCTACAATAGTCAAAGAACATTTTTTTTTCCACATTTTGGCACCTGCATTTTTTAAAAAAAGTTATCTTAAATATTATGTAATGGATCATTGTTTATTGATGAGTGAACTGAATTTTTAAAGATTAAGATGATTAATATATCATCCCTGGACATAATTTAAAAGCAATTTCAACAATATAATGGTAAATACGTATCACTTTTCCCAAGGCTGAAGTCAATATAAGTTTCCTGTTATTTTACATAAACTGATGGAGCTGCAATTAAAAAAAGATTTCTGGGTTTTGTTATTTATGCTAGGTAAAACACATTCACTGTATGTTATATTACTCCATATTGGTGGTTCTAACACATCCTCAGCCAACAACACAGTGGTTCATATTCTCTTCCTTGCATCTTTGTATTTAGTAGTAATCCTACATTTGCAGGAAACAAACATTAAACTCAGCTAAATGTTTACAACTGACAAAATAGAAACTCACAGTGAAAATGACAGACTTGCTTATGTTCAACCTAATTATTTCAACAAGCTCTAATCTGTTCTCAGTAGATACAAAAAGAGGAAGAGTATGGGAAAGATAATACAAGACAAAATGTTATGTGTTCACCAGCTCATCCTACCCAATGGCAGAACAATCCTAAACAGAGGTCCTTTCAGCATGGCAACGGAAATGAATCTCCGGTCTGTTGCCTCCACTGACCTGCCTGTCCAGCGTCACTCTGGAGGCTGCAGGGACCTGCCCACGCTGCCCTCCGACCTCCAGGGGTTGGAGGGCAGCATGGGCAGGTCTCTGCAGCCCTCCAGAGCGGTGCTGGACAGGCAGGTCAGTGGAGGCGATGGGAAAAGCGTCATCTTCCCGCTGTTGCGGTTTGTACCACGCCAGTGGGAACACACCGCTTTTCAAAAACCTCGCTCAATGAGCGAGGTTTAAAGCGGCGGCTTCATGCCGCTCCGGGGCGGCCAGGGCGGTGCTGCTGTGAAGCAGCAGCGCCTCCTGTGTGAATGCTTCCCCAGGGACAGCATTTTTGCTGTCCCTGGGGCGCTGTATTCCACCCGTGCGGAAAGGGCCGGAGTTATACCCTTCCAAATCCATTGAATTCAATGGGTTAGAAGACTGTAACTTTGCTTAGGATTGTACTGTATGTCTTGTAAATGATTCAGAGCAGGTTCACATGATGGCCAAACTTGTCCAGATACATTTTAATGTGACTCAGTGATGCTTATACTTAATCTGATCACACATGTTGAACAATTCACAAGACTGGTGCAGTAAGCCAATTGAAGTCAGGAGTGCCAACCTATCACTTTCTTGTGGGTATACAAATGGGTATACAAATGTCTTGTGGGTATACACATAGAACTCTTGTGCTCCCTATGGCAACCCTTTGCATGCATGCAAAGAGATCTGGTATGCTTTTGCTACTGAATTATTGGGAAAAGCTTCCCAAACTCTGCCTACAAATGCTAAAAAACAAATAAAATAAAAATTTGCAGGACATTAGGATACATATTTGAGTGTGTATAGAAGTTCTAGATTGTGGAGTTACTCAATGTTGTTTTAGCCTCATTGCCAAATGGCACAAGTTGACTCATGCTGTTCCTGTTTTCAAAGGTGAGAGAAAATATCTACAGAAATATTATTGCCTTGAGTCAGAAGAGTCCATTACTTTTGAAATAAAGACAAAAATGTACTTATTTTTATCACTATATCAGTGCTATTTCTAATCTAGTGCTAGATAAACTGAACAGTACTGTTGCAGACATGAGAAGAATGCTATGGACAGATATAAATATATATTTACATATTTAAGCAGCAACAAAGCAGGAGATCTGTGTATTTCTGTTGGAAATGGCTAGCAGTGGCTAGATGCAAACAGATCCAGACTCCAGGAGGAAATACAGGGTACTAGAGGAACTCCTCTTTATCTGCAGGGCAACTTATCTTTATGTGTAGCAGCTCCTCTTTATCTGTAGACAGACGCATTGCATCTACTCCCATCCTATTACCAGAATACTCTAAAAATGGCATGTGATGTTATGGCTACTAGCCAATAGGTAGCCTTGATGCTCTTCACTCAGAAGGGAAACAGGTACAGTTTCTGGGGATATGGGGTGAATTACTGTATCATACCAAGAAAAAGAATTACATTTTTTTCTGGGGGAAAACTAAGAACTTTTCCAAATATTGTCTGGATGCTCGGTCACTGTTCAACATTTCCAGCACAACAAATAGTAATGTCCTAAGCCTACATTTTGCTGGGTTGCCTAAATGTTGATTAAAAACACGTTACTACTGAAACATGTTCCACGACACACCTATAAAAATCTAGGAAACCTCCTTTATTAATAGCACAGGCATCTGATAGTATCATAATAATAAAACACATGGTTCCATTGCATGCCTGGATTATAAATACAGTTTAGCTCAATGTTTTGTTTTTTGAATAAATGACTGCCTAAAGATACCTGGGACATTTAGGGGAAAGTCTGCACAGTGTATAACTTAACATACTAAGCCATGTGCAGTATACCAAAAAGAAGAATTTCATGAATTCAAGTATACAGAGATAGGATGTAGACTGTATAAAATTCATCAAGATTTTATAGATATATATTTTAGAGCTGTATCATCCAGTTTTGATTTTTGAACTGCGTAAGTGATTTGTAGGCATATAAATATATACTTGGAAACAGCAGAAGCAAAGGTACTGACTATTCCTACTAGCTGTGACTGTTCTGACCCCATTGCACCTAATTATTGCTTCTTTCTCTTTTCTGGATGACAAGGCATGATTTGAAGTCATATGATTCAGCACTCTAGAAGAAGATGAAGAGAAGTTGGACAAGTCTGGATTTATACCCGCCTTCCTCAACCATAACCATTTATACCCGCCTTCCTCAAACAGTGGCATAGTGCCAATGGGACTGAGTGGGGTGCAATGCCCCATGTGGAGCAGAGGAGGGAGCGTGGCTGGGCTGCAGAGGGAGCATGGTGGGAGCGTGGCATTCCGGGGGCGTTCCAGGGCGGGGGCGGATGGCGCTGTGGCAGGGGCACATGGTGTGCATGCACCCTGGGCACAGTTCCCCCTTGCTTTGCCTCTGGTCTAAAAGCAGTTGACAAACTCCTTCCCTTCCTCTCCATACAACAGATACCTTGTGTTGTGAAGCAGGTTTGGGACTGATCAGTAGGTGACATGAGAGACTTTCTAGGAAAATTTTATATGCCATCTTGAGTTCCATTATGGAAGAAAGGTGGGATATAAATGAATAAAGTTGATCCCATCCATTCAGAGATCATGTCACAAGCTATTCAGTCAATGGTGATACACAGAGAGAGTAACAGAAGTCACTCTTCAGAAGAAGACAATGCCTCCCAATAGGTGAATGGTTTCTCAAGCAGTGCTGATAAGAGGTGCTCTTTTTCCTGTTTGCGGTTTCCACTAAAAAAGTGAATAATGTCAGCTCATCCAATTTTTACAATCCCCCCCCCCCCCGTTACTCTTTCCCCTCTTCTTTTTGCTTCACAATTTTAGCCTGGGTATTTGAGAGAATGCATGAAACATAAATAAATTTTGATGGATTTCCATGCTTTCTATAATGTAACTATGCAACTATACTTTATTATTCTGTAAAAACTTTAGGAAGTAGATTGATGAGACTGAATGAGTCTGTATGTTGATGTTACAAAAACCTTAGTGCCTGTCCTTTTTTATTCTCTTGGTACTGGAGGGATGGACTTAAAAGGAAAATGAATAAATGAGCATGGTGCAAAATTTTAAAAGGCTTGGGAATGATGTCAGGGGGGAAGATATGTGAAAACAAAGTGTCCAAGAGATAAAGAAGAAGAGGAAGAGCGTGATGATCAGATTACTCTTGCTTTGGGAGAACAGCAGAAGGTGTCTTTCATTGTTGGGTCATAGTATTGCCCTTGGGGACCCACAAACACAAATGTCTTTCTCCAACATCTCTGCCAATATATCCTGTTCATTACTACTCTCTGCAGCTGCTGTGCACTCTGATCTGTTATTGAGAACTGACATAAAGAGAAAAGGATTTGGGGGGAAATGAGAGAGTGGTGATGTTTCTGTCTCTGCTAGCAGAGAACAACCACATCTCCTGGCTTCTGGTTGTATTGGATCTCTGATTTGTGCTGGATCCTTTTTAGATTGTGGGCTTGCGGGAAGGGGCCTGTCCATTTTAATTTTCTAGTATATTTGAAATGCTTTGATGAACAATAAATGATGATGATCCTTCACATTTGAGGGTATGAATTCACTGGTTAAATTTGATGGCAAGGGCATGCAGGAGAGCAGTAGTGTGAGTGAAGAACATCTTTTCCTCACAGCCTATCTTTTGGCTATTTATGAAACTGCAACACATTTTGGGATTATGGCTAGGATATCTCTCTGCAGTCCCTCTGAAGAATGCTGGGTAATTGGCCTGAAGTCTTAGATCCTAAGTCTTTCCTTTTGCACAGCACCCTTTTCTGTTGCAGAGCTGATCCTCCACTGTAGGGTGTATTCCAGTGATATTAGGTGCTTTCTCTTATGCAAGATCAATGTGTTTCAGTGAACTGAAACGTTTCTAGTGATGGAAGAACTTGGTAAACAATGGAGCACCTCTTCAGCAACAGATGAAGATGCATATAAGTGGAAACAAAGCTTTCAATTGAGCCTTAATGATGGAACCATATTATTAGAACATCCAACAGATGGACTTGTCTAACAGATGAAGCACATGGTAGAGCATCAGATCTGCTGGCAGAAAGGCCCAAGTTCCATTCTGGGCATCTTCACTTTAAGATGACTGGATATCTGGTGAGGTAAAAATTTCTGTATGGAGGCTATGAGAACAGCTGCCCATCAGTAAATATTGGACTAGATGTGGCAAAAGACTGATCTAGTATAAGGCAGCTTCATGTGGGTATACTCTCATAAAGTTTGGGCTCATTGCTTGCAGTTAATGCTTTCTCCATTCATACCCGTGTTTTCCATTTCAGTGCTACCTGGGATTCCTTTCATCTCCCTGAGAGAGCATTGGTGATAGAAAAGTGATAATGAGGCCTACCAAGTTTTTTGTTTTGTTCAAGGAAAGATGTCATCCAGTGCTTGCAGATGGAGATGGTTGCTCAGGAAGGTTTCTAATTCGGGGGTCTTAATTTTTGTAAAGAATGAATTACAAGAAGTCAAAAGAATGATGCAAAGAGCGCTTAATAATGCACATTCACAAAAGAAGTGGTGTAACGACATTAATTAGGCAAGTCTTGCGTAAAGATGCAATGTAATTATATATTTGAGACAGTTAATTAGGGAGCTACTTGGAAATTTCAGTGAATATTAAGGTAATTATACATAAATACTATAACCATTAAGACTGCACCCATAATGAAAGCAATAACTAATTACATAAATAACAGCATACTTATGTTTTTACATTACCAACACCTAACAATACTTCCTCTTTTCCCCTCTCCCTCTTGCTACACAAATGACAAAACTTCCATTTCTATTTCAGATATTCTTGCAAATTGTTAGAGAAACAACAAACCTTTCACTTGTTTTCTTTCTCCTGATATACCTAGAACACCTGTGTCTGTGAACTCCTAAGAAAGAAACTCATGTGATGAATTATTCTAAATATCATTGCAGAAAAATGTTCTAAAAAGATTTCAGCTTGCGTAGTGCTGGACACTGTGTCCCCACTTCTCCCCATCACCCACTGTTGGTCTTATTGTTAGAATGTAGTCAGTTTGGAACAAAATCTAGAAGCTGCAAGAGGAGACTTCATTATAATTAATATGCCAGCTTGTTCTTCTGCTCTTCTAACATTCTCTCCTCTCTCTTTTATCCTTACAATAACTTTGTGAAGTAGGTTGGATTGCAGAAGGGGACTGATTCTAAACGTTGGATCAGCTTAGTCTGCTTTCATATCTCCTTTCATATCACATCTCCACCTCTCACTTTTGCATTCAGATACCATTTCCTATTCCCTCTTTTGAGTCACCCATAGCATGTAACTCCTCAGGTGTTCTTTGGTTGGTATGCAAAGATTGATAATATTCTATCCAACCCCTTAACTATGTGCTAAGGGAAGGTTCTACTTTAACGGGACAAAGTTATAGGATCCAGCCCATTGTGTTTACTTTGGGAGTCCAGAAACATCATATGTCCATTTTGTTCTTGAAAATTGGATTTATATATTTTTGACCAGTTAGGGTTATTAAATGACTAAAAGCAAAAAAAAAAAAAAAAGCAATGGCAAAGGATGCAATTTGTGTTACCATCCAGCTGGCAGAAACCTCTGGAATACACAGTGCCCTGTACCTATTTTACCTGGATATAATTCCATTAAGTTCAGTGGAGTTACTTTTTGATTTACACTGGGATATGTCAGACTACAAATTATAGCCCTGCCCTTCACATGTGATGTATGGACACTACTTAACAGTATTCAGGGCTGCTACAAAGATAGCGGAATTCTGACAGCCAACGTTCATGCGACAAAATTATTCAGCCAAACCTCCTTGCTCCAGTGTGGTTTTTATAACATAGTAAATCAGATTTAGCTAGCAAGCTACAGAAGACAAAGTTAGGTCTTTTTTAATCTGATGGAACAATCACTGCACATATGTGTGTATGTGGTAGGTATCGAGCTGCAACTTCAAATATGATCACCCATGACCTCTTTGTGCAGTTCAGTAATAGCATTTAGTATTCATACAGCACTTTTGGTATTTAACATTACTGTCATTAGACCAGAGTAACTCTGCATTGTATTTGCATAGCAAAGGTACTTTGCAAATATTTTCTTGTAATCCTTACAACAATCCTGTAAGGTTTGCCAGTATTAGTACCCCTGCACTGAGAAAGTAGAATTGGGGAGAGTACATTTTGTCTGAGACCACCAAATGAATTTATGGTAGAGGCAAAATTTAACACACACCCTGCCCCTGGTCATTCTCTTTAGGCACAATACTATACTACACAGCAAACATTCTGGATGAGACTATCCAGAATGTTTGCTGTTTGGGTTCCAGAAGTGATCAGAAACAACCAATTTTTCAGAGTCAAATACATCAAACAAACAGGCATTCCCCCCAAATGCTCACAATTATGCAGAAACAAGAATATTAACAGGAATTTGTAATCAAACAAGTTGATTCACAAGGCTTGGCTTTTTATGTTGCTAACCCTACCTCCATCAACTCTTTTTCTGTTTAAATACTCATTATAAAAATTATTATTTTAAGGTGTTCTTATGAAAGTGTTACTTTCAACTGATCATATTATTATGTTTTACTTGGATTTAATCATATTTTCAAACGAAGTTGTGTTATGCTTTAATGTATTAACCAATTGATAGATAGGTAATATTGTATTTTGCCTTGAGTGACCACAAGCAAAGGAGTGACTAATAAATGTGACTAATACAACCCAACATAAACCATACTGAGTTCGATCTTGTGTCAGGTACAATCATTTAATCAGTTCTCACACAGCCACACTAAGTTTGTTTTTGCGTACTTAAGATAGCCAATGAAGAGCTCATCCTAGCAAGAATGATTTTGTCAGAAGCTATGTCCTAGTATTTCTATTGGGGCCACTGTCTTCCAAGTAGTGTTGCCTGCATGTGGGCGGCAACTAGAAGTAAACTCTCTGTGGGGGAGGGGCTTGCCAGTGATTTACTAGCACAGGCCAAAACTCTATTATTTAACTATAGATAAAATTGAGAGGAGGAGGGTGCTAGCAGCTACGGGTTCCCACTGGTGAGAAAGATAGAGTAGAATGATATAAATTCAACAGCTGAGCATTTGGGGTCCTACCTGCTTGGGCCTGAGCATTATTCTTCTCTTTCCCTACATCCCATCTCATTCACTCACATCCTTCTTGATAATTCCTTGATTCTGATGTGTGGATTAGCAAGATCTGAATGGATGGTCTGAGTGACCATCATGATAAAATACTGATGGCAGCCCTAACACAGAAATGACCCATTATATGAGTTAAGTCCTATTGTCAAGAAGTTTATTGGGATGCTCCAGGGCCCTGTTCCTCTTGAGCAGTACCATGGAGCAATGTTTTGGATGCTCCCTCCTAATCAGAGATCAGTAAATTCCCAAGCACAAATTTTAATCATGGAGAACTGACTGATTTTTGTTGTTTCATAAGAAAATTTAGCCATTCACTTTGCTGATTGAGGCCAAACACCTGGAGAGAGTACACGGCACGCTAGGTGATAATTGACAGCATTCATAGTTGTGGGTAACAATTGGCCTGATGGGGCTTCAGGGGCTAGACATGCTGCAAGCTGATTGACAGTCCTGTTCACAGCAAACTAAGTCAAAGGTTAACCATACCGTATGGCCTCCTTGAGCTGGCTGTTCTTTCTGACCTTATAATGTATACCAGTGGTTAATATATCATTAACTGGCAGCCATACGCTGATCGAACACAGTCACAAAGGGCCTTTATCTCCATATTTTGTGTTTTAATAGCAATTAAAAATTACACAATCATTTTAGAACTTCTTGCTATAAAGATAGTTTGCAACCTATCTTACAACCTTACAAGCAAATAATTGTTTAGGTCTTTGCTGTGCATAATCTGGAATATGCAGCTGTATATTATCAGAACTTTGTTGCTAATTCAGCTTTCCAATTTATCAACCAAAATTCAGGTAAAACGTTAAGTAAATAAAAATGAAGGACACTTGCAGGTTGCGTACCTGCGCACCCCCATCATTGCCAAGAATGAAAGACATAATAGATACCGAAAATAGTTCCAGAGATTATTTTCCTCTTGGGTTTGTTTTTAAAGTCTATTTCCAACTGGCTTAGCTGTATTTGGAAAGCCACATGGGTGTCAAAATTGGCTCACTCATCTAGAAGTTTAACAGACAAAAAGTTTCAGCCTGATAAATGTATAGAAAAATGCTTTATCTTTAATTATGGTTTGGAATGACGAATTTTGTCATGGAATTCATCCATATATTTTAACATTGGTAATATGTAGTTTCCTCTTTTCTTGCATGAAATAAAATGAAATCTGACTTTATTATTATTAGTAGTAGTAGTAGTAGAAGGAGGAAGGGGCTGTTTTTATGGCTGGAAATATTTCCCAAATATGATGTATATATCTGTATGTACCTTTAAGTGAGCTCTCATGTTTATTTACTTCCTTTCCAACACCCTGCCTTTTTTCTTTGTAGTTCACCTTTCTGACATAGGTTTTTTCCCTCACTTGCTGGAACTTCAACAAACTCCAGTTGTTCTTCCTTTACAGTATGTAGCCTTAATCTAGCTAGGTAGCCTAAGTTTGTCTAGCCTAAATTTGTCTCTGCAGTGTGACTTCATGTAAACCACTAGAGCCAGTGTAAGGATGAATACAGACTGAGCAGCTTATTCTGTATCACCTGCCAAGGAAGAAGGTGCTGAATGAAAGGGAATTATCTGCAGTATTGTCTTTTTTGAGTGGTTTTTGGCCTGTTATGCTTGCAGAGGTCTGCAGACAGATTTCTTGGACAATGATACTATGGAACAGGCTGCATGCTTTGCCAGTCAGAATCCAACCAAGTTAGGCCCATTCTCAGAAAGTTTTCAAAGAGCCGCACAATGAGCTCTTGGATGCTTGATGTTCAGATGGTTCCCTTTTGTGCAGGGAAATAAAAAAAGATTCCTAAGAGCTTACTGTTCTTTGGTATTACAGTGACACAACTTTCAGATTTTCTGATTCTTTATTAATTTGCTCCCTTATTAGAAAGGAGAGTACCTTATAAGCTGTGTTGGCTTATAGTACTTTATAAGCTGTGTTCAGAATTTCATTTCGCTAGCTGCATTTTTGGGTGTGTGTGTGGCTTGTTGTATTTGGAATATTCTGCATCTGGCTGCCAACAGTATTTTGGTGCTAATTAAACATAGTGCTTTTGGGGGAGTGTCTGTTTTGGCATATATGTGCTGTGATGGTCTGATATGTTATACTTTATTGTGTTCATGGGTTTGTTGCCAAGGTCCCTAATAAAGCAATGGATATCTTATTTTTAAACTGTGCCATAGGTCTTTTCCATATGCACAGTTTACCACAGATTCCATATGCACAGCTTACCACAAAAAAGTAGATTCCGGGTGGGGTCAGACATTACTTGTGATGTGGCAGATGACAGCACAGGAAAATCCTTTTTTTTTTCTTTGTGTGCAGGTGCTCTAGTGCTACTGCGGAATCATATTAAACTTCCAGTTCAAAATAGATGCCAAAATCCAGAGCACCAGTGCCATATGTTTAGAAACAACAAGTATGCAGCAACTCTCCGAACACTAAAATATTTCCACATTGTCGTTCCAAAGCTGTTTTGCTATGCCCTAACACACTAAAAGTGGCCATTGCAAGGTGATATCGGTAAACTATTGCACCTTTGCCACTACAGTCAATTTTTTTCATTTTTTCCAACCAGTTATTTTGTTTTCTTGGAAAATTTAAGTGGACACATGGCGGGGGGGGGGGGGGGCAAGCCGGATAGATCATGAAAGATGACTTATGCATCTTAGCACTAACTTATTTCATATTTTTTGGCTAAGTCTATCATTAAAAATAAAAATAGCATGATAAATGGGTGGAAGAGTGGGAGGGCAACAACAATGACAACAACAATAATAATCTGGGCTGGGAGGGAGACTGGTCTCTTTTTCGACTCCTCTTCTGTGGGGAGAAAATGAGTGAGTTGCCAAAACAGATCCCTCAAGTCTACTTAATCTCCTTTCTGCCTTGCCACCTCCACTGTCTTAATTCACACCAACATTCCACCAACAGACCAATGAGAGGAGGGAGGAAAGGGAGGCCTCAAAGCGAGTGAAGGAGCGGAGGACAATGGCAGGGCTATGGAGAGGAGAGTGGCTCTTGTCTGCTACTGTTTGTTCCTTTTCTGCTGTAACTGCCTATGCTTGAACAAGGTTAGACAGTATAGAGATGGAGGAGGGGTAACAAGAGGAGGGCAGGAAGAAGAAGGGGGGAAAGAGAGCAGAGAGGAAAAGGGGGGCAAGTCTGCATGAATGTTGTGTGTCACTTTTGCACCCTCACAGAGCAAAACGAAAAATGGGGATGTGGACAAGGGCTGACCATTTGGTGGACTGGAGCAAAAGAAAATGGGGGGGGAACTTTGCTCATATATGAAAGGCTACTCTGAAATGCTGCTGGGAGAAAAAATGAAGAGAAAACATTTTGAAAACCAAACAGGAAAACATCTGTGGGAATTAAAAAATAACATGTGGCATGTGACAGGGTGAGTATGTAAGCCACCTTGAGTCTCCTTGCAGGAGGGAACGGTGGAGTACTAATCCAAACTCTTCTTTTTTGGGTGCATTTGCACATATGCACACATATACTCACTCACACACTCACTCACTCCTGTAGAAATGAGTGTTGTGAGGATCCAATCCTGCTGACATTGTGCAGAGACAGGGAGAAAAGGCATCTCTAAAATGTCAGAAAGGGTTGTTGGCATTTTGAAAAGTAGCTTAGTAAGAGCAGAGCTACTAGATCAAAGCAGAGATCCTTGCAAGAGCTCAGGTTCTTTGCAAGTCAGTTCACATTAAATAATTACAATTCAATAAGGGTGGCAAATAACATGCAGAAATAACAGCAGAACAGAACATGCCCATATAGATGAAGCGTTTCAGCATTATCATTCTAACATGTATTAAGAATATGCTCTTAATGAACTGAAATATTAGGACTGGCTTCTAAATTGAAGACAGACCCTGGTTCAACCTTTCATTTATCCTAGGTTGGCTTGTAAGGAGGTTGTGATTCTCCCCATAAGAGTTAGGATAAAGAACCATACCATAGTAGGAAAGGAAGATTATTTGTGGCATGGATGCATGGGAGAGTTGTAGTACTGGCAGGACTACATTTGTTACAGTTTCTACAGCTGTCTGAGTCCTTCTGCCAAAGCTCATGCTTTTACAATGGCACATTCCTGTTTCTTTCTTTCTCCTCTTCCTGCACAAAGACCACACAGGCAAGGAAAACTAGAAATATAGGGCAAGAGGATTCTGAAGAGCTTCAGTGGTTTAATGGCCTTAAACAGCATTGCAGGTTGTGGTAAGAAATAGGAATCTATCTACTTTTACATCTGTTATGATTTGACAAATGGATTTGAGCAAAGACTAGTGAACATAAACGAAAACTAAGCTATGGTATACATTACCTTCTCCACTTGGCAATGCTGTTCCATTATGCATAATTAACTTGAGGAACTCACTATTACCACAATAGGAGGTGATGCCCAATTGTGTAAATGGCATTCAGGTGGCTTAAACACATTCATGGATGAGACACCGTCAACAATGACTATCTTGATGATTATTGAAGACCCCATTTAAATTCAAAGGAAATATACCTATGAATAGTGAACACTAGTTGCTAGGGAGAAGCAACGTTTAAAGCTTTGACTCCTGGGCCTTTCCTTGTGGGCATTTTGGTGCATCTGGTGAGCCACTGTGGGAAACAAAATAGTAGACTGCAGTGGCATACCACCCACAGGAACGGGGCGGGGGGGTCAAATTACTCCAGGCACACCAGTGGGGAAGGATGCAAAATTGCCCCCACCCCCATCTGCCCCAATGCCAATCTGGCTCAGAAGAGCTGGGTCAGCGTGGGGGAGGCACCTAAAGACGAGCCATGGTGCCCATCTGAGCCACCTCAGGGGTGGGGCTTGGGGTGGGGGCAGCTCAGATGGGCACCACAGTGGCAGGCTGGCTCCTCGGCTGCTCACTACGGTGCCATGCCCCCCGCCTTCCTGCTGGCCAGCTTCTGCCCTCCCCAGGGCCTGGAATGGGCAGGAGACAGCTTGCAGGGAGGCGGGGGGTGGCTCAGACAGTCACGACAGCAGCAAACTGGCCCAGGAGCCAGCCTGCCACTGCAGTGCCCGTCCAAGCTGCCCCTGTCCCGAGTCCCCACCTCCAAGCACAGGGGACGGGGCTGGGGGCACGGGGGCTGTGGGATGCTCAGAGCAGGTGTTGTCCCCGGGTGCCATTTCCCCCCAATATGCCCCTAGTAGACTAGATGGACTATTGATCTCATCCAGCAGACCCATTTTTATGTTGACACCAGCCTTTACTGCATGAGTAATACTGTCAAATATTTCATGTTATTTTTTAATTTCTGCCTGTTTGTCATATACATCTTCTTGACTGCATGGAAATAGGATAGCCAGCTCTGGTTTGTGAAATTCCTGCTGATCTAGGGAGGGCAGTTTTGGGGGAGGAGAGGCAATTCTGTGGGGCTGTGATGCCATAGAGTTTACCCTCCAAAGCTGCCATAAGTTCATTCCACATAGCAAATGTATAACAGGTTGCAACATTATAAAGGAACCCATTTTTTTTCCTGTTCACACACAAGCTGTGCAGGCAGCAATTGGAGTCCATGGAAACAAGCCAGGTTGCTTTTGTGCCTTCGCATGGAGACTCTTTAAAAAAATTTCCTGCAACTCATGTGTAGTTGCACAGGTATACATAAATAAACCGCTGCAGCATGTCAATTATCCCACAATAAAATAAGATGCATCTGCGTAGCTGCACATGTGCAACACGCAAAATAAAAAAGAGGTTTGTAACCACATATGGAAAGTTTCTGCAAGACCATTGTGAAAATTCCAAAACTTAAAAAAGTAATTAATAGCAAGAAATTATACAAAGTTCTTTGAAATATGAGTCCCAGTTGCAGATTATTTATATTTAAAATAAGTTTCAGGCTAGAAAGATATATCAATAGCTTCAAGAGAGAAATGTTGAATTTCCTTGTTTCTGATATCCAGATACTATAGAAGCAGAGTAATAACAAACCACCAATATTTTCTGCCCTCTTAAATAAAACAATGACCAATCTATTCTCAAGTATTATATACCCTGCATGGTAAGTCTGCTGTTACATTGTCTTGCCCTTTGCATCTTTTGAAATTTGTTTTTTGACAACTGGCTCACCATTGGTAGGTTAATGGTGCAGGATAGTTGGTTTATATTTTATCAATTGGAGCTAGTTGCTAGGAGATGGTTTCCCTAGAACTCTGTTCAGGTCCTCCTCCCAGAATTTAGAGGAGGTAACAGCTCTGCTGGCTGAAGATAGGGCAAGTTTGTGCATTGACTTCAGGGGGTTTAGAATGGAGTAACTGTGCACAGGATAATGTACTGCAGTTATACAAATCCACCTTCAACTTTTTCAGTTCATTAATAAATAGGCAGCACCATAATTTAAAAACCCATTACAAAGGAAGCAAGTCTATTGCAATTAACAATGTGCCTGTTGCTTACTATACTCTCTCAATAGACAATAGATATTAGATATTTAATTATATCCTCTATATGCTGATATTGTGTAGTTCTGGATTTACATTTCCAGTGGTGCCAGATGTTTTTCTGTCATGTTAAAATAATGAATAAAACAAATAAATTACATTGGTTTAAGGGAAAAGATGTTTAATCACATGTTGCCAACAGCTGTGAAGTGTAAACGTTTTTGTAGAGGTCATTTCTGTAAATAATGTTTATATACATTATGGGCAAACATTGTGAAGCTGCTATCAGAAACTGTTTCATATGTGCCCCAACCAAATTTGCCCTGAGCCACTGAATGCCTTGTGTTTTTATAGAGCTTCTTGAAGATATCCAAGTTCAAAATTTGGAGGATCTCCAGCTTAACAATTGTATTATAGAACAAAAATAATAAAAGGTATACATTCCGTTTGGCAATGCACACACTCACATACAGTGTTTCAAGGACCCTAGGATTTAGATAGAGGTGAAAGATAGGTTTGGAATAGTAGAGATCAGTGCAGGGAGGGTGATATTTACCAGTTCTGGGATAAGAATATCTGAGGAAGCAGCATCCAACACCCACGTTGGAAGAGAGAGGGACAATATGCGGCACGGTGGAATGGAACCAAGGCAGCTCAGGGTCCAAAGGGTGAGGGGGCCTTGTTTGGGAGGACGAGATGTAGGAAAGTTTGACCCTCTGGCAATGCCAAGAGAGGCAGTCTTCCTGGACAAAGCAAAGTTCTGTTCTCAGGAGAGAGCAAAATACTTTGAAAAATGGCTTGAATGAATCAGAGCAGGGAAGAGACTAGCTCTTGATTAAGTTTTAAGCAGTGTTGATGAATTTACAATGTTGGGCATTCCAATTCAAAGGTTTGATGGTTCTCTGGTAGTAGGACAGAAAAAGTTATGATTAGATTGGCTAGGGAAAAAGGGAATCAGGAAAGCTAATTGTGTTGAGGCTGAGTAGTGTTTGCATACCCTTTGTGAGCTATAGAACAGGTGTGGCTTTTCCAAGACTGTGGGTTTTGTTATCCAGGTTGTGTTGTTCAGTGCTATGCACACGTGAAAAGGGAATGGGGTGGAGAGGAATGTGGAAAGCAGAGCCACCACCCCCATGTCAAAGTCCACAATTAAGATTTGACATCCATCTTAGTCTGAACTATATATGAAACTAATAGAGAAATAACTGGTAGGGCACATCTCAGAAACTGCCCCCCCCCCCCATCTTGTCATGGGCTTGGATACCAACAGTTCTGGACCAATAGACTCTTCACCAATTAATTTACTTTAACTCTTTTGATGCATCTATCATCCATTTGTCTCCAGCTCTCCAGAATCTGCTTAAGGCAACAGATCAATTGAGTCGCCCCAAATTATTTTGCTCTAGAATTTGTTTTATTCAGGGCCAGACTAGATGTGATGGTGTCCTTGTGTTTGCCACAAGAATGTTGTCACAATTCTAAAGTGATTTTAGAATGCTGTGAGGGCCTGCAGTACAGTGCTCTTGTTTCCTCTTTGTGTCAAAATTGCTGCACCCCCCCTTTCAGCGTGTGAAAAGACATTTTCAGGGTGGGGTCGGGAGAGAAGAGCACCGCACTGCAGGTCCATCAGAATCAGGCCTTTACTGAATTTTAAAACCACTTTAAAAGAACGATGCTGTGCTCATGGGAGCCATGGAGATGTCTTCATGTCTAGTTTGGCCCTTGTTATTTATTTAAAATATTTCTACGCTGACTTTGCACATGAATCAGAGTTCCCAAGGCAGCAAACATTAAAACAATTAAAGCATCTCAAACATTAAAACAGTGTCAAAATTCAATATGTATAACATATTTACAAATAAAATACATACAAAAATAGGGCTTCTAGGGCTGAAGTCTAATAAGACAGTGAGGGAATGCCAACCAAAAGAAAGTCTTCACATAGTGCTGGGTTTATACTTTTTTCCCACAAAAAGAACTCAGGAGATGTGTGAATTAATTTGCCACATCTTCTTGAACCTTCTTTGCGGTGGAATACTCTGCCGGGGTTCTAGTGTCTGTCCAGTTCCGTCCCTCCCCTGCTTCTGATTCTCTCTTAGCATTGAAGAATCTTATTCAAGTGCTACCTTCATCAAAACCATTATTCTCTGCACTGTGTCGAGTTATTGACTTAACACAGTATTATTCCAAAATGGAGTGCAAGACAAATTACTGAAGGTTGTTTAGAGACTACAGTGTGTTATGACAGCATCTGGAAGAAAGATGTATGACAGTGTCAAAAATATTCTACACCCTGGCTGGAGGTCTCCTAACTTTTGAGGCCCTAGGCTTCAGCCTGCCAAGCCTATAGGTAAATCCAGCACTATCTTCAACTGCTGGCAGAAAACAATAATAAAAGGAGACAGATGAATCTCCATGGGGAAGGAGTTCCAGAGTTTCAGTGACACAACCGAGAAAGACTTTTCTTGGGCTGCTAACCATTTAACCTCAGTTGGTGAGGGCATGCAAAGCAGAGCTTCTGGACTGAAGTGGTCAGGTAGGTTCATATGGGAAGATGTGGTCTGTGAGACGAGCTGGCCCTAAGCCTTACAGAACTTGAAAAGTTATACCAGCACTCTGGAATGGGTGCCAGTGTAGATGAAAGAAGACTGGAGTGATATGGTCCCTATGACCCACTCCAGTCGACATTCTGGCCATGCTAATAGGAGTTCCCGGGCAATCTTTACAGGTAGCCCAATTGAGATCACGTTGCAGTAATCTAATCTAGATGTCACCAGAGCATGCAGTCCAGTCACCTTCTGCAAGTCAGCCAATCTACTTTATCAGCCTAGCCTTGCCTGCTTTTTTGATTTCAACAACAGTTTGATCTATAGAAACCAGCAGGTTAAATTTTTCATGACTGTTGTATCTGCACATCATCCTTCTGTTAAAAGGACAGCTACGAGAGTCACTAGGAAAGCCGGCTTTATGCCTCAGCAAAGAAAATTTAGCTTCCTGTCCACCTCCGTATACTTCACTATACATGACTTTGTTAAAATGATGGATCTTTAGTAGAGAGAAGGAAACAACTTTATTTTGTATAGGAGTGATGAGCAATTCTTGTTTATGGGAAACAGAGTAGGCTTCTCACAAAGGAAGTAGGACTGAAAAAAGTCTAACATACTTCCACTTTGGAAGGATGAACATTTGTCATGTAAGACAAAGGGAAGTTATATTACTGATTTCAGCTACACGAAGCTAGGATAATTGTGTAGGCTCAGATTTTTAAGAGGTAAATCTGCATGAACTTAATTTTAACAAGTGCAAAGGGCAGTCATAAACTCATTGTTTGGCTCCTGCTTAAACAACTTCTTGTACTTGACCAGAAAAGAAGCCAAGTGCATGATAAACTTTAAATAGTTGGAAGTGGCTGTCTTTGTTTTACTTGAACTCAATCCCCTGTGGCTTGGTGCGGGATGTGGCTCATTGGTAGAGCATTAACTGTTCATGGTTCTTTTAACAAGAGGAAAATAGTTTCCATGGTGATTTCTCATATTGTTACATGGTTCTTTTAAGGCCTCTCTCCTGAAAAGAGAGTGTGTGTGATATAAAAGTAGTGTGTGATATAAAAGACCTCTACCTAAGTTCTTGGAGAGCTGTGGATAGGCCAGTGGTCTGGCCCAATACAAGACAGCTTCATGTGTTGGATCTGTATCGTGAATGCCCCGTTTTAAATGCTGTTACTACTTTGGCAGAGTTACATTTGATTTTAAACTACATCATAGTGCTAAAGGGCTGCCAAGTGGTGTGGCCAATTGTATGGGTCTTTCCCACAGAACCAGTACTATTCCAGAGCAATTGTGTAGGAGAGATGGATCCATGTAATCAGTTGCGTCCTCATGGCTGCAACTCTGCTAAATCTAGCTGTGTGAAAGTGCGTCACAGAAAGCAACTTTCATGCAATTGGGGGCTATGACTGAAAGGCACCTTCATTCTGATATTACAAGAAGTGTAACTTAAAGCCAAAACAGCCTAATTCTGAGTCAAAAAGTTTAGGATAACATATTCTATAGTTTCTATTTTCCAGGGACTGTCCCAGCTTTCTGGATGGAAACCACGTGTGTGAGGGGAATTCTTTTTTGATTCAACTGCTCCACATGGCATCTATACACATGGGACAGCAACATTGATGATAAGTTCACTTAGCACAGTTTTTGTGTGGGGAAAATGGTTTGGAAGGAGAGGCAGGAATGCTTCTTACCATATATTTCCATATGATCCTACTGTTGTTTTTACTGGATTTTATGCTGCTGGTTCTTGTATTACATTGTTATTTTAATAAATATTACAAGTGACCTTGGAAGCAAAATTATTTTTTCTTTAAAACATTTTAATGCTGCCTTTTCACCCAATTAGGGCCCATTAGGCAACCAACAAAAACATTTTAAAAATGAAACAACTAATAGACAGCAACAATTGTAAAGTTTAATTAAAATCTTTTTTCCCAATAGGAACCTATAGTAACTTACATCACCCTTCTCTTTTCCATTTTATCTTCATAACAATCCTGTGAGTTGGGTTTGGTTGAGTGTGTGTGCCTTTCACCCAGCAATCCTCCATGGCAAAATTCAGATTCACACCTGAGTCTCCCAGATCCTAGTGAGTCAGTCTAGTAATGATGCCACATTGGCTCTCTGATGTATAAAAGAGACTAACACGTAGACCAAGGAGACAGAGACTGCAATTCTAATACCACTTTTCTGGGAACAAGTCACACTGAATAGAATTGAACTTACTTCTGACCAGAACTGGTTAGGATTGCTCCTTTAAAAGATTTGCACCCTTCTAATGCTCTTTTGGCCTTGTCTTATATGCCCAGGATAATGCCAATCACCACTTTAGGGTCCTGAAAGAATTTTTCTTCTGGGCACTTCAGCCCAGTGTTACTGGCCTAACAGGGGTAAGGGTTTTATTGAAGGGAATCTCCACCACCTGCTAAAAGTGTAACAGCACACATATGATTTTAAAAGTAGCAAAGGGGAATGAGCTCTCACGTTGGCAGCGAGAGGGGCCAGGAGGAGATCTTTTAGACTGTATAATACGGGGAAGGAATTCTGGCAATGAATATTCCACAGAGAAGCAAGAGTCCAAATTGAATTTAAACGTTTTATATAAATTTGTTTAAAAATACAAACACACAGTGAGACATAAGAGCACATACATTCAAGTTCCTAAGATATAAAAAGGTTTTAAAAGATAGATTGGATGATAGAAATGGAGGGGGGTTTTCAGGGTGATATGTTACCTAAATTCAGCTGAAGAAGATCTTGTAGAAGGCAAGAATTCAAATGACCAGCATCTGAATCCAGGCGAAGGATGATATCGTGTCTCAAACTGACCAGACCAAGGAAGGTACAGGCTAGTAAGAGCACTGGTGTTGGGGTGAACTAAACTTTTATACCCTTTTGCCCAGGTAGGGGCGGGAACAAGTGAGTTTTAAGTTTCATTTTTCTAAATTCTCTGGAACTTCCCATGCTGGGCTTGCTGGGCTGAGCCCTATCTAAAAGCTCTTCTATTGTTCTAAACCTTGGGACAATGGGAGTCAATTGGTCCTAGATTATATCAGGAAGCACAGAATGGCTTTATGCAAAGTAACTCTTACAGTCTCTGCCTTCAGTATTCAGATTTGACAGAGACATTAGATCAGGATAAGGTAAGTGGTTTTTAGGAGAGTCATGACAAAGGGAAGGAAATGCAAAGGAACAACTATTTGTTGCTGACCTGGGTTCCCAGAAGAGATAGGAAGTGCAGTGTTTGATAGCAAGTTGGCTTTCCATATTCTTTGTCTTAACAGTATCTTTGCAAGGTGTGGTAATCAAGATCATGCCCACAAACAAAATGAGACCTCCAGGTTATGCTGGAGTAACTCATTATCTTAACTCAGCTTTTGTTAAAGTAGTTTTGACCTTTTGGCTGTGGTCTGCCTTCAGCTTGGACACTCTGCTAACCACACAAAAATATGAGAGGTGGCTTCTGCCTATGTAGTTTAACAGGAATATTATCATGAAATAATATATATTGGGGTATCCAGGACAAGGCTAACACCAGTGATCCTGGAGGTTTTTTTTCTTGAGCATAAAGCAGGGGTCCCAGGGGGAGTGGGTGGGAAAGTTAGCTGTGAATTTCCTGCATTGTACAGGGAATTAGGCAAGATGACCCCTGAGGTCCCTTCTACCTCTATGATCACTTCCCCACCATCAATTAATTGCATGATACTCCCGCGAAATATCAAGGATTCAGGAAGAACTTCCCACTGCCTGATCGACAAACAAGGATTCATCCCGGTTCTGGTGCTCATTTTGTCCCTTATCCCACGTCTTTGCCGAACCTGCTTGAAAGTACTACTTTTTAAAAAAAACACGTCTTCAATCCAGTTTGGAGGGGAGGATCGAGGGTCTAAACTTGGTTCAAATTTCCCACCGTGGAGCGGGACGCAGATGCCTTACAACCAATCAGTGCGTGCGGTGCTGTTCTTGCGAGAGCACGAGAACCAACCAGAAACATCATAACCAGAAATATAACGTCAGCACATTTTTTCAGGAGAAAAAAAAGGTCTCGCCCCAGCACGACAGCCAATCAGGGGAGACCCACCAAGCCGATCACATGGTAGTGGGGATTGTTACATTTCTTGAATCCAAGATAGGCCTAGATGTCTTCACTGGAAACATGCTGCGGTGGGGAGGTTGAAACCTTGATGAAAAGGTGCAGTTTATTTTCAAACTTGATTAGATCTAGATTGAATTTCCTGGTGGAGATTCGGCCTATGTTTCCTTAGTAAAATGGACGGTTTCATAATAAGGGATAAAGGCTTTATTGCCTGCTCCCAACTCAGTTTTCAGAGAGCACTTATGTCAGTATCAGCACTTTGAATTTATTTATTTATTTATTTATTTATTTTTGGAACTTTTATACCGCCCCATCCCCGAATTGGGCCCAGAACGAATCTGAAAGCCTGGGTAGATGGAACAAGACTGAAAGCCTGGGTAGATGGAACAAGACTGAAATGATACAGTCCCTATGATCCACTCCAGTCAACATTCTGACCGCTCAATTGTGTTTAAGTCAATTGAAGTCTATGGGCTTAGAAGGGTATAATTTGTTTCATAGGCATACCGGCCACGGTGACATGTGGTGTCACATCTCCTTTGGCACAGGCCATGTAGTCATGTGGGGGGTGCAAAATCACCTAACCCAAACCCTAACCCACCCACTTCTCCTTTCCCTTGCTGTGCCCACCCCATAGCCCCACCCTGGCCTGAGCCGCCTGCCCATCCCAAAAGAAGAGCCAGGCAGGTGGCGAGAGAAAAAGTTCTTCCCCCTTTGCCTCTCCACCCACTGACTTTTCTTCCCCTTCCTCCTCCTTTTCCTCCTCCTCGCAGGAGGGAGTGAAGGGGTGGAGGGGAGGGCTGAGTGGGCCAGGCGGACCTGGGGAAAGCAGCAGCAGATCCTCCTGCTGTGCTAGGTGCTGCACACCTCTCCTCCCTGGGCTTGGCAGGGCAGCTTCAGCAGGAGCCCGGCTGGCCTTGGCTGCTGCCTCCTCAGGGGCCTCCTTGCAGGCTCCTCTCTAGATGTAGCTGCAGTAGAGAGGAGGAGAAGGAGGGTGGGGAAGAAGCAGGAGCTGCTGCTCCACCTCCTGTCGCCGCCACTGGTCCGCTCCCTTCTTCCCCGGCCAGGCCAGCAGGAGCCCAGCAAGGCGATGCGCTCTGGAGGGCACATGCAGCTCTCTTCTCCTTTCCACTCCTGGCCAGGCTGCCTCCATCTTTCCTGCCTTCCTTCCTTCCCTGCACAAATGGATGAGTGTGGGATGGGCAGACTTCCCACCAGTGGCCTATCTACACAAAATGGAGCTCGGGCAGGGGGAGGTGTGCCCCCCCCTAGAAAACTCAGGTTTTGCCCCGGGGGCCATTTTTGCCGAGCTATGCCTCTGATCTGTTTAGTATGCATTGTCCTCACTATTCTATGAAACTTCAAACTAGTTACTCCCTTGCAGGTAACTTACTTCACAAGGTTGTTGTGAGGATAGGTAATACTTATTGGTATACTATTCTGGGCTCACTGGGGGAAAATATGATAAATAAAATCAACATACATCTTGATTTTGTGTTTTTTTTATTTGAAAGTAAGCCTCACTTTATATTTTAAGTAAACCTTTATTTCTACCCAGGCTAAAGAGACTCTGGGAATTTAGTGTGTTCAATCAACAGGTATTATTAAGAAGAAATACCCAATCAGTTTGTGCTTCTCAATTTGTGCCCCTTTAAATCATATATAAACACAGCCAACATCCCATGTAAGGCTCATGTATCTGTGTCTGAGGTTCCCAGGTGTGGTCTGCTATACCTCTAAGGCTGAACTTGCCAAAAGCAGCAGATGAAACATTGATGAAATCTTTGAGTGCAAGTAAATTAATATATTTAGAGTCCACACTTCTAGGAAGGTATGGTAAATCTTTAATTATGCCGCTGGCAGTTTATGTACTTGTGCTTGCAAATATGATTTTAAATGTATGGTAAATGCAAAGGAGGCCTTGGCTCCATTTCCTTCCTGCTCCCTGTGAGAAAATCAGAGTCTCTATTTTTCAAGACCTCCGCTTTATGTAAATATTCCTTTTTTCTTATCTGGGTCACTTACCCAGAAAGGGTGGATGCTCCAGCATACCGTATATACCGGCGTATAAGACGACCCCCCCACTTTTCCAGTTAAAATATAGAGTACCACCTGCTCAGTACCACCCACTCAGTACCTGGCGTATAAGACGACCCCAGACTTTACAGATGTACCTTAAGAGCAACACACACACACACACACACACACACACACACACACACACACACGAGGAACACACACACACACACACACACACACACACACACACACACACACACACACACACACACACACACACACACACACACACACACGAGGAAGGTATCAACTGGGAACTGCCTACAGTTATGTCAAACAAAGTATGTTCCGAAGTGCCAACTTTCCTTTTGTGCTGTGACACAACACACTGCCAAAAAATATTAAAAAGCTTGCATGAACTAGGTGATGGCAGCTATAACTATCTAAGTTACTGCCTGGCAGCTGAAAATGCTTCTTCAGTGCTGCTGGCTCCTTTTTTATATATATTTGGTTCCTCCATTTGTTTGTCCTTATTCTAGCAACTGATATCACTAAAGCAGGCAATCAGCATGTTACAGCACATGGGCATTCGCTACAGCAAAACAGGCAGCAGCTTAGCGGAGTCAACGGAGACGCTTGCGGGCAGCAGCTGATATAAGTCATATTTCTTTTGGATGGTGACCCAATCTGTTCTCCCCCACTCCTGTGGGTCAGAACGAATCCAAGAAACCTTAGACTAGTGAATGGCAAAGTGGCAAACATGCACGCACACAGAACCCAACAAAAATGCAGCTTTTCTGTGTTCTTTCCATGTTGGCTCCAAATAAACGAGTACAATATAGCCAGCTCCCTAGCCCCTGCCAATCCTACATCTGCTCTCTAAAACCTCCAGCAAATAAGAATTACTGTGGGCTTGTTTAACCAACGCTTACAATATACACACTTTTCTTTTTTTTCCTCTCTCTATTTTTGCTGCTGCTTCTATCTGCATGCTGGTGGCAAAGGTTTGAGAGATAATGGAGAATGATACCTATCAGGCACTTGTTCTTTCTTTTTTTGGTGCTGTCATGCACAGGAGTATGTGTGTGTGTGCGGGGCGGGAGAAGGGGAGCAATCTAACCCTGTCTGCTGGCAAGTGAATCAGAGACATAAAATTTATTTCATTGTCCCAGGCTTCTGGGAAAGGGTCTGCGCTAGGCTTGGTGGTTGGCTGTAGATTTTTGTAGTCTTCTGTTGAGTTTCCTCTTATTCAGCTGTCTGTTAAATAGTTCATACACCTCATGAATGTCATATTTCTAGGAGGTCCTTTTTTGTTGTTTGCTCTCTTTTTGTTTTTGTTTTTAATCTAATCCAACCTCGGGTTGTTGTTTTTTTAAAAACTGGATAATAGCATATTGTTTGCAGAGCTATCAGCATGGAAGCCTTTTTAAAAAATGCATGTTCCCATCCTTATATTGACATGGTGCTTGCCACCCATGTACCAAGTACAAGAATCTAACTCAAAGGATGTACCCAAAGATCTGGACTCCTAATTTTACATTAAGGGAGTGAGGCGAGTTTCAGAAGATTTTCTCTGTCTCCTTTCTCATAAATCTATATATCTGGATGCATTCGGACAGCCCAGTCCAGGTGAGGGCAAATCTCCTTCTGGAAACAAGTCTTACTGCCCCATAATGGCCAAATTCCCACTGAAAATTTAATCTAGATACAACCAAGTTTCAAAAGAATCAGCACCTTTTCATCCAGGTTCCAACATCCCCACTGCAGCATGTTTCTAGTGAAGACGTCTAGGCCTGTTCCTTGGGGTGGGGTGCCTGCTGTCAGGGGTACAATTGTTAAGCTAGAAGCAAGAAAATTTCAGAGTATCTTTAGGAGACTCTCCTGATGATACCACCAAGGTTTGGTGAAGTTTGGTTCATGGGGGCCAAAGTTATGGACCCTCAAATGTGTAGCCCCCATCTCCTATTAGCTCCCATTGGAAACAATGGGGGATGGGGCACCCCCCTTGGGAGTCCATAGCTTTGGACCCCCTGGGTGGTATCAGTAGGAGTCTCTGCTGATGATACCACCCTGGTTTGGTGAAGTTTGGTTCATGTGGGCCAAAGTTATGGACTCTCAAATGTGTAACCCCATCTCCTATTAGCTCCCATTGGAGTGTTTTTTCAAAAAGGTGCATATACAAGCAGGTCCAGGAAAATCCTGTGATGTGGGGGGGGGGGGGGGGGTGCCAGAAATGGGATTGCTCTGTGTTTCATGGTTCGACAGTGGGAAGATCACGAGGAAACCTGGATATTTTGGGTGACTATCCCAGGATTAATCGCCAGTGGAAAATCGCCCCCAGAGGCCCTGGCAGTGGGAGACAGTACCACTTCGGTACTTGCAGACCCACTGGTGCAAAAAACTGTGCTGGCATGGCTGGGAGCATTCTGGGAGAAGGCCAGGGAGTGGAGCTGACTTTAGTTGGCCTCCTCCTGGCCTTTGTCCATCAGAACCCCGATGTAGGGGGTTTGGACTTATATTGCGTGGCATGAAACCATAGAGCCGAATGGAGGGCTCTTAGGCAGCGGGGAGGCTTTTTTTTTGTTTTCTGCCTCCCCGCACTGCCAAAGAGCCCTCCTGGAGGCAGCAGAGCAGTGCTGAAGTGGTACTGCCTCCCACTGCTGAGGCCTCTGGGTGGGGCTGTAAGATTTGTTCCCAATCACACCTTTAAAAGTTGCTGAACCTCTTTGTATTAGCTGTACCAGAGGTTAATTATAATCCTGGTTAAAAAAAGCATATTTGCAGAGGAAGATCTAACATGAGATGGATTGACTCTGTAAAGGAAGCCATGACCCTCAGTTTGCAAAACCTGAGCAAGGCTGTTAGTGATAGGATCTTTGATTCATAGGGCCGCCATCAGTCAGAAGTGACTTGATAGCACTTAACATACACATACTTGTAATCAAAAGTGCATTTAAATTAAGTCTTCAGCCTGGTCCTAACTATGTTTATTCAAAAATATCTTCCAATCTGTCCCTGTATAGTCGGACAGTGTTTGTTTCGACCGTGCATGGCTACCTCTCTCGTCTCTTGCATGTATATGGATATTTCGGGACAGTATCAGTACTGTTTGGGAATCCTGTCCCATGTAGGCATATGTCTTAATGCTGCAAGTTCCTTCCTTCCTTCCTTCCTTCCTTCCTTCCTTCCTTCCTTCCTTCCTTCCTTCCTTCCTTCCTTCCTTCCTTCCTTCCTTCCTTCCTTCCTTCCTTCCTTCCTTCCTTCCTTCCTTCCTTCCTTCCTTCCTTCCTTCCTTCCTTCCTTCCTTCCTTCCTTCCTTCCTTGGGCAACCACAGTTGCCCAACAAAAGCCAGTGTGGTATAGTGGTTAAAGTTTAAGATTATAGTCTGGCAGGTTTGAATCCCCACCCTGCAGTAGCAGTTCATTGGGTGACTTTGGGCCAAACACATACTCTCTGAGCCAAATGAGTTAGCCAAATGAGAAGTATGATGTAAGCTGCTTTGGGTCCCACAGTGGTGAAAGATGGTGTATACAAGATATAAATAAATAATAAAAATAGCTTAAGATAGGGTATTGTGGATTTCAGAGGATCCTCTGATGATGCCAGCTACAGATGCAGGAGAAAATGCTACTGGAACATGGCCATACAACCTGGAAAACCCATAACACCATAGTGATTCCAGCCGTGAAAGCCTTTGAAATGTTGTCATGTTGTCTCTCCACATCAAATACTCTTTGTTTAACTAGTGCCTTAGCTTGAATACAGTCCATAACCCCAAGGAATTTCTATGATAGGCCATAACTCTCAATTTCTACTCCAATACTCTTTCCCTTGGGGAAACAAAGGGGTCCAATAAAACAAGGTGAGCAAGACCGTACATGGAAAATATCAGCCACAGAGAAAAGGCAGCAATCTGTAGCCTTGCCTTAACTGTAAACACAACCTCCTCTAAGCAGATGGCAACCTTTGAGACATCTGGAAGAGCTTGAAATATAATTCATAAGAATTTTGATTGAACTCTTTCAAGCATAATCTTATTAGCAGCAATGTAGAATGGTGCCCCCAAAAGAAGTTGTACTAGAACCTTCATAGAAAATCATGTAATGGCTGCTGCCACATTCCTTCCTCCTCTGCCCCAAAAGAATCTTTGGTGATAAAGAGGAGGGAGGCCAGAAAGCTCCAGGAAGCAACCATGTGATCATCAAGATTCAATCCATATGATGTAATTGGAGCTATGAAAGGGGAAAAAAGTAATATTGAGAGCAGTTTCAATGGGGGAGGATTTTGAGTTCTCTCATTTCCAGCCAGAAGCAAACAGCTGCCTTCTGCCGAATCTTCCAAGCCCCATGTAATCACTGTGGTCAGCACTGAACTTTAGAAAGCATGAATAAGGGGGCCTAGATCTCCATTTTCAGGTCACATTTGAGATTTGAATTCAAACCATCTAGTAGTCTATTGCTACACTGGTTCTCACTACAGTAATCCTGATTCACATTAAGGCGTTTTCCCCACGGCCAAGACATCCTTGGGTGAAAACAGGATCATACGTACTGGGATTTTCTATTCTCCCTCTGCACAGCAGCCCGTCAACTGCGTTCAGGCCTGAAGGAAGAACTCCAGGTGATTACGCACGGCCCCTGGTTTACTTTCATTTTCCTCACTGATGTTGCCACGCATGTGATAACTGTCCCATTTTCCCACCGTTTTGATTGGCTGCAGCCAGCGAGGTGGGAAAAATAAACTGGTCCATCTCCCATGGTGTTTGCATGGGAGTGGGAGCAGAACGTTTTTTTTTTAAAAAAAGAACCCCCAATTTCATCGTTTTTTGAAAGGCGCTGGATAAGGGAAATCTCGTGGGGTGGGCCTGAGTGAGACCTGGAAGCCATGCAGAAATCAAGGCTGAACCGGAATGATTCACCTCCTTATCCCAGAATATAATGGCTGTGGGGAAAACGCCTAAGAATACTAATTTTAAATTGCTGCTACAAAATGGACATTTGGAACGTTTTTTGTCAGTCTGCCAGACATCTTTAGATAGGTAGCCATCAACTGATATACTCCAGTTTGCTAGCTACTTCTTGAAATCTTGGGAGTAATTTTTCTCAAAGCAAAGCAAAGTAAGAATTGGGTATATTTAATGTTGCCTTTTCTTGGAACACATTTTTTTTGTAAGTGGAATAAGACTTAGATGTAAGCATACATCACAGTTCAAAACAAATTCTTTCTTTTCTTTTCTGAACAGGTTGTGAAAGCTCTGCCATCTCTTTGACAATGCAAATGGATGTGTTGTGTGTCATGGAAATGCTTACAGACCTTAACTGTTACGGCACGAACGGCACCAGAAAAATAACAGTGGAACAGATGCTGCCACCACTGCCCCTGGTGGGGGAAAGATGATGAAACAGAAGGGCATTAGAGCTGGTAGATGGCAAATTAATCCTATTGTACTAGCAGCTGCAACTAGCGAGATGTTAGCATTCGTGCTTCAGCTCTTCCAGTACACCAAGGTCTGGTAGAGATGGTTGGAAGGGAAGAGACAATGAAAGGTCACCAGTTTCAATGGAATAATAATGATGGAAAAACATTCATGGAAATTATTTGTGAACGAGATCCCTTTTCCCTGATAGATCTATCCAAGCTGGGCCTCTTAATGCAGGCTTAACATGCTCAGGTATACAGAATTGCATCACTGGTATAGAAAACGAGCTTTTACCTTTCTGATCTTAAAAGCCTTGGCAGCTTAATTTCTAAATTTGGTTCACATTCAGAAAAAGCTCTTCCCTTTCTTCTTTTGATTGTCAAGAAGTATCGCCTTTTTCATTTATGGGAGAAATAAGGAGGTGATTCTAGTGTTTCCAAAGAATATGGTGATTTTGGCAAGGAATCAGCAAACGTGAATTCCAGAAACATGCCGGCTCCAAACAATCAGACTTCGAATGAAATGTATTGTCTTTCCTATGATGATTGCATGAATCACACAAGTCAAGGTTTTCCTGGCTTTATTCATACCTTTGTTTTTTGCATGTGTATGTGAAAACTTGTTGAAGGGAGATGTGCAAACAATGACTTGCATATGCCAAAGCTGGCATCCAGTGATTCTTAATGTCTGAATGAGAGAATCTCCCCCCTCCCTCCCCCCCCACACTGCCTTTCCTCCATAGGAGATGTTGCCAAGAAAAGAAGTAGTTGCTTGAAGCATTTACAAATGGTAATGCACCAACAGCTGGTCTCAATCCAACCCAGCTATTGTAGGGTATTAAAAAGATGGGCCAGAGTTTGAGATTTACTGCCAAACTCCTATGCAGAGTTAGGGAACATTTTTACTAGAGAAGGAAGGCGGGAGCGGGGAGGGGGGGGGCTTGTTCATTTATTTCAAATATCTTTGATAAAAGTCTCCTATGGAGTATAGACCTTGCTCGGCAGACTGGTCAGATACATGTTGGTAGACCTATTGCTTGGCTTATAAGATACAGATTACAATTGTTTGTTCCATATTTTATGTTTCTGGTGTTTAAAAATATACTAGAATTGCCAATCAATCAATATTAACAAGTAAAACAGTTATTTTATATTGCAATCCCACACTACTTCTATAAAATTCCCCTACTCCCCTTTCCCCTAAAGTATGAGGTAGGTTAGATGGAGAAATGGTGATATCTTTTCTGAGAATATCTTTAGAGCGGGGTTTTGAGCCCCACTAGATCTCTTCTAGCTATTCTGCCATTTGCCACATGTGAATCAATGAAACACTACAAATGCCAGTTCTCATGCAGTCATACACTGGATCAATGAATTCATGTACTCATGAAAATAAAATTTCTTCCGAACCAAAAAATAAAAAGTGACATTTACACTACCAGAGTGCATAGATGCAGACATGTGCTTGAAAAGAACATTGTTCTCCAATGAATTGCCTAATCAAAGAGCATTTCTGAGTGCAAAAAATTCACATCTTAGAATATATTTTAACTGTTACATTGCTTTGTCAATTAATTTAAAACATGTCAGTTGTCTAAGTCTAGCAATTGTCATGGTGTTTCATAGTCACTTTGCTTCCCTTTGTTTTTAGATGGTATATGAAGGAACCCAAATGAATTAAGGAGGAAAGTGGTTCTGGTGGGTTTTCTGGGCTGTGTGGCCGTGGTCTGGGGGACACAGTGGGTAACAGACTTATCTCTGTGATACACCTCTGAAGATGCCAGCCACAGATGCAGGCAAAACGTTAGGAACAAGATCTACCAGACCATGGCCTCACAGCCCGGAAAACCCACCAGAACCAGCTGAATCCAGCCGTGAAAGCCTTCGACAATATATCAAGGAGAAAAGGATTCTCTCATTCTTCTTCCTCATTGGTTTGGAATTTCACTCTTTTCACTCTCCGTAATCAGGAAAATTTCTAAATTTAATTGTTGAATTATAGAGTGAGTGGTTTGTAGAGCTACCTTTGTAATGAGATAAGTAGAGGGATTATGAGGATGAGTTGTGTGTGTGTGGGTCCTTACCCCAGCTTCCACCCTGGAACCTGAACAACTAATGTGCTGTCCTCCCTCCCTCCCCTAGACATCTTTAAACACAGCACAACAAGCTGCACATACCCAACATGGCATCCCAAAGTCTTGAAAACAATCTCGCCCAAGTTTGAAAAGCCTAGAAGGAAAGAAGTGTTAGTTGCTTCAGAAGGACAGCAAGTAGGGGTCACAATCAGAATGGCCATGGCTGGGGAAGGGTATGTGGGCAGCTGGGGGAAGCTGCCAATGGCCATTTGCCATATATTTCAGTTTCTTCCATTCATTTTCATTTACCCATTCCCATGATGCTGTTCCATGAACATGTGCTTTTTAAAAACACTGCCACTTCCTGTCTGTTCGCATCAAACAAGATGATGTAATCGTATATAAGAAGATTATTTTTGAGTGATTTTTTTGCTATGCACATGTGGCCTCCTTTATGTTAGTAAACCACCACACACACACACAAGAATATCGGTTGCAATGTACAGATTTTTGGGGGGTGGGGGGGAGTGTTTTTGCAATGTACAACTGTCCATCAACCCTCTGCCCATCCCAAATACCAAACTGGGTCCTGTGAAACACCAGCGGCCAAGCCAGGCCTGGCACTAGTCTTCCCAAGCCCCCTCCAACCCTCTCCCATCCCAAACACCAAGGAACTATTTTCTACTGAGTCCAGTGTGATCTACTCCCAAATTAGGGAGTATGCAGCAGAACAAAGTGGTAGAATCCTGATATACTTGAAATGGGCTGTACAATGTGTACATTTTTATTATTCCCTTATAGAGTTGCCAACTCTGTATTGTGAAATTTCTGGAGATTTGGAGGTGATACCTGGAGAGGGTGAAGTTTGGGGATGGGACAGAACACAGAAGACCTAGTGCTATAGAGTTCTCCCTTCAAAGCTGTCATTTCCTCCAGGAAACTGATCTCTGTGGTTTGGAGATCAGCTGTCATTCTGGGAGAAATTTTCACATTGTAAAACAGTCTGGTTTGATGCATTTCTATTTTTAATCTCCTTTAAAAATCAGCAGCACCAGCAGCATCCTGGGACAGCTCCTGGGAACTTTATTCCACAAGTGCTTATCTTACCATACAAATAAAGAATTAGCAAGTCGAGGAGAAAGCTCCTAGTTTAGATGTCTGTGTACTGTGCTAGTTTTCAGTTAGAGATAATTTATTTGAATGGCACCTGAAGTCCATTCCATAACCTCAGCCAACTTATTCCCAAATCATTCTAGTGCCATGAGTAGACATGGACTAAGTAACCTTAGGATTTCAGGCAAAATCTCACAGATTCTGTAGAATTGATGAGTTGCCCTACTATATGGTTTTTGGTGGAAGTCCATTGACAAACAATATCCCAATATTTTGCAGTTGTTTATTCACCCCTTAAAATTTTAGGGACTATTATTGCTTTCTGTTGTTATCATCTAAATATGTCAGTTATTGCTATCATATAAATATATCAGTTTTCATAACTGTAAATTACATGGACTAGAATTTAGGTATCCTGTGATGAATTGGTAAGGAGAAATTAAAACCTCAGTCAAACCAATCTATTGAATTAATCCAATTACTTTATACATGGGGAGAGAAGTTGCCAATAATTCCTCTTTTAAGGATTATTTAAAAGACAAGTATAATCTAGAATGAGTGTCAGTATTTGAACAGGCTTAGTAATGATGCCCATTGATGTATATATGAAAATGTTTTAGTGCAATAGATGGTTGAAATAGCTGGTTAAATAATAATCTCACAAACTGGATTTGACTATAATTTTTCTCATTGAAAGATTACAGGAGATTTGTAAATTAATACACCATTTTCTGGCCCTTCTTTTTTCTAGAATGGGTCCTAGTGCCTTGGAAACAGAACTAGGTAAGCATAGGACCCAAGCGGAGCACTCTAGAACAAAGAAGGGCCATGAAATGGGGGATTAATTCACAAATCTCCTGTCATCTTTGGTGAGAAAGGGTATGGCTGTTCAGATCAGATTGCATGACGTACATGATAGTAACAAACATTTTTACTTGCATTCATTTAAATAGTTAATCTTATGTAATTATATAAAATGTATAAAACCCAACACACATATACTTTTCTTAGAACTCATAGTAATTTAAATTATATTGAAATTAGGGACCAGCAAATGCACCTTATTTTGCTTCCTTTGATATTTGTTTATATTTTTGTCAATTATTTTGTTGCTCTGCATTTTTTACTGCCAGGGATTCATACAATAATTTGTACTGGTCATGTATCTTCATGGTTCTGTGAAAAAATTATATGGTACATTTTATATAGTATGTATTAATAAATTGCATATTGTAATGTCTGTTGGTGATTTATTGACACACAATTAAAGTTAAAAAATGTACAGCTTGAAATCAAATTTTCAGCAAGGAAACAGAAAATGGCACAAAAATAAAACATTGTGATTTTGATTTAGACAAGAGAAGCAACTCAAAATGGGGATTTTCAGTAGATGAGAAATTTGAAGTAATCTTTAATAAAATATGTAGTGACAACTAATTTTATCAGATAAACTATTGGGTCAGCCAGCATTTGTTCAAACTAGTATTTCAGAGAAGATGATTTCCTCTGCATCAAGGACTATTTTTGAAAAGGTTGTGCAGAAAAAAGTTTGTTGTGGGTTTCCCCCCCCCCCTTTTCTGTAGGAAACACTCAAGTTCTTTCTTGCTCACCAGCATATATTGCATTACCTGTATTCGTTTGCTGCTTCTACATCTCCAGGAAACTGTGAATCTAAAAGGATGTTTTATGGCTAAATATAATTACCAGTGAAGCCCGTTTGTGGCCAATGTACTATCAAGTGAAACAGGAATTATTCAAAGGCCTTGGTTATTAGCAGTGCAGCTTATACACTCTCCCTCTTTTCTGAATGGAAATGAAACATTTGGCTTTTTCAGCGGCAAAGATAAATGATGCTATTTGCTGATATATTTCATTTCAACTTGACATTTATGTCAAACTTTAAAAAAAGGCATATTAATTATTGAAAAAGATGAACCAGGTAAGGGGAAAAAAAGGAAAGAGTGGAAAGAATTAGCCTGGCAACAAGGAGATCCGTATATCCCCCCCCCCCCCCGCCGCCCTGGTAAGAGATTTGTATTTAGAGGATGTTCACAAACAGTGGCATGCTGCCTGCTTGTTCAGAGGCCTCCCTCCTCCTTTAACAATCATATGGCTTGATTCTGTTTTCCAGATCTTTTCTGAGAGCTGCTATTTGAAATAAAAATGTTTGTATCCGTTTCCGTATTAATGGCCTCATTGTAATACAACCTGCTGCAGTTAAAATGGCAAAACAGATGCAACAATGAAATTCAAAGTGATGGACACTCTGCTTTGCCTGTAAAAGCTGCTAACAATTTAGAGAACTAGAGTGGCTTTTGGAGCTCCAAAGATGAGAGTGGAAAGCACCAATGAAAAGCAAAAGAGGCGGCTGTTTGTGAGCCAGAGAACTGTGCTGAGAATACTACCTAGGCCTGGTCGATTCTCTGCCTTTTGAGGTTAGCTTCTTCTATTGACTAACATCAAGTGCAGCAGCAGTTTCATCCCCCATAGAAATGGTGCCAACAGCTTTTTCTTTTGGGTTGGTGCCTTTAGTAGTGCTTCATGCTGAATTTTAAAAGGGCTCTTCCTGCCTCGTGACGGTTGGTACAATTGGTTCTTTTCTCTGTGGAGCTTCCATCAAAAATATGACACCCAAGCATGAGGTCACTTTTTTTGAGGCCAGGGTTAGTCCCACCTGAACTTTTTTTTCTTTTTTGGATTCTATCTCTTTTCCCTTGCAAATGCAACAACTACTGAAAAATCTCTGGGAGAAGTTCTCCATTTTCTATAAGGCAGATGTTCATGATAGATGGGAATGTTCAGCTCCGTGACATTTGCAGTAGAAGGGTAAAATATGAGGTATCCCAGCGGTCTTTGTGCCCTCAGGTTATACCTACATTTGCTATAAACCTGTAATTTTGATGTTAGTAATCATTTCCCAACAATGTTCTTCTGTCTTCCATAGCAAAGAAATACAATGTTGGGAGATAGCTGTTCAGCTTGTGAATGGGAGTTATTTTGTTTTCATTTTTGTTATTAATTCCAAGGGTACTGTTTTGTTGATGGATTGTTTTGTGTAGTTATTTTATTTTCATAATTTTATTTTGTTCTTATTTCCCATTAATTTCAATGGAAGATGGGTGTCAATTTTTCTCAGATTTTTACCTTTATGATTTTCTGTCCAAATCGGAGGATTGTAGTACTTCCTGAGGTAGTACTTGATTGTAGTACTTCCTGTCAAATTCAGATATATAGAATAACCCCCCCTCCTTTTGAGGCAATGTTTAACACTAACGTCTGTGGGGCCAAAACTAGGAACAACTGGGAACTGCTAGCAATCTGATCAGAATCAGCGTAAGGTAGCTTTGTGATGCTACACAGTTACAGTCGTCCAGCAGATCTGTGTCTGCCTCAGCAAGCCCTATATTCCCTGGTGTAATATGTTTCTCTCTATCTGGGCCAGACCCAGATTGTATGCAATTATGCCCGAAGCCTGAGATAGAATGATCCCTCAAGTCAGTTGCCAGAGCCAGAAGGGCAGCAGGCAGAAGGTACTGCTCCATTGACCGGGCAAGGGCTGAAGTCCAGACACCTAACATTTAACTGTTTTGCAATTGTTAGCTGCCTTCAGCCTGACAATAGTCAGGAAAGGGTGGGATATAAATCTAATAAAATAAAATAAAATTTCATATCTGGCCTGGCAAATCCAGTGACTCCCTACAGAATTCATACTGCCTATTACAAGGGCCAGTGTTAAATACCCTCGGTCCTCTTGGGCTCTTGGGACTGAGGCACACACGGTCTGGGAAATGTACTAAGTTCAGAAGATGAAATTCCCAGTTCAAACTCTTAGATCGTTATTAATAATATCCCTTACCAAATGTAATAACTATCTGAATTTTATAATTTAGATTTTTATTTGTAAAGCTAGTGTTGTGACTTTTGGATCCACATTTAAGGTTTTTAATATTTATTCTGATCCCTTCCTTTTTGTTTTAATTTTACCCTCTATGAAGTTAGTTATAGAGATAGTGATTGATTAAAGTTATCTAATGGGGCTTAGAACAGAGGGGGCATTTGAGGTTGGGTCTCCTACAGCCTAGTCCAACCATTTAACTCCGAAGGCTGTGCTGCTTGCCACTATGCTTTCCCAATATCTGCTGTGCATACACTTTGTCTAGCCCAGACATCTTATCAGATAACAATAGGCTTTTATCAGCAGCCTGACAGTGCCATCAACATCTGAGCGTCTGTAGTGCTTCAGGGTCACTTTTAAGAAACATCTGAGTGCTGGCTTAGAACTGAGGTATGCACAAGATAATGCACAGTATGAATGGGAGGGCAACCCCTTTGTCTTGGTAGATTCAGTGTGCATCAGCTGTCCCCATGTCACAGGAAGCATCTCTGCTACTGCTTGCTCAAAGGAGCAGAGCCTCTGTTGCTCATAATACAGTGGCATCATTACTAATATAAAACACTGCTGGGGAGAAGGGATGCATGGGCAGGCCAAGATGGCAGATGGCTTTTAGTGGCCTGCTGCTTCCAGTTCTTCTACCTTTTAGCATGTGTGCAATTTAAAGCTCTTGGTTACTGTTTTTACCTTTGCTGCCATTGGCCCTAGTGGGAGCTTTTGTTGTTGTGAACAAATGTAGGATACTTTTTAGTGAGATTCTAGCCAACTGTGTGAAACTGTCTCTTCTTGATTATCAGCTTTACAAAGGAAGGCTTATCAGGAAAAGATCAGGCAGTTGAAGAGGAATTCATGGGAATATCTGTTTTTTCCTCCCTGCAACTTTTAAGTTGTAGTTTTTAATACAGCTGAATAATCCTGAGGCATGCACTACCAATGCACCGTGAGAGGGCAGAGCAAGAAAATGCAGGAGGCACAGTATTCAAACAAGTGGCAAGAAGATGGTACTAATTTTTTTACCAAGGATAGGCTGACAGTGTGTGGAAATAGGGTCAACAAGGAAGGGGTCTTATGCCTGGAAGATGACTGCAAATAATGTAGAATATTGAATCTGCTAGTCTGGCACGGTGCTCTTCTGTGACATCAGTGGCCAATTTTTTCCATCTGTGAAATGGTGATAAAGCTAAGCAATGTCAGAGGGATGTAAGCAATAGTTGGTTCATTCAAAAACACTTGAAACTGCAAATGGCCTGTAAGACATCACTGAAAATAATAGCTGTATTGAGGAAAGGGGAGAATTCTGAGTGGATGGCATGTTCTTATAGTTAAGTATCTTCAGGCTGTCACGTACAGGGATAAAGTTCCCTGTTTCTGGATGAACACACAGTAGGAATACTGAGAGAGACTCTTGAATTAGGTTGCTTTTATTGAGGTATGTTTTATTGTGGAAAAATGCACTTTTCCATATTTCTAGAATCAGCTTAAATTCATGTTTTGGAATATGTGAGTCAACTTTCAGGTTATTTATGTCCCATTTCCCTAAGAATTAATAAAAAAGTTCTAGTCTTAAATAGCTGATCAAACTACTGGGAACAAAATACAACAGAGGTGACTAGCCTAATTTCACTAACTGGATCTTTCCTGCAAAATTCTGGAAATTAGTGAAATCTCAGGGGGGGGGGCGGGGTTCAGCAGAATCGACTAAGCCATTCTTCATGGCAAGAGCTCAGGATTTGGTTTAAATTCCTGGTTCAGTCAAAAAGCTGACTCCTGGGCCAATATAGTTTACCCCACAGACTGAGTCTGAAGATAAAAGACACTGACTTGACATTCTTGCAAGAGGGATGGGATACAAAATATTAGAGAATGAGGAAGGCATTTGAAAGTTGACCCTAGCCAAAGGGTTTCTTTTTGTGCCTGTTTGGGCTAATAAATGGAAGTGTCCAACAGGAGATTAGGGAGGTGGTGGTACATAGGGGTGTGTGGCCATTGGAAGTGGTGTGATGTTACTTTCAGGAGAAACACAGAAGCGATATCATACCTCTTTACGGCCAGAAACTTCAATGATAAAACCACAGTTTTGGTGATTCATAGGGAGGTGTGACATCACTTCCTTTTTTCTGGAAGTGATGTTACACTGCTGGCCTGGTCATAATTAATTTTTATCTCCTACCAACTTCAAGTGGCAATGGGAAACAAGAGGTAGGATTGTGTGACCCCCTGCCACCACTGTGTAACTGGCAACCCTAGACTTTTGTATGGATTTAGTGTGAATAATTGCAGGTTTATTTTTAAGTGGATTGTTGATTTGCTGTTCGATTGAACAGCCATATTGTGAGCCGCCTTGAGCCCCCGGGGATAAGGCAGCCTATAAGTCTAACAAAATAATAATAAAATTTTTTTAAATTCACCTGACTTGCGTATAAGTCAAGGGGAGCTTTTTCGACCTATATGCGAGTATATTCGATAGTATTTTAACAGAGAATTGTCAGCATCCTCACAAAATACCAGATTCTGGAATGCTGTGGGGGATGTCCACAGTTAGCTTGGTATATAAGTTATATTTGTACTGTGGATAGGTCATTAGTGCTACAAAATGAAAATGGAAGGCAGTCAATCTAAATACTAAATTTTTTTCTGTAAAGTTACTTAATCTGTTTTTAAGATGGGTTCCATAACTCAATAGAGATAGCCTAAAACATCAAGCAAAACCTAAAAGTAATCCAAATCTCTTAACTCAATAATAATTAATCAGCAAGGATGTAGGTAAGCGGGGGTTCTCGGGTTTAAACCCCCACATTACATGTTCGAAGCTCTGCCCCCTGTTTGTGTTTTTTTGTATTTTAAGTGGTTTTTCTGTTTTTGGCCTGCAGGGGGTGCTGTTTTTAGGCTAGCAGCACCAAAATCTCAGAGATTTGTTGGGAGACTCTCCTGATAATACCACCCAGGTTTGGTGAGGTTTGGTTCAGGGGGGTCCAAAGTTATGGACTTCCAAAGGGGGTGGCCCCATCCCCCATTCTTCCAATGGGAACTAATAGGAGATGAGGCTACACATTTGAAGGTCCATAACTTTGGACCCCCTGAACCAAAATTCATTAAACCAAGGTGGTATCAGAATAGTCTCCTTCTGATACCACCCAGGTTTGGTGATGTTTGGTTCAAGGGGTCCAAAGTTATGGACTCCCTGATGGGGTGCCCCATCCCCCATTGTTTCCAACAGAAGCTAACAGGAGATGGGGCCTACACCTTTGAGAGTACATAACTTTGGACCCCCTGACCCAAACTTCACCAAACTTGTATGGTATCATCAGGGGAATCTTCTAAAGATACCCTGAAAGTTTGGTGCTGCTAGCTTAACAATTGCACCCCAGGCAGAAGGCACCCCCAAATCCCCCCAGATTCTCCTTTTAAATCCACCCCCTTCGGCATGGATGTAAAGGGAGAATGTGAGGTCCCCAGTTTAAACATTGAAAGTGATTCTGTTTCAGGGTTGGGGATAATCCATCCCCAACAGCAGAAATCAATAAAATAAACAGTGAGTAAAACCAGTGGACAAAACAAAGCTGAAAGTGTAGATTAAAGCACATATGTTCAATTCAATAAAACAGAAGAGTATTATTATTATTATTATTATTATTGTAGATTTCACAGCTGCCAGATCTTTAGCTGGTTGTTGGCCTTATTTACATTTCGATCCTCACCCAGAGGCCTAGGAAATTGTAATTTATTGGCGTAGTATTCGTGCGGATCCTAGCAGGGCTGCCTTGACCAATGTTAATTTTGTCAATTCGAAGATGTTTCAAGTGCTGCCCTAGTGTTTTCGGGATGGTGCCCAGCATGTCGAATACCACTGGGACGACTTCAGCTGGTTTGTGCCATAGATGTTGAAGCTCGATTTTCAAATCGTGGTATCTAGTGACCTTCTCATGTTCTTTTTCAATGACCCTGCTTTCACCAGGGACTGCTATGTCGATTATGCTCATTTTCTTGTCCTCAGTCACGGTGATGTCTGGTGTATTGTGTTTCAACACTTTGTCCGTTTGGATTCGAAAGTCCCACAGGATCTTGACCTTCTCATTTTCCATTACTTTCTCTGGACAATGTTCCCACCAGTTCTTAGCTGTTCTTATGTTGTAATTCTTGCATTAATTCCAATTGATCATCTTGGCCACTGAGTTGTGTCTCTGTTTGTACTCAGTCTGGGCAATCTTTGTGCAGCAGCTGAGGACATGATCTACAGTTTCATCAGCTTCTTTGCACAATCTGCATTTTGCATCGTCTGAGGATTTTTCAATTTTGGCCTTGATCGAATTTGTTCTAATGGCTTGCTCTTGAGCAGCTAAAATCAGGGATTCAGTTTCCTTTTTCAGAGTACCAGTTGTTAACCACAGCCAGGTCTTTTCATTGACCACCTTGTCCTTGATTTTCTACAGAAATTGGGCATGGCCATGCAGTGCTTTGTTGTGCCAGCTTTCAGTCCTCATTTTAATCACATTTTTCCTGTATTGGTTTTCTGAGTCTTCAGCAAATGTCTGTTCTTCATTTCAATCAATGCCTGTTCTTGACTTTCCTTCACATAATTGGCCAGTGCATGCTTCTCCTCTTCCACTGTTTGCTGTACTTGCAGTAAGCCTCTGCCACCAGATCTCCAGGGAAGGTATAATCTATCAGTATCACTGCATGGGTGTAAGGCATGGTGCATTGTCATAAGCTTCCGAGTTTTTCTATCCAATGCTTCCAACTCAGCCTGTGTCCAGTTGACGATTCCCGCAGTGTACCTGATGATGGGTGTGGCCCAGGTGTTGATGGCCTTGATGGTATTCCCACCATTTAATTTAGATTTCAAAATTTTCCTGACCCTCTGGGTGTACTCTCTGCTGACAACAGTCTTCACTTGCCCATGCTTGATGTTATTCAACTGCAAAATGCCCAGGTATTTATAAGCTGGGGAAAGTCGACAGGAGCTGAGGTGACTTCGGTTCGGAATACAGAGTCCATGGGGATGCAGACAGAGAGGGAGGTTTTTCTAAATCAACCGCATACAAGCGAGGAGCATAGCAATGTGATAAGTGATAGTGTCTACAAAAGGCTAGAGGTCAAAACACATAAATCCCAGGTTAGGGACAGAGACAGAGTATACAAGTGTCTCTATGCTAATAGTAGAAGCATTCGACCTAAAATGGGGGAGCTGGAGTACAGAGTTTTGAAGGAGGACATTGATATAGTGGGCATCACAGAGACATGGTGGAATGAGGAGAACCAGTGGGATGCTGTTATACCAGGCTACAGGCTCTACAGGAAGGATAGGACAGGGCGTATTGGGGGTGGGGTGGCCCTCTACATCAAAGAGCATAGTGTCACATAAAATAGACAATGCAGGGGGAGCTGATTCCTCTACAGAAGCACTGTGGATATCAATACCAGGGGTGAAGCATAGTTTAACATTAGGAATATATTATCGTCCCCCTGACCAAAGTGCACAAGGGGATTCTGAGATGGAAAAAGAAATTAGAGAGGCCAACAAAAGCAAAAATGTCATGGTAATGGGCGATTTTAACTATCCCCATATAAACTGGGCAAATGCATGTTCAGATCATAGTAAGGAGAGAACATTCCTGGATATGCTAAATGACTGTGGCTTAGAGCAGATGGTTGTAGAACCAACCAGGGGAGATGTGATCCTAGATCTAATTCTATGTGGGACCCAGGACCTGGTGCGGGAAGTCAGTGTTGTTGAGCCGATAGGGAACAGCGACCACAATGCTGTCAGATTCAGTATCTCTGCATGCGAACAAGTGACAACTACTAATGTAGTTACATTCACCTTCAGAAAGGGAAATTTCTCAAAGATGAGGGGGATAGTGCGCAGGAAGCTGAAAGGGAAAATAAAGAGAGTCAAAAATGTCCAAGGTGCTTGGAGGTTATTCAGGGGCGTAACGAGGCAGCCCTGGGCAAACTGTAGCCCTGGGCAAAACCTGAGTTGGATGCCCCCCCCCCCAATGGGCGGCCACTCCACCATGACCAAAAAGTTTTTACACCAGGACATTGGTGCCTGCAGGGGGTGTATTTTTAGACATATCAGCACCAAAATTTCAGCATATCACCAGGAGACTGTCCTTATGTTACTTCCCAAGTTTGGTGAGGTTTGCTTCAAGGAGTTCAAAGTTATGAACTCCCAAAGGGGGTGCCCCATCCCCCATTGTTTCCAATGGGAGCTAATAGGAGATGGAGGCTACAGTTTTGAGGGTCCATAACTTTGGCCCCCCTGAACCAAACTGCACCAAACTTGGGGGGTGCCATCATCTCCAGATGATACCCTGAAATTTTGGTGCCAATACATCCAAAAATGCACCCCCTGCAGGAACATCCTAGAAATTTGCCCAAGAATCTTTGTTCTGCATTGAGTTTTCTGCATTGCTGTCAATGGGGGTTGCAGGCTGTGGGGGCACATTTCTGAAGGCACAGTCTCAAAGCTTTCAGGGTATCATCAGGAGACTGCCCTAATGATACCCCCTAAGTTTGGTGCAGTTTGGTTCAGGGGGGCCAAAGTTATGGACCCTCAAAACTGTAGCCACCATCTCCTATTAGCTCCCATTGGAAACAATGGGGGATAGGGGCACCCCCTTTGGGAGTCCATAACTTTGGACTCCCTGATCCAAACCTCACCAAACCTGGGGGGTAGCATAAGGACAGCCTCCTGATGATACGCTGAAATTTTGGTGCCACTCGCCTAAAAACTGCGCCCCTGCAGGCCAGAAATGGAAAACCACTAAAATACCCAAAAACGAACCCAGCATTTTGATGCCCCCCACAAGGTGATGCCCTGGGCAGCTGCCCACCTTGCCCAATGGGCATTACGCCAGTGAGGTTATTTAAAAACACCATCTTAAAAGCTCAGCTGGAATGTGTTCCGCAGGTTAGGAAAGGCAGCGCACAGTCCAAAAGAAAGCCACCATGGTTAACAAGGGAGGTTGAGGAAATTATTAGGAAAAAAAAGATGTCTTTTAGAAAATGGAAGTCCAACTTAACTGATGAAGAATACCAGAGAGAACACAAATGGTGGCAAAAGAGAAGCAAGTTAGCTGTAAAGGAGGCAAAAAAGGATTATGAGGAACGCATGGCTGCGAACATCAAGACTAGCAACAAACAGTTCTTCAAGTACATCAAAAGCAGGAAGCCAGCTAGGGAAGCGGTAGGCCCATTAGATGATGAAGGAACAAAAGGTGTGCTAAAAGATGACAGGGAGATTGCAGAGAAGCTGAATGAATTCTTTGCATCCGTCTTCACCCAAGAGGAGGTGAGGAAAATTGCTGCACCTGAACCAAGCTTCTTAGGAGGTGAATCCGAGGAACTAGCAAAGATAGTGGTAGACAAGGAAGAAGTTCTGGCAGCCATTGATAAACTAAATGCTACCAAATCCCCTGGCCCAGATTGCATTCATCCAAGAGTTCTTAAAGAGCGCAAGCATGAAATTACTGATGTTCTCACATTAATATGCAACGTATCCCTGAAATCAGGCTCCATCCCTGAAGACTGAAAGATGGCCAATGTCACACCAATCTTTAAGAAAGGGTCTAGGGGGGACCCAGGAAATTACAGGCCAGTCAGTTTGACATCTGTTCCTGGTAAATTAGTAGAATCTATCATTAAAGATAAAATTATTAAACATGTAGAAAAGCAAGACCTGCTGAGGAAGAGTCAGCATGGCTTTTGTAGAGGCAAATCCTGTCTTACAAACTTACTAGAGTTCTTTGAGGGTGTAAACAGGCATGTGGACAGGGGTGAACCAGTGGACATTGTCTACTTGGATTTCCAAAAGGCTTTTGACAAAGTTCCTCACCAGAGACTGTTGAGAAAACTCAGCAATGAAGGAATAAGAGGGGAAGTCCTCCTATGGATTAAAAACTGGTTGAGGAACAGGAAACAAAGGGTGGGTATAAATGGGAAGTTCTCACAATGGAGAGATGTAGGGAGTGGTGTCCCCCAAGGATCCGTTTTGGGACCAGTGCTCTTTAACTTATTCATAAATGACCTGGAAGTAGGCGTGGGTAGCATGGTGGCCAAGTTTGCAGATTATACCAAATTATGTAGGGTGGTAAGAACCACAAAAGGATTCTTGAAGAGCTCCAAGCGGACCTTGATAAATTAGGTGAGTGGGCTAAGAAATGGCAAATGCAGTTCAATGTAGCTAAATGTAAAGTGATGCACATAGGGGCAAAAAATCCAAACTTCACATACATGCTACAGGGGTCAGTGCTATCAGTCACAGACCAGGAAAGGGATTTAGGCGTCTTAGTGGATTGTTCCATGGGAATGTCAACTCAATGCATGGCAGCTGTGAAAAAGGCAAACTCTATGCTGGGGATAATTAGGAAAGGAGTTGATAATAAAACTGCAAGGATTATCTTGCCCTTATATAAAGCAGTGGTGCGACCGCACTTGGAGTACTGTGTTCAGTTCTGGTCGCCACATCTCAAAAAGGATATCGAAGAGATAGAAAAAGTGCAGAGAAGGGCAACGAGGATGATTGAGGGACTGGAGCACCTTCCTTATGAGGAGAGGCTGCAGCGTTTGGGACTCTTTAGTTTGGAGAGGAGACGTCTGAGGGGGGATATGATTGAAGTCTATAAAATTATGCATGGGGTAGAAAATGTTGACAGAGAGAAATTTTTCTCTCTTTCTCACAATACTAGAACCAGGGGGCATTCATTGAAAATGCTGGGGGAAAGAATTAGGACTAATAAAAGGAAACACTTCTTCACGCAACGTATGATTGGTGTTTGGAATATGCTGCCACAGGAGGTGGTGATGGCCACTAACCTGGATAGCTTTAAAAGGGGCTTGGACAGATTTATGGAGGAGAAGTCAATCTATGGCTACCAATCTTGATCCTCCTTGATCTCAGATTGCAAATGCCTTAGCAGACCAGGTGCTCAGGAGCAGCAGCAGCAGCAGCAGTAGCAGGCCACTGCTTTCACCTCCTGCATGTGAGCTCCCAAAGGCAGCTGGTGGGCCACTGCGAGTAGCAGAGAGCTGGACTAGATGGACTCTGGTCTGATCCAGCAGGCTAGTTCTTATGTTCTTATGTTCTTAAGCTGCCTCTTGGTTGCACTTGATGAGTCTGCCATCAGGCATTTCAATCTCATCACTCTCGGTGATCTTGTATTATTATTATTATTATTATTATTATTATTATTATTATTATTATTATTATTATTATTATTATTATTATTATTTATTTGTTGTTGTTGTTGTTGTTGTTGGTAGTGGTAGTGGTAGTGGTAGTGGTGGTGGTTTGGATTTATACCCCTCCTTTTATACCCCCTTTCTCTTCTGTAAGGAGACTCAAAGGGACTTACAAACTTCTTTCCTCTCCCACAACAGACATCTTGTGAGGTAGGTGGAGCTGAGAGAGTTCCAAAGAACTGTGAAGAGCCCAAAGTTACCAGGCAGGAATGTAGGAGTGGGGAAACAAATCTGGTTCACCAGATAATAGTCTGATGCTCATGTGGAGGAGTGGGAAATCAAACCCAGTTCTCCAGATTAGAGTCGACTTGTTCTTGACCACTGCTCCTGATAAAATATCTGGACTAAGGTAAAAACCAGAATACCAGTCAGTTACTGTGAGGAGAGTATTGCATTATTGAGGTGAGGTGCCACCACAGAGAAAGCTCTGTCTTTGGTTGCTACTGCCTTTACATGAGAAGCTGAAGACACAAAGAGCCTTTAATACTAATCCTAAAGGAAGGTAGTCTTTCAACTCCCCTGGTTCCAATCCATTTTGGATTTTACACGGGAACCACGTTTCCATCTCCCAATGAGAGCCAAACCCAAAGTCACCAAATGTATAGTTGATTAGACAATTTCTGCTTTTTCAGCATAGCTGCTCATATTGCAGGTCATGTATTTAGCACCATCTCTAATATCCTTGTCACCTTATGTATGGGCTCCCCATATATTTACATTTGCATGCTTTCATTGCCAAGCTCGGTCCTTTTTGTAATGAAAATCTATGCAGCATTTGCACAAGCATAGAAGCTTGCCATCTGATTTTCATTGTGTTTTGGCGCAAACTTTGATCTTCTGACTCACAGATGCGAGAGTATGTTGATATTCTTTGGCTCATTTGATCTCATCCATGCATCTGGAATGAAGTCTCATGTACATTCTTGAGACCAGGGTAGGCATTTATAAAATACAGTTTGGGACTGTTAAGCCTCTTACTTTTTTATCAGATTCCATGCACCCAGGACACAAATTTATAGCGAGGGTTGCTATTATTATTAATTTTTTTTTCTCTAGTAGGGATTATAGCTGAGCAAGAAGCATGAATTTGATAATGGATTTTCAGCTCTATTTTCCTGAGGTTGTTTTTATTTGAGTTTATGGATCACACGGTAGCTATAAAAAGTCATATTATATTTTCAAGGTCTGTTTCATTATTTATGATGTGCATGCAGAGATGCCAGGCTATCTAGTGGTGGATTGAACAGAACTAAAAGATACCTAGGTACAAACACTTTGGGAAGCTAAAATCTGCTTTGCCATAGTGGTGAGATTGATTTCCAAAGGGTTAGTTTTGAGGCTGATTTGTTTAAATGAAGGATACATTCAGAATATGAGTCTTAGTTATCACAGAGAGTGGGGAAGGTCAGTGTTAACATAGCTAAGGCCTAATTTTTGGTGGGGGATAGGATCTTACATGTTTAGGGCTGCAATCTCTGGGTTGGAAAATAGGGGTGGAGCCTGAGGAGGGAAGGGTTTGGAGAGGGAAGGGATTTTAATGGGGTGGAATGCCATAGAGTTAAGCAAAGTAGCCATTTCTTCCACGTGAACAGATATCTGTTGCCTGAAGATCGCTTGTTTTCCCAAGAGAGCTCCTGGAGTTTGGCAACTCTATAAATATGTTACATGTAATTCCACAAGGGATGTACTACTAAAAGGGTTATTTTCCAAGGGAAGATTAACTAGTACATTTTTACACTGCCATTCCTCCAAGGAGCTCAGGGAAGTGAACGTGTTTTTCCTTTCCCCTTTCAACCTCACAACATTGTAGGCTAAGCTGAATGAGTAGCCTTGTGCAGATGTTTCATTCTGTTTTTATAAATGAGAAAGCATGCCAGCCATGTGTATCAGCAGCATGATATATTCAGTCTCTGTCTCACTTTAATTAGGCAATGCCTGAATGTTCCATGTACCTGCTGGTTTTGGTTTGCATGAATGGAAGCTGTACCAACATGGAAAACTCTCCTAATCATGCAATTGACATGTGCAGGTTTGCCGTACCTGCACATATATGTCGAACTCAATTCCCATGAAATAATGACAGCACATATCACAGAGATTTATGTGAATGGAAAAGAATAAAATGTCTGCAGAAATACATTTGTACTAGGGTTGCAACTGCAGAGGAAGTGTGGGTGGGTGGAGAACTAAGGCCTAGGCTAGCTTCCAAGCCATCAGCGACACATCAATGTCACTTCCGGCATTCACCAGAAGTGATGTCATTCCACCGCTAACAATGTGAGGGACACTCTGGTATTTGAGCAAAAACTCTATGATACAAATGGCTTCTACTATAAAGTTTTTTTCTCCCAAATACCAGGGTGTTCCCATGCCATCAGTGACATGGTGACATCACTTCCAATGAATGCTGGAAGTGATGTCAACATGTCACTGACAACATGGGGGCTAGACCTCAGTTTGATGCTGGTAAAACCTTTGCTGGCCAGCTGAACAATACTGGGGGATGAGACCCAAAAGGGCAAGCCTAATTATTGTTAAATATATATATATGCTCATTAGCAGATCTTAGCAAAGTGCAAGAATAAACAAGTCAGAATCTTAGTTGCTATTAAAATGAGAAAAACTTTACTAGCTATTAAAGTGCAAAAAGAGGGTTATACATGTGGTCTATAGTTATCGCTTTTCTCTTTCTCTGTGGTCTACTGCAAGAGGATTTCTGAACAAGGAGAACAGCAACTATTTAACATACTAACAGTTAACTCTTTCCTGGCTTAGTTGTGTGACAAACACTTGCTAAATCCCAACACTAATGTACACATGTACAGAAAAGTGGAGGTTGGGGCCAGCAAAAACAATGATGAACATCAGAGACATAGGGGTGAACACCAGCCCAAGACACAGAGGAAATTATCAATAGAGGGAGAAGAGTTTTCAGCCACAAGTAGTAGTGAACATATTACATTGTTGTATACCATTGAGTCAGTCCATCAGTCCATTCAGCCCAGTTTCATCTACTCAGACTAGCCATGGCTTTCAGGGAAATGGGTTTTGACAAATCTCTGCCAAAGAATCTTTTTTAACTGGGCATGCCAGGATTGTAATGGATAATGCAGTGGCGTTAAGTAGGTGCTACCAGAAATGCCCAAGCACCCTTCTTTGCTTTCATGTATGAAATAAGGGGAGATTTGTTATAGTTTCCATATAGCCTTTCATCCAAGCAGTTTGCAGTGCTAAGACTGGTTCAGATTGAATGGTAGAACAGCATCCTTAAAATCATTCCCAGAGCTGGGTTTCAAATATGGAAGGTTTCTTTAGTCTTTAGTTTCCTGTGTTACTTTTGTATATATTAGAAGAACTATTACACTAGACCAGGCTGAATACCATTGAAATTCAAAGAAATAGCAGTTTCACAAATGCTTTCTGTCTGGAGCTTTGAAAAGTGTTCTTCCTTTACACAGGGTGTGTATGAAGAGCATATAGCACCCGAGGGGCTCCATTAACAAGCATATTGGGGGGAGATGACATGGACAGAATTTTACACCTTCCTTTGCAGGACTGTGAAAGAAAACTTGGCTCCTTATTATCTGTCTAATTTAACTTTAAAACAATTCCTCCCTGCCCTCAAACTTCAGGATGTTTTGTGCCAGCATTGCCAGCATGCTTGTCTGAAAAATATTCCTGAGACATTTAAAAATTGTTGATTTTTTTACTTGACTTCAAAAACAATGTAACCAGTAAAAATTTAAGAACTACGTACAAGTAGGAAGGCTACTGAGAATTTTTTCAGCCCTTGTGTTTCAATTATGCAAAGGCAAATATGGGGAAGAGCAGAACAATATGTTGATGTTCAAAATAGCCAGGGACTATCTTAGGTGATATCCTCACTGGTGATTAATCCTGAGATAGTCACCCGAAATATCCAGGTTCCCCCATGAACCAAACTTCACCAAACCTGAGTGGTATCATCAGGAGAGTCTCCTACTGATACCATCCAGGCTTTGTAAAGTTTGGTGCACGGGGTCCAAAGCTATGGATTCCCAAAGGGGGTGCCCCATCCCCCATTGTTTCCAATGGGAGCTAATAGGAGATGGGGGCTACACATTTGAGGGTCCATAATTTTGGCCCCCATGAACCAAACTTCACCAAACCTGGGTGGTATTATCAGGAGGGTCTCCTAAAGATACTCTGAAATTTTGGTGCTACTAGCTTAACAATTGCATCCCTGACAGCAGGCACCCCAACCCCCAAGGGGCAGGCCTAGATGTCTTCACTAGAAATATTCTGCATTGAGGATGTTGGAACCTGAATGAAAAGGTGCAGATTCTTTTGAAACGTGGTTGTATCTAGATTAATTTTTCATTGGGAATTTGGACTTAGAGAGCCAGAATTGTGTAGTGGTTAAGAGTATCAGACTCCAATCAGATGACCCAAGTTTGATTCCCCACTCTTCCACATAAAGCCTGCTGGGTGACCTTGGGCCAATCAAAGTTCTCTCTGAACTCTTTGAGTCCCATCTACCTTATTTGGTGTCTGTTGTGGGGAGGGGAAAGGACAGTGATTTTAAACCAATTGGAGACTACTTAATGGTAGAGAAAAGGTGGAGTATAAAAACCAATGTTTCTTCTTAGTGACTCTCAAAAAAAGTTCAGAATGGAACCCCAGAATCACTACAATCACCCACCAGGGCTGCCCAAGGCTCAAGCAAGTGGCAGCCCTTATCCTACAGAAGGGTGGGTGAAGCAGCGTTTGAGCTGGCTAGCCACTGCCCAAGTCCCTACAGGGGTGGGCTGGTGCATGTAAACATGTGATGACCAGCCTTTATGTAAGCCCCAGAGGGCAAGCATGAAACAGCTGTTAATCTGTCTGGTCACAACTTCAGCTCTTAAGAGGAGGGGAACAGGTAAACATACCTGTGACTAGCTGCTGCTGCTCAAGGCCCAAAGGATGCAGGTGGGAGGTGTGACTATTTGCTGTTCTTCCTCTTTCCCCACCCATCAGGAAAAGGGGGAGGCTGTGTGTGGTGTTCTCCCTCCCCCTCCTGCAGTCCGGGCTGACAAGCCGTCCCACCGTCCCTATCCGAGGTGTTGTTCTCCTCGTCAGTGGCCCTGGTCTTTGGGGCTCGCACAGTCAGTTGCTGAAACAACAGGGTGCCCACCAAGGGAGGAGGGGAAAGAGTCTTCCCCTCCCCTGCCTGAGGCTCGCTGTAATCGCGGTTGGGGTCTGCAGCCCCTCCGGTGAGGGTACGCCTATCACCCCGTCCAGCCTCCCTTTCCTCCCTCGTCTCCTCTCGCTCCCCTGTTCCTCCTCCGCTCTCTCTCTCGCCTCTCTCGCTCGCTCCTCTGTTCTCTCGCCTCCCTCCTTCTCTGTCCCCTCTGCGCTCTCCCTCTGTCCCTCCTTCTCCATCCACTCTGCACTCTCCCTCTGTCCCTCCTTCTCCGTCCCCTCTGCGCTCTCCCTCTCTCACCTACAGCTCTTTCCCCACGCTCATCCTCTCCTCTCTCGGCTCCCGCAACCCCATCCCACGACCCGTTTCGGCCAGCCTCGCCCTCCCGTCCGTGCGCCCCTTATCAAGCCTCCCCTGCGCTTCGGGGCGTTCCCGGCCTCGCTCCCGGGCCTGCCGCCTGCCGCCTCCGGCCCGACAAGCCGCAGCTGTGCCTCTCCGCGGGCGCTTCCTTTGTCGGGCCGGCCGCTGCTGGGTCCCGCTGCCGGCCCACCGCCGGCCCCGCCTCCCAGCTGGGCAAGTCCAGGTGAGCCGACGCGGCGACCCCCGGACACTGTGGCAGTCAGAGGCCTGCACAGACTGGGTCTAGGGTTGCCAACCTATGGTGATGGCTGGAGATCTCCCACTATACAACTGATTTCCAGGTGACAGAGATCAGTTCAACTGGAGAAAATGGACACTTTGTACCGCACTGGTACAGTATTTAGGGTGTTGGTAGGACCTGAGACACCCACATTCAAATTTATTTATTGTTATTTATTTATCTGTGTACTTATTTCCCACCCATCACTGAAGTTCCCAGGCAGGGTACAATTTCCACCTAGCTACATGACCTTGGTCTAGTCACTCTCCCATCTTCATTGACCTCACAGGGTTGTTATGAGGATAAGGTAGTGATGGGGAGAACCATGTATGGTTCCACAGAGTACAAATAAGATATCCTGAAAATAGGAAAAAAGACATCTTGGGGAGGAATTCTGCACAGCATCCTCAGGATGCATTATATCAGCTTGAGCCTTCCTATTTTGAGGATATAAACTGCCAAGCTTACCCCACCACCCCAAGTTGTTTGCAAGATGTCTCCTCTTGCTGTGCAGAGGTCAGGAGCTGAGGAGGTGTTTTATTTTTCCTGCCTGACAGTTAAAACTCTTGTCAGTTTCCTTTGCTGCTTGCGCCCAACATTTTATGGTGCTGCAGGGATTCTCCGTGCCTGCAGCTATTTGCTAAAGGTTTCCCCAGAACATTTGCTCTGCAGGCTCTGCTACTGAGCACCTTTTCAGTCTGAACAGTTCATGGTTGTACTCAGCTCGTCCTGCTGATTCTGGCAATATAAAAATCGGCATAGATTCTGAAATTGTGTTTGTGTGTCTTTGAAGACAGCTCATATCCAGTTTAAGCTGACAACATGGTATCCTAGCTCCATGATTCGCCTCATAAAACAATGTTCCTCAATGGTAGGGATGATGCAAGACATACACTCAGGAGACCAACATCAATCCTGAGAATCTCAGGTCCTCTAGGGAATGGGAACAAGGGGGAGGAGAAAAGGACAAGGAAGGGAAAGTAAAGGAGGAGAGAAGAGGGAAAATAAACAAGGAAGAGAAAGGAAAGGAAGTAAAAAAGAAGGAGAGGGAAGAAAGGAATGGAAGGAAAGGAATGGAACCATGGCAAATATTAGATGGGAGACCCCCAAGAAATATCAGAATCATGGTCTGAGGCAGGCAGTGGCAAACAAACTTTGAATGTCACTTGCCTTGAAAACCCTACTGGGTTCCCAACTGCACTTTCTACTACCATTACTCTCAACTACAGATGCTACAACCTACGGGGCAAATACATTCAGCAAGTGAACGTACCTTCAAAACTTCAAGACCTTATAAGCCAACACCTGGATCACTTTGTCTAACTTCTGTCTGGTTCAAACATTTTCAGCTCCAGTCGTGGCCTTTCAGTCATCCAGCTTTGCAATTGCTTTTACATCTGCACAGTAGAAGAAACTGATTCTCTTCCAGGGTTGTGAATGGTCAGCTAAGTTAATTAAATAATTTGGGCTATGATTCCAAAATGTGGTGTGAAAATGCACGGGTGAAATTATGTTAATTATCTGGACTTAGTCAAACACCAAATAGTATTTTTAAAATGTTTATATTTCTAATCTGCTCACTCTTCATTAAATTATTGGCTGGCAAGAAGTATGTAGCAATGGCAGGTGTGTGTGAGTGGGTGTATGTGGGTAAGGGAGGACTAGGACTCCCGTCTCTCTGTGCAAGGAAATTCATGCATGAAGTGTTGCTGATTGCACTGTACTGTTATGTTTGAATGCAGAGCAAATAACCTGCTGAGTAGGCTTGAGTTGCTTATGAACCACTGAAATGCTTCATGAAAACTTGGCTCTTTACTTGGGACAAGTTAGCAGAATGTGATCCAAACTAGCAGGTGGTACATGCATGATTTTTAATAGCATGTGGTGAGCTTTATGTGCATACAGGTGTACACATGGAGATTATATGCAGATGCTCATCCAAATACACAGAGGTTGGGGGCAGGGACGGTATGTGCAGTCTTGTTCCCCTACCACACATTCCAAGTAACAAATAACCAGAAGTAATGCTTCTCATATGATATTTTGTATTTATATTCTCTAGTACAAACCTTCTGTGTACACCATTTCTCTTTAAAATGCACAGAAATGGGGGGTGAGAAAGAACTGTAACCTATACCTTTAAGTATTTCAAAACCAGAACTGTTTGTATCTGTTTTCGTTCAAATGTTTGGCATTTGGGGCACCTAGTGGAGAAGACAAGACGATTAAACATTGTGTACTGGTAATAATTGGCATGATACATGTGTACATTGCATTGCACTCAATAATTCTTGCTCATTAAATTTAATCTGAATGTTTAAAAAATATTCAAGTCAAGCACACTATAAACCCAGCTGATGGATTGTATTTGTTTTTCATACTGTCTTTTAGGAGGTAAAGAGTTGGTGCTGGTTATCACACAAATGAAAGATGCGTATATAGCCAACAGAGTGGAAAAGAGTTCTTCAGCTTTGTTTCAATAGGGGGGAAATAGGTATATGAACAAAAAGTGCATATTACCATATTGACCCTATTTATTTTCACAGCAGGTGCAGGATTGCTTGTGCTATCAATGACCACTGGAAACAAAGACGTCCAGAAGTGTGAACTTGCTTTCACCTGCTATAATTCCATAGTGGTATCAGAGGTTAATGCTGAAAATAATTCAGGTCACTATGACTTGAAGCCAGTAGACCATAGAGGCCTCCTTCAGGGACAGTCAAGTCTAACAGGCAGTATTTGAGAAAGTTTTTGTACCTGTGACTGAAACAAGTCTAGGTCAGACATTACTAGTTTTTCTAGTAGATTACACTGCAAAAGACTGGTTAGCTCAGAACTGCTCAGTGAACTTCATGGTAAGATAAAGAATTCAAACTGCAACTCCAGTATTCCAGTACAACACTCAAATCTCTTCCTTCCTTCCACTCTCCCTTCTCTTTTCTTGCTTTTCTCCCCTATAGTTGAAGTTTACCTAGATTTTGTTTTTTTTTTATTTGCAAAATTTATATCCTGCTTTTCAGCCCTCCCAGGGCCACAAAAGTGGTTAACCATTAAAAAAGAACATAATAAAAACACATAATAAAACAAAACAAAACACATCATAAAACCAAATTTAAACACCTATGTAAAATCACAATGACAGCATTTAAAACATTGGACAGGAAGAAGTGATGATTGAGAGAATGCTAGAGAAAAAAAACCCTTCACTTGCTGTCTGAAGACAGTGATAGAAGAAGATGAATATCCCTGAGGATAAAGTTCCATAATTAACATGTCACAACTGAGAAGGACTCAAATCTGCCCCCTTCCACAAGCTCACTTTGACCCATTTCATGTGACAAGATTGTCATGTTCCCCATCTGCCTTCCACAGACCCCATCAATCAAATGTGCACTAAAAATTATGTTTTTAGAACTTGTTTCTTAGATGCACAAAGGCCTGAGTCACATTGGTGGATTCCACACTGCATGAATATAATGTCTTTAGGATATTATAAAAAGATCCATTTTGGGAGACACTTTGGGAAATGTAAACACTTTGGGAAATGTAAACCAGGAAGCTCCACTTCGAAGCAAAGATTGCTTCTCAGCTGCATGGTAAGTGGTGCATGTGTAAAAAGTCCCAGACTAACCTACATCACAAGATTGTTGTGATAAAACAGAGGTGGTTGAAATTATATACTACCACGAGCTCCTTGAAAGAAGGGTGGAATAAAAAATAGCAACATATTCTGAGTTCTGTTGACTTAATTAGGAAAGGATTTGGCTTGAACCCAAGTATCAAAAATAATTCCATTTATGAAACAGCATTTTCCTTCTGACCTCCTATGCAGGCAAACATATTAAGCCAAATATGAGGAAATGGGGAACTCCCAGAAACAGCTTTGGGTGGGTGGGAGGAGTTGATCTAAAACAGGAGGGAGGAATCTGTGAAAATCACCCTCCCATCCACCCAAAGGAATCCTCGACTTCAAATCCTTTGTCTATAGCAGCTTTTAACTTGAGGGCACCTTTGGAATTTTGAGAAGGGGTGGTATCACCCAGAAAGTTTGCCACAGAAGATCAAGACAAACACAAAATGGCTGCCACAGAAGGACAAGCCGAACAAAATACCTCCCTCCTTGCTTTGCAAAAGAGGAATACAAAGAAATGAAAGAAGTCCAGAAGGGAGGGAAGGAATAAAGAAAAGGGGGAACAAAAAGAAGTTTGAAGTGGAAATATACACCGACTAAGGAAAGACAGATGCTTACCAGTTCTCCTGATTCATTAGTGGCTTCAGTTGCTATTGCAGAAGCAAACCCTTTCATTTGAATGAGGGTAGTGAATAGCAAACCCTGCCTCACAATGGTTCTGCCCATTTTCTGAAAAGCTTGGCAGCTGCCAAGGGCAATACTGGCAGTTGTCATGGTGCTCACAGGCACTGTGTTGGGAATCTCTGGTCAATAGATGTTTGTAGATTTCTTCTTAATGCTGAGTGCTGTTGACATTATCTAGCCAATATTAAATTACTCAAGTCACACTGACTTCAAGAATTTGCTTCGCCAGTGAGATATAACAAGTGCCCCAGGTCACACCTGTGTAGTTTCATGTGGAGAACTGTGTTTTAATATTGTCCTTATAAATGAGCAAAAGCCATGCAAGTTGCTCTGGGACACTCCTATGAAAGGACATGCATTCACATACACAGATGATCTCCAGCTATCTGTCCTCAAGCTGTCTTGCCTTGGTATATTCAGAAACCAGTCAACCCTCCTTTAAAAGGTTTGGCTCAGGGCAAAGCAAAAGCAGCTGTGAGGCAGGTGAAGGGTTAACCTAAAGCATGTAGCTGCTAATGTTAGTTTCAGAGTCTTTAGGGATAATCTATCCAGGCAAGATCTGACATGAGATGTGACATTTATGATCAAGCACAGCAAGGGCCACTGGATATGTTTATTAGAACTATTGAAGATACTTCTGGTGAGCTGTCTTTAAATGTACACTGGCGAGCTGTCTTTAAATGTACACTGTACATGGTCAGGAATTGGATTTTCGTTTTCAAGGTCATATGGAACCATCCTAGCAACTTTGAAATCTCCAGGAAAGTGAGTGATAGAGAGTGAATGATACAGATATAGAAATATATAAACATGGGGGACTCAGTCACTCGTGGGGACTTCAAGATAGTTAGGATAGTTCCACATGACTTAGAAAGTTGAAATGTAGTACACAGGTGGTCCAAGGCATACTATTAAAAACTGAGCACTGGAATATAGTGTACCTCTTTACTTCAAAGAAAAGACATGACCCAATTTTTTTCCATATCACCCTGAAGTTGAAATTTGGTCCACAAATAATCCAACTTAATGTGGCTACTGGGGGTCAGGTGGTGGGGGTGGAAATTTAAAAAGTGGTGGTTTGTACATCTCACCTTTACATAAAGTTTCTCCCAGTGGTTAAGGTATTTTCACACTAGCTAGACAGCTGAAACCTCATAATAGATTACTTCATTATAGTAGCCCAGGGTACCAGCTGACTAACTGACTCAAGAAGCTTCAGATGGGGAGGGAAGATTAGCAGTGACAACCAAGGAAGGTAACTCTCAGCATCCTTCAAGCAACTTTGAGGTTAGTGGATGAGACACACTTGATTACCTCTTAATAGAGGCCAGCATGGGGTGTCCTCCGGGCATTTCATTTCTCCTTCACGCACTTCAATAACCCTTGGGACTAGGTGACAGAAATGCATAGCTATTCTTTCAGAATGCAAGCTGAATTTATGTGCTAGCCTGTAAAAAAAACCTACTGCTCAAGTAATGAATACCACAGATTGTGTGAATGGACCGAGCTTCCAGGGGCCTACCAGATGTACTGGAAGGCCTATGGCAAGGATAGAGAGGCCAAAGCCTGCCTATTGTTCCTCTTCTGCAACTTGCATTCAGTGGCAAACTGCCTCCAAAGATGGAACATTCAGCTATCATAACTAACAGCTATTGAGGAATCTAATTTCAATGAATTCCTCAAATCCACTCTTAAATGGCCAGAGAGACATTGGGAGTTTCGTGTACAGACCTTTTTTCTAGAAGTAGATGTTCAGAATACCACGTCTGATTAGGACTATTGCATGGAGGAAGGAGGAATTATAAGCATTTTGCTCTGTTCCATATTTCCAATTGGAAATACTCCCATGGAGCTGATTGCCCCATGTATGCATCCCTCACCTGGGCAAACAGCAACTCCATCAACTGTTTCAGGGCAGGCAAAGGCATAACCCCCCTCCCACACAGCTGCAGTCCTGACCAACTGGATACTTGCACACTTTCTGTTAAAAAAGATTGGAAACTGAATGTAGAGAAATGTTGTCAGATCTGGGAGATTAAGCAAAGTCAGGCTGGGTTAGTACTTAGATGAGAGACCACCAATGAAATCCAGGGTTCGTACACTGAGGCAGGCAATGACAAACCACATCAGTTCGTCTCTCGACTGTGACGTGGCAACACTTTCCACCACCATTTAGAGAAATCTGTGCATCTCATCTGATTTGATCCTAAACTAGTTGATCCACCCCTACACCCCAGAGCAAGGATATCCACATGCTAATTATGTGCTATTTAAAGAAATACTTTTTGATGGAAAACCAGAGGCAAAGGAGGTGTTGCAGGGAAAGAGGACTGCCAGCAAAAATACCCAGAGGCTGTCTTTGTGATTCTGAGGAACTAGGCAGATGTCCAAGATGAGACCCCAGAATCACTGCACACTGCAGTGGAGTGAGCAGCCTGAGCCCCAGTTGGGGCAGATGCAAGTAGCAATGATGGCAGGAGCCTCCTCTTTTTCTTTCCCCCTTTTTCTCAGGGATGGCAGGACTCTTGGTGGATGTGCTCCCCCACACCCAAGTGAGTCCTGGAGTGACTGCTGAGTAACCCATCAGCTAAGACCAGTCCTGGTCCTCCCTATGACTACAAATGCTTTGAACTCCCTTGTCTCACTTCTTTGTCAATCATTCCTCTCTCATTTAGTGTGCAACAAACCTTAAGTCTTGGTTTTAAACTAATGCTGTTCTTAATGATGCTGGAGCCCTGCCAGAAGCAATAGCACCTGTATAATTTGGAGTTGCCATGTGACTGCATGCACTTGAACTATTAATAAGTCTCATCTTATAATTTAACTCTGATTTGGCCTATCTATGGTTGTCTTTGGTGCATGTTGGCATGCAGTATAGAGTAGATGTGTTGAATGCCAGAATAAACCCCATTTTAAACATAACTCTTTAGTTTGCATGACATTTGGGGGGGAGGAAGCGACAATGCTTTACAGCAACTGATGCTGGCACTCTTCCTCCTGATGTGTCTGCGAACTCCTAAAACTGAAGTTGTGATGTTACAGTAATTTCTTTGCCAAGAGAAGGTGCTGAAACCAATATAGGATTATGGCTTGCCCTGTAAAAAGCAAGGGGGGGGGGAGTAGGTTGCAGGGAAGTGGGAAGAAAGCTTATCGGCAAATATTAATGGCATCATTAATTAGCAAAAATAATGAGGGAAGAGAAGGAAAAATTATGGGTCAAGCACTCATTGTACTTTGTTTAATTTTTTTCTCTTCATGCATTGGGGAGAAAAATGACAGCTTCAACAGGCTCAACTCAAAGACTTCTCAATGTTTGAAATTATACGGCATGCTACTGTTAATTTCAAGGTCAATTTATCTGGTCCTATAATCAAAGGGTCAGCATACCTCACCAGGAGCAACTGTGCTTTGCAGCCCAAAACAGTTCCAGATCTATGCAATGAAACTATTTATACACCAGATGACCATGAGAGATATTTCTATATTAACAGAGAACCTTTGGCAGAATAAGTAGAGCAGTAGTAGCCAACTGGTTTGGCAAGCATGCCAAAGAATGTGATACTGTCTGCCTCAGAGAGTCATTATGATGTAGTGGTTGGTTAAAATGTTGGAAGAGGATCCATTTCAAATCCTCAGCCATAAAGCTTACTTGGGGACCTTTGGCCAGCCACTGTTTTTAAGCCTAACCCAACTTACAGGGGTGTAGTGGAAACAATACAGGAAAGGGAAGAACCATGTGAGCTGCCTTGAAGGAAGGGTGGAATAAAAATGTTATGGATTATTAGTAGGCTCTTTGGCACATAAGGGAACCTTAGCCCAGGGGTAGCTTTGTTTTGAGGGTTATCAGCCAGGAAACAGCCAGGAGCATCACGCTCTAAAGACAGTCAGGGATGTATCCATAAGTTTATTCTATAGAAGACTTTCCTTAACCTTAAAGACCCTAGTAAGTCTGGGATAGGGTTGCCAGGTCCAGGTTGGGGAAACTCCTGGTGATTAGGGATGGACTATGGAAAGGACAGGACCCTCAGTGGGGTTCAATGCCATAAAGTCCACCCTCCAAACCATCCACTTTCACACCACCTCTCCCTGCACACTTCTCTATCTTGGCATCAGGACAGCAGGACATAATTCCTTATAATAGACTCATATTAGTTAGCAAAGTTGAAAAAGGCTTTTTCTGTAAGTTTGTTTTGGGCTGTGCTGCATAATTGTGCCTTTGTTCATTTTACTAATTTTTGGGAATCCAGAAGGATTCCAACATCAATGATACGTTGTTCATTGTACAATGTCAACCTTAACTTGATTCATTTGTGTCAAAACAAAGGCTCCACCTTTATCATCTTGCAAAATTAAGGTTGTTTTCAAGTTTGACCTTAAACACGCAGGAAAAATTTACTCTACTCCCCACCTCTTGGATGTAGGGCTGTTTTTAGATCTTCCGCAGCATCCTCTGCTTCATTTGGTTTAGGAAACAGGAAAGATACTGTGTTGGCTGCATCACTAAAGCCACAAGCTTTAAATTTTGTTTGAAACTTTTCCTTGCGGTTTCAAAGTGCTACCCTCTTTGCTTGTCCATTGCTACACATCTGGGTGAAGTTAGCTGTATGGCAAATGGTTGGCAATACTGGAAAAGCTTTTACATGTGAGGCTGTTGCTACTAAATGAGGACTTCACTCCTGAAGTACAGATTTCATGTTCACATCCCTAGGGTAATTCATTACATTGTCAACAGGGCTGGGAGGACTTGCAACAGCCTGTTTAATACCCAGGAGAAGTCTAACCTACCCCTCCCCTTTGGATATAGGACTGTTTATAGACCCTTCCCAACATCCTCTGCTTCATTTGGTTTGAGAAGCAAGAAATATGCTGTGTTGGCTGCATCAAATCTACAGCAGCCGCTAGAACTAGTCCATTCCCCCAGTATGGTCTCAGAGGAGTTTCCACTGATTAATGTGCCAATTTTGCTCCTGGAAGCTTTAGACCAAATCTCCCCATTCTCAGAATAATGTTGCATTCTTGTAAAAAAAAAAAAAGCCCACCAGAGCCAAGGCATCTGCCAGAGTGTGATTCTTCTGTTGTATAGATTCTGGTTGTCATTTATTTCAGGTTTTTTTTTGCTACGATGGAAGTTAACCTTTTCTGTAGTGAAGTCAGAAGGATCATATGCATCCCTCACACTCTGCAAGCATTTCTCTGAAAGTAAACAGAGGCCATCTTCACATGTGCTTGAATTTCAAGCTTCATAAAACGTTGAACTATATAGAAAGGAAGCATTATCATTCTCTCATAATACTAGAACTTGGACTCACCCAATGAAACAAATTCCTTCTTCAGGGAGGGCAGTATATAAATATAATAAATAAATAAATAAATAAATTGATGCAGAACTTTGGTGCAGGTGTGGGGCTGACAGAAGAAACTACTTTGTGTGGTGAAATTTTCACTTCTATGTATTTGAAAATATGAGGCTGCTTTAGACAAAGTCAGGCTATTAACTTTTTTCTAGTTCACTCATTATTATCTACTCTGACTGGTAATGGCTCTCCAGGTTATTTCAGCTAAAGGAAAGTCTTTCCCAGCACCTGAGATCCTTTAAATGTAGAGACCAGGGGCTAAGCTTGGGATAGTCTCTACACAAAGGATGTGCCATGACTCTTCTCCAGGAGGGCTTTCAAAAAGACACAGCTTAGAGGGCTTTCAAAAAGACACAGACAAATTCTTCCTGAGTAAGTCTATCAGTAATGATAGCTGCAGGGAAATATTGCCAGTTTGATTATTACTTTCTGGAGGCAAGCAAGAGTGAACTGCCACGCTCTCCATGTCCTGCTTGGGTGTTATTGTACGCATAGGCTGACCTTTGATGGGAACTGGTGGGGCACTCTTTGGTGGGGCACACTTGGGTTTTTGTGGTGTTAATGGTAGTTGTCTTTTTAATCTAGTGATAAATATTATGGTATTGTGATAAAGTGACGGGAGGAAAAATGCAGACATAAACTCTACCTGGTTATGATTACCAATGCAATCAGAAAGTTACATCCTTCTGTTTAGGATTGCACTGTTAGTTCACTCATTCTAGCATCATTATTTTGGTCACAGAAAATGGTACTTAACCACAGCAAACAAAAATTAATTTTCTCACTTTGTATTAACTTCATATTTAATTTTGCTTTCTTTCATTTCAGAGCCTTTAAACTGTGAGAAAAGAGCACACACACACACAGAATATTGGTAAACTCCAAATTCATCCTACAATTATAGTTGGCACTTGTTTGCCCCCTGTTGCTCTCCTCACTACCTGCACGCTTGCACTCCTCAGATGCTTGCAGAGAAATCACATGACTAGTTTGTTTACTTTCAATTAAAAAAAAATGAGAACATGGATGTCACCGGGGCAGAAGGAAATGAAAAGCAGACACCTATGGTGCCTTTGCATGGGCATTTTTTAATGTGGAATTTCACCAGGTTCCTAAGGTATGTGCTGCAGGGCTCCCCTAAATGTGAATTGGCCTCACACTTGTCACAATGGTTTTTATGAGGAGCAAGCCATTGTGGTGTTCCAAGATGAAAAGCTGAGGAACTATTTGTATAGATGAGTGCAATTTGTTTTCATGCTTCCATTTTCATTTTATTTGTTTCCAAAACATCATTTGTGTCTAATCTCATTTTAAAGCTACATGTGCTATCAGTATATGTGGCACCATAGGGAAGATCCACTGGTCACCATTGCCATTTAAAAGCAATTTAAAAATGCCTTGAGGGCCCAATCCTGATCAACTCTGCAGTATGACAAGCGGAGGTATTTTCTGAGTCCACACCACACACTTTTTCAAGTCTCAAAATAGATGGGGCAATGGGGAAGTGGCAGTTTTGGCACTTGAAGAGACAAGGGGTGAGGAAGCAAGACTGTCTCAACCCATGCTGTGATCTGAGCAGGATTGGGTTCTTGCAGCATTTTAAACCACTTTAAAATGGTACCAGTGTCCACAGGTCATGTTTAATTTGGCCCTATGCTCATAGCCATCACTACCTCCACTGGAAATGAATTCCACAGATTAATTACTCATTGAATAAAGAAGTATTTCCTTTTGTTTGTACTGAGCCCACTTCCCAATAACTTCAGTGGATGCCCCTGTATTCTAGTGTTATAGGAAAAAGCTCCCCCAATGCATTTTCTCCACCCCATGCATCAAAATATCAAATTTTCAGTGTGACCATATATGTGGATGCTTAAATCCAAAGACTGGAGCTACAGGCAGACATTTCTACAAGCTGAGAAAAGCCCAAGGTTTGCAGATGCATCTGAAATCTATAGTGGGGTTAACCCTACCACAATAATAGAAGTACCTATAGCTTTAAGAAAAGCTTGCCTTCAGTGGCAATTGCTATGCAACCAAAACAGTATTGCCAGCATTCAAACCTTTGTTTCTGTCAACAAAAGGTAAGGGGAATAACAGGGCTCCTAGCCTTTGAAAGAGGACTTGGCTTTGAGAGAGGACTAGTTCTTGCATCCAGGCTTAGTTGCTTGTTACTGTTCAACAGCAGTCACTGCATGAAAGCCAGTGTGGTGTAGTGGTTAGAGTTTTGGTTCAGGAACTTGGAGTCCCAGGTTTGAATCCCCATTCTGCCATGGACGTTCACATGGGGGCCTAGGGTAAGGGTTGTTGTGATAATAACATAGGAGAGAAGAATACTGTAAGCTGCTTTGGATCTGCAGTGTGGAGAATGGTGATGTATAAATGAAGTAAATAAATAACAAACATTGCTCTTTTCCATGCAGCAGAAATAGAACATCTTTAGGATGTTATAAAAAGCATTTTGGGGGAGAAGTTCGCACAGCTCTCTCCCCACAAATGTCTTCAGGATGTTTTATTTCTCTCAACCCGGGTTTTTCAAAAATTGTTAATTAGTAATCTCTTTTCCTGAAGACGGGTTGAAGACATCTCCTGCTTGTGCGAACAAAAGCAGGCAAGAGATGCTTTATTTCTCCAGCCTCTTACTTTAATTTTTGCTACATTTGTGCCTGCCCTTTTCTGCCCTCTTCAGCAGGAGCCTCCTGCCGCTGCTATTTGATGAAGCCTTCCCATGGATTTTTACTTTGCTAGCAGCTCATCCAAGCACAATTCCAGCAAAAAGTATGTGAATAAAGTTTGTTTTGCCTGATGATTCTGCAATCGTGTCGTTTCTTATTTTTTTGGTTTGTTTTAAGGGAGATGTCCGCAAAGCTATGATGACACAACAGGCAAATATTTTTTAGTCATCGTAGTTTCGCAGACATCTCCCTCAAAACAACAACAAAAAGGAAAAAACAACATGTCAGTGGAATTGCCAGGCAAAACAAAATTTATTCACACACTTTTAACAGTTACTTTGCATGTGGCTGTGCAGCGAGCAGAGGAAACCTCTGTTGCAAATCTTCACCAAATGGGGGGAATCACAAGCAGGATAAAATGATGGGCTCAACTATATGACTGATAAGAACTCTGTTGGGTGGCAGGCAGGGAAAAAAACCCATTTTGGCTGGCAATGCTTTTGTTTAATCTGCTCAATGTGAACCCAAATATCCAAAATGGATCTTTTTAAAACGTGTGCAGGATGATTTATTTCTACTGTGTGGAAAAGACCATAGATGAAGATGGGGGGTTAGATAAAAAGTTGGTGGGTGGGAAGTAGAAGGAAGCGTACAAGGGTGAGTATATGGAAGTTGCCAGGAGGAGGAAAAGAGGAAATAGTGTGTGGAGGGGAAGCAATAAAAAGTTAGGTCCCCCCTCCCACCAACAAATCCCTGCAGGTTTTGCAGTGCTCAACTGGGCCTGGTTCTGGTAGCCAGTACTGCACAACTGGGCCCAGCCCAGATCAGCATTTGGAATCATGCAAAGTTTTCCCAGACAGAGGTTGTCAGAGGGGTAAGGATGGAACACTGAAGACAGAGAACCAGTTAAAAGTAAGTTGGCTGGTGGGTGAGGAGAGAAGGAAGCATGAAAAACAGACAGGCCGTAGGGGCTTTCAGAGAAGGGAAAGAGGAAATAATCAGAGAGGGGAAAATGAGATACCCTCACAAGGCTGTATAATATCTCCTCTTCATCTTTTTTCTAAACTTAAAAATCCCAGACTTTTCAACTTTCCTTGTAGGACTCAAAGCAATGTCCATATTCAGAGGCCACAAACTTCTAAATACCAGTTGTGGGAAGCAACATCAGAGGAAGGAAAAAAGTATAAAAGAGAGCAACCAAGATGATTAAGGTATTGGAGCACCTTTATATGAGGAAAGTCTTTTTCCTTTTTCATTTAACCAAGGACCATTTTTCTTATTATTTGTTTGTGTGCCCCTCCCCCGATGTTAATATATATAGTTCCCATATATATATAAATATAGATGTATTCTGATCCAAACTAGGAAGCTGAAGAACTGAAAAATGGAGAAAATGGATACCGATTGAATTCCAAATCACCTTCAAGGTGCTGGTATTAACCTTTAAGACCTTGCGCGGCCTGGGACCTCCATACTTGCGGGATCGTCTTACCCCATATATCCCGAATCGGTCTCTGCGTTCGGCAGAGGCCAATTTACTGGTGATCCCTGGCCCCTCAATGATGCGGCTAGCCTCCACGCAGGCCAGGGCCTTTACAGCCCTGGCCCCAGCCTGGTGGAACGCTCTCCTTCCAGCTGTCAGGACCCTGCGGGATCTCAATGACTGAGCTGTTCCGCCGGGCCTTTGGGGAGGCTGGCCGCTGATGGCCCCTCCTCCTTTTATAACATCAGTGGATCCTGCTGTCCCTCCTCCCTCTCTCTTTTTTAGGGGACTTGATTGTAGGTGCCATCTGTTATGTTGATTTAGTGTGCTGCATTTTAACGGGGTGGGGTTTATTTTATATAGAGCCAAATTAATTAATATTTAACTGATTTTAATCTTGATTTTATTGTGCTCTATTTATGTCTGTTGTTCACCGCCCTGAGCCCTCTGGGGTTTATAATTTATTTATAATACATTTATTTATAATAAATAAATAAATAAATAAATAAATAAATAAATAAATAAATAAATAAATAAAACTTTCTCTCTCTCTCCCATATGATTCACACTTGGGAGCACCCAATGAAGCTCCTGGCAAGAAAGGAACTACTTAAAAATCAGTTATACTGTGCAAGGCACTGCTAGTGATAGTCATGAATAGGGATAGTTCTAAAAGAGGCTTAGGTTCATGGAGAATTGGTCCATCAATAGTTGCTAAAGAAATCTCTAGGGATGGGTACCATTTTTGTTTTTGTTTTGGTATTTTTCAAGTTTGGGTATAAAAGGAAATTTTCAGAAAATTTTCACAAAAGCCAAACTTGCATCTCAGTACGGGGGTTCCCCCTGGCTTTTTTTGGCTTGTTCAAAAATTTTCTGGTCTTTTAAACTTTTCTCAAAAAGTTCTGAACTGCAGAGCTGAATGCTGGGCCCAAATGGGTGGAGCCCAATGCAACTCTCTGCCACCTGCTGCCTGTCACCTCTGAGCTCATGTGGACTTTGGAGGCAGCATGTATTTTATTATTACTATTTTATCACATTTTTATCCCACTCTATCCCAAAGGGCTCAGGGCACGTTACAACAGTTAAAATGCAATAAAACATTTAAATGCAGCATTAAACATTGAAACTATAAAAATGCTTACAGCATGTTAAAACAGTAGATTAATAAATAGTATATAGAGATGACGACTTAAAAGAATCCAATCGTCTCATCCCCACTCCTCCCCCACCCTGTTCCAGAGGCTGATTGGAGCTGTTGGTGCTGGCTGGCTAGTTGGAAAAGGCCTGGTGGAACAACCAGGTTTTACAAGCCCTACGGAATGAAGATAGTTCCCACAGGGCACTAACCTCAGCTGGTAATTTGTTCCACCAGGACGGAGCCAGGGCCAAAAAAGCTCTGATTTGTGTCAAAGCCAGCCGGATGTCTCTTGGGCCAGGGTCTGACAAAAGGTTCCCCTCCAATGAGCAGAGGGGCCTTGGAGGGCAATATGGGAAGAGGTGGTCACGAAGATATGCAGGCCTGAAACCACCTTGAAGGTCAATACCAGAACTTTGAAGATGACCCAGAACTCAATTGGCAGCCAGTGGAGATTTTTTAAAATATATATATATATATATTATTGATGGTTCACTTATATATAAAATTACGGTTACATATGGTTTTAGGTAACATTATATATCCCAGCATTTTGACAAGAGTTTGTATAGCATAAACAATTTTATCATTCAATTTTTATTTCTCCCTTTTATTATTAGCTATCTTACCCCACTCAACTATACCCTCCCATCAACTAATCTACTTGAAACAAGAGATATAGTAATGCTATAGATTAAAAGAAAGAAAACAAAAGAAAAAACTTAAAAAGAAAACTAATACATCTGTAATAGGGTGATAGTGAAATGTCTTCCTCCCCTCCCCTCCCCTCCCCTTACCACCCTACAATTATCCCGCTAACCCCCACCCCCCGATTTCCCCTACAGGTAAATTCTACCGTTAGCTATTTATTATGCTTTAACTAAACCGTAAGTATAAGTTACACTGAACATTAATCTGAATAACTAATTACATCTACCTGTTAGTAAAAATCTTCTGTTTATTTCTCTATCCAGGATCATTGATTTCAATCTATAAAAGAAAGTAGAAAGTTTAATCGCATTGTAAATTCTCTATGTAAATTTACCCAACAGCAGTAAAAGGCAAGAAACCAGATGAAAAAAAAAAAGCTGATAAATCACTAAAGATTTGATATATAATTTCTAGCATTATTATTATTGTTAGTGAATACGTAAACTTCGTTAATATGTTACTGGATTAATAATGTGTTAATTCATTAATATGTTACTGGATTAATAGTTAAATTGTTTGTTTTTTGACAGATAAAGAAACCACAAATGCCACTTGGTTATATAATCTTCTGATGGCCGGCTTTTCAGTTGGTTCAAAAGCCTGTCCATGTTTGCATAATATGTTACTTTTTGTTCCCATTCGTCCATTGATGGTATCTTTTCCATTTTCCAGTATTTAGCCAGCATTACTCTTGCCACTACAGTCATATATGATAATATATGTGAATGTTTTTCAATTTTTTGTAGATTCTCCAATGATGGGTCTAATAAATATGTCAGGCTGTTTTCTTAAATTTTATTTTCAAAATTTTTTCTATATGTTTGTTTATCGAACTTCAGTATTTTTTGACCTTTCTACAGCACCACCACATATGAAAAAAGTACCTGTTTCTTCCCTACATTTCCAACATAATTGTAAATATCCTTTCTGACTTTTTGCTATTTCTATAGGTGTTATATACATCCTATAAAACATCTTTAGTTTGTTTTCCCATATGTCTCTATTTGGTGTTAACTTATATATGTTCTTCCAAAATTTATTCCATTGCTCTAAAGTGATTGCTCTTCCAATATTCTGGATTCAGCTTCAGTCTGCTCATTCTCAACCAACCTGCAGCAGCTTCTAGACAATGCTGGAGAGCTTCAGGGGCAGAAGCCGGCTGACCATCCATCGTGAGGAATGAGCTGCGTATCATCTGCATATTGATGACACCCAAGCCCAAAGTTCTGTACCAGCTGGGCAAGGGGTTGCATATAGATGTTGAATATCATTGGAGAGAGAATGCCCCTGCAGCACTTCACATTCAGTTTTATGCCACATGGAGACCCCACTCCCTTATGCTACCCGTGACCCCTGGTCACCGAGAAAGGAGGTCAGCCAAGATAAGCCTGATCCCCATATCACAGCACTTGCGAGGCTGTGGACCTAAAGATAGTGATTGTTAATGTTGAACGCTGCAGTCAGATCTAATAAGAGTAGGAGCACATACCCACCTCGATCTAGCTGGCGACGGAGCTCATCCGCGATAGTGACCAGCACAGTCTCTGTCCCATGACCAGCACAGAAGCCAGACTGGAAGGGATCTAACACATTTGCTTCATCCAAGAATACCTGAAGCTGCTCCGCTATCACTCTCTCAATTACCTTACTTAGGAATAAAAGATTTGAAACTGGGCAGTAATTAGCCAGATCCAAAGGATCTAAGATGGTATTTTAAAGAGTGGGCAGACCACCACCTCTTTTAACCTCCTTGGAAAAACTCCTTGCTCAAGTGAGTCATTTTCAACACTGGGACTCACAACCTTTCCACTGGCCTTAATTAGCCAGGTGGGTCATGGATCAAAGAGGAAGTGGCAGATTGAATTGCAGCTAGGATTCAGTCTACATCAGTGCATTCAAGCAGTCTGAAGTGGTCCAATTTTGGTCCAGAAGATGGCCAAGAGGTTTCGAGTTCACATACTGTATCAACTGTGGCAGAGGGACAAGATTTTGTCTGCAAAAAAAAAACTCGTAAATGCCTCACAGCTAAAAGTCAATTCCTAAGATTTTGAACCCTGTGGCAGGGTAGCAAGGGACCAAACTACCCTAAACAATTGAGCTGGGCATGAGCTCGCTGTGGCAATTGAGGTGGCAAAGGAATTTTTCTTAGCCTCCTTAATTGCCTCTTGTAGGATTTCATAAACGTCCTCAACAAGTGTCTTGCCCCTTAATCCTGAGTACGTTGCCACACTTGCTCTACCCATTTCTCTGTAAGTTCAGATGAACAGCTGCTGATTGATCATTTCCCCGTGTGACTTCTTAATATAAGTGTCCTGCATCCACATGGGGCACAGCTCACCACCCATTTGCATGGACCTAATACAGCTACCTCTGCTTTGGCTAGCATATCACATTTCCTTTTGGTAAGAATAAGGGCCTGATACTTTCAAGGGTGGGTAAAAGCAACTTGAGAGACTTATTAAGTAGCAAAATTGGGTGCAAGTTAAAAGCTTCTATCCCCTCATACTATTATCCCCCTTAAAAGTCACAGCCCAGGGGATCAATTTTGTTTAGAAAATGGGGGAAAGGGTTACAAAGTCATATGTAATGCACAACTCTACCCTCAGAACAGCTTTTCATGCCTGCACTTGGGGACATATCTTTCTTCTAGAGCTAACTAAAAAAGAAGAGGGAAAAAGTGGAGGAGGGGGGGGAAAGCTGGAGGGAAATGAAACAGACTTAGTGAATAAAACACTCAAGAGCTCTCCTGCACAATGAGATTAGCATGATGTGATCATTTTGATGCCAAGGTGCTAACACAATAATACACACCAGTTTGCCAACTTTTCAAATTGAATGTATTTGATTATTTGCTTTTAATTAGGGTGAGTTTTGGAGTATGTACAGAATTGTTAGAGATCCAGGCAAAGCCTCCTGCGGCAGGACAGCATAGTCTCCATAAAGATGATTTGGCATTGTTGTTTTTGAGCTGTGAAGAATGAGATTTAACGGCAGTGTTAAACGTTTTAGCCTCCTCTTTCTTGTGCCTCTGTTTCAGCTGACTGGCAAAGCCCTGCTGATGTGAGGAAATAAATCTCTTATCTGATCTGGATGCTAAGGGCTCAGCCATAAAAAAATTTAAGTCCATCCCCTCTGATGAGAGGATATTGCTGATATATACGGACTAGTGGCCTCCTTAGTGTCCTTCAGTGAAATCCGAAGCAAATTCTTGCCATCCCCCACCCCACCCTTTGCCCCTTGCTTATTCACCACATCTTTTGTTTTCATTTATTCCTGTGGGCTTGCAAAGTGACTGTTTTTCAATGGAAACTTTGTGAGAAAAAATTGCAATTGATATTACCTGTCAGTTCTAAACAACTTGCATTGAGCCAGTGAATTCTTGCAGAAGTGAGAACTCAAACATTGGAACTCCTTCACCTTCTTGCACTTCTTCATTCATTCCAACAGAAAAGTTATTCTTTTGGTCTCTTCATAAATATTTTATGTATGTTTATTTGTATTTTAATATTCAGGTTGCAATCCCTTGGGGACTGTAAATTGGGTGGAAAACAAATGTTTTGAGTAAATAAATATGAGTCTCTTCATTGAAACGACTGAATCTTCTTTTGCATGAACTTCATGTATGTATGGAATGGAATGCTCTGCCTTAAATTTCTGCTTTCAGCAGGATGAGAACTTACTGGCTACAAACTGAGGCCTAGACCTTTATAATTGACAAGGCATTGATGTCATTTCTGGCATGCAGTGGAAGTGATGTCATTATACTGCTAGTGATGTAAAGATGTTCTGGAATTTGGGTAAAAACTCTACAGCAAAGGTCACTTCTACCATAAAGTTTTTGTCCATATATGAGAGCATCCACACATTGCTGGCAATGTGATATCACTTCCAGGAAACACTGGAAGTGACTGCTGCCTATTGCTAGTGATAGGTGGCTAGGCCTCAGTTTGCTGCTAAGTCCCCCTGCCCGAAGCGGGGATTGGGGAAGGGGTCTGGTAACCCTTCTCTGAAGTTATTTACTGAACTTCCAGTTTATAATAATAGACAGATCTTCTCAGTGTATCTGTGACTCAGTGGCAGAGCATCTGCTCGGCGTGCAGAAGGTCTCAGGTTCAAACCCCAGCATCTCCAGGTAACAGGATCAGGTAGTAGGTGGTATGAAAGACCTCAGCCTGAGACCCTATAGAGTTCTTGCAGTAATTTAACCTACTAGTAAAGTCACCTGGGGACAGATACTAACTCCCCTGCAAATGATTATGCAATACTGCTGTGTGAATGGCATCTTACTGGCTCAAGTTTGTTCAAAGCCCAAGTGTTCCATGTGCACTGCAGCATAAATAGCGTTAAATTTAAATTTGTGCATTGTGTATGCATTTTTATATCCTGCCTTTTTTGTGATCGTTAGGACACTTACAAAGGTTTATGAGCAGAGCATGAGAATTTGAACCATCATTTTCCAATGCAATGCTTATCTACTACATCACAATGGCTCTTCCCTTTGGGTGCATGGTTCTTCCTTCTAAATGTCTAAACATGAAGGAGAGAGGGAAAGAGAACTGACAAAGCACTGTCCACCCTTATAAAGGGTGCTAGCGATGTTACAGGCATGAGATGGCTCTTGTACATGTGATGCAGCATTTTGAGAATAATGTATAAATTGGGCCTATAAAGAAAACAGACTGATGAGGTTCCTGAAAAACAGGTGGGAAAGCTAGATAGATTGGAAGTTTGAAGAAGAGTGCAAGTTTTAGAAAAAAAACAATAGGGAGGAGATACAAGGAGGATTAATGATCACCTCGGCAATGGGAGTAATGTTTATGCTGATCCATTGCATGAAAATAAATGTAATACAAGTGCTTTGTATTAGCATCCTGTAACTTCCCTTTGTATGAAAAAAAGACAATAATGAAAGAAAGCACAAATCATGCTCAATCAAATTAGTGTATGTATTATTTTATGTTCTTCGTTATTTCACAGCTTTAAAGAACTCAGTTCTGCTCCCACAAGAAAGCAGGAGTCTAGACATATATTTTGGATGCAATTGCAGTGCCTTTTTACCTACATACTTTTTCAGATGGACATGTATATTTAAAATCGCTCCCCCCACACCATTAAACAATAGAAAGAAACAAATGGTTGACAATAACAACGGCAGAGGCTCTCCAACAAAAGCATGCAATTATTACAATTATACTATCCTTGATTAGGCTCCCATGCATTGCATTTCAATGTAATTGATGTTGTAGGTTGACACATTGGACACCAAATATTCTCGCCTGTCCCTTCACTCTTTTGTTTCAGAGCCTAATTTGCATTTTCTATGCTTTTAGTAATGAAGACTTAGCACTTTTCCTCCATTAGAAAAAAAGGAGAGACACACACACATACACACATACACATACGAGCACACACACATACAATAATCTGCAACTCGGCACTTGTTTAAGGATTCTGACCCCCCAAAATACCACTTTACTTCACACATTAGCTGCTTACAAAGAAGGGAGCTAATGTATCATCTAATTGGGCAAACCACTGCATCTGATTTCTCTCAATCAGACTATTAGGTTCGTAATTACCCATCTGCCTCATGTGGAAAAACGGCAAGGCGAACACCCAGCTAATAACATTCTCAAGAGCTCTCCAGCACAGTGAGATGAGCACAATGTTGTGGGATATGGTCCCTAACCATTTAAGTGCCAAGGAGGTCTCCACAATGCAGGGAGAGTTTGCCAACCTTCCCAGTTTGAATGTGGTTAATTATTTGTCTTTAATTAGTCTGAGTTTTGGGGAGTCTTTTCAGGGTTTGTTTTTTTAAATTGAGAAATAAATGGCAGCGAAGAAACCCCCTTAAGCATCCTATCGGCCTGTTCTGAACTGAGGCATGCTTTGTCAACAATCACAGTTTTCTCCCCGACAAAAACAATTGGGATCAAAATCATCTGACTAGCTCAGATTTTCTGCCAATACATCTAGGTTTTAATTTTTTAAAATGTTTGAATATATTGTTCTTGTGTCTTAATTGAGAAGTTTACGGTGCCAGAGCGGGATGTCAACATTCTATAAAATTCCTGGCATTTCAGAAGATGTGTGGCTGCCACATGAAACAGAATCCTAACCCCCACCCCCAATTGTTTAATATCACAAAATGTGTGATGTGATATAATTATAGTGTTAAGAGTGGTAGCTGGGATGGTGGGTGCACTACTCCATGCTCCCACCTGACAATGGCTTGAAAAGAAGCCTTTTTTTATTTGTGGCATTACAGCTTTTCTGCCCTCCAAAATGGATGGTTCATCAAATTTTACCTACCGAATACCCCCTGCATATTTTTCATCATTTTAAATAATATTTTTATTAATTTTCTCAAATATAATTAAAAACAGAAAAGAAAATGTAAAAGAGAAAAAAGAAAATACAGTTACCCATCAACTATATGAGTGTGTGTGTGTGTGTATTAACTCTAACACATTGGATCTCAAAATTTAGAGGGAACATTACAAAGTTTTAAAATTTATTACCTTCTAACCTTTAGTTCCAAAACAGCAATAAGTATCTAGTAAACAGTTATCTCTTCTTTAAAGTTTTGCATCCTTTTTACCATGCAGACCTTTACCTGTTCCGTTTGTTTCATATTTCAGCAAGATCTTATATATTCTTCCTATCAAATGTTGTTTCTGAAAAGTAATCTCTTTTCAGAGTTTGACATTTCACGTAATATTCCTCCCTGTAGTTTTAATTCTCTTCTGAGTCTAGACGCCAACTGAAAATATATCAACCATTGTATTCTCTTGCCCTCTTTCTTTATCTCTTGCCATGATTTAATTTTCCTTTGGTTATTGATCATTTCCTTATAGGGTATATTATCATTCTTCTGTGATTCTTTATCACAATAAGCTTCTGTGGGAGATTTTAAAGGTGAAGTCAGGGGACTGAGTCATAAATGAGTGTTTTCAGATTTCAAAAAAGTCCTTATTTCATGGGAGTCTTTTCTAGTCAACTCTGTCTTTTGATTGGCTTTTCCCCTCTATTCATTCATTCATTCATTCATTCATTCATTCATTCATTCATTCATTCATTCATTCATTCATTCATTCATTCCGCCCTCCCCAAAAGGCTCAGGGCGGTGTACATCACAAGTCGATAGAATACCATAAAAAACATAAAACAATAACTTAAATTCTACTATTTAAAACCAGTATGGCGATATTTACCCTCCTCACCCCAACGTCGCCCACGGGAGACCTTGATGACATGAGGGCTGATGACTATCCCGGCTGACTAACTATGCATACCCATTATTAGATCTGCTGTTTCTAATTTTATAATTCTCTGAAAAGGGTTTTGTATGTAGTTAGAGATCCATACAAGTCCTGCTGCTTGATAGTACAATTTGATATTGGGTATGGACAGACCTCCTCTTTTTTTTCACCCTGCAAAACTTTAGGGTGGTGAGAACCACAAAGGATTGCGAAGAGCTCCAAGCGGACCTTGATAAATTAGGTGAGTGGGCTCAGAAATGGCAAATGCAGTTCAATGTAGCAAAATGTAAAGTGATGCACATAGGGGCAAAAAATCCAAACTTCACATACACGCTACAGGGGTCAGTGCTATCAGTCACAGACCAGGAAAGGGATTTAAGAAGCGTCTTAGTTGATAGTTCCATGAGAATGTCAACTCAATGCATAGCAGCTGTATGAAAAAAGAGGAACCGAAACTCTATATGCTGGGGATCATTAGAAAAGAGGAGTTGATAATAAAAAACTGCAAAGATTGTCATGCTGCCTTATATAAAGCAGTGGTGCTTGACCGCGCTTGCCAGAGTACTGTGTCCAGATTCACACAATTAGCCGCATCTCAAAAGGATATTGAGGAGATAGAAAAAAGTGCAGAGAAAGGGCAACAAGGATGATTGAAGGGACTGGAGCACCTTCCCTACTTGAGGAGAGGCTGCAGCGTTTGGGACTCTTTAGTTTGGAGAGAAGGAGGCTGGGGGGGATATGATTGGAAGATCTACAAAAATTATGCATGGGGTAAGAAAATGTTGACAGAGAGAGAAATTTTTCTCTCTTTCTCACAATGCTTCAGAACCAGGGGCATTCATTGAAAATGCTGGGGGAAGAAATTAGGACTAATAAAAGGAAACACTTCTTCTGCACTTAACTTGTGATTCCAGGAATATACTTACAGGAGGGTGGTGAATGGCCACTTCAACCTGGATAGCTTTAAAAGGGGCTTGGACAGATTTATGGAGGAGAAGTCGATTTATGGCTACCAATCTTGATCCTCTTTGATCTGAGAGTACCAAATGCCTTAACAGACCAGGTGATAGGGAGCAACTTAGCAGCAGAGAAGGCCATTGCGTTCACATCACTACATGTGAGCCTCCACAGAAAGGCACCTGGTGGGCCACTCGCGAGTGGCAGAAAGCTGAAGACTAGATGGACTTTGGTCTGATCCAGCTGGCTTGTTCTTATGTTCTTGCATGTTCTTTAGAATTTTATTCTTGAAGATTATCTCCCCAAAGAGGTACCTAGGCAAACTGGTGCCGGGGAGACCAAAACCTGAGTTTGGCGCCCGTAGATAGTGACCACCCTGAAGTCTGGTGCCTCTATCTTCAAAATGTGCAGCCTGCCTACACTCCGAAATTCCCCCGTGGCTCACAATGGGCGAAGTCACTGCAAAACAAAGAATCTTGGTAGGTTGCCTGGAAAGGGTATTTTAAAACTAGTAGCACCCAAGAATTTTCAGGAATGAATCATCATATTCTTAGCGGTACTTAGCAAAGTTTGGTGAAGTTATGTTCAGGGGACAAAGTTATGGTCCCTCAAATGGAGTAGCCCCATCTCAGGTTAGCTCCCATTATGAAAACAATGGGGATGGGGCTTAACTGGGGGGGTCCATAACTTTTAACTTCCCTGAACCTCCTGCAAATCTGGGCAGTATCATCAAGAACAGTCTGGATAGTTACCCTGAAATTTTGAGATTGCCGCTAGCCAGAAATGCGCCCCTGCGAACCGGAGCACATTGAAAAAACAGCAAACATTTAAAACACACGAAAACTGACCTCTGAAATGTTGGTGCCTTACGTGACCAATGGTGAAGCCGGGGACATAGATTGCCCTGTCCCTAGGCAGGAACGCCACTGGGTCTCCCCTTTCCTCATGATACACTTATTCTGGGGAACAAACAAAAAATTAGAACATAAGAAAAAACACAAGCCTGTAAAAAAAGTCCTGCCGGATCAAATCAGTGGTCCAATTAGTTTTAGCAACCTATCTCACATATTGGCCCACCAGTCGTTCTGGCTGGAGAGTCAACAAACTGGGCATAGAGGCCAAGTTTCCCCCCCTGATGTTGCCTTTTAGTGTGGGTCTTCAGCTACTGAGAATATGACCAGGGAAGGTCACTTATAAGAAGTAAAAGGAGAGAACTTTAAAGGAGGTAAGAAAATCATGGATGTTCTTACGTAAGGATGGTGGTCATTATAAGAAGGAAAAAGTTTTGAGACCTACAAAATATTCTTATTTAATTAACAATTCATAGACACTCAATATAGAGATGGAGAGCTGCCTCCCCCTGATTCCACACATCAGACAGCTAGACTGAAAGCAAAATGAATGTCCAGAGACCAGACTTGGAGAGTTCAAAATATGAGGAAGTTGAATACATGAATAAGAAAATTCATATGTTCCATTCAAGCAATTTAGGCTTATCAAAGGTGAAAACAGTCTTCTGTCTATACATTAGGTACTTCCTAGACAACAGGCAAACTTTACCTGAAGATGCAGTACATTAATTATTACCTTAGGCTGTTTCCGCATGGATGGATAACAGCGCCCCAGAACGCTAAAAACGCCGTCCCTGGGGTGGCGTTTGCACAGCAGGTGCTGCTGCGTTGCAGCAGCACTGTGCTCGCAATGCCCAAGCGGCGTGAAGATGCCACTGTTGAACCTTGCTTCAGGAGCGAAGTTTTTCAACAGTGGCATCTTCCACCCGCTGCCATGCGAACAGTAGAGGATGGAAGGCGCCATTCCCCCTCGCCTTCCCCGAATGCCTTACCTTCATCTCCTGGCTTCCGGCGCGTTGGAGAGGCCAGGGGACACACGCCCATGGCCTGCGACTCCAGAGCGGCCACTCAGGCCAGGGGTGTGTGTCCCCTGGCCTGTGCAATGCGCCGGAAGCCAGGAGATGAAGGTAAGGCGTTTGTGGATGGCACAGCCTGTGTGAAGGCTGCGCCGTCGCCTGCACCCCTACCGGGACCATCCATGCGAATGGTCCCAGGGAAGGAGGTGCATCGGCATTATTTATGGTGATGCATCCCTGCTCAGCATCCGTGCGGAAAGAGCCTTAGATTTTCAGGTTTGGTCCCTTCTCCATTGTCCCCTGTCTTGTAGACAAGATGAAGCTTCTTGTTGAAAGCTTTATCTATCATGGCTTTGCCATCATGAAGAGTTGCCTAAAATGGAAGAGATCACTCTCCCTCATGTCCTGAATTCTTATAACTTCTCTTTCTCTTTCACTCCCTCCACCTACTTTTGGAATGGTATTCTTGTCCCAAAGAAGTTTTAACTGACATTATATTAATGATGTTTGTATATTGAATGTGAATGTTTATTGATTGCTTGTGTTGTGAGCCACCGTGAGCCCGGCATTGGCTGGGGTAGGGTGGGATAGAGATTAAAATAAAGTAAATTAAAAGATTCTCTTTCTATCACTTTAACCTTTAAAGCTTTACAATTCTTTGTGTGACTTATTAGCAGGGGGTAGGTTAGTAAGCCATCAGCATAACTAAGAGCTTGAATGTTCAGTGCTGGAATCTTGATGGTCACTATCTGTAGCGTGTTAGACAATCAGCTAAGTGTGGTTTAGCCTGATGGAGATATAGGTCCATTCTCCACAGAACTAATAAGATGTCCTGAGGACACACCCACAAAAAGCATCTTGTTGAGGAACTCCACATAGCTGTTTCCCCAAGACATCTTCAGGACCCCTTATTTCAGACCAAGCCATCTTATTTTGAAAATGCTGGAAGGAGGACTTTTTTTTCCTTCCAGTAATTTGCAAGATGTCTCCTGCCTGGCTGTGTGCAGTTCAGGAGTGCAGGAGGCATCTTATGTTTCCTGCCTGACCATTAAGCTTGCTGGTCAATTTCCTCCTCAGCTTGTGCCCAATATTTTGTGTGCTGCTGAAGGGATTCTCCCTGCCTTAATTTGCTGAAGGTTGCTCCAGGATGTTTGCTGTTCAGGCTCCAATTCTGGGAGCCTTTTCTGCCCAAAGAGTACATAGTTGCACTCAGCTAGTCCTGCCAATTCCAGCAATATATAACTTTCCTGTGTTTTTTTTTTAAAATTCAATAAGGTGTCTGCAGAGTAACACAGACATACCAGAATCTTAACTGCTCAAAGGACTGGTGTACGGCCCATTGAGAAGCATTGGATAGACCTGTCCTCCTCAGACCAACAGTTTTTCTGTGCAGTAAGAAAAATGAAGATGGCTAGTGGAGACAGGGAGAACAAAATGTTTGGCACAAGTTGAGGAGAAAACTGACTGGAGAGCTTACTGGTTGGGTGGGGGAAAGCTTCTGACATATAAGAGATGGCTTTTTAAGATGTCCCCTGAATGTCTTATTTTGGGCATGCAGAGTAGAAAAAAGTTGCCTCTTTTCAAGATGTTCCCCAGATACCTTTTTTTGTGCTGGGCAGAAAGGACTGTAAATGCTTTGAATGGCTTGAAGGTCTTTTGAAGTGATGCAGGCACCTTCTAATGTCATAAAAAGCTGACAAATGAGTTTAAGACTCCATGAAATGAGGGCCGTTTCCACGCGGGCAGAAAATGACGGCCTGGAGACAGTAAAAGCGCCCGTCTCCAGGCATACCGCCATTCACACAGAGGCGCAGCTGCAGCACAGCAGCAGCTGCCCTCACGCCCGCCAGCCCGGCCTGAAGCCGGCGTATTCCCAGAGCGCTGGGAAGCTCTTTTAGAAGAATACGCCACCATGAAGCCGCTGCCGAGCGAATGGCAGCTGCTTCACGCCGCCTCCCCCACCTGGCACTTATCTTGTCCCTGGGCCTCCCGGTGGCGTCGCCCGAGGCCTGGGGACATACTGACCCCGGCCCTGCGCCTCCTGGAGCAAGCGTGCAGGCAGCCAGGGGCATGTCCCCAGGCACCGGCGCGCGAAGCAAACTGAGGCCAATACCGCCTGGCTCCGGCCAGGCGCTGGCGCTCCAGCTGGCGCCCGAGTCCCTGCCTCTTCAGGACACGTCCACGTCGCGCAGGCCCGGTCCCAGGTGTCTTCGCAACCCGTTTCCATACACCGCCATGCGGAAATGGCCAAGAATTCTGTTGAGACTGACCAGCGACCTTGTTCTTCTGTCTCTCAAGTTGGGATCCATGTATGCCTGGATTTGAAACAGTTCGGTTCTTATCTAGCAGCTATTTTGGAAGCCTCTGAATAAGGAATAGGGTAGTCATTTTAAAATCATTAATTTTATAACCATGAACACAGCTTTTCGTAATCAGAATACACACAGAGGGAGGTATCCCATTCTCCTAGGCCAAGGGTCCGTGTCCCCAATGAGATGTTTTTGGGCACCACGGCACCCACCGACACCTTTCCTAGTGCCTGCCAAGTGTTTTAAGAAAATGGTTGGGTTCATCTGACTGACCATTGCAGATTTGATTGATTGTCCAGATTTTTTAAAGCTGCTTTGGCAAAAACTGTTACCACAGCACTCCCACACAATAGAATGAATTATTGTCTTAGAAAAAATTATTACCACAAAGTGTGATGATAGCCACTAGCTGTGTGCGTGAGTCAAAGGGAGAGAGAAGAAGAGGAGGATCAACAGAGGCATAGCTAGGGAAAATGGAGCTCTGAGTTTTCTGCCCCCCATGTGGGTGGCTAGGAGTGGAGGGAGGGGTGGAAAAGGGTGGGTAAGGATTGGATAATGTGGCAAGAGATTGCTAAGGGTGGGGAGATGGGAAGGGATGGCTAGGGGTGGGGGAGGGTGGGAAGGGATCGATAAGCATTGGAGAAAGTGGCAAAAGATGGCTAGGGGTGGGGGAGGGGAAGGGATGGCTAAGGATAGGAAGGGGTGGGTAGGGGTTGGAGAAGATGTCAAGGGGTGGCTAAAATGGGAAAAGGTGACAAGGGGGTGGGGTGGCTCTCTGTGGCCCAGGGAGCTAGAAAGGGGGTGAGGTGGGGGTGGCTCCCGCCAGACTTGATGAGAGCTTCCCCACCTTTGCTTACCTCAAAACTTCCTGGGCTGCGGGGCAGGGAAACTCTTACAGGCTCTAGGCAGCCTCCCGAGCTTTGGGGTGAATGGAGGTCAGGAAGCTTCTGCCGAGCCTGGTGGGAGCTGTCCCCACCCCCCCTGCCCCTGCACCCTTTCAAGCTCCCCAGGCTGCAGAAGGCCTGGAGAAAGCACCCTCCATTGCAACTCAAGCCAGGCAGTGGAGAGTCCGGCAAGAGCTTTCCAACCCCACCCCCTTCAAGCCCCCTGGGCTATGGGGCAGGGAAGCTCACATCAGGCTCTTGGCAGCCCAGCTTGAGTTGGGTTGGGGGGCCCTTTCTTTGGGCCATCTGTGACCTGGGGAGCTTGAAGGGGCATTGGGTGGAAAAGCTCTTGCCAGACTCGGTGAGAGCTTCCCCACCTCCGCTCACCCTGAAGCTTGCCGGGCTGCCAATAACCTGGCAAGAGCTTCCCTGTCCCATTGCCTGGGGAGCTTCAGGGTGAGCAGAAGAGGGGAAGCTTTCACTGAGCCTGGCAAGAGCTTTCCCACCCCACCCCCTTCAAGCTCCCCGGGCCGCAGAAGGCCCAGAGAAAGCACCCCCATCCCAACTCAAGCTGGGCTGCTGAGAGCCTGGCGCAAACTTCACTACCTCGTGGCCCCCACCCTGCATCCCACTTGCCTTAGGAAGTGGCAGTCCTGGGAAGCCTGGTGGGGCTTGGCGGGGTGGGACTGAGGGGTGCCCGGTGGCCCTGCCAGGCTGCTTTTTCAGCCAGCAGACACTCTGCCGTGTGAAGAAGCAGCCTGGTCGGGCTGGGCTGAGGGGCGGGGGAAGGAGGAGGGGGGTGATTTTCTGTCCCCCACGTGACTGAACAGTGGCCATCCCAGGGCAAAAGTCCCCATATGTTCTCGTGGAAGCTTCACCTCTGACGATTAAATATTAGACAACCGGTCTTCAGTTTCAGGGGTGGATTATGCCCGTTGACCAATGGGAATAAACAATAGTAGAAGACCATCACTTTTCACATATATTTGTGAGCTCTCAAATGCATCTGTGTGGACACTTTAGTAGACAGCATGCCTGATTACCAGGATTCTTGTATGGATCCAGCAACTGAGATGTAAACTAAACATAAAAGAATGAGGTTTTATGAAGAAAGAATCTGCCTCAAGTTGCAACTAATTCATAAGTTCATCTGCAGAGTGTTCCAGCAAAGAAATGAGCAGAGGTGGTTTGCCATTGCCTTCCTCTGCACAGTAGCCTTAATGTTTTTGATTTCTCATCCAAATACTAACCACAACCAACCATGCTTAGCTTCCAAGCTCTAATGAGCTTGGGTTTAGCTGGGCTATTCACGCTGGTTCTATGATTCTGATTTTAATTGCACTATTGTTGGTTTTTGATGTTAACAAAAGCATTAGCTGTATAATTAAATGAAGTGGAAAGGGTGTATTGCTCAGTGGCAGAATAGCAGCTTTGGAGGGAAGGGGGATTCATTTTCAATATTTCTATATAAATGGTAAACATTAATTTGATTAATTTAAAAATATGATAGTATATAGCACCCTCTTATAAATAATGAATTACATATCTTCCAAAGTACTCCCCCACCCAAGCTATGGTTGAAATGAATGTTATCACTTAAAAAAACTAAAATTGTAAAGACAATTACCATGAAGTTTAAAGAACTATAGCTAGCCCTTCTAAGAGGAAAAGCAGCATCCAATTTTTTTGTTTCCTACATGTTTAACAGGACAACCCTGCCCAGTGCTTTTTTAAAAGAACAGAACCTACCAAAACAAAAATTCTTATTACATCATATTCCCTCCCAACATATGTATCAATGTACTGGTATATTTGCCATAGCATCGACTTTGCCCTGATCCTTTTCTAAGGCTGAATATTTAGGATGATGAAACTATATAGTATTATGATGTCAATCTTTATGTTGTTACTTGCAGCAATGCCTGGGGTAAGGACGAGGACAGAATTAGTGTTAGCAGACAGAAGCTTGAAACTTTGTGGAGAAATTAATGTAGCTGGACTGAAAAGGACTTTAGATATAGCAGTTTTGCTGTGGGCGTAAGCTGTCAATCTTCTTTTTCCCCCTGAAATGAGTGGAAGATTGCAAATGAGGTTACTGTGTTTGATGTGTTCTTGTTATCTGTTATTTAATAAAGTCCTTGATAATTCTCATGATACTTCCAGATTTATAAAGGTTCATCCAGAACACATAAGAATTTTCTGAAGGTACACATGGATCATCACTCAAAGAAAGTTTTGGCATAATATCTTGTAACAAAATGCAAACATTAACATTCCCTTTACTATATTATAACTATGGGCAGAGGTATACTATAAATGTAAACTGGAAACAGGCTTCTCCAAGAAATTCTGAAATCAGTGGTTTTGTGAATTTCTAGAAATTCCTATGAAGTTCCCAGAATATCTGGAAGAATGGATCAAAGTTACCAGATGAAGTCTGTCAACTTCCAGTTTCCAGGAAGAACCTGATGATCTCTTGGAACTGTTCTGCCCCCCAAGTGAATCTGTTTTTGGTGCCCTGTACTTGGCAAGGCAGAGTGCGGGAGACACAAGCCAGGTTCAACAGTTCAAACAATTGGTTTATTACTTAGGAGAATTAAGACCCTAATTCCTCCCTTGGGTCTGTCTAAATCAAAGTACTTGCTTGTCCTGAGCTGATTTGAAGCTGTAGACTGTGTCTTCTCTTGGTTGCTTTCAAGAAAGTCCACTGTGTCTTGCTTCCTTTTAGTTTTTTCAGTCTTTGTCTGGTTCTAATTGCTTGTGCTCTGTATATCACCATAGACTACTATGTATCGACCACCATATACATCACGAATATTACAGTCTCCAGCTACCCTTGGCACTTTGCTCTGACTGAATGGCTAGAACTAAAACAGGGGATTGCTGGGTAAAGAAGGAAGACTGCTTCTTGGGAAATGTCTTAAAGGGATAGACGCTAACTATAATTCCCTCCCTTAGCAGAATTTACAATGAATTAAACCCATGCTAACTATGGGGAAGCTTAATGGGGAAATAACAAAAGCCTCTGTGGGGGCATGACAATAACTGCAACTGATCTATAGACTACAGTGATCACTTTCCCTGGAGAAAATGGCTGCTTTGCAGGATGGACGGTAAGGCAGTGTACCCATAAAGATCACTTATTTCCCCACATTCTGGGCTCCCCTGACTCCACCCCTCCAAATGCCCAGAAATTTCCCAAACCAGAGTTGGCTACCCTAGGCACAGCTATATTATTATTATTATTATTATTATTATTATTATTATTATTATTATTATTATTATTATTATTATTATTATTACCACCACCACCACCACCACCACCACCACCACCACCACCACCACCATCATCATCATCATCATCATCATCATCATCATCATCATCGTCATCGTCATCGTCATCGTCATCGTCATCGTCATCGTCATCATTGTAGATTTCACAGCTGCCAGATCTTTAGCTGGTTGTTGGCCTTCATTATAATTACAATTCATGGCAATGATAAACAGTAAAGGTGATAGTGAATCACCTTGGAAAATTCCTCGCTTAATGTTGACTGTTCCAAAGTTTTCATTTCCGACTGTCAGTTCAGTTTTCCACTGTCTCATCGCTTTTTCAGTGAATCCTCGAATGTTTTTGCTGATGCCAATTGTTTCCAAGCATTTCATGATCCAACTATGGGGCAGTGAGTCAAATGCCTTCTTGTAATCGATCCAGACCATATGCAAATTCGTTCTTCGATTCTTGCAGTTCTCCATTATCATTTTATCTATCAGGAGTTGATCTTTTGTACCCCCGCTCCTTCTTTTGTTCCCTTTTTGCTCCACTGTCAGGATGCTATTTACTTCCAAGTAGTCCATGATGTTATCTGCTATTATGCCAGTGAGATGTTTGAGCATTGTGGGTAAACATGTTATTGGCCTGTAGTTTCCAGGTGTTGCTCCTTTGGCTGGATCTTTCTGAATCAAGTATGTCTTCCCAGTTGTTAGCCATTGATCGATTTCACCATTTTGCATGGCTTCATTGAACTGCTTGGTCATTGCCGGGTGCAAACTGGTTAGGTATTTGATCATGTCCTGGTGCCGTCCAGTTTTTCATTTTCTTGCTTCAATTTGTTATCATATCAGTTGTTATTTCCAGCTCTTGCATTTGTTTTTGGCCAACACCTTTCTCAAAATCTTTTATCCACTGCGCCTTACTGTTATAATCTTTCTCATTTTCCCACAGATCTTTCCAAAACTGAAGTGTTGCATTTTTCTCTGGGTTTTTTTGCTTTCAACATTGATCTTTGTGTTGAGGCTTTGGTAGAAATGCCTTTGGTCTGAACGAAATTGCTGATTTTGTCTGTACTGGATGTTTCTTGCTTCGTATCTTTCAATTTTTCTCGCTGTGGCTGTCATTTGTTGTTTGGTGATCTCCAGTGCTTTTTCAATTGTTCTAGTGTCTAGCCAGTACCTTCTAATTAATTCTTTCATTATCTTGCCATTCTTTAATCTTTGGTCTTTCATATTTTTCAGGTTACTGGCATCTGATCTTAGTTTTCCGATCTTCTGTTCCAGACTAATTTTCCACTTTGGTTTTGATGGTTGATTTATCCTGGGTTTAGGTATTTCAATGCCCAGTTCTCTTGTGACCACTAGTGCCATACTGTACATGAGCTGATTAGTTTGTTGATGGATGTTGTTTCAATTGTCATCAATGCCATGTTTACATCCCTCATTATGGTTGCCAGGTCTTTTTTGGGCACCATTTTCAATGCTGGCAGTCTTTGTCTTTCCTCATTTGATTGTCCATACTGGATGAACTTTTCCCTTAGTTTTTTTGTCTTTCTGTCAGTCTATCAGTTTTTTCTGTCATGGGGAATTTCTCTGGTGGCTGTACTATTATTTTCTCCCCTGTGCTGGCATTTTCATCTAGCAGTTCTATTACGATCTCTCCTGTTGTTTCTGGAGTATGTACGGTTCTTTCTTCTGATGCTACAGTTGCTTTCTTTTCACAATTTTCTGGACTTCTTCCAGTTCTATCTCTGTAAACACTTTATTCCGTATGATGAATCGCCTTTGATCTGCCAGTCTTTGCTCAGTGATATTCGAATCTGGGTAGCGTTGTTTCCACAATTCGTACATTCGCTTCAAGTATCCTCTTTTTTCTGGCTCTGAGTTGTAGTAACAAGCCATGATGGCATGATTTTCTTGCGCACTATACTTCTTTCTTTTGGATGGTTGGTCCACTTGTAGCCCACTTGTCAACACATGTCCAGGGACCCCAGCATGCGACGCAGCCCTTGTTAACCCATGTGATGACCGATGCAGTATGGAATAATTTTTCGTTTGTATCACCATGTTGTATGAATTGGTGGACACTCTTTGTCTGGTTTCTCAGTTGAGACCTGTCTGGCATGGGAGCCCCTTCTGGTACAATACCCTATCTCCAGCATAGCTCTCAACATCATCGAAGCATGCAAGCCCCTTCCCCTGCTTTCACTTTCCACTCTCTCCACAGCAAGCAAATCCACTTGTAACACTATTTTAATGTTGCTTCGCTGCCAGAGCAGGATAGATTTGCCAGTGAGCACAGCTTTGTCCTGGACCTCTTCCCTCTGCTTGCAGCCAGTCCGACTAGTCATACCCCTCCACGCCCTCACACTGCTTTGCATGCCTCCACCTTGCCCTCCTCCCTGTTGGCGACTACTTCCCACTTCTTGTCCTGCCATATCTATTGCCCATGGTCTCCCTACTCCTGCATATCTTTAGATTTAAATAATAATAATAAGCATATTGATAGATTGATAAATCAATATGAATACTAAAAAGTATAAAAATATCAAGACTGGTCGATCAGTCTAAACACACAATTTGCCCCTGCTTTTGATCAACAAACTGGGAAATCTCCAGCTTGTAGTTATACACAATCCCCAGCCAATTGTCTTTGAAGTTGTGGAAACCTCTCCGTGCGTAATCAGCCAAGGAGTCAGGCAATTTAATACTTTCAATGGGTTCAGCATGCTTTTCAGAGGACCCCATCCTTATGTTAACAATGTTGTTGCAATTCAATTAAAGTATATAAAAAGAAAACAAATCCAGTGCATTTAAACGTTCAGGTGTTTTGAAATTTAATGTTGAAGATACCAAAAAAGTAGCCTTCAGCCACTGCAGTGAATTTCCTAGCAAAATCTCTTTGCTTTACTAACTGAAATATAAAATGGCTCTTCTGGCTGAACATTGTAGAACATGGGCTACCGTCAGTGCGTAGTATGGCATTTGTGTGGAAGTAAACTCACAGAGTCTAATGGAACATGTTTTGCATTCATGTGTGTTAAGGACTGTGATCCTAGCTATTTGATGTGGTGACCAATCTTTTTTCTTAATGAGCTGTTTTTTGCTCTGTTCTGCTTTCTATCCCTTTCCTTGAAATGTCCTTGACTTATTCTTGAAATGACTTGAACTCACTTATAATCATGGTCTACACCTGATGCTTTGTTTGGTATTGTGCATGATGATTTTATATATAAACAAAAGCTCTTCTTTTGGAAAAAAAGATAATATAAAAGACTGAATCAAGTGAAAAGAATGAACCAAAAGATTAAAGGGTAAAAAGTGAGTAAAAAACTCAGTATATAAAGATATAATTGGACAACTTTTGATTTAAAATCCGTTAACCATCTGTTGAATGTGTAAGAGAACTGTGGGGCTTTAATCTTCCCTTGTTGCCTCCATATTGAATTTGTATACTTTTAATCCATGGTAACCAAATTTAGGAGGAGGGTTTTCAGTGTGGTCTTCATCTTGAAGTTCCAGATGCGACAATATTCTTTTTTTTGTATTAATAAGGGAAATGGCACAGATATGACATAAGATGATTTTAGTGATATGAGGTCAAAGCTGAAAAGAGATCTTGTCCAGAATGGAAACACAAAAAGCTGTCTCACACAAGTCTGTCTTGTTCAGTGATTATCTGAAGCAGCTCTCTGAGGTCACAGGCTGACAGTCTTTCCCAATGCAGTTCTTTAACTATAGATGTGAAAGTTTGAATCTACATACAAAGCATGTGCTCTTCCACAGACCCCCCGTTTCTCCTTGAACATGACAATAGTCTGGCACTTCTGAGTTATTAGGTGGTGGTTGCAACGAACCTAATTTAACCATATGAACCAAACTTGGAATGATTTGAAATGCTCAATTTGAGTTAATCTAAATCAAGAGTCATACAACATGTTCAGAATATCAGATGATTCCAACTTCTGTGGGCTGCATGATTTCTGTGTGTGTGTGTGTGTGTGTGTGTGTGTGTGTGTGTGTGTGTGAAATCCCATCAAATTGCAGTGGAGTTTTCAAAGTGAGTGATTAAACAGAGGTGGTTTGCCATTGGCTCCCTTTTCAGAGTCTTTTTGGGGAGTCTCTCTTCCCAGCAGTGTCTCAGATTTGCTTCCATTCAACATCCCAGATGGTCCTGCAAAGAAACAAAAAATGCTTGCAGATAGAAAGGGAGAGAATTAGGCTGGGATAATTTTCTCTTACATGCTAAGTTTATGTTTACAGGGAGTTTTAAAAATAATGTATGTGAACACTCACACAAAATAACTATTTCTGAGAGGAGAATAATGTAAACTGCTTTTGTCCCCATTATGAAGAAAGGTGGGTATAAATAAAGTAAATAAATAATAAATAGAACTGAAGATGGGAGGTAGATAAATGTAAGTGGGTGAGAAGGAGAGAATGAGGCTGGAACGGAAGAGCATATGGGGATTGCTAGGGGGAGGGAATGAGGAAATTGTGTGTGGAGGGGGATAGAGGGAAAGTAAGATGCACCACAGAAGTCCTTGAGGGTTCCCCTACCATGCAAGTGGGCCTTGTCTAGCAGCTGGCACCACACAACTGGGTCACATTTTTCCCAGGTAAAGGCTACCAGGAGAGGGGTGGTGGAAGAGGGAATATTTAAGACAGAGGGGCAGGAGAAGGTAGGCTTGGTGGGCTGGAAATATAGTTGCCAACTCCAGGCTAGGAAATTCCTGGATATTTGGGGGCTGGAGTCCGGGGAAAGTGGGGTGAGAGGAGGGGAGGGGCCTCAGAAGGGTATAAGGCCATAGACTCCACCCTCCAAAGTAGCTATTTTCTCCAGAGAGCTAGAGTTGCCAATGTACAGGTGGGGGCTGAAGATCACCTAGAATTATAACTGTTCTCCAGATGACATAGTTTCCCTGAACAGCCTGACTTTGATTAGGAAAGCGCAGGGTAGAAATCAAATTAATTAATGAATAATAAAATGGATACTTTGGATTCTGTGACATTATACCATGGTGAGATCACTTCCCTGCCCAAACCTTACCCTACCAAGGCTCCATCTCCAAATCTCCAGGGAGTTTCCAACCTGGAACTGGAACTAAGGGGAACTAATCTCTATGGTTGGGAAATCTGCTGTGATTCCAAAACTCCAGTTTAGCAACCCTAGAAAAGAGAAGCGGAATAAGGAAAAGGGGAGATGCTATGGGGGCTTTTGGGAAAGGAAGAGAGGAAATAGTGAGAGAGAGGAAAATGAGATGCCTCATACAAGTTCTTGCACTTTCCTGCTTGTTGTAGCTATTAACAGGAAAATCTGTCCTGAATTTTAAAGCTATGATGCAAGATTCTGTGTTTACATCCCTCAGTCTTATTTGCAAAGGTAATGTCTGCATTCAGATATTTTAAAAAAAGCAGAACAAATTATGGTTTGTGATGAGAATGAACCTTGGAAGCTGTAGGACTCATATGGTCCTTCCTCTTTCATCCTCTCAATGCTTTGACAAAGTCAGAGGTGGGATCCAGCAGGTTCTCACAGGTTCCCGAGAGTAGGTTACTAATTATTTGTGTGTGCTGAGAGGGGGTTACTAATTGGTGATTTTGCCACGTGATTTTTGCCTTAGTTACGCCTCTCCTCTCAGCAGTAGTGCGCAGAACTTGAAGCAGTCTAGCCGGAGGTGCACCAGCGTGCATGGCAGCCTGCGCTTGCGTGCATTCGTTTCCCGCCAAGGACCAACACAGCGGCTGTGTCATTGCCACAGCCCCGCCCAGGAATGCCCCACCCCCGGAATGCCCAGCCACGCCCCCGTTGTGCCCTGCCCAGCCCCATTGGTGCTACACCACAGTTTGAATCCCACCACCATGGGAACCTGTTACTAAAATTTTTGGATCCCACCACTGGACAAAGTACAGTTTGTTGCCTATAAGCAGGATTTGAAATGATGCTTGATCTTGAAATGATCTTGTGTGACCACCCTGGTTTGCAGGTGAGAAAGAAACTGCAACTTAATAAGGGGCTTGATTTGAAGAACATAATAAATTGCAGTTAATTCTAAACAAAGCGCTGTTCAGTCTGGAACAGCATGTGAAGAGTGAAGAGAGAACAGAAAGTAAGTGGAGCATGTGAGTTCAAGGACTGTCAGGCCATGGCTGCCAAAGAGGGTGGGGGCTCAAAACACTGGGGCCCTTGGTCACCCTGGGGACTCTTGTAACCAGGCATGTCATATGATTTGTGTTCATATAAAGTCTAAATTTGGCTCAGGTAATCTGAAAATGGGACCAGCAGTCCCATTTGGGTCTTTATTTGGGTCTGGAGAACAGCTAGATTTGAATTCAGTAGCACCTTAGAGCAAGAAGATTTTTTTTGGGGGGGGGGAATGAACTTTTGAGAATCAAAGCTTCCTTTCTCAACAGTCGTGTTCCTGGTTTGTTCTCATCATCAACAACTAACTAGATGAGGCCATGTTGCTCACTCAGAATGCAAAGCATAAATTAAAAGCTGGGCTTGTTTGTAACTGTTAAAACAATTAGCTTGGAATTCTACAGCTTGCATTTAGGTCACTGGGAGGAGAAACAAAGTAAGGCCTTGACCAAAGAAAGACATAAGATCTTTTCAAAGGCACAAAATTGTATATGAGGAACAGATTACTGAAACAGAAAGATCTGGAAGCAACAGTCATGGGTTGATAGAAGAAAATAACACTTGAGCTACAAGTGCATTCAGGTCAGGGTTGTATTTAAAAAAAATACTCACCAAGAAGACAATGAAGCTTGACTGGAGAGATACTTTAATTATGAGCTAATTTACAAAGCAAAGCAAAACAAGATCATTTGGATAGAAGACTATCAGAAGATGCTAATTCTTTGCTTAAATTATTTTCCCTTACCTAAAAAACCCTCTTATTTTCATAATTATATTTTATGATTGCATTTACAAGGTTGGGTGGGCCCTGTTCACTCACCTACCCTGATTGTGGACAGTGTACGCGACCAATTTGAGTAATCTGAAGTCTTGGTTGATACATGTTTATAGTAATATCATTCTGATGAAATGCTATGGCTTTGTGTGTCTGTATGTGTATACACACACACACACACACACACACACACACACACACACACACACACACACACACACACACACACACACACAACTTTAGGAAGGAGCACATGTGGGAAAGATGGAACCCTGCTAAGCACAGGCTGTCTTGCAAATCAAGACAGACTTTTGAAGGGAAAAAATCCCCCATCTCATTCCATGCTCATTGTAAAGCATTAGCAACATTTCTGCAGTCAGGAAAACCAGATTTAGAAGAAGGAATATACTGTGAGTTTGTGAACATTTGCTTCAGTTTTTTAAAATGCACATTGTTTGTGATCTGAGACTATTTTTATTTTCATGAATATTCATAGGAGTATGATCACAAATGATAACTGCATTTACATATCACACTTTTAATAAGATGACCAGCACTGAAACTAGTGGTGTGGCCCCTGCATTGTATTGAATCACCTTAATCTATAGATATTTGTGTGTACAAGAGCAGACTTTTGTGCCAAGATTCAGGATTGGATCCCATATATGCAGAAGGGCAATTTTGGGATTTCCTACTATTTTTTTTACACGTCAAAGTTCTTTGGCTGAGTTTAAGAAGTTTCGTGACCACATTTCTAAATTTAAATCTGAGGACAAGCCCTAGAACAGCGGTGGCGAACCTATGGCACGGGTGCCAGAGGTGGCACTCAGAGCCCTTTCTGTGGGCACGCGTGCACAGAGTCCGTCATGTGGAGGGATGGAAAATCACCCCCCCACACACACACACATATCTAGGCTGGCCTGGGTGCGATCATTTACCTGGGAGTAAGCTCGGTTGCTGGCAATGGGGCTTGCTTCTGAGTAGACCCTCCTAGGGTTGTGATTTACCCATTTGAAGCATTGCACGGTTGCTTCACCAAGCTTACTCCTGAGTAACACGTTTCTAAACAAAACCTCAGCATTCAAATTAAATTGCCGTGTTGGCACTTTGCGATAAATAAGTGGGTTTTGGGTTGCAATTTGGGCACTCGGTCTCGAAAAGGTTCGCCATCACTGCCCTAGAAAGTCTAGTGAAGCATCCATAGCTGGAATGTGAATGTGTTCTCACAGAAGCTGGATCTGGGAGTCCTGGGGTTATGAAAAGTAATCAAGCACTGCCATTTGTGGAGAGAGGGAAAACACACATATGCTATTGATCAGTAATAATTTGCATTACTATTATTTCATTTTCATGAAAAAATGTGTTTCAATACAACATGTTCTGTTGTTGGATTTATGGTCACTCTTATTTTTAGCAGCAATAGATTATGAGACCCAAAACTGTTTACCTCATTCTCCTCTCCTCCATTGTATTCTCTCATCAACTCTGAGAAGTAGGTTGAGATGACAGTGTGTGACTGGCCTAAGGTGACCCATGAAGCTTCCAGGGCTGGGTGGGGATTTAAACTTCCATTTTCCAGATCCTAATCAGGCACTCTAACTGCCATACTATGCTGGGTGTTTCTGAGAACTTAGAAATTTCTGCCTATGAGTGGCATAGCACCAAGGGGGCGGGGTGTGTGTGCGCATGATGCACTTGGCATGCTCCAGTGCAGGGGTGTGGCAGGGGCATTCCAGGGGTGTTCCGGGGCGGGTGTGTGGCAGGGGCGCAGGGCACACATGTGCCCTGGGTGCAGTTCCCCCTCACTCCAACCCTGCTACCTATTAATAGTTCTGTTCACAAAACACAAGCATCCACAACATATCTTACAGTATTAGCTATGCTCATAATAAATAGAAAATGTATCTGAAATACAATGATCCATTTCAGAAAAATTACCCTTCTAATGAGCTATGCCAATTCCACACTGCAAATTTTGCAAAGCTACTAATTGTGTGCATGTTTTTTAAACATGCATACTTTTTGGTACCTCTGTGATTTAATCTTGGTTTGCCCTTCACTTATATGGCCTTGTTTACAACATTGTGTCACACTGGTGCTCATGGTGTGATGTCTCCTTTTCCACATCACCTGGGGCAAAGATGGTCCGAGACCCAGTACCAGCTGGCTGAACTGTGTTTTCTGGGTATTCCTCTAGGATTGTCTTCTCCAATTTGTTTTGACTGCTTTGCTGCTGGGCTGGCCTAGTGGTACATTGAGTTAATGTACCACCTTGAAGAATCTACTGCCTCTCATGCTCCCTCTCTTCAATCCACTGGCTAATTAATGCTTTCTGGATGCTCTTGTTTCAGTGCTCATTCCAAGTGTCCATTACCCATGTTCTATTTGATTCTTCTGTCAATCTGAAGTTGCTCAGCCTGTTGTACTTGGATGAATATAATGCTCAGAGTTGCTTTTAGGAAGTTTTTAATTCTTTCACTGCCAATTTGTCAAGGGCAGCTACAGTAGCTCAATTCTTCTTTTTTAATGAAGGATCTTGAGAACTGAGTGCACAAAGGCAATGATACCAGCTGGAAACTAGGGGTAAGTAATACTGATGCTTCCTTACAGAAAGTCACATTTTAGGACCTTGCCTCCCTTTTCACTGAAATCTCACACTGATATATTACAGAATATGCCAAGTAGCAATGATTACTGTGCCCCTGTAGATTTTCATTTCAAATCAGCTTGAATATATTACCTAATGCATGAGTGCTTGAATACTCACACATCAACATTTGAGAATCTGAGTGAGTGAGAGAGAAAGAGAGAGAGCATCACCAGAATAAAGACGCTCCCTTCTCTTTATCCACAGTGCACCTACCAAAATTCCCTCCTTGTCAGAGCTGTTAAAGGGATAGGAACTCCTATGACTTATAGGGCATAAATTCATCACATGCAAAAATTCCCGTAACCACTAAACCACACTGAATGGTTGAGGGTTCCTTAATTTACTTTCTTTAAAAAATTGTTTATGTTTTTGTCAGTGGCTTCAGCTCTTCAGTTTTGCTGTTGGTTTTGTATTGCATACACATGTTGTAGTGTAACTGGCATGGTATTTATATTTAATACAAGAGGACACCCTCAAAACTCACATGTATGAAGTTCTGCTCCCTGTTTGTGAGATTTTTTGTATTTTAAAGTGTTTTTTCAGTTTTGGGCCTGCAGGGTGTGCAGTTTTTAGGCTAGCAGCACCAAGATTTCAGGGATCTCCTGATGATACCACCCAAGTTTGGTGAGGTTTGGGTTATGGGGTCCAAGGTTATGGAATCCCAAATGGGGTGCCCCATCCCCCATTGTTTCCAATGGGAGCTAATAGGAGATGGGGGCTACACCTTTGAGGGCCCATAACTTTGGACCCTCTGAACCAAACTTCACCAAAGTCTCCTAAAGATACCCTTAAAGTTTGCTGCTGCTAGCTTAACAATTGCACCCCTGACAGCAGGCACCCTCCAAATTCCCCCAGATTCTCCTTTTAAATCCCCCCCCTTCGGCATGGATTTAAAGGGAGAATTAGAGGTCCCCAGTTTAAATATTGAAAGTGATGCTGTTTCAGGGTGGGGGAGAATCCACGCCCAAACATCATCACTTTCAATGTTGTTTTAACTGGGGACCCCAGATTCTCCCTTTAAGGTGGATTTAAGAGGGGAATCTAGGTTCCCTAGTTTAAACACCATTGAAAGTGATGCTGTTTGGGGGTGGATTCCAGCATCACAGTGGCTGCCCATGGGGGGGGGGGGGCGCACAAAACTCACATTTTGCACCAGGCTCCATTTTCCCTAGCTACATCTCTGCCCCGAAGGGAGGGCAGAAGGGACTGCCAGCTTGGAGCCCAGCCGGGGGGGGGAGGCGGGGCAGGGGAGTCTGCCATCCCTAGCCTTGGAGAGCTGCTTTTATAAGCACTGAGGCTAGGGGCAGGGCTTGGGGAGGCAAACCCACCCCATTAAAAATCTATATCTACGTCCCTGTTGCCTGCCCATCCCCTCCTCTCTACTTTCCTGCCCACCCAGTCACATGCCCACCTGCCAAACCATCTGACTTTTATTGTAGCAGTGGCAGCAGTTTCTTTTGGGGTGGTGGTCCAGAAGGCTGCTATCAGACAGGATGGGGGGGGGAGGCAGCTGAGACTCTCAGCCCTCCTTGCCCACCCATCCAACTCCAGGGCTGCCATTTTAGTAACAGGTCTGGTGGTCATTGTGGAAATCAGCAGAAGTGGATCCTGCTCATTCTTGTCCACTTGCCTACCTTCAGTGCTGCTGCCTTGGTGGCAGAGAGAGGGGACAGCAGAAGCTCACCTTCCAATTTCCTTCAGCACCATGATCTTAACAGCAGGCACGGGAGGAGGAGGGGAATTATTCTTCTAATCTCTCACCCACGCACAGTAATGGTCAGGAGGCAAATGCAGAAACTTCTCTTTTTTTTGGGAGGGGGGTTATTTTGTAATACCTTTTTAAAGGTTTGGGATTTTTCTGCACATCTCAGGGTGAGGTGGGGGCATCCCCAGAAGTTAATAAAATTTCCCTTCTGTCAACATGGCCCTAGTTGGTGGATTTAAGTATTCATATATCGGTCCAACTTGACTATTAGATATCTTGATGTTATACTACTTATATAAAATGCTGATTTATTGATTCATAAATAACATTGAAGATTTATAGATTTTATGAGAATAAATAGAATGTGAGCATGTTTTTTAAAAAATCAAACTTTCAACTCACACAAGAGTGACACAAAAGCAAAATGTGGTATTTCAGTCTGAAACTCTAGGGATGAGAAATTCCACATTTTACACTACAAGTGTGATCACTGGAAATAATAGAAATGCTTATGGTTTCTCCAGTATTAACTTTTTACAAAGTGGGTCCTTGTTTTGATTGCAAATTGGTGTGTTCAAGGAATGAAGATTTTAGAATATTGTATTAAACAGTTAAAATTGTTTTCTTTGTAATAAATATTAATAGTAAATTACTCTTAAAAAACAATCTGGTATACTTCTAATTTTAGCAAACCACCATGACTGTTCTTTGTGTCTATGTCTAGAGATACTGATATGCCAATGGAGATGTGCAGGCTAAGAATGTGTTATAGATGTTCATATACCTCTGTATTTAATACATTTTATTCATACATGATTTGTGAAGGTTTTGGAGAAAGTATTTTAATCAGCACTCTGACATTTTAAATGTAAGGACTATAATAAAAAAATCTGGCAGAAAAATGCAGTAGTAATTTTCATTTCAAAATCTGTTATCATTAAGGAATTCTCCAAGATTATGTCTCAGCAAGCCTGAGCTTGGGAGGTGGGGGTGGAAAAAAAAAGAGCAACAGCTTTAAGCATTAATGTAGTTAATCCCACCATGTAGCACTTGGTCATAGGGAGGATTTGGAATTAAGACTCAAATGGTGATATTTCAAGGGGAAGGTCAGTTTGAATAAAAAACAATATTTTGCATTTTCTCAATATGTTCTCCTTTTAGAGCCTGGTTATGCTGTGCCAACAAGAATGAATGAAAGAAAGCGTGCTGAACATACTTGGAAGCTGGGCCATTTTATAGTTTCCATTTTGCAGATAGCAAAATAAAAGCAGGTAGCATCCTTTAAAAGGAAGGAAATAAAATATCAAATTCAGATTGAGGAACTCTACTAGCCATTTCCAACAAAAGACAAATGCCACATAAAAATGTGGGACACCCTTTTTATTTATTTAGTTAGACCAGGTCTATGCTCCCACTCCCACTCCCTAGAGTTGCTTTGATGGATTAGGCATTTATATGGTTAATTTGAAAAAGTGCAATTCAGTCAGAGCAGGAGCACCAAGCGTTAACCAGAGTGCAACCTGATTGGCTGTCAGAAATGCAGTAGCCAGGAGCTACAGATAGGTTGTTCTGAAAAGCCTGACAGAAAGACAGTGGGGAGAAGAGGGGAGATTTTTGAAGGGGGGCATGGTGGAGCTTGAAGGGGGATGGGGTGGGAAAACTCTTGCCAGGCTTCTAGGGATTGATGGGCAACATGGGTGTGCCTACCTGTCCCTGCGGAGTTCCGCAGAGAGAGAAGGTAAGTGTGGGGGGAAACGGAAGCCCCAAAAATGGCACCTCCAACCCGATGCCATCTCCACACCACCGGCAGGGAAATGCTGTTTCCCAAAAGCCTCGCTCAATGAACATTTCCACCCCAGTGTGTGTGTGTGTGTGTGGGGGGGGAATGAAGCACGGCACTGCCTTGTGCAGGCAACAGCCATGCGAACAGTGTCCCAGGGATGGCGTTTTTACCATCCCTGGGGCGCTGTTTTTGCCCTGTGCGGACTCCGCCCTAGAACTGCAACTGAATTTCAGACTTGGTAGACTAGTTCTTTGGGGTGTGGATTGTATGGCATTATGCCATATTGATGCCTCTTGCTTCCCCAAATCCTACCCTCCCCATGCTCTACTCAACTTTACAGGAATTTCCCAATTCAAGAGTTGGCAAGCCTGTCTCCAGGAAACCTGCTGATGGCTTGCAAGTAAAACATAAGAAAAACCCCCAACAGATAAAAAAAAGTTAAAATTAATTGCCACCCAAAGGCAGGACTGTTCTGCTCTGAGTCCCCAAAACCACAATAATGACACACACTCTTGTCTGTGGGGTAAAAATTTGGCCATAGTCAAGCTGTTTTATTGACAAAGGCTGATAAGAAGCGTGAGGCACAGCATGGGGATCTGATCAGCACAATGGGCAGCCTGAGTGCTGTCCCCCAGTGAAACTTTCCTCCAACCTGCCTGTTGGAGGAGCCTGTTAATCTTGCGCAGCAACTGTGGAACTCAGCCAGTCAGAAGACTCTGTGCTGGATATCCATTTTGCTCAGCGCAGCAATAGTGGAACTCAGTGGGGCAGAAGGCCCCCTGCTGAAGAACCATTGTACTGCTAAGGGGTGCAAGCCTCAGTAGCCCCTGCCTGGGCGTCCTGCCTCATGGCTTGCTCCACCCCAAACCTCTTAAGAGGTTATTACTAAAGAGGGTAGCACCCCAGCTCCCCTCACCATCAGATAAGATCCCATGCGCAACCCACCAAAAGAGCAGGGAGACCACCCCCACTTCCACCAAACGCTTCTCACAACCCAAGCCAATCACACCACACTGACCTTAAGCTGTGTGGACAAAGGCCCAACCCTCAGACTGACGAGTGATCCCACTGGCCCGAAACAGCACCTGGGTCCTAAAGGAAGTGTCGTGATGTCAGATGAATCTACCACCCAGGCCACGAGGGAAGCAGGACACTGCCCTGCGTGTTTTTCACCTGGCCATATGCCCTGCCAGTTATTCACATGGCAGTCCACTCACTCAGGTGCAAGGTGTACTGCTGAGCATGCCTCTTGAGCAACTGCGCCCAAGAGATTACAATACTTGGCATGAGCCGGCCTACATTGTTTAAAGTTAAGGTGACCAGATGGTCACCTTTGTGAACCGGGACCGGGGAGGGGGTACTGCCTTCTGGGGCTTGCCGTTTCCAGCCCTGTGACAGGGCGGCAAACGGCAAGCCCCAGAAGGCTGTGCTCCTGCGGCCGCGCGTGCATGCTGTTCCAGGGGTGGGCATGGCTGCTGGGCTCCAAACAGCAGGCTCTTGTGGCAAAGCGCGCGCGCGGGGGGGTGTTTGCGTGGAGGAAGGGGCCTCGTGCTGAGCCAGGGCAGGTGGCTTTCAGGTGAATTCTGCTGCCACCAACCCGTCAGCAGTGGCTCTCCTGTGCCTCAGGCCCTGCCCACCTGTAGAGGGCAGTGCCAGGGACTAGGCAGGCACCCAAAGGAAGGGCACCTGCTGCCTTCTCTGGTATTTGCCCTGCCCCAAATGAAACCTGGGACAGAGGCTGAGACTCCCGTGACTAAGGCATGTGCGCGCGGGAGGCTGCCGCACTGCCTTGCGCCCCAGAAGGCAGTGCGGCAGCCTCCCAAAAATTGGGACAATTTGAAGAACCCACGGGACGTGGGACAAATTGTTTAAAGGCGGGTCAGCCTATTTAAAGTTGGCAACATGGCTTGAGCAAAGCCACTCACTCGGGTGTGAAGAAGAAGAAGAAGAAGAAGAAGAAGAAGAAGAAGAAGAAGAAGAAGAAGAAGAAGAAGAAGAAGAAGAAGAAGAGTTTGGATTTATATCCCCCCTTTCTCTCCTGCAGGAGACTCAAAGGGGCTTACAATCTCCTTGCCCTTCTCCCCGCACAACAATTACCCTGTGAAGTAGGTGGGGCTGAGAGAGCTCCAAGAAGCTGTGACTAGCCCAAGGTCACCCAGCTGGCGTGTGTGGGAGTGTACAGGCTAATCTGAATTCCCCAGATAAGCCTCCACAGCTCAGGTGGCAGAGCTGGGAATCAAACCCGGTTCCTCCAGATTAGATACACGAGCTCTTAACCTCCTACGCCACTGCACCCAACAAGAACCTTTCTTGAGTGGCTGCACCCATCTTGAGCAGCTGGGGCAAAGTGCTTAGCACAAGCTGGCCTACAGAGTCCCAAGGTGCCAGCCTGGCTCAGGCATTGTCCAATCACTCAGATGCGAAGGTGTCCCACCAAGCACCCTTCACGAGCAGCTGCGTCCCCCTTGAGCAGCCATGCCCAAAGAGTAAAGTACTTGGTATGCACTGGCCCACAGTGCTCAGAGTTGCTGACATGGGTTGAAGCACCATGATGTGTTAAACTGTCAACCAGTCATTCTTCCACAACTGGATCACAAGGCTGTCCGGATAATGAGGGTGTGGAACATCCGCACAACAGCAACTTCCCCCCGCCCCAACACCTGCCTCTGCTTTCTGTCCAGGAAACATGCACTTGTGGTGGCAGGCCCAGGTTCCATGCTCTCACATAGAGTGAAGTCCAATGACCGATGCTGTGCCCCACGATCCACCCATAACACACGGGACCTGTAGAAGCTAAGAGATTATAAGAGTTAATTCTTGGGAAATGGTCTGCCAACAGGCCCATTCCTGCCTGGAATGGTCTGCCAGCAGGCCAGCAGCACCAACAGGCCCATTCCTGAACCCTTTTGGTGGGGGGAGGGGGGAGGAGTGCAGTTGTTTCGGAGGCGATCTCGATGCAAAGGTAATGCAAACTGTGTGTGAACAGCAGCCGGCCCAGGCTGTCCAGGGCCATGAGAAACCCCCCCCACAAGCTGCTACCAGGATCGTGATGCATCACTAAAATCAACAGGGGGCAATTGACCCCGGGGCAGCCCATGAGGTAGGCTGCGGTAGCTGTTGAGCAAAGCCCACCGCACGGGGGAAGCCTGTAGTGTTATTGGGGTGCCACAGAAGCTCTGGTTAAGTCTTTGAGTGGCACAGCCTGATGCATAAGGATGAAAACGGAACCATTGGCCCCAAAAGCATGCCCAAATTGGGAAAAGTCAAGGAAGGGCAAATCCCTCTGTATGGTGGTAGTGGCCCCTCGGGAGGATCATTTGCTCTGACCTGTCACACCACTTCTGGGGGTGCCACCATCATGTGACCAAACACAACCGATAAAATCAACCAAGAATGGCAACATCTAAAACCTACGTGCCATTCACTAGATTGGAGTCACTGCACTGTCATATTCTATGTCTTTCTTACAACTGAGAAAATTAAAGTAAATTTCTGGCAGTTGGTGACAGGTTACCACTCTACACCATAAGTGTGTGGCTAATATTTTTTTTGTTATTATTTGAAAATTGCTGGGAACCAGACCCTCACCTGAGGGAGCAGCAGTGGCGTACTGGCTAAGAGCAGTGGCTAAGAGCAGGTGCACTCTGATCTGGAGGAACCGGGTTTGATTCCCAGCTCTGACGCTTGAGTTGTGGAGGCTTATCTGAGGAATTCAGATTAGCCTGCGCACTCCCACACACGCCAGCTGGGTGACCTTGGGCTAGTCACAGCTTTTTGGAGCTCTCTTAGCCCCACCCACCTCACAGGGTGTTTGTTGTGAGGGGGGAAGGGCAAAGAGATTGTAAGACCCTTTGAGTCTCCTACAGGAGAGAAAGGGGGGATATAAATCCAAACTCTTCTTCTTCTTCTTAACCAGGACTACAGTTTGAATCTAATGTAAATGTGGTTCCCTTGAAGGCCCTTCTCAAAGTAGAGCTAACATATCTCCTCAAGTACACTGCAGACAGGGAGAAATTTTCAGAGTGGAAATTTGCCTGTAGGAGAATGGAGAATTATGAAAATAGTCAGTGACTTCAATGGTAGTTAGCCCTTGAAGTTATGGGGGTTGGTTAAAATTGCTGTCGAGTCACAGCTGATTTAAGGTAACCCTGGAGGGTTTCCAAGGGAACAGAAGTGCAGAGGTGGTTTGCCACTGCCTTCCCCTGCGTGCAAACCCTGAACTTCTGTGGTGGACTCCCATCCAACTACTAACCACAGCTGCTTAGCTTCTGAAATCTCATGGGATAAGAGTAGCCTCAGCCATGTTGTCACCCAATTATTGGCAGAAATTATTACACAATTCATAAACAACATCAACTGCAAAGCTGTCTCTCTTTTCTCTCTCTCTTTTTTTTTTTGAGAAATGAGGCTGCAACAGGCATGCCAGTGGCTGGGGTCGACCTTCCCCTCCCAAGCGAGCCACCTCAGAGGCTGAAAGGGGGAAGTCCTCCACCACGATGGCTAGTGGCTGGGGTTGGCACTGGGCTGGGCCCGCAGACTTAAGCTCCACAGGGGTCTAAATCCCTCACCCCATGCCTGCTGTGTGGCCGTATTCCTTCCCTCCCCCTTTGAAAAGCAGGGCACAGTGGACCTGGCCGACACCAAGCCCATGGCCCATCCCCTCACGGACCGCGCGGGCATACCCCAGCCCCAGTGCGAGACCAGGACCAAAATCTCCCCCTGGGAGGTGGGATGCAGTGGGCCGCACTGGACCCCCCGGGTGGCAAGTGGCCCACAGTCCCAGTCCATCATCCAGGGGCACGATGGCTGCGGCCCGCCTCTGACTGCACCAGGCATCTCCCAGCAGGCAGTGCCAGGCCGGCAGGTCCCAGCTCTGCTGCAAAGCTGGAAGCAGAGGCTGGAGTCCTCCTTGATACTGGCCGCTGCCCTGCACTCCAACAATGAGTCCTGGGCCAGGTGGAGCCTTAAAAGGCTCTAGCCCTTCTGAATGCCATCATGGCATCCCTGGCATCATGACATCTCTGCCCACCCTGGGCATGGCTGCTGCCTGCCCTTTTGCCCTTCAAGGGCAGGTGCAGCAAGGCTACCTCCCTGTGCCCTTTTCCCGGACATCAATAGCAGCTGCACTAACTTGCGGCCGCTTCTTTAACATTTCACACAGCGCTGAAAAAACCCAGAAAAAACTTTAAAAACTTTTAATGAAACATATCTAGAGTTGACTATAAACAATTTCAAAAATTAATATTTAATTTAAAGCCTGATTTAAAAGGAATGTTTTAGCCTGCCACCTAGAAGTGCCAGGAAAGCCTCTAGGAGAAGGGACTTCCATAAATAATGTGCCACCTAGGGTTGCCATCATCCAGGTGGGACTTGGAGTTCTCCTGGAATTACTTCTGATTTCAGGGATAAGTTCCTCTGCAGGAAATGGCAGCTTTCAAGTATAGACTCTATGAAATCATGTTCCTGTTGAACTGCCTCCTGTCCCCAAACTCTGTGCTTCCCAGGCTCTGCCCCCAAATCTTCAGGAATTTTCTAAGTTGAATTTACAACCCTACGCCACCAACAAAAAGACCTGTCTTTCAAGGTTGCCACCCATCTCACATCTGCATACATAGAGCTGAGAGACCAGGGTTTGTATGGAGAATCTTAACTGGCAGGATAGAAAGTATGGCGGAAGGTGGTCCTTCAGGCATCCTAGTCCCAAGCCCTATTGGCAAGCACAAGCTTATTGAACAGTGCCTGGAAACAAATGGATATCCATGCAGGTTTTTCAAACAGAGGGCAGGGATATAATCCCTATACCTGACTTCTGACAATTATCTGGCTGCCACATTAAGGAGCAGTTGGAGTCTGGACAGTTTTCAAAGGCAGCCCCACGTAGAGTACATTACAGTAATGTAACCTGCATGTAATCAGAGCATGGATCACTGTGTCCAGATCACACTTCTTCAGGAAGGGCCAAAGCTGACATATCGGTGGCAACTGACAAAAGGCATGACAGGTCACAGAGAAGGCCTCTGCCTCTAACCATAGGTCATGATCCAGCAGCACCCTCAAGCTACAAACCATAAGAAGGCAAAGCTAGCTTATGATTACCATGTCTAAGATGATCTTTTCTCCCCCACTATGGTACTTTTTACATTTGTATTAACACTTTTCTTTTTAACTCCATGCAATGTTGTATTGTATGATGTCTTTTATTTATTTTAAATGTCTGTATATTTTAATTGTTTGTATATTATGTATTACTGTATAGCCTAGATGCCAATAAAGGCCTTGGATTGGAACCTGTTGTTGCTATTAAGTATTTAAAGCAGACACATGTTTAGGGGGGACAGAGGGGCCCTTTGCCCCAGGTGTCACTTGCATGTGTCATGTGGTGGGCACATTTGGTTGGCCTCCCCCTCCTCCCCTCTGCCATGAGGTGCTGCGGGTGGCTTCCTCCTGTGCTTCCTCCTGTGCCCCCACCCACCAGCCTCTGCCTTAGACTGCTGTCACCTGCCTCTGTTGGCCATCTGCCGGCCTGCCCCTTCCCTGAGATCTGAGGCTCCTCGGGCCTTCACCCAGCTGCTAAGGTCCACGGCATGCAGAGAGACAACAAGCAAAAGCCACCTGGCATGAGTTGAGCATGTGAAGGAGAAGGGCTTCTGAGCATGTGCAGAGTATGCTCAAGCTGGTGTCTGCTGTTGTGTGAGGAAGCTCTGGCTGGCTGCCTCTGCAGGTGTGCCAAGGGCTTCCTGATAGATTGGGGACAGCAGTGGCTTCTCGTGCCTCTTCCTCCCTGCAGAACACATTCAGCAGTGCAGCTGTCCTTTTAGCTGTTCAATGGATAAAAAGCTCCCTGGCAGTGGGGCAGCTCCTCAGTGTAGTAGGGCATGCAACCTGCAGGGGAGGCAATTAGCATCAAGGAAGCTGAGTAAACCAAGACACATTGCTGGTATTTGGAAGAGAAGCAGCACTCCTTTTGGTGGGTGGTGGTGGTGAATGAATAACCAACAGACTTCGGCTACCACAGACCTTCCCTGCACCCATCACTGATTAAGCTTGGTAGTCAACACTCCCATCCCAAAATCATGGAGCCTGTGCCTGGTGCCCAGAGTGGCAGCTGAGTACAACTATGTACTTTTGGGGCTGAAAAAGCGCCAAAGATCAGAGCCTGCAGAGCAAATGTTCTGGGGCAACCTTCAGCAAATGGCGGCAGGGAGAATCCCTTCAGCTGCACACAAAATGTTGACTACAAGCTGAGGGTGAAACTGACCAGAGAGCAAAACAGTCAGGACTTTTCCCTCTGACTCCTTTGCTGTCTGGAAATCACACCAGAAGCTGCCTCTTTTTAAGGTGTCCCATAGGCATCTTATTTTGGGTGTGCAGATTTGAAAAGAGGCAGTCACTACTTTTTAAGATGTCCCACTGATGTCTTTTTTGTGCTGTGCAGAACAGACCCTTGTGTCTCTGCATGTACCACTTTCAGAGTCAAAATGGAATACTTTTTCATATTCAAAACAACAGCAAAGAGATGGAATCATAATGGTGTAATAGCTAAAGTATCAGAATAGAATTTGGGAGACCCAGGTTTGAATTAGAGCTGCAAATCTCCAGGTGGGACCTGGAGATCTTTCAGAAATACAAAAGATGTCCAGATGACAGAGATGAATTCTGCTGGAGAAAAGGGCTGCTTTGGAAGGTGGACTCTATGACATTATACCCCACTAAAGTCCCTTCCTTCCCCAATCCCCACTTTCCCCATGATGCACTCCCAAAATTGTTAGGAGTTTCTCATTTCTAATTCAAATCCTCAAGCTGCCATAAAAGCCTGCTGGGTGACTTTGGGCCAGTCACTTGTCTTAAACAAGTGTCTAATTTTTTTAAAAAAAGGAGCAAGGCAGGCCTCCTTGGGGATGGCATTCTCTTGGGACCATGACCAAGAATGCCTTTTCCCACATCACCACTTGTTGCATTCCAGATCACTGGGGAATGTTGATGATCTAGGTATTTGGGTAGATTCATTAAGGAATGAAATGATCCTTGCATTTTAAATGCACTTGAAATATAGGCTTTTTCCACATGCCAGTTTACCACAGATTATCCAAGATGTCAAATCATTTGGCTTGGAAATGCTTTCTGGGAAAGTATTCCACACACCTCCATTCCCTCCATAGTTTTAGCATCCCCCCCTCACCCCCTTGTCATTTTATTCTGTACAGTATTGCAAAACAAGTAGTATTCCTGGTGGGGGTTAGACATCAACTGTGATGTGGTGGGTGACAGAACAGGACAGTTCCCCCCACTTTTTTTTGCACAGTAAACATCTAACTCAAATGGGTGTCCAAATCCAGAGCACCAGCCACCATATGTTTAGGAACACCAACATGTATTCAACAACTCTCCCAGCTCTAAAATCTTGATCCACATTGCTATTCCAAGTCTGCTTTGCATTGCCCTAAAGTGGCTGAAATCAATGGACTATTGAACTTTTGCTAATACAGTCCAATTTTCTCATGTTTTAAAGTAGTATATTTTCTTGGAAAATTTAAGTGGAGTGGGGGGGGGGGTTAATGGAGTAGTTGAGCACCCTGTATTTGGACTGCCCAAATTGTTGTCTTGTTAAAAACCATAATGACTGTATCCTAGTCAGAGGCGTAGCAAGGGGGAAAATCGCCTGGCGCACCAGTGTGTCCTCTGCTCCTGTCCTGCCCCAGAACGCCTTTGCCCCACCCTGGAATGCCCCTGCCACACCCCCAGAACACCCTCACCACACCCCCACAGGGGCGCATGCCCGGTGCGTCGTACCCCCCATGCCCTTGGAGCTACACCTCTGATCCTAGTGCTAACTTACTGCATCATTTTATTGACAATTCTATCATTAAAAATAAAAATAGCATGGTAAATGGGTGGAGGGGTAGGAAGGCAATAATAACAATCACAACAACAATCCAGGCTGGGAGAGTGACTGGGTACTCTTCTGTCTCCTCCTCAACGCAGCAAGGGGGAGAGAACTGCTGAAGCAAATCTCTTGAGTCTGATCCATCTTCTTCTTTCTGCCTTGCAACCACCGCCATCAATTCACACCAACATCCCACTAAAAGACCAATGAGGGGAGGGAGGAAAGAGATCCAGAGAGCAAATGAAGGAGAGAAGGACAATGAAAGGGTTATGGAGGGTATGGGGACTCTTGTCCACTGTGGCTTGTTCCTTCTCTGCTGCCATTGCCTCTGCTTGGGCTAGGTGAGACAGTACTGGGATAGAGGAGGGGTAAAAGGGAAAGATAGGAAGAAGGGGAAAAAGAGAGTGGAGAGGAAGGGGGTGAAGACTGTGTAAATGCTGTGAGTCACTTCCTCAGGTGTTGTGTGGTTTCCGGGCTGTATGGCCGTGTTCTAGTAGCATTTTCTCCTGACATTTCACCTGCATCTGTGGCTGGCATCTTCAGAGGATCTGATGGTAGTAAAGCAAGTGGAGTATATATACCTGTGGAATGTCCAGGATGGGAGAAAGAACCATTTGCCTGTTTTAACAAGTGTAAAGGGTGCAGGTAGAAAGCTTGATTTGCATGTGCTGGGATCCACCCATTTTAGAATTAGTAACCATGAAGAAAGCATAATTAATTAGTGAGGGCATCTGCATTGTAGTAACTTGGCCTTTTGATTCCTTTGATTTCTAACTGCCTAGAGTGGTGGGTGGTGTTCTGGGTGGTGTTCACTAGCCCTTTGACAGCTTACTGCTTGAACATCCTTTATCTGGGTGGTGTTCATTAGTCACTGTCTTGATTCTAGTGTTTTTCAGTACTGGTAGCCAAATTTTGTTCATTTTCATGGTTTCTTCCTTTCTGTTGAAATTGTCCATGTGATCGTGGATTTCAATGGCTTCAATGGCTTTTCTGTGTAGTCTGACATAGTGGTTGTCAGAGTGGTCCAGAATTTCTGTTTTCAAATAATATTCTGTGCCCAGCTTGGTTTATCACGTGCTCTGCTATTGCTGATTTTTCCAGCTGAATTAGTCTGCAATGCCTTTCATGTTCTTTGATTCGTGTCTGGGCGGTGCGTTTGGTGGTCCCTACATAGACTTGTCCACAGCTGCATGGTACACAGCAGACTCCTGCAGAAGTTAGAGGATCCTTCTTATCATTTGCTGAACGTAGCATTTGTTGAATTTTCTTAGTGGGTCTGTAGATTGTTTCGAGGTTATGTTTCTTCATCAGTTTTCTCTTTATGTATGGTAAGAACGCTTTCCCTCTGGGTGACTGTTTATCTTCTTTCCTGTGGTTTGTTCTTGGTCTTGCAGCTCTTCTGATGTCTGTAGTGGAGTAACCATTAGCCTGTAGAGCCCAGTTTAGGTGATTCAGTTCGTCTTGAAGGAGGTGGGGTTCACAGATTCTTTTTGAACGATCTACCAAAGTTTTTATTGTGCTCCTTTTCTGTCCTGGGTGATGACTGGAGTTTTTAATGTAGATATCTATCAGTGTGTGTAGGTTTTCTGTATATTGTGTGGCCCAATTGTTGGTTCAGTTTTGTCAAGACTCACTTGACCAGACAATAAGTAGACTTGTTTGAAACAAAAATTTCTTTATTGAAGACATAAGATGAATCAGGAACCACAGCAAGGAAACTTCTGATTCCCAAATCAAACTTTCCACAGTATATGTCACACTCCCTCTGCCCCCCTGAGCTAGCAGTTGCAACAGTTGTGAGAACAGCGAGCACTCAGCCTTCAGAGGCCAGACACAGAGATAAGCACCTGTGAGAAGAAACAGAAGAATTCATACAGACAGTTACTACCCATCCCCCCTGAAACAACAGTGTTCACAGGTTTGCGGATGACTAAGAACTCTAGAAATGGTAGTTTCCCCTCGTTTTCTTTCTCCATAGTAAATTGGATGTTCGGGTGGATATTGTTAATATGGTCCAGAAACTTGTTTAGTTCTTCTTCTCCGTGGCTCCAAATTGTGAATGTGCCATCCACATAATGGAACCATATAGTGGGCTTTTTTGGTGCTGTTTCCAGGGCTTGTTTCTCAACGTGTTCCATGTAAAAATTTGCTATTACAGGGCTAAGAGGGATACCCCTGGCTACCCCATCTCTCTGTTCATAAAATTCATTACCTCATTGGAAGAAGCTTGTAGTGACTCCTTCACCAAAAACAAGGGCGTGGACAACTGCTGGCCATTTGGTTCAGGAAAAAACCAAAAAACATTCAGGAGATTTTGCTTGTTCACTGAAAGCTGGTACCAAAATGTATAAAAAAAACCATTGTGGTTAAAGTGTTCAGAAAAAAAAAAGTATTTTGAAAACTAAACAGAGGAAAACATGTGCAGAAATCAAAAAATGATGTGAGGCATTTGACAGCATTCATGTGGAAAAGGCTGTAGATTTGTTAGTGTTTCATTTATTTATATTTATATTTAATGAAACTTAATAAGAAATGAAAATGTAACCTATGACATGTTATGAAGCTCTCCTTCCATGTGCAAAGCTGCAATCCATATGGGGATATATTGTGCCCTTGGTTTTTAAAAAAGCGAAAACTGAAGTTTGAAAATGTACTAGTTTGATATTCAGGGCTTGTTTCCAGGTGTAGGTTTTGGTGATTATCTGTTGGAAACAAAAACAAACCACCTCCTTGTTTCATTGCAGCAATGCAGTATTTAAAAAGCAGGAAATGGAAAATACTGATAGAGCTAGAGTCACTTCTTATTGCCTGATCCTCTATATTTCCTGTCCAATGTTGTTTCTAGTATAGATCTTACACAATATATACAGTTCAAAGCAAAATGCTATTGAAATCAATTGCTAATTAAATTTATGTCTGAATTAATAAATCACAACTATTGAGATCATGTTCCTATGAATAATTTCAATTATGATGAACATAATTATTAGATTTTGCATTTAATGAACCATATTGTTCAATAGTCGTCTACTGACAATTGGGACTAATAGAATATGTTAACCTTTATTCTTCTCAGCTTGACACCACATTAGACCATGAATTAATATCTAAGCACTTAGGAGAGTTTCATAATTGAGTAGCCATTGTGACTCCTTTGGCCTATGGGATGAGTTACGTTCTTCATTAGGTAGAAGCATTTGAAGTAAGCCAATAACAACCCATGCAATCAGAACAGGATTTCAATGCTGAGAGTTATACCCATATACTGCTACTTGACCCATTGATTTCTTTATAACAAATCAGCTATATTAAGACATAACATTTATTTTTTAAGAAGCACACTATTGGAAGGGACATCTCCTCCCACAGGTGCTTCTTGAGTAGTGACAGCAAGGAAGCTTTTCTCATTTGTGGCATGTACATCAAGTTTTGAAATTCCTTGCGAGGGGTCCCATCTTGTCCGTTTTTGCTAGAAACTTGCTCGACTAGATGGACAACTTGTTTGATACAGCAGGAGCTCTCTGGTAATCTTAGAACTGGGACATTCTTGGGAAAAGTCAGAGCTGTGTTGCAAATCTGCAGCCAGAAATAGGATTTGGCAGACATCACCCTGCTACTGCTCTTGAATCAGTTTATCTACAAAGAAGCTCATATTTTAGATTGCAAAGGAGATTGCTACCAATCCCTCCTCCCTCCCTCAACCACTCTTAGACTCATCCCATGCCATTCTTGAGAGCGCCACCAGAGGTACAAGAGGAAAGTGGAAGTAGGAAAAAAACCCTTTTGTAAATTCACTCAGTTTATTATTCTTTAGAAACCTACCCATGAGGTGGGATAAAAAGACCTTCATCTTTACATGGCACTCTTCATAACAAGAGAAGCTGAAGACACCACTCATGAAGTTTCCAACTTAAACTGTGCAGTTTAAATGACACCATGAAATAAAATTGTTAAACATATGAATGATCACAATTCTGTACTAATCTGCCTCCTATGAACTATTGTGCATTCATAATTATAATAATTCTCTGCACAGAGATGTATGTGGGAATTAACTTCCATTTCATCTCATCCAGTCTGATTAGTGGAAAGAAATAACATGAGGCATCATCACATCGGTGCCAAAGGTCTCAACCGGCTATGTGCTATTTCTGAGAGGCAGTGGCATGCACCGTAATCACTGAGAGGCAGTGGAAGAGAGCAGAGGGAAGCTGAACAGAGATCTAAAGGTGAGCTCTGTTTTTTGGGGAGGGGGTATCCTTAAAGCTAAATTTTTAACTGTGTTTTTTTTTTTTTGCAGGCTTGAGTGTTTGTTTTTGAGGGCTTTGGAAAGCTTCTGTTTGTGTGGGGATTTTTTTGTTTTTGGCTGTGTGCTTGCCTCAGGCTTCTGATAGGTGGGGTTTCTGGCGAGTCACCAGCTTTATTTAACTGTCATCCAGTCCTTTTGAGCAATCTCTGAGAGGCAGTGGTAAAGAACCAATCTTTTGGGAGAGAGTAAGATAAGATAAGAAGCATTTATTGTCATTGTGCACACACAACAAAATTTACAAGCATTCCCCGATACACACCATTTCAGACCTCTCACCCCATCCTCACATTCCCCTTCCTCCAACCATCCCTACACAGCCCCAAACACATCAACATGAAACCATGGAGTTCAGCAAAGCCACAGCTCTAGAATAGAAGCTGTCTCTGAGCCTATTTGTCCTTGTTTTCATAACCCTATATCGTCTGCCAGATGGTAACATTTCAAAAAGAAAGTATGCCAGATGAGACGGGTCCTTCAGAATATTCTGAACTTTCTTTAGGCAGCAGGAATGATAAAGCTCTTCCAAAGAGGGGAGAGGGCAGCCAATAATCCTCTGGGCAGTAGTGATCACCCTTTGGAGTGCCTTTCTATCTGCCACTGTGCAACTGGTGAACCATGCAGAGATGCAGTGTGTTAAGACACTCTCTATAGCACAGCTGTAGAAAGTCACCAGCAGTTTTTCATTCAGTTGTTGTTTCCTTAAAATTCTCAGATAGTACAGTCTCTGCTAGGCCTTCTTAACCACCATGGCAGTCTGAACACCCCAGGTCAAGTCCTCTTTAATCATAACACCCAGAAACTTAAAACTGGTCACCCGCTCTACTCGATCCCCATTTATAACCAAGGGCTGAATTTCTGAGCTATTCCTTCTATAGTCTACTTACTATAAGCTCCTTTGTCTTGTTAGTATTAAGAACCAGATTATTTTCTCTGCACCACAAGAGCAACCGGTTCTCTGCACCACAAGAGCTGCAACAGCTGTGGTTTATTTTTTGCCAGAGGATGTGGGTAGCTATACCTGCATCAAATGCAAATTGTTTGCTGTCTTGGAAGAGAAGGTCCAATAGCAACCGGTCCACCTCACCCCGGTAGGCAGACTCATCCCCTCCAGAGATAAGTCCCACCACCGTTGTGTCATCTGCAAATTTGATAATGGTGTTACTATGATAGACAGGGGTACAAACATATGTATAAAGGATGAACAATAAAGGACTCAGCACACAGCCCTGTGCATTCCCATGTTGAGAGTAACAACTGAGGAAACCTGATTACCCAGTCTAACCCTCTGGGAATGTCCAGACAAGAAGTCCCTAATCCACAAACAGATTGAATGTGAGAAAGCCCAAGATCCAGAAGTTTGGTCACCAGTCTTTGTGGTAGAAGGTCCATTAAAAGACTTGATTGGGAATAGAGGCTTCAGCCACTAGGTCTAAGTCCCTGGAGCTCAGTGAACAGGGGCTTGACTAAACAGGCAAGGCTAATGCTCATTTTTTTTGTGAGGGAGTTCAGTAGGAGACATTTTGAAAGGGAGTCCCAGAGATCTGTTTCTGTACTATTGAAGACTACTAAATATGGATGGCCATGGAGTTGCTGCACTCACCTGCAACAGCTGTGGTCTATTTTTTGCCAGAGGATGTGGGTAGCTATACCTGCATCAAATGCAAATTGTTTGCTGTCTTGGAAGAGAAGGTCCGATAGTTTGAGGTGCAAGTATCGACTCTTCTGCCAATTAAGAAAAATGAGGATTTCCTGGACAGAGTGGAGCAGACCGTACGGGATGGGGAACACACCAGGGATCTCTCTGAGGAGGATGGGAGCCTTCAGACACAGGATGTGGGCAATTGGAAGAATGTGACACATATGGATGGAGGGATCAGGAAGCATTCTGTGAGTTTGAACATATAGAACCGATTTGAAGTTCTCTCCCTTATCAGTGAGAGAAAGGATCAGACACATGAGCAACAGAGTCAGCCCTCAGAGAATGTGCAAGTGACAGAAGGTTCAGACCATGGAATAGCCCCTGCAAAACCCTGGAGATGTGTGGTGGGGGTAGGGGACTCCCCATTGAGGGAAACAGAAGCAGTGATTTGCAGGCCTAACAAGATGCCTCAAGAGCTGTGCTGTCTCCCAGGGCAAAAATCTGTGACATCACAGAGAGGCGGACACGATTTGTTAGGCCCACTGGCCATTATCCATTCCTTTTGAACCATGTGGGAATAAATGACACTGCATGACGTAGTTTTCAGGACTCACAAGGGATTTTGAGGCTCTGGGAAGGAAGCTGAAGGATCTGGATGCACAGGTCATCATTTCATCCCCACTCCCAGTTGAAAGACATGGCCCAGGGAGAGAAAGAAGAATAGTGGAAGTATGTCACGGAGCATGATCCTAAGCAACAAAGCATGCATACATGTTCCAAGAAAATGTCCAAGTTTATCGTAGTAGTCTGCATTATGTGTGTGAATTACAATTGCATACTTGTGCCATTCCAGATTTTCACTTGTAAAAAAGCCCTGCTGATCTGGTGCGAAGGAAAGACACAGGAAATAAAAGAAGCGTGGGTTTATTCCCCATGTTAATATCATTTGAGAAATCCATGTGTCACAATTTTTTAAAACTAACATTTAATCTCTAAAATTATCCCAGGAAACCAGGCCAATATTTTCTTGCAAGCTAGAAACCTGGCACGTTTCCCTGCTTGTGCTCCTGCTGAAGGCTCTTGTCTTGCAAGGCTGCCGGATCGTCCTTGTCATGTGACCGACTGATTTCCGACTCAGGCTTTTCATTTCCTAAATGATAATGGATAAAAGATAAAATCTGGCACACACAGGTAATCTTTGCCATCTTAATATTTGTTAAGCTTTGTGATTTACTGAGACGTTAAAGTCATTGCAGGTCACACAAAACCTGCACATTGGATCTGCTTCATAAAACACTCTGAGTGAATACTTCAGTCGCTCCTGCTCCTGTCCTTAAGTCAACATTGCTAAAGAACTCATTTTCAATAATTTAGAAGT